>NC_083723.1:102453343-103078343 GCF_028564815.1 Eubalaena glacialis | reverse complement strand
TCCAGATGCTTGGGTGCCACTGCCACCAGAGATTCTGATTGACCATGGGTGGGGCCCAGGAATGGCAATTTAGAAGCTCCAGAGTGGATTCTAATATGTAAGCAGGGTGGAGAAGCTCTCTGTTTATTCTAAAAAAGCTATTCTGGTTCCATGGAGATTTGGGTAAAGAGTGGAGATTCAGAAAAATTTGCCTACTAATGTCAGAACTGAGCAGGTATATGAACTCACCCCGCTCATTTTCTTAGAAATAAATTCTGTGGGCAGAAAATTTGAGTGGCATCCTGAGTACTCAAGAAGTTTTCCTGGCTACTTACCCTGTTCTCCCACCACCATCCACCATGACACCTGGTTTTTCTCAGCAAGCAGAGCTAGCAGAGCCTCTACAGAGGGGGCCCATCACTTGGAAGCATTTCCACGGTGCCTGATCTCTTTCCAGTATAAAACAGGTTAATAAGTTCTTATCCCATGTGGACTCATGGGGTGCACAGTTCTTTCAGTACCTAGAATGAATTTACCCCCAATGTATGACACATATATGTATTTTTTTATCCCCAAATATTGGACATACAGTGATAATTAATAAAATGTCTGGGAGTGTTTAACGTGCATGATCTGAATTCTTGCTGCATGAATGGACAATGTATTTTCAATCTGGACGCTGTGAAAAACTATCCTTTACCACTCATGAACTTTGAATCAAACCTCTACTTAAAGGTAGTTTCAGGAATTGAGAAAAGCACATAAGTTGTAATAAATTTCAAGGTGTAAAACCTGATCTTGAGCAATTACCATTGAACCACAGTTGTCCCAAACTACCAAGCAAACAAACCAACCCACTGTGAAGCCAAAAAAAGGAAATGTTGAAAAATGACAAGCTTTATGAGATAGCTCCTCTCCTAAAGCAGCTCTCCCAGTACTTATTTTTTTCTGATATAAACTTTTAAAAGTTTTCGATTTGCAGAAAAATTGCAAAGATAGTACAGATATACTCCATACACTCCACACCCACTTTCCCCTATTATTATTCTCTTACATTAATAAGGTGCATTTGTTACAATTAATGAACCAATATTAATTGGTTAACCATTACTATTAAAGTCCTTACTTTATTCAGATTTTCTAAGAATTTTCACCGAATTCTTTTTATGTTCCAGGATCCCATCCAGTATACCACATTACATTTAGTTGTCATGTGTCCTTAGGCTTCCCTTGGCTGTGTCAGTTTCTCAGACTCTCCCTTTTTTGATGACCTTGGCAGTTTCCAGGAGTACTGTCAACTACATTACAGAATGTTCCTTAATTGGGATTTGTTGGAGGTTCTTTTTTTGTTGTTGTTTTTGTTTTATTAAACTGAGGTTATATTTTCTTGGGAGGAAGAGCACAGAGGTAAAGTGCCATTTCCATTACACCATATCAAGGGTAGATACATCAACATGACTCACCACTGTTGTTAACCTTGATCATCTGGCAGAAGGAGTGACTGTCACCTTTCTTCACTGTAAAGTTACTTTCTTCTCCCTCTTTCCCTACTGTACTCTCGGAGGGAAGTCTTTATGTGCAGCTCACACTAAAGGAGTGGGGAGTTATGCTCTTCCTTCTTGAGGTCAGACTACATAAATTATTTGGAATTCTCCTTAGAGTTGCCTCTTCTCCCCATTTATTTATTCAGTCATTTATTTATGTCAGCATGAACTCATAGATGTTTATTTTATACTTTGGGTTATAATCCAATACTGTTTTGTTTTGTTGCTCAAATTGTTCCATCTTTAGCCACTGGGAGCTCTTTCAGTTGGTTCCTGTGTCTCTTTGACATAGCCCCCTCATTATACTTTTTTGTTTTATGGGTTTTTTTTTTTAAGGAATTCCTTATTTTCTGACACTAGAAGCTCCATGTTCATATTATTTTCTTCTCCAAGGAGCGCTGATTCTTTTCTTTTTGGAGAACGATATTAGCCACAATCTGGATTCTAAGTATGTTCATTGCTAGTGGTATAGTTACTTCTAGACCCTTTCAGCTGACAGAATGCAACTATATGGGTGTATACTAATACATATATATGCATACACTTTTCTGTATGTTAACATCTGTATCTATATTAAGCAGAAACCTGAGTTCATACTGATGTTTCCAACTCTAATCCATTACCACACGGGTCATTCCCTTTGCTTACCGGTAACCGCCCATTCCAATAGTAAGAAACATGCCTCCTACCCTCTGCCATCCTTATATTTAATTGTTCAATGGCATATATAATATATATAATGGTATTAGAATGGTGAACCCTTACACCCATGGGAAACAACTTTGCTAAATAGCTTGCATTGTTTATATACAGTTCCTTTTATCTTTAGGTTTTCAGTTTCCAGTCAAAACACCATTTTCCAAAGTTTGTTAGGTCAGCACACTTTTCTCCCACCCCCTCAGTGAGGTGGTCATACTGATGTAATACAGCTATATTATTTCACCACAATCTGCATGTCATCCTAGGACTTTCTAACCTCTTTAATGTATACATTAAGGTTCAATCTTTGTGCTGTAAAGTTTTATGGATTTTGATAAATGCAGAATTTTGAGTATCTGCCATAATAGTGCAATGCAGATTAGTTCCACCACCCTAAAATGTTCCCTGTGCTTCCCCCTGTCAAACAATTTCCCTGTGCTTCCCCTTGTCAAACAATTTCCCTTACCCTATCACTTAGGAACCACTGATCTGTTTTCCATCCCTATATTTCTGCCTTTTCCAAATGTGATATGAATGGAATTATACAGTACGTAGCTTTTGGGGTTTGGTTTCTTTCACTTAGTAAAATGCATTTTACATTCTTCCCTAATTTTTGCTTGAATTCATACCTTGTAAATTCATAGTATGTTATCCTGTGGATATACCATGGTTTGTTTATATATTGACCTATCGTAGACATCTTGGTTTCTTTTGTTTTTTGTTGATTATGAATAAAGCTGATATAAACATTCTCGAGCAGGTTTTTGTTTGGACATAGGTTTTCAAATCAGCTGGGTAAATACTTTGGAATACAATTGCTGTATTGTATGGTAAATCTATGTTTAACTTCATAAGAAATTGCAAAACTGTCTTCCAAAGTAGCTGTACAATTTTGTGTTTCTACCAGCAATGAATGAGATTTCCTATAACAGGTACTAGAACATACGTTCTAGACTTTCCTTTTCAGGCATTACAGTTGGTGAGAAGGACCAGTAATGCAAGCTGACATAAGGAATAAAAATCAGGTCAAACTCTCGGGGGGTATAAGAAATTGGGGATATAGGACAATCTGTGTTAAACATATAGATGCTCATTTCATTGACACATGCATAATACCATTACTATTTATTAGTATTACATAATGAGTCAAGTTCAGTTGACAGTTTCTCCATGAAGAGATATCACTATCATTGTTTTTATTTTCTCCTAGATATTTTGACTGTGGACATAAAACAGGATTATTGTAAACTTAGAAGTCTAAATAACTTAGCAATATTTAAAGATAATTAACACATTATTATATATTAAAGATAAGACCATTTTAAACATGCATGATACTAAAATTTTCTTTAGATCATGACTAATATAAATTAGATTATGATATGAGCATTTGGATTTGTATCAGTCAAATCTAAGATCTAATGACAAATTTCTGTAGTATTTTTTCTTTTATTCCACTCTCACTTTTAGTCAACAGTTCTAATTAGTAGATGGTTACTTTACTCCATCAGAAGAGAAAAGCTGCAATACATATGAATTAAAATGTGTAATAATGTATTTTTTGTTAAGATATTGCTGATTAAGCTAAACTTTCTATTTGTTTTAATCCTTATTGTTTATAAATTTCTGTAAGCATCTGTTTATTTCCCTATCTTGTAGGTGCAGTATTTAATTTTATTTTACAAAATATCTTGCATCAATTCAGTTCACTTTCACTTATCATTGTATCTTACTTTAGATGTGGACAATAGAAGATACAGAAGTTGGGGCTACTTTTTTGCTGATTTCCTCATCTGTGAGATCCATAATGGTAGAAATATTTATCCATATTGTTCTCCAGTATATCCTAGGCATATAGAATGGCACTTTACATATACTAAGCTCTCAGTAAATATTTACTGAATGAATAAGTAAATGATTCTGGACTTTGCTTCATTCAATGCCATTACTTGGTTTTTCCCCACTTTTACTAAAAATAAGAAAAACTAGTTAATTTAGACTGCAAATAAAAATAAAAGATTTTTATTTTCTCAGATAAATAAAAACTATTCCACAAAAAAGAAATGACTGTGTACAATTTAAACTTTTATTTATTTATTAATTTGCTCATTTGAAGTCATTCATATATGTATGCCTTTAATAATCTTTTAAAATTATCACTACGTACTAAAGATTATGGTTTGTGTTGGCTGGACAGACATGGAATAAATAGCAAGTGTCTTAGGGAACTTACTCCTTAGTACTTCACATATGAAATGAAAATTGTTAAGAGAAATCAGTTAATCAGAAAATCAGCTTTTTTTCTAAGAGTGAAAGAAGAAAAGCAAATAATAGGAAAACATAAGAGACTAAATAGGGAGGTAATAATAAGCAGACCTCAGGTATCAGAAATGACTTTGCCCCTTTGAAATCTAAGCTCCAATGCCTCTTATTCCATTTACAAAAAGGAAGTGGGGTCTAAACACTATAATACTGTAAAGAAACTAGGTATGGGCACTCTAGAAAGTTTATCCACTTTCAGAAGTTGATAAATAGAATTAGAATAGTCCCAAACAAAATAAAATATAGAGTACTATTTCTCCCCTCAATTAAGCCATCTTGTAACTGTGTAATTCTTCATGATTCAGTGCAGAATTTTATCCATCTATATTAACTAGATAAACATTTATTGCGGGTGAGTTAATGAATATTTGTTAAAGTAATAAGATCAACAATATTTGGAGGTGATTATTACTAACCATAAGTTAGCTGAAAACCCGAAAGGTTTATGTGTCTTCTGAAAAAAAGTTTTTGTTTAATGTATAGCTGATAATAGCTTTACTTCTCTTCTTCATAGTCCTTTAAAAAGCTTTTTCAGTTGAGCAAAAAATTTATTGAAGTTTACTTTCCGGGTCTATGTTTGAAATGAGCTATCCTGCCTCTGATTACCGTACATCTGTGTACCCTGTCTGGAGATGCTATTTCCCGGCTGTCCTGAGCCATGCAGAAACTTTGAAGTAATTACTCAGTGTTTGTTACAGTATCACCACATGCAGAGGTGCTGCTCTAGCTCCCCTTACAGCTTGTATTTCATACTATAAATTCCATACTATTGTTGGTTTCTAGAAGTTACCTAAACTAAATGAAGTGAATCTTAAAAGTTGCCTTATTTTTAAAAAAAATATAAAAATGACAGTGAAATACACAGACATTAAATGAATGTTTTTATGAATTTTGATAAAAACATACACTCATATAACCACACCCCAATTAAGATTTAAAAATATTAATTTAACCCCAGAAGGTTGCCTGTGTTCCTTTGAAAACCCACAGTCTCTCCTACCTCAGGGAACCATTTTTCTGATTTCTATCAATATAGATTAGTTTTACTTGTTATTGAAATTCATATAAATAGAATTATATATTAAACAGTTTTTGTGTAGTTCCTTTTACTAAGCATGAAGTTTGTAAGATTCATCCTTGTGGCTGCACTTATTAGTAGTTTGTTCCTTTATATATTGATGAGTAGTGTTCCATTTCAAGGACACATTATTCTCCTGTTGATGAATATTCAGTTTGTGGCCATGAATAAGGCTGCTATGAACATTCTTGGATAAGATGTTGATATTGAGTTGAGTTCTCTATATGTTTTGGATATTAACCTTATCAAACATATCATTTGCAAATATCTTCTCCATTCAGTAGGTTGCCTTTTTGTTTTGTTGATGGTTTCTTTTGCCGTGCAAAACTTTTTAGTCTGCTGTAGTCTCATTTGTTTATTTTTGCTTTTGTTTCCCTTGCCTGAGGAGATATATCCAAAAAATATTGCTAAGACTAATGTCAAAGAGCATACTGCCTATGTTTTCTTCTCAAAGTTTATTGGTTTCAGGTCTTACATTTAAGTCTTTAATCCATTTTGTGTTTATTTTTGTGTATGGTATAAGAAAGTCTATAGGCGTACTTCTAATTTAATTATATTGAGTAAAAATCAGATTTCAAGAGCGCTTTGTTGACTGAAGTTCTTCTCTAAGTAGCTAGTTTTTTTATGAAAGAATGGAAAGCTCTCAATTGAATATGTTTTCCATAATGACTTTTATACATTGCTTTTTAAAAGTCTTTCCTATTGATACTGCTATATATTGGATATTGCATTATTAGTCCCAACCTCCATCCTCAAATAACAAAAATTTGCTTTTGGAAAAGTTGCCTGCTTTCTGTCTCTCATTTTAGATGAAAAATCTTTTTGATAAAAGTGGATTTACAGAAGTGTTTAATGTAAATAAAATATAGATAAAATGAAGCAAAATGCCAAACATTGGAAGTAGATGAAAAGGACATAGGGAACAAACATGGGCTGAGATATCACATGGAACCAGAATGCATACGGTGACAGCTTTGCAGTTGCTAGCAACAGAACCCTAATAAACCTGATGCTTTCTTTTAGCCAATGCGAAAAGACAAAGGTGATCAGTTATATATCATTCACAGTGCCCCAAAGAGAAAAGTCTCAGAATTAATTGGAAAAGATACCAGTATTGATGAAACTAAGATGATAAAGAAACTTCTCCCAAGAATCTTCATAAAGAAAATACTTTCAGTCAAAGCAGCTTTTTCACAGTAATTCTAGCAGCAAGATTCACTCTCACCCTTAATATAGTCTTCCATGTTCTCATACCAAAGCACAAAGCAATTCAGTGCATGTAGCATGTGGATGTGTGTGTGTGTGTGTGTGTGTGTGTGCGTGTGTGTGTGTGTGTGTGGTGCATGCCCTCCACTGTGTGTGTCTGGCTAGGGTGTAATGGGATGGGGTGCAGCAAGTTGGGGCTAATCAAACAATGCTGAGGTACAGCACCTGACCTTGTGTGTTTTGCCAATCTAGTGGTGATAAGAATCTAGCAGAATGCTTGTAGTAAGTATCCTTCAGAAAACTGTCCCCCAAACAGCTTCTTTCAGCTAAGTTTTAACAGATATTTAGTGGTATTAAGTTCACGATTATGTTCTTTTTACAAAAGAACTTTACAGGTTTAAATTCTGACAGCAGAACTTAAATTCCATTCCAGTGGTACTCTAAACAATATTGAGAATTAATCTGTTTTATTTTTGTGTCATTGCTGCATGATTTGTTCAGCCTCAGTATTCTCCTTTAGTCTACATTGCAGAATCACACCTCCAGCCTAGTGAGCAATGTATCCTTTCCAAAGCACCTTTAATTCATATGTTATGTTGAGTTGCGGTTTCTCTGAACGATTACTTAGGTTGGAGTTGTGATATGTGAATTTTCTATGAAGATAATTCATAAAATATCAACCTAATGAGTAGTGAACAAGGTCTTGGTTATTTAGACAGACACAGAACTTGGTCAAATACTTCTCATCTTACCATGATATTTCTAAATTACGCAACTTGAGGCTTTCATAAAGGAGGAGTCTTCTTTGTTGGAACTAATCATTTTGTTAATTTAATCATTAAGAAATTAATATCAATAAATCACAGAATTTTCTTCATTCCAATAACTAAGCTGCATGATTACTCTCTGATAGGTACATGGCATCTAACAGGAGGTGAAACTTGTTGACCTCTAAGTTCCCAATTCACACTGAGAAGCTATTATCCCATGACTCTTCCTTCCACTTATCATACATACTACTTCCTAATCAGGAAATCATAAAGAATAGCTTTATTAATGGCATGGAGACCAAAACCTTTGCCCTGCTCCCCAGTTTGTGTTGCCTTTCACAGTTAAAGAAATCATTATGCCTTCCCCACATACACACTGCTTTGTCCAGTGTCTGTGCTTAGCTCATGCTTATAACTCTTCCTCTGACAGCTCAAATCTTACCTCCTCCTTCTTTTTCTCTTCCTCCCCCTCTCCCTCTCCTCCTCCTCCTCTTTCTAATACTCATCCTCTTCTCTTTCTCTTCTCCTTCTTATTCTTGAAATTCATGAACACAGCCTTTGTTACCTTGTTGGCCAGTATCTTATATGTAATGAAGTTCTACTACTTGTCCATTGTCCTGTGCCTCTTGTTCTATAATGAGCCTCCAGGTCACATTCTTTTCACCTTAATTCCTTAACATCATCCTGGCCAAGACAGGGATGACATGTGGAGACCTGACTTCACCTAGAGACATACAGCTCAATGCTAAAAAAAATTCATAATAAATAAGGCCCCTAAGCTGACCAGCTTCAGAAGATGACAGTGGAAGGCATCAACTTACTTACCATGGCTTTTGTGAACTCTGAACCAAGTCTTTTTCTATGGCTTGCTGATTAGACCACCAATTATTTGGGGCACAGACTCAGGCCAACAGAACCTTTGGAAGTGAAGGCCATTTATATGCTTGTTCTCTGTTTACTCTACACTTTGTGTTGGCTCTGCCTCCTGCCACTGATATCAAGGATGTGCAGACTGTTTGCACATTGAAATTCCTCTAATGGGTTTGAAATTTGTCATTCACGGAATTACTGAAAAAATTCCTTCTTTGTCACTGTCAGGATTTCAATTGCTTTCTGTTGATTTTCGTTAAAGTCCTTGATACTTTTCAATTTCTGCAGTCTTTCACAGCCACTCAAACATTTCTTCAAGATCCTTCTAAAAACCACAGAGGATCTCCTGCAGTTTCTCAAAATCTCTCAAGAGGCAGCACATGTACTCTTTGCCTGAAGTCAAACTCTCCAGAATTGCAGATTGAGATCAGAGCTACTTCTCTCTCAGGGGCTCAGAATGTCCCTGTCTCAGATGCCCAAGGATGGCAACATTTTGATTTGTTGAGATGAAGATACACCTGACATACTTTATATTCTGAGTATTTATTAAGTTTTTCCTATACACTGTAAACATATGATTTATTTATTCTCTAAGTTCTCCTTGCATTTAACAACTATATCACATTCTTTCTAGCCTGATGAAGAGTACTTCCTAATACAATCTGTCCTAACAGCAGATGTAATTTGAGTGTGATATGAAGTGATCATAGGTGGGACTCTCTGTACCTGAATTTCTATCATATCCTTTCATTCCATCAATTTTGTTGTTTTATTGTGATGCTTCCAGAAGCTTTTCAATCTTTTTGAGGCATTCTTATTTAATGCAAACACACTCAGAAGGAATCTTACCTTCTGTTATCATTATATCCTAGTCAACTAAAAGCAGTTTCAGAATAAAATATGAACAATCCAAGTTCTATTGATTAAAAAGGAGAAGCATATCAAGAAAAAGGAAATGGGTGCTATCACAGCAGGTTCTGGAAAGCCAAGAATAATTTTCAACTCCACATTTTTCTGTGAAACCATTTCTGCTTCTATATAATTTTTCTATTGTCCATGTTTTGTTTTATTTTTGACCTGTGCAAATTACAAATTTCTTGAGGAACTGCCATGATTTTCTTAACTTGATTTGGATCGGGAATAGCAAATTTTATTCTTTTTCCTGACTTGTAAGAAAGAAAGAAGTAATATAAAACAATGTGATCAGTCATTATCAGTTCCATTTAATCAAGTCAACTTACATATTCACATTTCTAGAATTGTAAACGTTGATGTTTAGAAAAGTCACCCTTTAGCAATACATATATCTCACTCACTAAAGAAAATTTAAAATATTTTATGGGATCTTTTTTATTGAGGAAGAAATATAAAAAATTCTAGTTAACTAAGGTTTTACTATCTGTGTGTGTGTGTGTGTGTGTGTGTGTGTGTGTGTGTTAGGCACACAGTACACGTATAGCAAGAACTTATTGACTGAAGCCATAGTTTTATAAACTTCAAACAAATGGCTACACTTTCACCAGTTGCAGATAAAATGTAAAATGAAATGTGTTTTCTAAGATCTGAAGATTCTGGCAAGTAAAAAAAACCATAATTACTGTTTTTTAAGTAGTCACAACGTTGATGTTTGTTCCCGATACTGCTTTCCCAAAATGTTGAAAGAAATAGTGTATTAAAAATATTTCCAAAAATTATCCCGAATTTTCTTTGTAAGAATTTTTTCTTTTTCTGCGCATTTGCTACTATTTCAATGTTTTATATCCTGGACATGCTCACTAAACTTAGTCAATCCATTTTGATGAATGGTCATTCACAGAAGTTGCTACTTTCTATAAATGTTATCATCTGATTCAATTTTGTCACCTTATCCAATTTTTCAAAACTGTTTTATTTCCTGTCAGATCTTTAGTCATCTTGAATCTTGAGTAAAGTAGGATGTCAAAATATCAAATCATCCTTTCCATCCTTTTTTATGTTTATTCTCTGGCAGTTTCTGGTAAATGAAGGGATTGGTTTTAGCTAGGTGAGGTTTTGCTTGCTTTGAAAATGAGAATTCTTGTGCAGATAATGTACTCATTTTTCATTGAAATAGCAGCAATTGAAACACTGGACAACACACTGGAAGACACGATGACAGAAGTATTGTATTATATGGAAATAAATTCATTTAAAAAACTAGAACCCATTCACCCAAGCCATGGTCTCATCAAAGTAATATTTCAAACTTTGCTTAATTACTAGCACCATGTTTTATACTTCCGGGCTATTTATGCACTATAGGTATGTAAAAGTAATGAAGGCTAAGGGTCCACTTTAGATAAAGTACAAGAGCTGAAACAAATGGGCAGGAGTCACCTTCCGTACAGCTGACCTGTTTTCTTTTTCCTAGTTGCATCAGATGAGCTCAGACTTCAGGCAATACCAAAATAGTATAATGGAAGTCATATGCATCAAGCACTTGATAGGTTCTGACTAACGCTTATACATAGTTTAGCTTTAACAAGAATCTCATCTAACTTCTGAGTCTAACTGGGGGCGTTATAAATACATCATATATATTATCTGTATTTATATTTATCATATATATTTATCTATATCTTATATTTATTATAATAAAACTTAATTCAACACAACTAATTACTAATTGTCATATTGTGATTTATATGAACTATAATATTTGGTCATTCAGATGACTCAAATATATATTTCTCATATATATTTGGTCTTCATCCACAGTTCCTGGCTCACAGCTCCTCAAACTTTGGAATTTCCTGAGTGATAAGAGCAATGGGAGCATCCTTAGTTATAATATTTGGTCTCTTGACAATGCTTCAGACCCATGAAGGTGAAATGGGTTCCTTGTTATTCATAATAAGCCCCCTTCCACCACAACTGGGTTTATATTAACAAGGTGATTAGTTCTCTTGGCACGTAAGAGAAAAGCACCTAAGGATTCAGGCTGGTTGCCCAGAGAACTAATCCTTCAGTCCCACCCCCTGATTTCTGAGGAAGGGAGCAGGAGGCTAGAGGTTTAATCAATCACCAATGACCCATAAGTTAATCAATCATGCCTATGTAATGAAGTCTCCGTAAAACTCCAAAAGGATGGGTTTGAAGAGTTTCCACGTTGGGGAACCAGAACCATTCACGCACTACAGTCCTGGGACCCAAACACCATGAGGACAGAAGTTCTTCTGTTAGAGATCTCGCTCTATGTATCTCTTCAACTGGCTGTTGATTTTTATCCTTTAATATCCTTGCAATAAACTGGTAATCTAGTGAGTAGATGGGTTTCCTGAGTTCTATGAGCCTCTCTAGCAAATTAATTGAACCCAAGGAGGGACTCATGGGAACCTCAAATCTATAGTCTGGTGGTCAGAAGCACAGCTAACAACCTGGACTTGCAATTGATCTCTGAAGTGGAGGGCAGTCTTGTGTGACTGAGCCCTTTACCTCTGGAATTTGATGCCATCTCCTGGTTAACAGTGTCAGAATTGAGTTGAATTGTAGGATACTCAGTTGGTGTCTTGAGCATTGCTTGATAGTGTTGGTGGAAAAACCCCTCCATGTACTGGAATAGGGTGCAGAACCCAAAATACTAATATTTATTGACTCACTGCTAAACGGCAATAAAAATCTCAAATTGAAAGTTTACATTCTATTATTATTTAACAAGTACGATTATTCTTCCCTATTTACTTTTCTCCCATACATATCAAATAAAAGAAATTTCAATTGGTTTAATTTTCAATTTTTATATAAGCAAAATGCTGGAGGAATTAAATAATGATTTTGGTTTTATTTGTCATTCTGAGGAACTAAATGGCCCTTTGGTCTAATAGAATTTAGTTCTCCAAGTTTCAGAATACATCCTATTTACTGTCTTCCTAGTATGCTCAAATAGTATACCCCAATGACTCATGAGATTGTCATTATTTCTATGACATTTTATGTAAATGGATCAAAAATTATTCTGAATCAGTCACTCTTCCATAGTTATGCTTCATCTTTTTGAACCTAGACCAACCTCGATTATATAATTTATGACTGTTCTTACATTATGTGGCTCAGTTAGTTAGAATATACCAAGAGAGAAACAAGCATGAGTTTCATCTCCATGAAAGCTAATTTGTTTGGTTCTATTCTCTGGTCTTTGACTTTTCACGAACTAACCATTTAAAGTAATTACTTTTCATAATAAACAGCTGAAGTGAGAAAATTAGTAATATGATGCAATTCTACCCTCTCTGAAAGGAAGAGAGGAAACTTGGAACATACTCTGGTGCCAATATCAAAACTTTCAGTAACAAAAAGCAACATATAACTCAAAAGAAGTTCATTGAATGCTTTAGTATTGCTTTGGTATAAGTTTAATTTCAGTGACATCAAGGAATTTTAGCAAATGGAATTTAGCATTATGAAAGCATTCATGTCCCCAGAGGGGACAGAGGTAACAAAACGCACTGTCATATTTAGTCTTTAAAGTATGTGTTATGATCAGAAAAATACCCCTTGCCAGTAATGTATACTTTCTCTGAAATTTAAGATTAGATTTTGATTACAAGTTTGAAATATTAGATTATTTATATTTTATTTTATGGACATTTATATAATACATAATCCTTTCCCTTTAGGTAACTATTTGGTGAATTTGAATAAAGTAAATAAATTGCACTGGGTTTTAACCCATGGGGAGGGGACTTAAAGTTTTCTGCTACTTTTCTCATCCTTCCACTTAAGTTAAATTCTAAAACATTTTATATTGGTTATAAACTATACCACAGTGTATAATAATTTTTCATTATAATTGTTGGATTTCTGTATTTATACTGTCCTATTCTTTCTTCATATATTTTCTACATCTAATCTCACACATACATGTTTCAGGGTCTATCCCTTAATATTTACACTCAATTTCAACTGATCGGAAATTTAATTTAATTTTAATATTTAACTTATATCCATGCCTTTTACCTCTCTCTCATTATAGTTAGTATTTAATTCCTTCTCTGTTATCTCTACTTTTAAATCTTTTCTGAGATGCCAAAGACATCCTCCTGCTACCCACCTATGACATACTCAATACCTCAAATTAATACTTTTTTGTTTATTTCTTCAATGATTTTTGCAATATGGCCTCAATTTACTATCTGCAATTACAGTGCAATCCTCTGCAATCTTATGCTCTAGTCCAGGTGGAATTCAGTGAACTATCAGATGTATAAGATTCACCTTAGGCAGGATAAAGATGCATTATAGGATGAGGAGAGGGAGGCAGGGAACGGAATACTGTGGGAGGAATCAGTTTTGAGCAGTAGGAAGACAAAAAATACTAGAAAAACTCAGAATGTAAGAAGTTACTCTGAATCTGCAGTTACCTTACCCTAACCTTGCATCTTTGTGTGCAAACGTATCTGTCCCTCCAAAATTGATTCATGGTTTGGCATCTTTAACGTTGCTACCCAGATCATAGCTTTTTTTCTTAAACAACTTATGTTGGCATCTGATGCTAGTCCCACCCTCCACCCTACCCTATATTCCAGTTCCCTGTAATATTAAGATAGTCGTTGCTGGCCTCCTCATCCCGGTTTTTATCTGTGCTGACAGCTCCCTCCAATCCTACTCTCCGACACAGCCAAAGTTGAACTCTGCCTCATAACTGCAACTACTCTAAGTTGAGATCCCATTGATAATCAGCTCCTTTTATTATCTGATTGTGCTTCACTTATGATACTTTCGTTCATTCTCTTTCTGTTGAAACTCTACTCCTCCGGTTTCTGATAGTATATTATTTAAATTTTGTTAATTTTTCTCTATCTTCTATTTTCATGTTGTTTGCCTCCTTATCTTCCTCTTAAATATTTGTGCCTCTTAGCTTTCTAAACTCTGCTCCATTTGCCTCACTCTCTAAATATTTTTTATGAATTAGTTAATCCAATCTCATGGATCCAAATATCACCTGTGGGTTTGTTTATGTCTTCTAACTTCTTGGTATCCACATTATCGAGCTCAAACCCCTCCCTTCAAACCACTGAAATTGCTTTTGTCACTGTTGCTAACACCTTCTATGTTGCCAAATGCAGCAACTTCTGTTCTCATCTTTCTGGGTCTCACAGTAGCATTTTCGCTCATTGGGCTTATCCTTTACTTTTGAAACACTTTTCTTTGGTTTTCTTTTGGCTTTCAGCCTTTTAAGCTGATGGCTACAACTTAGTTTTCTTTTCTAGTTGCTCTTCCTGTGTTCCGTAAATTGTGCATGCTTCAGGCATTTTTTCCGAGCCCTCTTTTCTTGGCTATATGAACTGTCTTCTTCATTGATCTCATTCCGACCCATGGCCTTAAACCTCATATTCTAATGATATTCTAATGAAATATATTAAGTGTGGAGCCAGGGGGGAGCTCAGAACTGAAGAGAGATATAGATAGATATAGATATAAGATGATCTTTGCAGTTATATATATTACAGACATGCTGGAATCTAACTCATATCTTCTTCATTCTCTAATCTTGGCCTCTCACTCTTCCCCATCTCAGTTAATGGACCTGTAACTATCTTCACAGGTATTCAAGCCAAAAGATTCATTCTTGGGTCAGCTCATTCCTTCCACTCTCTTATTCATCATCAGGTCCTCTTAGCTCAAGCCCCAAATATATACCTTGAATATTTCCACTTATTTCTATCACATGGTCATTACCTTGAGAAAAGCCACCACCATCTCCTGTTTGATACGGCAGACAGTAATACTTTTCATCAATATCAATTTCCCTAACTTGGGGGAGAATATACATCCCTGCTCCACTGAAGTCGGGTTTGATCATATGGTTGCTTTAGCAAATGAAATGTGAGCAGAAGTGAAACCTGCCACTCCCTAGAAGTTTTAAGAGATAATTATGCTTTACCCTGTCCTTCTCCCTTTTGAAACAGTCATTGACAATGTATCAGAGAATGCATGCTTCATCAACCTGGATCCCAGCCCAGGGATGGTGTCTACGTACACAGAAACCTCAACAACCCACAACAGAAATGCTGTGTGAGTGAAAAATAAACCTTTGTTGCTGGGAGTCACTGATACTCCCAGCAACAATCCATTGGTGGTGGTGTTTATCACTGGATCGGCTGTGCTGTCCTGACCAGTGTAGCCGACTAAAGGCAATATGCCTTCAGCTGATATGCCTGCTTTCACATGTCTCCCACCATCCATTCCCCTTACTACAGTTAGTGTCATCTTTTGAATGAACACTAAGCCTTAACCCTTTCTTTCCCACTGTCTTTTCTTTTCCCCTAGAGTAGTATCGAAACTCTTTGTCATGGCCTCCATGGTCCTGCAGAGCCTGGCCCCTGCCTGCCTCTGAGACTTGTTCTCATACCACTCTCGGTTAATTCTCCACGTGCTATGCTTGTCTTCATTATTTCCCTGGATATGTTAAAGGTATTAATTAATGAGGGTCTCTGACTCTCCTGTTCTCAGTCTTCTCTTGGTTCTTCACATGGCTGTCAGTTTCTCATTCTTCGGGGATTACTCATCTCCCTAATGTCAGTTCTCCCCTTTCGGTGACCACCTCATCTATCACAGTTTCCCTCTGCCCTTCCCTTTCCATCACACAGCAGTTCAGATTTTCTGTGGGATTCTGAAGGTAACATGAAATATAGATGATAAAATGGAAGCTTGCACACTTCCCCATATTTTTCTCTGTTAAGTGCCTAGGGGCTGTGGACCATGACTTTTTATCTCTGTATCTCTAATACTCACGACAATAAAACAGACAACATACAGTAGGTGATAAATAAATGATTTGTTGAACTGAGTTAAACATCTCTATACATCCTTCCACTTTCATCTATTTCTGAATAGATTAAGGATAAAAACAGATAAGACCGATCAGTGAAGCTCCACAACAATTTTTGTCCTTGTATAAATAAATGCCTTAAACAAAACTGCCTTCACTCCTCCCCATACACACCAAATGTCCTGGAATACTGACTGTTTCATGTCATAATAATTCAAGTACTGGGTCTATGCCACTTGATCAATGGTGTCATGTTTTCTAATAGGAAAGGAAGTTTTTCCTTTTTCATATTATTTCTAAATTTTATTTTTGTCAAAGTAACAAATGCAGATGAAAAGATATTTTTTAAAAAAGCAAAACTTATAATTTAAAGCAATACATACTCATTTCATGTCTTCCCATCCTTAGGCCCATTCCCAGATAAAAAAAATTAAACTATTTCTACTTTTATTTCATTTGCTGAGTACATTCATAATTAATATGGAAGAAGTGTGAGGCACTAAACAATCATCTTTCACAAAGGAGGTGGTAAGTCACATTTTCCTATCACTGCAGTATAAAAATAAATTGTTATAGATGTATTACTTGTACTGAACTTTACACTAGGTGAGATTATAAATATTCTGAGAGGAAAGCAATGTAATGAATAAAAAAGTCACACAAAATAAGAGAAAAAGATAAACACAACAAAATACTATAATTCTAATGCTGAAGGCTTGAGATAAGAACAATTTTGGAAATAAAAATGAATTTTAATAATAGGTGAAGTTCAAAAGAGACGATGTTCACTTATCTACACAAATGCCTTAAAGAAGCTTCTTTCTGTCTAGGAACCTTTAACTTTACATATATTATCTCATTTAATATATGCAAAAAAATTATTAAGAATGTACCAAATGATGAGATGTGTAATTGTGCAAATGTGAAAACAAATTCACAGTCATTCAGTGACTAAGGAAACCCAGGAAATGGTGAAACCAGTCCACAAACTTAAGTGTTATGACTTCAGGTCTAATACTCTTCCATTATAATAGCATTGTCTCTGAGCTCTGGGATATTAAAAGTGGAATGCATATTATTACCTTTTATTTTTACTTTTATCATTTAACTGGCTAATCTAGAAATATGGAAATTTGGTTGGCATTCAAATATGATTTAATTGATTCTACTGGAAAACTGCAAGTTTTTAAATTTGTTTTCTCCTTGCTGATATGAACTACACAAGCATTTTTCTCAATCTCAACCAATTCTCAATTAAAAAAGGGAAAAAGACTCAGAAAAATAATTATATATTATATAGATGGGTACTAATGTTCAAGGGATTGTGAAAAAGAAAAAAATGTGAATATACAAGATTCCTCCTCTAATTAGAGAATTCAAGCCTACTGTGTCCATAAATCAATCTGAATACATTCTTTTGTTCTTCTATTTACCCAGTATGTAGATGTTATAGCTAAAGAAAATTTCCTATCTTAGTTTAGATATTATTTCAAACTTTGGTCTTTATGCAGTTCTCGAACATTAAAGTTAGTAGCAAAAAAAAGGAAGAGCTGAAAATCTTACAAATTCAGTCATGGAAAAAAATAGTGGATGATAGTTTATGCACTATTATACATATTAAAGACTGAAGGTAACTGCCAAACTCTGTACCTTGTATATAAATATCACACTTCTTTTAAAACAAGAAAACTGGTATAATCTAAATTGAGCTCTCCCCTAATTATTTTTTACAAAACAGTCCATCAGATATGATAATGAGAATATACACAAATTTTCTTTATTTAAAATCAAATGATAGCCACAGTAAATTTACATAGGTCAACTTAACTTTCAAATAAATTTAGTAGCTTACAAATTTTCAGATATGTTTACCACAATTAAGAACTTTGAGAAAAACAAAATACTTTTCTACGTATCCTTACCAGGTTACCTGCAACAGAAAAATCTCTTTTCTTTCTCCTCGTATCTATACATAAAATATAGAAGTACCTACTGGCTAGTCCAGAATCCACAGCACTCTCTGCTCAGACATTTGCATTTAGAAGTTTCTTACATTGTCACTTGTGACATATTTTGAGTAATTATAGGATGTTTCACAAATTCATCATATTAAGCTCTGTCCTCCCAACTGAAACACAAACTTCTTGGGACCACTATTCTGTAATCTCTCAGAACCCATCAAAATTCCTCTCAAAAAGGTGATGAGGTGATGAATTTGTTTCAAAAGAGCTAGAGTACTTTAATATCTCCCCATACCACAAAATAATGTTTTCTCTACCTAATTTGTTTCATTAAAAAAAAGATGCTGGATTTGAAATCAAGTTCTTAATTGTTTAAAATACCATTTATGTAAAAGCCAGATAGTCTTTATTTTTTTTCAAAAATGCTTGAGAATTTATTTTACCTTTATGCAATTGTTTTAAAGTATCTTTCCTTTTATATGGTGACAATTTTCTCTAACAATCCACATTTTTATATATAAAAAAGCAAAATTTTAAAGCATTTTAATACTGACCTTCTCAACACCTATCTTCAAAGCTACTTATTATTTATGTTAACTCCCTATTGCCATAATAACTTTTTCCTTTACCAGGACACTATCCACTTTCAAAAGTAATTAACTGATATCATGTCTTTTACATAAATGAGATAATACATATAAAACCCTACAAACAGTGACCAGTGTAAAGTAAAAACTAATAAATGATAAAAAATTATGGAGTTCTAACCCATAACTTGACTGCTTAATTTCTTTTCCAAAACACTAAACTCCAGAATAGCGTCCAGGGTGATTGAATACTTTTTTCTTTAAAAAAGTTAGAATAAGTACAAACAAATTAATAATAATAATGCCTAGTTTATTGTTTCCAATTCTCCACCCTCAGCATATTTAACCTAAATAATTTATGCTTTTAAAGCAATAATTATTCTTTCATTTGAGAATGTGAGAAACAAAGAGATCCATTTCTAAAACACCCTCTATTTTACTCTTGTAATCAAATCTAATTCTCTTTATGTACATTCAGTACAGAACATGTTTCCATTTTATCTCAGTGAATTCACTAAGTGGATGAGAGCCACTGTCTAAACACTATTAAGAGCACTAATGCTTTATTAATCAGTTGTGCATTTATTTTGTCCTTTAAAGTGAAAGATCAATTAATTGAAGCAGTAATATCATATTCTAAATTGTTTTCCAACTGAGCAATGCTGAAAGAATTCATTTCCATCAAGTTCTGTGTTCATCCTTCTTGAATTGTCAAGTAGACTATGACGAGCTATATATCAAAGATATACCTACATGTTCTTTTTGACACGTATTTGGAAAGATTTCTTTCTTTCAGAAAAGAATAAAGATATCTGATATCTAGAGCTTGCTTTTCTACAATACCTCCTTTTATTAGCAATGTCTAAAGAGACAATTTAGAAAACAGTCTGTTTTGATTGACAACATTATTCATTGTGAGACTGAGGTGGCAACCCAGTAAGCATGCCAAAGAGTTCTTAGATAATTGAGTTCTTAGATAATAGAGTCCTCCCTTAATAAGTTAGATTCTTTATACACAGGTAAGATATAAAATTCTGAAAAACACAGCACTCAGATACTTTTGCTTAGCTCTAATTGATCACATTGCTGCTTTGCTTGTGAATGTGGCTGGGGTTCTTGAAGGTGTTTAGCTTTGTTTTATTTTAAATTCATCAGTGGTATTGATTGAAAAAGAGCACTTTTCAAGGAATCAGAAAAAGTAAATTCAGTACTTAGTTGCCAACCATCTAGCTTTATCGAGTCCTCTGTGTACTCCTCTTAAAGAAATTTGAACTTTAACTTCCAGTCAGAATGTAGAAAAATGCCAAAATTTTTTTTTTTTTTTGCTCACACAATAACAGCAGCAGAAAACCCAGACAAACAAAAATCATAATTTTATATTGGGCTGGCAAATAACTCCTTGCCCCATTTTTCCAAGACTGCCTATCAATCTAACGACTTGTTTGCTAAAAATTTGACTGCTAAGTGACAAATTGCAATGATTTAGTAGTCCTAACAAGTGGTTAGTGAATTCTATTAGTAATCCGTTTTATGGCTCGATAACCCACATTATGTTTATATAGACTTTCCCATACTGTAAAACACAAATTTGTATATATTTTCTGAGAGTGAAGGATACAGGGCAACCTACTGGCCCAAAATATAAGGAGACAATCACCTGCAGGGAAAGGCAGGATGGAGCCACTTAACTGGGGAGCCATAGCTGCACACTGATGAGAAGAATTCAGCCACAGTAGTTAACAAATTAGTGGAGGCAACTGTGAACTGGTACAAAATAAAGAAGAACTAGAAGCCAAAGATACAGCAGAATTTGGACATTCTCCCAGGCTATCCTGTTACAGACTCCACCAAGTGGTCTCAAAAGTCAATGTGCCGAGAGGGCTGACTTCTGGTCAGAAACCATGCAAGCTAGAAGACATTGGAGTAACCCTTTAAAGTGCTGAGAGGAATTAAAATTCAGCCAACACGAAATTCTTTACCCAGTAAAACTATGATTTCAAAAATGAAGCTGAAAGATAGACTTTCTTAATGAAACAAAAATTGCGATAATTCCCAGTAGACTTACACCATAAAACTTTTAAAGGAAGTTTTTTTCCCCTTTAGCCAAAGAAATATTATGTTACTATACAGAAACTAGAATCTACACACACACACACACACACACATAGATGAAAAACCATAAAAATTAAATAAATGAAGGTAAAATAAAAGGTATTATTTGATGTAAAAAATATCTATTGAAACAAAAATAGCAATGTGCTATAGGATATAGCACAGATAAATTAAAATGTACAGCAACAATAGCCTAAAAGATGGGAGGAAGGAACCGAGAATATACTGTAGTGAGAAACTCACACGAATCCACATAATAGTATTTGATGCTATACTTTGATTAGTTAAAGATGTCTACCAGTAATCATAGCATATATATTAAAAAACTTTAAGTTAGCAGTAAAAAATAAGAAATAGAAGATAAAATGTAATCATAGAATAGTAAATTAACTTGAGAGAAGATAGAAAAAAGGATAATAGAAACAAAAAGAAATGGAACATACAGAAAGTAGCTAGCAAAATGCTAAATTTTTAATTCAATTGCTACAATAATAACTTTAAATATAAAGACTCTATATATCAATTAAACAGCAGAGATTGGAGGGTTACATAAAAAAACTGAAGCTCCTAGTATATGTTGCCTACAAGAAACACATTAAATTTAGATTTACTAAATTAGATAGATTAAAAGTAGAGGTCAAAAAAGATGTACCACACAAATATTAACAAAAGAAAGCTGTAGTAGCTACATTAATTTGAGACAAAGCAGCCTTCAGGACAAGGAATATTATCTGAGATATTGAGGGACATGACATATTGCACAAATATACAAATCTACAATTATATTTGGAGACTTCAACACCTATCTCTCAGTAATTGATAGAACAAGTAATCATGAAATCAGTAAGTGTATGATGATCTAAACAGCATTATCATTCAATATGACCTAATTACCATTTATAGGAAGCTCCTCCACACAACAGAAGAATACATATACTTCTTAAGTGCACATGGAACATTCACCAAGATCATATTTGGGACCATAAAAGAAACCTTAAAACATTTAAGAGTAGAAATCATATAAAACATGTTCTCATGTCAGAATTGAATTAAACTAAAATATCAATAATAAGAAAAATTATCTGGAAAATCACCATGTATTTGGAAATTAAATCATACACTTCTAAATAACAAATGGGTCAAAGAGGAATTCTCAAGAGAAATCAAAACATGCTTTGAACTGAATGAAAATATAATCGCAATGATACAATTAGGCAGTGCTTTTAGATAAAAACGTTTATAGCATTAAAATCTTGTATTAGAACAAAATAACCTAAGCTTCACCTTAAGAACCTAGAATATTAAGAGCAAATTTAATGCAAAGAAAAATACAAGGAAGGAAATACCAAAGATAAGGGGAGAAATCAATAAAATTAAGAACAAGAAAATAATACAGAAAACCAATGAACTTAAAGCCGGTTTCTTAAAAAGATCGTGGACATTGGTAAACTTCTAGACAGATGACCAGTAAAAAGAGGATTAAACAAAAATGGCTAATAGCAGTATTGAAAGAGGACGTTACTTCAGACCACACAGACACGAAAAGGAAAATAAGGGAATACTGTAACAACTCTATTGTCAGAAACTTTGACAAAATGGACCAATTCCTTGAGAAAACTACCATAACCTACTCAGGAAGAAATAGATAACCTGGATAATCTTATACTTGTTACAGAAATTGAATGCATAATTTAAAACTTCCTGAAAATTAAATCAACAGTCCTTACATGGTTTAACAAGAGAATTTTACCAAATATTTAAAGAAATAATACAATCTCTATTTAGTCTGTTTCAGAAAACAGAAGAGGAGGGAATATTTCCAAAAAAAAATTATGAAGCCATCATTAAAACTAGACAAAGACATTGTAAGAAAAGGAAACTACAGACCAATATCCTTCATGAATATGGACACAGACATACTAAACAAAATAGTCTTATATTGAATTCAATCCTATTTTAGTCCTACTTTCATAAGGTTGCTCACATTATCTCAAATGGAGATTTAGATAGTCCATGAATTCTTCAGCCTCTCATTTATCGGTAGCCTTCTGGGTTACTGCTAAAGATGATTAATTTTCTCTCTGATAGAAAGGCCACCTAAGTATAAATATTTCCATGGTTTTATATATGGGATAGAGCACTTCACTTTTCATTCCACTCTTATCAATTTGTAAGTATTAGAACAAAGTAATATTTTCTTTCACATTCATTATATACATTTTTCTTATCACTGGCTAAATTTAAAAAGTACCACTTAAAAGCTGTCATTTATGAAAGAATGTCATGTCAAAAACTAGCCCTGTAAAATACAAACAGGGTTTTTTGCGGGGAAAAAAAAAGAAGGGTAATTTTTTGTCAAATACATTTGGATAAAACAAAATGAAGCTGGATTGCTGAGAGTTTCTAATGGGTTTCTCTGAATGTTCCAAATGCTTATGTTACATATAGTCTTTGCAATGTTATTTGACAAATGAACCATTTGTATCTATACACTAGTTTTTGTTGGTAATTGGAAGAAACCCAACTCAATGTAGATTAAAGAGGTGACGATGTATTAACTCATTTAACCAGGAAGTTCTGGGAGCTTTCAGGTACTGATAATTGAGGAGTTCAGACGTTATCATAAAACTGTTCTCTTTTCCATCTTTTTCTCTGTGACAATGGTGGCTTTTCAGGTGCTGTACTGTAACTGGCCAGGTCTGAGTCATGTACCTCTCCTGGTAAGTAAAAGCATCAACACCAATCAAACCATATTGAACATGTTATGTATTAGAAAGAAG
Source organism: Eubalaena glacialis (assembly GCF_028564815.1). Lineage (NCBI taxonomy): Eukaryota > Metazoa > Chordata > Mammalia > Artiodactyla > Balaenidae > Eubalaena > Eubalaena glacialis. Next base: position 103,054,646 of record NC_083723.1, on the reverse strand, counting down.
GGTCCTGTTACCAGATGAAAACAGGAAGGGGTTTTTGTTATAAAATAAACTTGGAGAAGATTTTACAATTTTTGTGAAAAGATGATACATTTTGAAGGATGAACATTTTTTCTATTGATATGTTGTACAGAATTTTAATTTAATAAAGTATACTTCTTAATAAATAATTCAGAGTTACCTATTTGAAGTTAGAGCACTGCATGTTGGATTATGTTTCTTTAATAAAACAAACTCGTTTACTTCTTTTGCTGTTTCCCTACTGAGTTATGTTGGCAGAGCTTTGAAAGCTGAGTACTGTGATAGATGAGTACCATTCATCACCTAAACTATCAGTTACCACTCTTGTGCAGATCTCAAAGAGAAAACTCTTTATTAATTCTGAGAGAAGGAGAGAACTCTGTTTTATCCATCACTCTAGTCTTTTTGAGAAGCTAGAAAAAAGTAATCAAACTTATTTACAAACCAATTTATTCATATGGGTGAACTGATTACTGCAAGAGCCTAATAATAATTGTCCTAGTAAGCCTGTCATCTATTTTACCTGATTATTTTAATAAACTTTCTTGAAACATAACTTACATACTATATACATACTTGCATATACTTCAAGTATTTAATTTTATGAGCTTGGACAAGTTTATATATTTGTGTATCTACCAACACAATCAATTACATTGTAAAGAAAAACAACTAGGTTTCCAGTTCAAAATGGCAAGTGAGCATAAATATTTACTTGGCATCTCTTCAGAATCCTCAAGAGTAAGAGGTAAATCAAAAAAGGAAGAATAATTGGAAGGCATAGCCTCACACAGATGACAGGAGCCTATTGAGACATGAAGCAAGCATTGAAGGCTCCATTTATGCCATCTGATGGGTTCAGTGGTAGAGAGTTCCCTTAATACAGAGCAACTCTGTTTTTAGTTGCCCAAATTAAAAATCCTGAATTCTTTTTTGATGCTTCTCATATTACATAATCTGTCTATCTGGATATCCTTGTTATTTCTACCTTCAAAATATACTCATAATCTAAATCTGAGAGGGAGAATATCAAGTTTCTCACCATTAAGTATGATGTTGGCTACAGAGTTTTTGCAGATGTTCTTTATCAAGCTGAGGAGGTTCTTATCTATTCTTAGTTTGCTGAGTTTTTACCATGAGTGGGTGTTGTATTGTGCAATGTTTTTCTGCATTGATTGATGTCAATGTTCAAATATTTGGGGATTTTCAAACTACCTTTCTGTTAATGGTCTCTAGTTTAATTCCAATATTTCCTAAGAACCTACTTTGTATAGTTTCTATTATTTTAAATGTGTTAAGGTTTACTCTATAGCCTAGAATGTGGTCTGTCTTAGGAAATGTTTCTTGTGCGATTGAGAACAGATATTCTCTCTTGTTGTTAGATGAACAGATATTCTCCTGTTGTTAGATGGAGTACTGTTTTGGTGTCAAATAGATTAAGTTGATTGATAGTGCTGTTCAAGTCATCTATGTCCTTATGAATCATCTGCCTTTACAATCTATCAGTTACCGATGGAAAGGTGTTGAAGTCTCCAAACATAACAGCAGATTTATCTGTTTCTCCTTGTTGTTCTACCAGTTTTTGCCTTATATATTTTAACAATCTTTTGTTAGGTACATACACACTTAAGATTGTTAAGTCTTTTGGAGAGTTGACTCCTTTATCATCCTGCTATGACCTCTATTCCTTACAAATATCCTTGCTCTGAACTCTATTTATTATGAAATTAGCATGGCTAATTTTTTTTTTTTTTCTGTTTTCCACGATTTTCTCTTTGGTCTTCTGGGTTTTGTTTTTCCATCCTTTTTCTCTTTGCATTTCAATTTGGGAAGTTTCTATTGACCTATCATCAAGGTCATCAATTCTTTCTTTGGATATAATCTGTTGATGAATCCATCAAAGACATTTTTCCTTTCTGTTACAGTGTGATTTCTAGCATTTTCTTTTCTTAGAATTTCCATCTCTCTGCTTACATCATTTTATCTGTTCTTGCATGCTGTAGACTTTTTTCCATCGGAACCCTTAACATATTAATCATAGTTATTTTAACTTTTTGTCTGATAATTGTAACACCTGTGTTGTATCTGAGTCTGATTCTGATGCTTGCTTTGTCTCTTTAGACTGTGCTTTATCTTCTCTTTCTGCCTGCCTTGTAAATTTTTTGTTGAAAGCCAGACATGTTTTATTAGACAATAGTAATTAAGGTAAATAGACCATTGGTGTGAGGATTTATTTAAATCTGGCTAGGACTTCAGCTTAATGTTTTCAGTAGCTATGGGTGCCTAGTGTCCTTATTTTTGCCTTCCCTGTTGAGTTTGTGCCCTAAATACTACTCGTCAGAGACAGTCAGTGTCTTATAAGCTCTTTTAGCTGTAATCCATTATTATTATACTAAATTCTTGCTGATGTGGTAGTCAGGCGTAGGGAGAAACATTCAATAATTTTATGATTAAATCCAGTTGGTTAGTGAGCCTGTGTCTCAAGGGTATAACTTTCACAAGTGTTCCTTTAGTGTATACTTTTGCCCTCACCCCTACTCCCTTCCCTGGCTGCAGCATTCCCATTCAATTTCCTTGAAGCCTTGGGCCCTATTAACAATGTTTTAATTCCCTTCCTGCTCCTATCAGAACTCTTAAGAGATTTTTCTAGGTTCTTCAGTGTGGGAACCTGTTGGAATTCCTGGAAGGAAAACCCATGCCATGTGGGTATTCCCCTCAGTCTACAGACCCCCAGGGGTTTCTCACTCATGGTAGTCCTCAATCTCCAGCAATTCATGAAAGTGACCATTCTAGCATTCCTACTAGTATATGGCTCTAGGGGTGTTTTCTCCATGTAAACAGGTCTACGCTGTGTCTCTCTGGTTGCACCTGTCTCTCCAGTTTTTTGCATGGTAGTTTGCCTTGTGACCTCAGTGCACCGATGGATCCAAGAAAAGTCACTGATTTTCAGTTCATTCAGATTTTTATTTTAAGGATGAGGTTGATGACTTCCAATCTCTATATGTTAGAGCTGAAACTTGAACTAATTTTCTTAATGTAAAATAAACATTTTAGAAACTTGTCAAGTTAAATTTATTCCCTTCATCTCTGCATTCTCTTTTCATCTCTGATTTTTTTCCGTTCCATCATTTATTTATTTGGGGGAATAATTTTGTTGAATACAGAACAACCGGTGTGAGCAATTTAATTCCATGTCTTGATATTAATCTTTTCCTACATCCCCTATATACTCTGTTCTCAACCTTTTATATATAGAATGGTTTATCAGACATATATTATACTATTTATACTCATTCTTTCTTAAACATAGCTTCTGTTGGAGAACTCAGAATTATTTGTATTAATGAGTAATAGAAGTAAATAAGTACCTTTATTCCAAAGCTTTTTTTTATTGTTAGATGGTGCAATTATAACATTTTTCTTTTACTTCCCTAATTATTTTTTATTTGTATATGGCACACAGTTAGTGCTTATGAAATGAGAAAATATGTAGACAATAAAAACAATGCATTATAATGACAACTTTACCTGACTTCATGGAATAAAATCTTGAACACTGACAAATTTTTATTCACATGTTCTGATTTTTCTGTCCGTATTTAACCCAAAGATTGAAATTTCATTTATTCATGTATAATGTATCAGGTTATAGGCTACTTGGGGAAAAAATACTTGAATGTGATGGTTTTCTTTTTACAGTCCATAGCTTGGTATCTTTCACACACAGATAGTTGACAAATATTTTTGTCAACTAAATTCTTATTTGAAAAATGCAGAATTCCCAGAACCACCTTGTTACTGAATTCATTTACACTAAACAATTTTTGCCTGTGTTGTGAATTGATATGTGTTAACTCCTGTATTTCTTAAGGATGTTAATTCAAATTACAGGTCTGTATTGTCTTTCATATGTTTAATTTCAGTCCATTCCATTTATTTTCATTGACAGAAACTACCTATTACAATCTATTACAGGTGAAGCCAACCATATTTTTACACTTTCCTTTTTATCCCTCAGAGAGTAATCCTGTAGGCAATCTGGGAACAGCATTAGAAAATGCTATTTGATTGCACTTATCCTTTCCAGGTTACCATTATTATTACTATTATTTTGGAGTGTCTAGAATTTATAAACTCATATACTTTGAAGATACTCTCTTTTTCATTTGTAGGGCAAGGGTTAAGTACATAGATGACTTTCTTCTTCTGATTACCATCAGTGTAATCAGATAGTTGATTTGTATCCTAGAATTAATGTATCATTTTATCAATGCTTAATATATTCAGAAGTATACATTTAAAAATCCTTAGAATCTTGTCTTCATTTTTATCTTTGCAAAATTACTGCTGCTATAGAACAGAGAAAATTGAGAATTGACCATGAATCTAATAAGTGAATACTAAAATAAATGGAGTCTTATCCTTCTGAAAGTAGATAAAATGTAATATTCTGATATTTAAGTCATTTGACCAATTATTATTAGAATCTGCAAGAGGACAATCTGATTGTATTGATTTCATAACCATTGTAATTTAAAAAGGAAATAGTAGATGTATAAATAATTCTGCAGTAATTTTAAAAAAGATAGCTTTACAGTTGAATTCTAACAGGAACTTCTTGAACAATGGGGGAAAAATAATGGGAAAATAGAAAAGATATTTCCTGGAATGCTGATCATAGAATGAGAAGTCCATAAACTATGTCTTCAGTTTATGTAAATATTATAGTCCAGTTTTTAATACTAGGACATTGTTGAATCTAGCAGGTCTGCAATTAGTATTGTCTTACTAAATATAATTTATTCATTATCATCATTATCTCCAAATTACAGATTCCTACTTGATTTTACACACTACATAATGCTTAGACATAAATAGAAATTTATTAGACAGAAGTTTATTAGAAGTGAGGCTGTGAATACAAATATAATCTTGAGTGATGTAATAATTGCAAAAAAAATTACTTAAAAATTCCCTTTTATAGTTTGACCAGAACACTAGAGCTGTTTAGGTTTCTTCCCTCCCTCCCTCTTCCTTCCTTCCTTCCTTTTCTTCTTTCTTCCCCGCTTCCTTCCTTCCTTCCTTCCTTCCTTTCTTCCTTTCTTTCGCTGGATTATTTAGCTAGTTACTGAATGTTCTTGTAATTTGGCTTCTGAAGCCTAGGAAATAACTGAGATTCTATATATAGTTTGAGTTTTGGGTTTTGTTATTTTTTTTGTGATCAACAAAACTGCTGTTTTGAATCAGAGGCTAACCTTACTTTTTTATACCTTATGTTACCAGTGAAGGAAGATTAATTTATGGTTTTTCTCCTCTCCATCACTATCTCAAATCAGATTTTATTTAGAACCAATCATGGTTTATATGTATACAACTATTCACATATTTACATGATTAATTTCCTTCTCTGATACTAGATTGCAAGATCTATGATGAGCTCTCTTTTTTTGTCTCAGGCTCCTGTTTGAATGTCCAGTGCCTAGCACAGGCCTTGTAGGTAACGGGCACTCAAAAATATTAAAATATTTAATAAATAATTAACTAAAACTAAATTAAATGCTGTAATAAAATCAATGATAATAAAAACTTTCAGGTCAGGTTAGATAATTGTCACAGAATTTAACTCATTTTACCAAATTCATTTATATTACAAAAAATGTAGAATCACCATCCAATTCATTCATAACAGTGCTCAAATACTTCTCACCACCTCTTACTTACCCTCAGCCCTCAGTATGGGTTACAATTTACACCTAAATTAACTTACTATTTTCTTATGGTTTTAAAGTATAACTCCAAAGAATTTAATTCTGCAAGACTCAAGATGTCATTATACTATAGACTTGGGAAACTGTCCCATGCCACCAAGTGTTAAGTGCTACTTTGGCAAATCGTTGTGTGGATGAATGAGAACATTTTCTCCAAACACTGGCATAAATTTAGATCAATACTAAAGTTGTCAGAAGTTGTTTTCCATAAAAAATATAAATTTGTTAAATAGCAAGATAAGCACTAATTTAATACACTCTCATACCCAAACACAGTAGCGTTCATTCATTTAAAATTCAAACACAGACAAAGCTGATGCTATATTGTGGAGAGATATATAAGGAATAGGAAAACAAATTCAAAATTAGAGATACTATTTATCTCTAGCAGGGTTGACGGTATCCTGGAGTGGCTCCTGAAAACTTCAAAATATGAGAGATGTTCTATTTCCCAAGCTCGCTGTTTGGTAACTGAGTGTTTGGGTCTTTGTTAGTATTTATAATTAGTATATATATTATCATTTCTTTTGTGTTCATGAACTTTTCCATAATCAAAAAAAATTTAAATAACTAACTATCCATTATAATTTGTGCAGTCCTGGCAAAATGTCTATGGTTACTACACAATTTCTTGGGAGTAAGAGAAAAGCATTTGGTTTTGAAAACTGCCTCAGTTCCTTAGAAATATTGGATTTAATATGAGAATGAAAAGTGAAAATAAAATCACTAATAAGCATGCTGCCCTGGGAGGAAATGTTCAGTTTAATCAACAGAAGAGAAAACCAACTGATATTAAGAGACAAAAAAATAAATTCATAGAGGATGATAGTCCTCTGAACCAAGAGAACATGAAAGATTAATTATGGCTTCTTGAAGGAGCAGTCAAAGAAATTTGGTCAAAAAACATGTATATATAACTGAGAAAGCTAAAAAGGAGATATGACAATCTTTCTACTGGTTGTAGAAAATCATGCAAATTGAAATCCAGTATATTTTATAATTCATTTAAGTGATTTTTAAAATGGCACTTTATATTAAAATATTAGATATATTAAAATGATATAAATATCTTAAACAGTTATATGTGTATTTCTTGTGAAGTCACATGGACGATATTATTCGATTATTTTGTGCAATGTGTCAGCGATTTCTCTCGCTCTGGTGTGGTGGAGAGAAATACATTACCAGTACAGACCACTGTCATAAAATATTATCTGAGGACTTTTAGTTGTTGTTTTTGGTCTTACACATTATCCGTGGTGTATTAGTCACATTTTTAAATATCTTAAGGTTCAAAATTTTCTATAAATTAAGTCACCATTATATATAGTTATGAATATAAATATAAATCATTTATGGATGATGTAGATATTTCATATAATTACTAAAAATAAGTCCTCATATAGATACACTGAGACAAGCAAACCAATTCACTAAGGTTTTTGTTTTGTTTTCTTTTGTGTGTGTGTGTGTGTGAATAAGTAACGGTTTTAGAATTTCTTAAATATTTCTCTAATTTATTTACTAATTAATCTAGAGAAAAAATATAGCTCTAAAAATCATCACAGAATGTCTGGGAAATTACTTAACTAACACCAAATCTAGCAATACATATACACACACACAAATATAAACATACATATATACACTGCACAAGCAATGCAGTGAATAAAGCAAAAGGAATTACTGTCCTGTTTAGAGTTCAAATTCAAGGATTGTAGTATGTACTCTTAAGGCAAGGACATATTGTGCTGACTCAAAACTAAATTTCTTTAGCTGATAGTATAAGAATGTGGCTCGTATTGATTTGTGTTTGAAAAAAAAATCATAAGATATTTCATTGAATGGATCCTAAAACAGTGAATTCAGGTACCACTACAGGTTTTTTGTTGAAATAAATTATTTTAAGTATAAAGTTATTCTTCAAAGCTGTTATGCTAGATCAATATTTTTAGGTTCATTATAGCCACACTATGAATTCAAGTAAAAAATAGGAAGAGAACATGGGCAAGAATCTGGTAAATGATAACAGTGGTAGAGGTAAAGCTCCCAAATGTGGTTATTAGCAGATGTCATGTGTTACTCGTTTCAATATCATTTTACATTTAACTGGCTAAAACAAGCCATTGTGAAATAAAGGATTTCTGGATTTGCACTTCGAGATTTTTATCATCACCACTGCTGTTAAACATGGCATCTAAAAAATGTGTCTGATTTAAATTAGTCATGTAAGGAATATTAGGATTCTTGAAGCAGAGCCATTGCAAATCGATCTCTATAAATCTAAATTACTTGGTTACATTTTCACATATGTATTTCTACCTTAAGATAATACAATGATAAATGTAAATTCATCAAAATTACCTGGGGTGTAGTAGAGAGAACATAATATAATTAGACATAGATAGAACATTTATCTTCATTTAGTATCAAACATGGGCAAAGAACACATTATTTTTAAAAATATCAAAGTCACCATAATAAACTATACCTCTCCTTAAAGAAAAAGAAAAATAAGTTTCTCTTTGAGATTTCTCAAATTAAACATTCATAAATAATAGCAATATAAGGTTTTTTCCTAACCTCTTTCACCTTGTCTTATCAAGTTGATAGTTTAGTCACCGATTGGATTAGAGCAGGAACCACCAGATGAATTAAATACCATGTGTGATAAAATGAAAGTCACAGTTATTATGTAGGAAATGAAAGGAGATGTCTCTCCCTGAAGAGTCTCAGGACTGTTGGCATGAGAGTTTGCCTGTTGCTCTCTCTTTCTCTCTCGTTGCCAATAGAATCCTGGGCTGTTTGAAACACACTCTGAGAGGCAAGATCACTGAAATATCCAAGGGGTGAAAATAATATTTTCAGAATTCACTGATAAAGCAGCATCTACACTAATAATACAATGACCAAATAAATAACTGGTGTTCATAATTAAGCTTTTCCAACCAACATAAGGACATTGTCCTTACATTATCTGATCTCATTCCTCTGGGGATGCAGCTGACTGTCAACTTGACTAATTGAAATTCCACTGCATTGCTGACTGTTGGGAGACTACAGGGGAACAAGCCACTGCGTATTTCTATTAGACTAGCAGATAATATAAACATGACATAAAATAGGTTCTTATAAAACACATCCCATTAACCTCTGAAAGGTTCAGGATAATGAAATCATGAAAAATATTAATTTTATTTTTCTTCAGGAACTGTTTTACAAAGCCCAATGCCTGGTGAATCAAATACACACACACACACACACACACACACACTCTTTCTCTCTCCCCCCACACACTTAAAACTGATTCATTTTTTTAATTTCACTCATTTTGAAATTGGCAATAAAAATAAAAACAAGCCCTCAAAATCTGACTTTTCTCTTATTTTTCCTGTTATTTTAATTTTTCCCAGTCTGCACCATTCATAGTGCTTCATGTAAAGCCCATGTTTCATATTTAGCTCAAATTATGTTATATGCAAAGTTAGTTAAATGGTGGAGATAGGACCTCTGAAAGTCCATTTCTCCACAAAAACAATGACAACACTGACAACAACGATCAAAATCAATACTTTTCAGAGCTATGAAAATTAACCAAAAGCTTGTAACAATCCAGAGAATGGTTAAATCTCAGTTTAAAAAAAAAAAGAAGGAAAAAAGAACTTTGTGGCATTTTAACTTATCCTATTCCCATACTTTTCTTCTCAGCTCAGTGGTAGCCTTGAAAATCAACAGTTTTGTAAGTAAGGTAACTATGAAACCCAGAAACCTAGCAGTCACCATAAATGGCAAGATAGGTTTGGAGAGAACTCTCACCATTTGACATGGCTGGCAATTCCTTGAGAAGTTCCATTATCAGAATTTTGTTTTACTTGATCTGACTTAGAAACACCTTTGTTTGAACTGTGTTTGAACTGCCCTTTCTCTAGGACACTTGTTGAAAACAATCAGCAGTAGTGGTTTAACATCACTCTGAGCTGGTATGTTACCTACTGGGGCTAACAACAGTCTGACCAAAAGTCTTAAAAGGACTAACTGAAAAAGACTTCCATAGGTAGCTTGCTAAAGCCCCGACATAGTCTTGGGATTATAAAGGACACGTATAGGTGCAAGGCTGTGTGCATGTACAGGAAAGTGCTGAGAAGAGCCTAAATTTTCACTTGTGGCTGACCTTGAGGGTCTGTGCAAGCAGAAGATGAAGGCTAAGTTGGAGTTGTACACTTCCTACTAGAACATTAAAAAGCATTCCCCACAGCCTGCAGAGCTCCCAGGCAAAGACTGGGAGACTTACTGGTTCAAAGTATTTAAAGATATCTCTATCTAATCACTGTCTGACCACTAAGTAATCAAGATAGATGTCAGTGGCTGCACTTGACAAAGAATAGAGGCTATAAAGAATTAGTCCAGGAAAAGTGTTAAACAAATAATTATCATCAATAAACTCTTCAATGACAACAACAGCCAACAATAATCACAAACCCAATCAAATTAGGTAAAATATGATTTCCATGGATGCCCCATTCTATTGTTTAAAATATCCAATGTTCAACAAAAAAACCATGAAATGCATAAAGAAACAAGAGTGTGGCCTATACACAAGGAAAAAAAGAAAGCTGTTTCTGAGGAATCCTAGATGTAGAATTTATAACAGAAAGAGTTTAAGTGAACTATTATAAATATGCTCAAATAACTAAAGAAAGCATACCTAGAAAATTAAAGGAGTATGAGAATAATGCTTCAACAAATAGAGAATAGCAATAAATACATAAAAATTTTAAAAAGAATAATACATAAATTCTTGAGTTTAAATGTACAATAACAATAATGAAAAAAATCACTAGAGAAATTTAACAGCAGATTTGAATTGGCAGAAGAAAGAATCAGCTAACATGAAGATATATTTATTAAGGTTATCTAGCAGAACACAGAAATAAGAAAAGATACAGATGAATGAACACAGTTTCAGAGACCTGAGAGACACCATCAAGTATGCCCACCTATGTACAATGGGAATCTCATAAGAGAGGAGAGAAAGAGGCAGAAAGTTTATTTGAAGAAATTATGGCCAATAAAGTCACAAACTTAGTGAATATAATTAATCTGCCCATCTACAAATCTTAATAAATTCCAATTGGAATAAACTCAAAGAATTATACACCTTGTTGCATCACAGTTGAACTGTCAAAACTAAAAATAGAATCTTGAAAGTAACGGGAGATAGTGACTCATCAAATATGAGGGACCTTCAAAGAGAAAAACAGTTGAATTCCTTCCAGAAATCATGAAGACCAGAGGCATAGTATGGCAGAGTCAAACTGCTAAAGGAAAAAAAGACTGTCATCTAAGAATTCTATATCCAGCAAAACTATTCCTAATATATGACCAATAAATTAAGCTATTATAAGATCAACAACAAATGAGAGAAACTGTCACTAGCAGACATTTTTTATAATAAATAATGAGAGTCCTTCAGCCTGAATTAAAAAAAAAAAAGAAAGAAAGAAACACTAGACCGTGATTCAAACCTACATCAAAAGAGCACTGGTAAAAATAACTACATAGTTAACTATTAAAAAGAGTACAGACATTATATTTATAATTCTCTTCTCTGATATAGAAGACAAGTACATAAAGCAATAAATATAAAACTGTATTAATGGTTTTATAATGTATAAAGATGTAACCTGTATGGCAATAATACCATAAAAGAGGGGAGCAGAGCTATATTGGAACAAAATTTTGTATACTATGGAAATTAAGTAGATGTTAATTCAAACTAGATTGCTTTAAATTAAGATGTTAATTATAATCCCCATATGGATTACATTTAGGTAATTAGGTAACTTTAAATATAGTAAAGGAAACATGGAATTAAAATGGCACTGTAAAGTTAGGAAATCAGCCATAAGACTACCTCACTTCTAAAACCAGTTGCAAATTCAGGGATCCACAACACTACTCTCAGCTTGATAATTCACTAGAAGCCCTCACAGAACTCACCAAAAGCAGTTATACTCACTGCTACAGTTTATTACAGTACAAGGATATAGATTAAAATTAACTAAGGGAAGAGACATATGGGGAAGAGTCTAGGAGAGTTCCAAATACGGAGCTGCCAGTTTTCCTGTCCCAGCAGAGTCATGGAGAGCGTTGACTCCTAGCAACAATGCGTGGCAGACAATATGCATGCATCACTGCCAACCAGGAATGCTCACTGGAGCCTGGGTGCCCAGAGTTTTTATTGGTGCTTTGTCATGTAGATGTGGCTGATTACGTGCGGCTAATCTTTGCCTCCAGCCCCTCCAGAGGTCAAGCTGATACTTCATGACCCAAAATCCTCATAATAAATCACATTGTTACTATCTTCTGTGGCTCAAAGTCCCCACATAAACAAATACACTATTATCAAGCCATATACATTCCAAGGGTTTAGATATTATATCCCAGGAACTAAGGGCAGAGGCCAGATCTCTCTTTGGGTAAAATTAATTTTTTTTCACACAATGTACTATACAACATCTATTTAACACAAAGGAAAGCAGTAAAGGAGGAAAAGAGAAAAAAGAATGATATAATACACATAGAAAATATATAGCAAATGGATGACACAAATATAATCTTTTCAGTAATTAAATGTAAATGGAGTAAACACTCCAATTAAAGGCTGGGGAATGGCAGAATGATTAAAAACCATTATACAACTATATACTATCTTCCAGAGACATACTTTAGATTCAAAGACATATAGATTGAGTATAATAAGATGGATAAGGATATACCATGCAATCTGTAACCAGAAGAGGGTTGGTATGGCTATATTAATATCAGACTTCTCTAATATCATAGTCTTTATGACAAAAAGTGTTACTAGAGACAAAGGAGATCTTATAATGATAAAAGGGTCTTTAGGAAAACATAACAGTTACAAACAATATATGCATCTAAATGTGGCCACATTAGATTGATTGATTGGTTGACTCCAGTCAATAAGCTGTTAGTGGAAGTAACATGAGTTATTCCCAGGCAAAGCATCTATAAAACTGTTCGTGTAAGTCTCCAGACATCTCACTTTTCTTTGTGCTGTAGAGGCCGTCAAAGTTTAACATAGTGGGTTCTCCATTATTCTAGGTCTAGAAAGATACAGAGGAATTTGGCAACTCTGCTATTTTCTCTGTATGAAATTGGACAAGTTAATTAACATCTCAGAGCCTCAATTTCCTTGAGTGTAAGATACAGATAATAATGTTTGAATATGTATCTAAAACTGTTAATACTTTTAAAGTAAGATATGCATATTCAAATATATAGGCGATAAGTACCATTTTTTAGAAAATTCTGTGGCCATGTTTTCTCCAACCTTTGTGGAAATTCCTATAATTTTTACTTATCAATACATAGCAAGGCAGAAATATTAATTTCCAGCTTCCTCAAGCCTCAAAGTATCAGCTCTCTTACTTTAAGTCTACAATTTTTCTGGATACCTGAAAAAATAAGAAGAAAAAAGATCTTTAATCTAATGATGTCTAGCCCAAATTAAATCTTATGCAAGTACCTGAATGCACCAGCACACTTTTTGTGTTGTCTTAGCTCATTAATTAAAAAAAAAAAATTAATAGTATATATTGTGTGTCTACTGAGTGCAGAGGAGTCTACAAGACCCTGGGCATACAAAGACTCCATCCTTTCCTGGAAAGTTTCACCTTCTAAAGGGAAGCAGAGATGGCAAATACTAAACCAAAAATCATAATAGAACTTAATAGCCCTGTGATAGAGGTAAGCAATGTGCTCAACTTCCTTCAGAAAGTGAACGTCTAAAGAAGTGCTATAGATGTCTTTATTATGCCTAAAGATATGGAGATCGATAAAATGGTGTTTTCAGAGAAGGACAAAAAAAAAAAAAATCAAAGGGTTGAATATAAGCTAAATACTGGTATGTGGAAGAGTGGTGAAAACTGATGCAACAGATATTCTTAGATTCCACATCATGTGGGCTTCATATTTAAGGTCACGGAGTAAAAGATTTTAAGCTTAAGAGTGATGTGGCTATATTTACATTTAGAAAAATCAGTATGGTAACAGAGTGTAAGCTTTCCAGTCATGCATGCAACCTTTCTTTCATTCATTCACTCATATATGTATTCAAAACATGAGTGACTATTTATTACCTCTTACTGTGTAGCTCAATGTAACACATGATGAAGGTACAGTAAAAGCAAAACAAGCTTTCATTCTCTCTCTGTTCATCCTCCTCTTTCTCTCTGCCCCTCCCTCTCTCTCACTGAGCTTATTGAGAAGTACTAAAGACTGATTGTAAACAAAGACAGATAATAAACAATTTAGTAGATGAATACAACAAATTATATAAGAAATTATGACAGTTTAAATAAATCTTTAGTAGTAGTATTGGAGAGAATAGTAGTATTGGAGAATATACTGGAGGAGTACTTTGGAGGTTGAAGTTTTGTGACATGGGGACAGATTGGAAGAATTCAGATACAACAGGCCATATACTGTATGATTCCATTCATATGAAATGTCCAGAATAGGAAAATCCACAGGGAGAGAAATTAGATTAGTCATTTCCAGTGGCCATGGGGGAGGGGAGGGCGGAGTGTGACTGCTAATAGATATGGGATTTTGGTGGGGGGGGGGGTAAATATTCTAAATTTAGATGGCAGTGATGATGCACAACTTTGTGATTATATTAAAAAGCACTGAATTCTACACTTTCAAAAGGTGAGCTTTATAGTATGTGAGTTATAGCTCAATGAAGCTATTATGAAGATAGAATGCTTTAATATTGCTAGTGTTTGAATATAACATTTTAGGAATGAGTGTAATTATTACATATGTCTGCTGATTTTCCAGTATTATCACCAAATAACTCTTTAGGAAAACAAATCTCTGGATCTTGAATATAATTCTTTTGTAAGTTGTCCTTTTCAAAGGAATGTCTTCAAGAGGACTTATGGCCTCCTGTGATTTGTCCTTACAGACAATATTTATTTTTGTTTTTTTAAGAAGAATAAAAGTATATAAATCCCCAAAGCTGGTTTTCAATTGGATGGTGATAAAACCTATACTATTTTTCTCCTTGCTGTGCAAATATTTTAAGCCATTCTAGCGTGCTCTATTCAGTAATATTTCATTCACAATGTAAGATAATACCTATCCAGAGCTTAGTTTTCCAAAGTTCTGGGTAGTCCTCCAAACTGCTGTATATTCTAAGAACAAGTCTTTTATTAGAAGATTTATGCTAATAATATTGAATTAGTTTGTGTTTTCCTCCCAAAAAATGAGTGAGAGATTTGGAGTTTTTACTAGCCTCAAAAAGTTATTTTCAAAGAAAGTGATATTTTTGCTTATATGCTTCAGTAACTTTAAATTAAGGCAGTGGGGAATTTAAAATGCTGGGAAAAAAGCTCAGCAAGAAATAACAATAAAATACTAGCCACATGAAAGCACTGCAAGGGAAGCCAGTGGGATATAATTATTACTCACATTATTATGGTAGGTAGGTTATACGAGAGAGTGGTAACATCACATGGTAGGAAAGTCAATGAGGCCACAGGATGACAAATCATTAGGAAAAAACACATCATTTGCACCCGTTATTCTTTATGTATGTTTTTCACTTGAAGAACTGAAATGAAATTTAAATCAGTATTTCACAGGTGCCAATTTTGCCTTTATATAATATTTAGACCCTTAATTTTCCATAAAGTAAAAATTTGCTTAAATTACATATGAAAATCCTTATTTCTGTGACTGTACTGTTATGCATTTGTTTTAAATGCAGAAGTTTTTTTTCTTATATCCATATACAGCAGAACCCAATTTTTTATCCATACTGAAATAATACAGCTACCATGTTTTAGAATAGAGAAACAGGGATACAAATGTATAATATTCACATAGTAAAAAATGGACCTAAGTATTACTAACTGCTGTGAGAATTATCCTCTCACCATCCACATATAAAAAATAGGACAATATATGTGAAATGATGAAATGATAGTCTTCTGTCATTGGGCAACAGGTAGTGAATTCTGAAGGAAAAGGGAGCAAGAAAGGTGAGTCTCATATTTTCATACTAGCCTCAGCTTACTGCCTAAGGCAGTTTCCAAATTTAGACAAAATAGAATGAAGAAAGATGAACAAAAACTCTAAACCTACGGAACAGCTTCAAATGAACAAACATACATGAAATGGGAAACCAAGGAGAGGAGAGGAGAGAGAGAAAGACGCAGGACAACATTTTTTTACACCTTAAGTATATACATTTATATGTCAATCATACATCAATAAAGCTGGAAAAAATTACAATCTTTGCTAAGGATAGCCCAGGATAGAAATAATAACAGGAAATTAGTTAATGAGTTTTTCATCATTTTCTTTTGACATAGAGATCAGATGTGATCTGAAAATGGAAATATGTATCAAAGAAGTCTCTCTGGTAGTTTGGGTTTTCACTGTTTGTGCTCTTTTAGGTCTTTGATTCATCTTGAAACACAAAGTTTCCTGTGTAGAATTTATTAGAGCTGATGCGTCCTATCTTCTATCCCCTTAGCATCTGGAAACGCAACACAGGACTCCAAAGCTATTGTTGAGTGTAAGATTAGGTGATTAACAGCCACTCAGAATGTGTGCCACTTCGTATCTTTCTTTGCTTGGAAGGTGAAGCTTTCGTGTTGTAATGAAGACAACAAGCCCAAGTCTTGCTCTATTTCCAGCAGTGTGGCTCTGCACTGGAACTTACTTCTCAGCCCTCTGATATTTGCTGCAGGAGCATCAAGATGCCCAATGGATGGCTACTTGCATCTTGGCATCAAAGGGCAAAACCATGGGAGACAGCTGCTACCAGCCTCAACATCCTTTCCTTTCTGAGGATGAAAAACCAGCAGTAGGCATCTCGGGTGGCTTCCAGCCTCAAAAACATGGACACGAACCCGGAATGTTTTGTGTCATCTTGGTGTGCAAAACAACATAAGGCTAAACAGGTACTGTTAATCTGGTATTGTTTCCAGTGAATCTTTATTTTCTGAAGTAAAATGAGGAATTAAAATTAAAAAAAAAACTATAACCTAATCCAAGCTTATGATAATTTTCCCCTATGTTTTCTTCTAAGAGTTTTATAGGTTTTGCTATTACATTTAGGTCTTTAATCCATATTGAGTTAATTTTTGTATGTGGTGTGAGGCAGGGGTCCAGCTTCATTCTTTTGCATGTGATTAATCCAGCTGTTCCAGCAACATTTGTTGAAGAGAATATTCCTTCCCCATTGAATTATCTTGGCACTCTAGTCAAAGATCAACTGACTGTAATTGTGAGGGTTTATTTCTGGATTCTCAATCCAGTCCATTGGTCTGTGTCTATCCTTATGTCACCACCACACTGTTTTAATTAATGAGACTTTGCAGTCAGTTTTGAGAACAGGAAGTATGAGTCTTCCAATTTTGTTTTTATTTTTCAAGATTGGTTTGGCTATTCTAGGTTATCTTCTTGTATTAAAAAAATTTTTTTAATATGTAGTTCTAGTGGCTCTCAATTAGGGGTCATCTGTCCCCAATTCCAGGGGTATTTGGCAGTGTCTGGAGACATGTTTGGAATCCTTATCTAAGTAGATAAAATAGTATCGTTTTAATTTACTGAATTGTTAAAGTATAAGTTGCCTTCCATGAAAGGACTGAGAAAAACTTGAACTTGAAGCATTTGAACACATGCTAAAGACAGTGCAATTCCATGATGATGGGCACAGGGGACATTGTTTCGGGACACAATTTTGTTGACAGAGCTATACACATGACTCACACCTTTTCTCTTTATAGGCTACATCTCCACTGGATATATTATAGATTTAAATACCTGTTGACCTTCTGGGTGTCTGGGGAGTTGGCAGTTCTGAGAGTAGGAGCTGGTAGAGGTGGCCTGGTGGGGGTCAGTGACCTCGCTGCTGCGTGAAAGCAGTTGGGACTTGAGTCTCCAGAGGTTGCTGTAGTGCCCCAACTCCTAGGAGCCAGGGAATCCAGCAGGTGGGTGTTGTAGGGGCAAAATGGTGGGTTGCTGTGGACTGGAGTTAAGGCCCTAGCCCTGGAATTCTGCCTCCTTCCCAGCAGAGAATCTGGACGTTGCTGGTGCTATCCCTGCAGCAGGCAGGCAGCTGGCAAACAGGGACAGCTGCTATCATGCTCCCACTCATCCTCTCAGACAGTGTCCCTCCAGGAGCAGACGCTTCTGTTCAGAGGCGCAGCCCAGGCACAAGGAAGGAACCACCCCACTTCTCATCAAGGGCTTAAATTCGGATGGCCGGGGCTCCTGCTCTCACAGTCCCAGCTCTCAATAAGGACAGATTCCTTGGCAAACTTCCATCTCCCTGTCTCTCACTGCCTCAGGGCCTTACAAGGTCTGGATCTGGCACAAGGGTCTAGGTGTTCTTCCAAGGGTGGAGGCCCAGCAGAGCTGGGTACCTGCCCCAGGGATGCAGAGGGATCTCTCTGCACTCAGGAGTGATCATGATGGTCCTTGAGACCCACACTGCTTTTTGGTGTCAAGGAGACCGAAGTCTCAGCTTCCCGTAACTCTCTCAGCATCAGAGAGAATGTACCCCAAGACGGAATATGGGAGATCCTAGTGGCCTCCAAGCTTCCAGACCCTGCCGCGAGTGGGGAATGAGGGGGTCCCAGACTGGTGTATCTTGGCGCGTAATCTCAGGGTTCTATTATTTCAGCACTTGGGATCTAGACCACATTGGTCCATAATGCCTCCACTTCATGGAAGGATTTGTCATCTAGTTCAACTACAGGGTTGTTCCTAATATAAAAACGTTATCATATTGTTCAAGGTGTTAGTCTGTGATTTGGAGGTCAAAGAAAGAGAGATCACCTTGAACTACAGACAATATGCAAAACTGTGTTTCCCTGCTCTCTTGGCAGAATTGTAAAATATATACTTGCTTTCATTGTGATGCACAACCTAATAGCAGCAGAGATAAGTACAATACATTCAGATCCCACCTGCATCCAATCATTAAAGGCTCCTGATATTTACCAAAAGAACTTGTCATTTACAAAATGAAAAACTGGCTTATGTCAGTTTGTAACAGCCAATTACAAATATATAGACAGTCATAAGCAGTGTTTCACTTGACAGTAAATATCTCTGCTTTCTATTTCAAGATTTTACCATAGATTTAAAAAAAAGTATCAGGATTGTATCTATTTACAGCTATCTGTAAATATGAACAGGTAAATATGAATAGGTGTAAATATGAATAGGCTAGGCAGCGTAGTAATCATCACAAAGAGCTAATTACCTACAATAATAAATGGTGGTACAAAAGAAGAGAAGAGGAAATGCATAACAGATTCAATGGTAGGACTTTTACTTCCAACCATGATGGACTAACAAAGACTGGATTGTCCCAAGTGCTTTAAAATACGAGAAAACTGGGGGCTTCCCTGGTGGCGCAGTGGTTGAGAGTCTGCCTGCCAGTGCAGGGGACACGGGTTCGAGACCGCGGAGCAACTAAGCCCGTGCGCCACAGCTACTGAGCCTGCGCGTCTGGAGCCCGTGCTCCTCAACGGGAGAGGCCGCGACAATGAGAGGCCCGCGCACCGCGATGAAGAGTGGCCTCCGCTTGCCGCAACTGGAGAAAGCCCTCGCACAGACACGAAGACCCAACACAGCCAAAAATAAATAAATAAATAAAATTTAAAAAAATACTAGAAAACTGAACAGTAGGTATGCAATAATGATTTTCATACGCGTGACAATAGGTAAGACAGGTCTGTGATCTCTGAGTGAAGGGAAACAAAGGAGGTAAGCCTTGTGCAGGGAGGGGAAATGCAAATAGAATCCAAAGATCTTATTCTGTTGAAGAGATCAATATCAGAATTCAGGCTGCCTAATGCAGACAGAACTGGGGGGGCAGAATACTGGAAAAAAGGGAGTTACACAGATATTCAAAGGGGCCTCCTCAAGTTTTAGTTGAGTATTAATATGGCTATATATAAAAATAAATTACACAAGGGCAGGGAGGAAATTACTTGATGTAGTAGGATTATCATTTCCTGGAGCTCACACAGGGCTAGGAAGAATTTATCTTCCCATCAGCCAGAATAGAAAGACCTCCTAACCTATAGATCATGCAAGGTTTGAGAAAGTTATTAAATTAATAATGGGGCTTAATTATGTCCACAGTAACAGCTGATCTGTACTCACTCTAACAAATTTTAAAGCAAGCCTTGAAAGGATTCAACTGATCCAAGTAACTTAATTGCATCCCAAGCAAAATCCAACACAATTTAGAGGAAT
This sequence comes from Eubalaena glacialis, assembly GCF_028564815.1. Lineage (NCBI taxonomy): Eukaryota > Metazoa > Chordata > Mammalia > Artiodactyla > Balaenidae > Eubalaena > Eubalaena glacialis. Next base: position 103,034,547 of record NC_083723.1, on the reverse strand, counting down.
ACAACAAAATCCATCACTCAGATTTAAGATTCACAATGTTCAGCACTCAATCACCAATTACCAGGTATATCAGTCAGTGAGTCAGTGTTCCACCAAAGGAGTAGAACCAGTAGGAAATCAACCTATTATAGATATAATTTATTTATTTATATCTTCACATATAAATAGTGTTATATATAATAAATATATTTTATAAGGGATTAAATTATATAATTATGAAATCTGGCTAAGCAGTTTCTTCAAGCTTGTCTCTACACGTAATGGTGGAGCCCAAAATTCCATAGGCAGGCAGGCAGGCAGACAGACAGAAAGGGAAGCTTACAAACAGTCTGGAGTCCCATGTGATCAGAATCACACCCATGCCCATTCTCATTGCCTCTGACCCTAGAGACAAGGAAAATGGCATCTTGTACAATCCAGGACCATTCATCCCAGAGCTGAATGCACACCGTTAGTCAGGAGTCAGAGAAACTGAAGGAATATCCAGGGGGAAAGGAAAGTCATTGAAGACCCAACCGCTGCTTTACACCAACAGTGTGAGTCAGCAGATCACTAGCAACATGAGTGTGCCACCAAATGGTTGCTGTCTCCATTTTGCCCCCCAACTCCAAAATCTATAATATCTACTGTTGCATAACAATATTACCATGAACTTAGTGGCTTAAAACAACACATGTGTCTTCTCACTGTTTCTCTGGGTCAGGAGTCCAGACTTGGCTTATCTGGATCCCCTGAAGAGATGCAATCAAGGTGTCAGTGAGGGCTAGTTTCTCATCCAGAGGCTCTACTGGAGAAGGAGTCACTGCCCCACTTGTGCGGTGTCTGGCAACATTCAGTTCCTTGCGGTTGTCATATTAATAGCTTCAGGTTTTTTCCTGTCTTCTCAACTGGCGGGAGGTTACGCTCAATCCCTACAGGCTGACCACAGTTTCTCACCATGTGGGGCTTCCTAACATGCTGCATGCTTCCTCACAGACAGAAAGAGAGACAGAGAGACAGAGAGAAAGAGAGAACTCAGAGAGAGAGAGACAACTCAAAGAGAGAGAGAACTCAAAGAGAGAGAACTCAGCAAGAGAGCTACCATTTTATGTAACATAATTCCACATAAATAGTCATGTATATCTTGTTACCTTGGCTGTATTCTACTGGTTAGAAGCAAACCACAGGACTCATCCACACTGACAAGGAGGAGATCACACAAAAGCATGAACACTGGAAAGTGGTGATTGTGAGGGCTACCTCAAGAGTATCTCTATCACACTGCACATGCAAATGCATAGGAAAATATGGTTAATAATTAGGAGGAAAAACACAGTAAAAATGCCAGATTTAATGGAGTTAGGAGATTAGGACACTTAAAAGAACTATTATCAATATATATACATGTACTACATATATTCAAATGGCTAGAGGAAAAAGTGAACATGGTTATGACCAAGAAACAAGAAACAATTTTTACGAGTTGCATGGTTTCAGGTCTCACGTTCAAGTCTTTAATTCATTCTGAGCTATTTTTGGGGGTATAATGTAAGCTAGTGGTCCAGTTTCATTCATTTGCGTGTGGGTGTTCAGTTTTCCCAACACCATTTATTTGAGAAACTGTCCCTTCCCCATTGTATATTTTTGGCTCCTTTGTCGTTAATTAACTGTCCATATATATGAGGGTGTATTTCTGGGCTATTCTGTTCCATGTGTCTGTTTTTAATGCCAATATTGTACTGTTTTTATTACTACAGCTTTGTAACATAGTTTAAAATCAGAGAGCATGATGCCTCTAGCTTTGTTCTTCTTTCTCAAGATTGCTTTGTCTACTGGGGGTCTTTTGTGGTTCCAAAAAGATTATTTTTAAAATAGGAAAAATATCTATTCTAGTTTTGGACTTTTTAGTAGGCTAAAATTTACTTGAAACATTTTTGCCATTCATATTAAATTTAATTTCTAACATAACAGAATCTCAGATTATTAGTATTACCAAAAAACTCCTTTGGGGAACATCTTGTCCACTAATATAATTCAAATTAATATATCCATTGCCTCTTTATCTCCATAAAATTGTTTCTTCAATTGATGTAAAAAACGTATGGCTGGTTTCAATTTGTAGTTTTGATAACACTATATCTACATCTCTCTTTTTTTAAAAAAATATAATGTTATTATTTCTTTTAGTAGATGAGTAAGTGAGAATTCTAGAAGTAAATCATTTGCTCCTGCCACATGTTTGGGGAAAGAAATAGATTCAAACAAGTCTGTATGACACTGAATCCTGTGCTTTTTCCAGAACACTGTTTTACATCACTGCTACGTGTATAAAAGCAAAACAACTGTATAAATATGTTCTCACAAAGACAGTTACTTGCATGCTGTACAAGTATAAATGCTTCATACTTCCAATTAATATTAGTCCAGCAAACACTTACTGAGGGTCCATAATGTTCAAGCATTATGCTAATTCCAGTAGTTCTGCTTTATGCCTTTGACTAATTTAGAATTTGTTAATGTCCAACTTAACTGTAGAAGTACCAGAATCATAAGACATTTTGAAAAAATTAACTCACAACCCTCTTAAATAATTTAGCGGCTCATTACTTAATGGAATATCTTACTCAGCAAGGAAAATTTGATCAAATGAATCATGAGATAAGACATCATATATGTCCCATTTTCCTTAATGATAATTTCTAACACTTTAAGTTTTCAAATTCTTTTTGATTTCTTATTCTGATTATCTATTCTTTCAGTGAAATAAGATAACAAAAGGTGAAATTGAAGCTCAGGGCTGTATATGATTTGCTATTCATCACAATATACTTTAATGGTTGGCTAAACAAAAGTAAAAACCCAGATTCCATGGGCCTTAACCCAATGAGATTTTTACATTTATTCCACAGAGACATGATTTCTTAGGGAAATGGATCATCTTTTTATTAAAATTTCTTTAATGTCCCACAGGTTTTGCAGTTTTATATATATTGATAATTGAACTTGATTCTCATATCTAGGTTCAATCTCACTATGGTGTCAAGTAAAAAAAAAAATCTTCAATAAAGAACTTTAAAAAAGAAAATGAAACCTTACATCCACCTGTAGGTATTTCACTTTTCATAAATAACACTTTGGATAACAGAATTTATTTAATTTTAGACACTTCCATCATTCAAAAGTTGTCGTCTATAAATATCTAAACAAAACAAGAAAGTAGTAATATTTCTCTCAAGTCCTTATCTCAAACATGTCATAGTACCTATCAAGAGATAGCTACAACATTGTTTGACTATCACATTATATTTTAATGCACAGACTTTGGTATTTTAAATATAATGAATAGTCCTAGAATATTGAGTTCCTGTAATTAAATACCAAGAACAAGTATAAAATAATATTTCTGAGATTTTAATTGTTAAATATTTTTAAGTACATAGAAAAATCCATTGATGAGTTTGACTTCTTATGCTTACAAATTTTTATTGTCATAAATTTCTTTTTCGATGAACAGACTTTTGAATACTTTGAACAAAGCATACACAGAGTTAGAGAATACATTTTGATGTGGACTATATATCTTTTTAAATTTTAAACTGTGGTAAAAACGACATAACATAAAATTTACCATCTTAGCCATTTTTAAGTGTGACAGAACCTCAAAGACATATCTGTATACCTATGGTTATAGCAGCATTATTCACAATAGCCAAGAGGTAGAAACAGCCCAAGTGTCCATTGATGTATGAATGAATAAACAAAATGTGTTATATACATACTGTGGAATATTATTCAGTGAAAAAAGAAGAAATCCTGTACATGCTACAACATGGCTTAACTTTGAGGACCTTATGCTAAGTGAAATGTTAGTCACCAAAAGACAAATAGTGTATTTTTAAAATAAGAATTTAGGACTTCCCTGGTGGCACAGTGGTACCAGGGGACCTGGGTTTGAGCCCTGGTCCAGGAAGATCCCACATGCAGCAGAGCAACTAAGCCCGTGCACCACAACTACTGAGCCTGCACTCTAGAGCCCACGTGCCACAACTACTGAAGCCTGCGTGTCTAGAGACCGTGCTCCGCAATAAGAGAAGCCACTGCAATGAGAAGCCCGCACACCGCAACAAATAGCCCCCGCTCACCACAGCTAGAGAAAGCCCGTGCACAGCAATGAAGACCCAGCGCAGCCAAAACTAAATAAATGAATAAATAAATTTATTTTTAAAAAGAATTTAATAATATTATTTGAATGAGAAAAAGTTTACATTTTCCATTGAGTTTGTTTTATGTTGCCTGAGATTGTGCAAGCATTACTGTAAATCCATTATTATGGGATTCTCAGTTTAAAGCTATGGAGGAAAGGCTTTTTACATACAAAAATAATTTGCTTTTTTAGGAAGATCTCATTAGGTAGCCAGTTTGTGATAAAGTTAAATTTTTGTTTATAGATTATCTGGTATTTGGCAATGAGGCTGCATGCAGCAAAACTCCTGGGGATTGTCCTCCTCCTGCTCTGAGGATTCCAGCAGGGGACAGGTGTGTGTGTGTGTGTGTGTGTGTGTGTGTGTGTGTGTGTGCACGCAGAGTCTGTAAACAAGTGATGCTTATTAGTCCAATAATGAATGTCATGCCACTACTTCTATACTTCGCTCTATATTGAACAATATGTCACTGATATTAATGCAGGTCTCACATTTTATTTTTGTAGACTGAAATATCTAAAATAGATAGGCAACCTGAGGAATGAATTCTTTGAACAACTTGAGAAGTAGACAACACATTTTTTGAACATGTATAGATTTTGAAAAGAAGATAAATATACAGAAGAACTGAAGAAATAATCTAAAGTTTCTACTGAAATATGGAGTGAGCAAAATTTTCTCTACATCTAGCAAAGGGAAGATTTAATAGTTTGCTTCTCTTGTAACATGAACATAGTAATTGTGTGAACAATATGTACTCTTAACATTCTGTAAATGCAGGTACTTCCATCAATGCATTCATTCATTCTTACGTTCATCAAATATGTACTGAAAAGCTGCTTTGTGCTAAACACTCTGCTGGAAACTATGTTTAGAAGGTTGCAAACCTCATGGAGTTTACAGTTTAGTAATCTATGATCAATATTGAAACTATTAAAAGAGGAATTAAAATGGCCCAACTGTCTCCATATAATGTGCTTCATGTGCCTCTTGATGTTACCCATAATTCTAGTTGTGCCCATAAAAGAAAATGGTGACTTTATAGTTTTAGATGAATTTCAGCTCTAGCAATCTTTATCATTTTCCCCCTGCTGGGGAGCTCTTAGTTTTCTGAAGACTTTATTTTAAGTTGCCTAATTTTCACACTGTAACCATCTGGTCTCTGTAGTCCAGATGTTGAATTCTCATCTTGAATGTCTAGCAATGGAACAGGTTGAGTGTTAATTCACTCCCTCTTTCAATGCACAATGATTCATCAGTAAAATGTTTATCCATTTCATGTTGGTGTTTCTATCTTATTACTATTGTTGGATTATTGCAGAAGACCTTTTATCCTAGGAGTTCTAAACAGATATGATTTTCCACCGTATGTGATAGAGCAAGAAACAGCAGGGTAAGTGCACAGAAAACGTATTGCAGACAAGGGAAGCAGAGTTCAATTCCTCATAGCACCTCTGACTTTGCTACATAATTATGCAGCGAAACTAAACAAGAGATGAGCCTAAAATCATTAGACACATGCTACGTAAGAAGAGTTCTTTGCTGAGAGTAAAATGAATCATTGATTAGATTTTTTTTTTTGTGAAATCAACACTGGGTAACATTGATTTTTTTTGTTGTCATTTGGAGTTTTTTGTATATTTGTTTGTTTTCTTAACCATTATCTTTTGTATCAAGACAACCTTTTCTTGTAAAACCTAAAAATAGTAAAACATAGAATACAATTAATATTTGTATAATTAAATTATCCTTTTCCTCAATGAAACATTCCACTAGGAAATTCTCCTCAGGTTCAGAAATGTTTTTGTTTAACTTTTATTTATAAAAGTTTTATAGACTTTTATTTATATTTGTTCCTCCCTAAAACGAGGAACAAATGCATCATTATCATGACAGACAAAAAGTAAGAGAAACAACTGGAAGAAAAATACAGTATTAATGGAATTCACCTACTTATTCCAATCTAAACCGTTATCAATTTGCTCAAGAATAGGATTTCAGATAATGCATAAAATTCCACCACAAAACTAAAGCTAGAAGCCTAATTATATTTGAATATACCTTGTGAGATCTCTCCCATGACTTACTTTCCAGGGTATTTCTGCATTAATTTTTATTTATTATCCCTCTATCACACATTTTTATCTGAAAACATGGGAGAAAAATATAATAAAAGAAAAGCAAACCTTCTTGAAAAGTCTTCCAGGCTTCATACATTTCACTGAGTAACTGGAATGCACAGTAATTGGTAGCTTCTGTAAATATCTGCATTAATCAATTGCCCTGTGCCTGACAACTTATGGACTGAAATAGCTCTTTTCACTTTTTGAAATTTGTTTGATCAGCTTATTTGAAACTTATGAGTCTAATTAGTATTTCAGAACTATATCACTAATTGAATCTTGAATATTACTTTCCCAGAAGAAAAGGTGTGACTGTTGTTGATTATTATAAAATAATTATACCTAACAAAATTAGATATCAGAATTTGAATACAGCTCTGGATTCAGTATGATATTTATATATGCTCAGGATGAAATGTCTCCATTCCTTCTGAATATTTTAAAACTACTATTTTACTCCTGAGGATCTGCTGGATGATCTCTGCTTTCATAGGCTAATGCATAGATTGGGTAATCAAGTCAAATACAAATTTGTCTGATTCGTCAGAAATGCTTCCGTTAAAGCAGTAGAAAATAATAAAGGCTAATATAAATAGCTATTACTTGAAGCACAAAATATCAGCTTCTCCTGACAGTCACTTTCTAGACTGGAGGTTCATTTCTTGTGGGTCTTCAGAGAGGCTTATACTGGTACTAAATCTCACTAAAATGAAAGAAAAATAAGGGCCCTGTGGCAGGGATAGATTTGGGCACTTCTTTTTAAAGGGAATGTGAGTGTCATCATTATAATCCATGGATCTGTACGTGTCTATTGATGGGACACCTTGCCGTCTTAGTGTGAATTTAATTTCAACACATTAGAGATTAAGGATAGTTTAGATGTTATAATTTACACATGGGTAATGCAATCCCCAGAGGCTTATCTATAACCTTTGTTGCCCTTGACATAGAGTAGTGATGGAACCCACAGACTCTTGAATGATGCTGCTTTAATGCAGAGCTTTGCTTCACCACTTGATCAAAGTCTGTAATCATTTTGTGTCTCAGTTTTCTCTGTGATCAAATTGAGATAATAGTACTGCCTTATAGGGTTGTTTAGAGAATTAAATGAACTTTGTATTTAAAGAACTCAGAAGTGGACCTGACACATGATATTTTATGTGTTTTGGTTATTGCTATTATATATAACACCTGAGTTACAGCAGACATATGATTCCAGCTGAGCCACCTGATTCAGGCTCTGCCAATATTTACAATGCAGAGCTCACTTCAGCCATGGTGATTGGTCGAGTTGTGAGGGGGGACATACATTTCTCTCTTTACAATCGTCCAAGTGTAGCCATAGCTCAAATTTGTTTAGGTCGCTACACTTACAGCTCTAGATTAAGTCATATAGTCATCACCTTTATCATAGCAGATTCTCTACGAGCTGCCTCGCAAACTAGAAACCACATCATTCCCCCTAAATCCTTGGTCCTCGGTGTGGAGGACAGACTTTCAGATCAGTTCTTCTAACTTTCTGGTGAATTTTGCCATAGGGAGCTTGCTGACTATTACCTACAGCATTATCTGTTAGGCTTGGGTTAGGCCAATAACCAAGTTACTTTAATAACTTTGAAATTCAAAGCAAGCGAGTTGAGAGTCTCAGCTCCTTTAACCTGGAGGCCTATATAAATTCATGGTTATAGATTGAGATTTAGGCGGGGGCTCTGCCCATGACTGCTCAGCATCCAACTGCTAACATGGTGTATCAAGGAAAGAGTAATAGGATTACATCCATCTATGAGGCCTTATTTCAGACCTCAGTTCACGTAAAAATATTTTCTTTCATCATACTTATAAAATATAAAAGCAATAATCTTTCTGCAAAAGATAAAAAATACTGTACATATATAAAAATAATGAAAACATTTCAATCACTTCTCACTTCCAATCCATTCAAAGAGATGACATCTGAAAATTTTGTTTATTTCCTTCCATATGTCAATGTGTAAGTGTGTGTATGTATATACATATACAGGCAACCTTATGTGTGTATTTTACTAGTTTTTTTGTTTACTTGCTGTTTTATTTTCTACAGTTATTTGGATGTTCAAATATTATATTTTGTGCAAGTAATTTAAATTTTAAACATATTTTGATATTTATCTTTCTCTAGTGTTTTATTGATATTAAGTGAAAATGGTGTCTTTTGGTAATCTTTCTGTATAACATGGATATGATAAGAAAATTCACATATTATTACTTACCACCCCTCTTGTCTTTCTCACATATTCACAAGTCTTGCCAATAAAATCTACAATATTAAATTCATTCAGGATTAGCACTAAATTTAGCTACTTTCTCTGCTGCCAACCCTTTTTCTTTATTAATTTATAATTTTAGTTCCTTATTTCGGTTTATCTTCAGTGTTCTAGAACAAATATTTGAAAAAATACATTTTGGGTAACATATAAAGTATTATTCCAATTTCTGAAGTCTCAAATATATGGGGATATCATTGAGGTGCCCTCAGGAGTGATGGCTATGTGACTGTTTACAGAAATTTTGGGTCATCATCTTTTTTTTCTCATTAAGACCTTGTAAATACAATTCTACCATCATACATTTACTAATGTGAGGAGAGCCTCAAGCTAGGATGCATTTTATTCATTTATTAGTAACAACTTATTGTTCCCAACTGGAATATCCTAAAATGATTTGTTTATACGTGACATTTTAAAACACTCTAGATTAGGTCTGAGTATTTGCATTTTAAAAACTTATTAATTTTGCTTAGTACAGGGTAAATCCTGTTCCTGTCTAATCTATTTCTGTACAATTAATGAATATTCTATTAAGCATAAAGTGAATGATCTCAATCTCTCCTTCATCTCACTCACTTCCCTGTTCATTGTATTGTATCAAACTTTTCTTTGGGCTCTAGAATAAATTTCTCATATTAGCCATTTAACTTGTTAATTTGATTTTCTGAGCTATCCATCATGTTTATTATGCTCATCTTGGTTTTAAATTCAGAAATCATGTATTCCTTTAAGTATAACTATTCTGGTCTAACTTCCTTAATAATGTATTCTTGATTGATTTACACAAATGAAATGTTTTTCTTAATTTTGAACCTGCAGATTTCTTAAAAAAAATCTTTCAGTGAAAAAGGATTTCAGCTGGAGACATTACTCATTAATATTGTATCCACTTCATTTTATAAGGAAATACAACTCAGTTCTATATATCCTGAGCCCTTGCTTATCTGATATTTTCCCATTATATTCACATATGAAAGACATCTTGCCACAGAAGAAAAGTTTTGAAAGGAAGCATTTTATTTTCCCCACTTTTATAACCTATCACTTATCTGCATAGAAAGAGCCCAAGTTGAGACAGATTTTGTTCTTCTGAAAGTAATCGGTCTTGTCCTGCATCTATGCTTACAAAATTTTGTTCATTACAGTATATACTTGATGTGACATTGCAGCATCCTTTTTCCTATCATCCAGCCACCTCTTTGGTGATTTTAAAAGTGGCTCCTCTCTGTAAACTGAGCAAAGTATTGTGACCTTTTCCTCAGGTGACCATTTCATCATCCTATTATCCATTCTTGCTTTTATTCTGGTTCTGTATATTAAGTAGTTTTCTAGTTTTGTATGTTAAGTAGGTCCTTTTTGGCTGCCTGCCCATCTATTTTGCTTCTGTAAGTGTTAACTGGTCTTTAACAAGCCCAGCTCTGTTACAATTTCTCCTACTATCTACCTTAGTCTACAGAGGGGAGCTACCACTGAACTTCTTAATGATGCTGGTTCCCCTTTGACCAGAAAATACCAGATGGCCTTAGTGAATTATATTTTCTGTACCCTCCTGTAAAAAACAATCCTCTACTGGTTTTTCTGGTTTCATCCTATTTAAGTATGAATACTGCTCACAGCCACTTTATTCTTCCCATTACTATATTCCAGGAAGCTCAGGCATTTACACTTCCCTCAGCAGGGCCACCATGTTTACAGGCTTCTAAAAGTCACCCTACCCAGCAAATCTGCTCCATTTTCCAGTCCTTTCCAGGCTATTACACCCTGTGTCCTGAAAGAATGCCCAGAGACAGTGAATCCTTGCTTATTCAGTGTTATAGTTCAACCTCCTTGACCAAGTGTCCTCAATTCCAACTCCAAGGATAATGTCCTTATTCCTGACAGTATCTGGTAGCTAATTCTTGTGGCTCTTCTGGTGTATATCTTTTCTTCCCTTACCAGACCCAGTATATGCTTGGATTTAACCCTAATTATCACTGTAGCATCCAAAAGAGGAAATAGGAGGAACTTTTGAAGGGCATCTGTTGCATTGTTCGGGAGAGGGCTTTGTAGCATTTCCTAACACGGTGAAAGCATTACCTCTTACTAGGGAAGACTGGGCTACTTCTGAAAACTGTTAGTTAAGAGGGGTCACATAACCAGCGGCATCCACTTAGATGTCCCCAAGTCATGTTTGAGGGTTCCAGGTTTTCTCAATCAGGGTTCCGATCTTAGCACAACACTTTTACCTTAGATGAGCACATCATCCTTGGATGACACATTTCGGCATCTCTGTAGCTTTTTGACTCTATCAAATATTGTCTGATGGTCAGCTGTATCTGTTCTTCTACTCTATTTAAGCTCCCAAAGAGAGCCTTTGGTTCTCACAGTTAGCCTTTCACTCATATGCTGTCAATGAATTTGCCCTAGTCACTGGCTGAGCCATGACTCATGCATGCATAGGGAGACTCAAAGAGGCACAGTTAAATTCAATTTGTGTAATTTGTGTTTGTGTAAGGGTAATGTGATTTGGATTATGAAGTTAGAGATAGAGGTTGGTATTTGAGTCTAACCTAATTAATTGCCTGCTACATCAAAAAATATCAGAACTCCTCAGGGGAGCATAACAGACACAAAATTTCCAAAAATATCACCCACAATGTCCAGGATACAATCCAAATGAAAATCCAGGCAAATATGACACATTTAGAAGAGAAAAGACAATCAAGTCAAGATTATCTCCAAGGTTACCAGATGTTGGAATTAATAGGCAAGAATTTAAAGCAGCTATTAAAGCTATGGTCAATAAAATAAATTAAAATATGCTATCAATGAATGAAAAAGTTGGAAAGTAGCAGAAAATAGAAATTTAAAATAATCAAATTAAAATCTAGAACTGAATAATAAAATATCTTAAATAAAAGTATCTTCATGAGATTAACTAGAAAAAGTAGATGACAAAAAGTCAGTAAATTTGAAATTAGATCAATAGAATATATTGAATCTGAAGAATAGAGAGGAAAATACTAAAAGAAATATGAACAGAGCCTCTGGGACCTGTGGAGCAACATGAAACTATCTAACATTTATATGACTGGAGTCAAATAAAATGGGGACAAAGAGAATAGGGAAGATAGTGTTTGAAAATAGAATGTCCAGAAATTTCCCAAATTTGGTGAAAAATGTAAACTTACAAATTCAAGGACTTCAGGGAACCTAAGCAGGATAAATATGAAGAAAGTCATAATTAGAAGCATATGATCAACTATTAAACCAAAATTAAAGAAACAAAAATTTGAAAGCAGCCAGAGAAATAGGACGCATTGCATCTCAGGTACCAAAAATTCCACTCCTTACTGATTTCTCATCAGAAACCATGAAAAGAGAGTGAAGGAGATCAAGATTGCAGAGTAGGAGGACACTGAGGTCACCTCCCTCCACAAATACATAAAAAAATACATCTACTTGAGGAGCAATTCTCAAGGGAAACAAACTGGAGACTGGCAGAAAGACTCTTATACAACCAAGACAATAAAGAAAGATCCACGTGGAGTCAGGTGGGAAGGGAAGAGGAGCAATTATGTTGGGACTTGTGCTCCTAGGAGGGGAATTACATGGGCTCAAAGATTTTCCCTGGCTAGTGAGCGGTTTGAATCACATACTGGGCAAGCTAGCCCTGGTGTCCAAAACCAGGAAGATGACTCCCCTTAGCTAGTTTGAAAACTAGTGGGACTAACAGGAGGCCTGTAAGAAACCTAGACTCCACTTGTGAAGAGCACACACATGCTTGCTTACAACCAGGAACAAGGTAGGAGACAACTGAGACCCAGCACTGCATCTGAACCGGTGAGGACAGCCATTACTGGCATTCACATAGTCAGCAAACTGGGAGTGGTCTGGAGCTGTGACTGGTGAGCTGGGACTGCACCAGTGTGTGCCTTGGCCTGCGCTGGGCACCCACTCTGGCCCCTCTTGCTCCAGCACTGGTCCCCTCATGAGTGAAGGTACTGATGTTGGCAGTGGGGGAGAATGCACACATAGAGGAACTAGAACCAGCTCAGACCTGACTCTCAGGGCTTTGGCTCCAGCACCTTGGGACTGACTGCATCTCTGATAGAGCAGTGTTGGCCACGGAGCAGAGAAGCTCCAGCTCACACCTGGCTTTGGACCTAGCCGCCCATTTCGGGCCCCACCTCTCACCAAGGTGGTAGCTGCCAGCACATCCCAGGGGAAGACATGTCCCGTGCTCACTTCAGATCCAGCTCTCTTACCAAAGCCACTGGGCACATGTAGACCACATAGCGATGCTTCCACAAAAGGACACTCCTTCAAGACCAAGATAGGTAACTGTTTCTCCTAATTTCACAGAGACAGAGAAAGTTAAGCAAAATGAGAACACAGAGGAATTTGTTTCAATGAAAGAACAACAACAACAAAAAAAACCTGAAAAAAACAACTAATGAAACAGGGATAAATAATTTACCACATAAAGAGTTCAAAGTATTAGTAACAAGAATGCTAGTGGAACTAGGGAAAAATAGATGAACACAGTGAGAATTATAACAAGAAACTAGAAAATATTAAAAGTAACCAGTCGGTGCTGAAGAATACAATAACTGAAATGAAAAACACACTAGAACAAATTAATAGCAGACTAGGTGATACAGAAGAACACGTAAGAGAACTGGAGACAGAGCAATATAAACTGCCCAAACAGAAAAAAAAAAAGAAAAACAACTTAAAAAATGAGAACATTTTAAGGGACCTCTGGGACAATATCAAGCACACTAACATTTGCATTATAGGAGTCCCAGAAGAAGAGAAAGGGTCAAAAATATATTTGATGAAATTATGGCTGAAAACTTCCCAAACCTGAAGCAGGAAACAGATATCCAGGTACAGGAATCACAGAGAGTCCCAAACAAGATGAACCCAAAGAGATCCAAACCAAGACATATCATAATTAAAATGGCAAAAGTTAAAGAGAGAATTCTAATGGCAGCAAGAGAAAAGCAAAGAGTTACATACAAGGGAACCCCCATAAGACTGTCAGCTGATTTTTCTGCAGAAAACTTGCAGTCCAGAAGATAGTTGCATGATATATTTAAAGTGCTGAAAGTGAAAAACGTACAACCTGTGTCCTGCAAGATTATCATTCAGAATTGAAGTAGAGATAACTTCACAGAGAAGCGGAACCTGTAAGAGTTTATCCATATTAAACTGATCCTAAAAAGAAGTGTTAAAGGGTCTTCTTTAAGTGGAAAAGAAAAGGCTACTATAAGAAGAATTTATAGGAAGGGAAAATTCTCACTAGCAAAGACAACTATATAGTAAAGGCCACGATCAACCACTTAAATAAGCTAGCACAAGGATTAAAGGACAAAAATTGTAAAATCAACTATAACTACAATAGCAGTGAAGGAATAAATATGAAGATGTAATAGATGACATCAAAAACACAAAACATGGTGGAGGAGAGTAAAAAAAATGTGGATTTTTTGGAATGTGTTTAAACTTAAATGACTATAAGTTTAAAACAAGTAGATATAGTTATGTCAACATATTTGAACCCCATGGTAACCACAAATCAGAAACCTACAAAAGATACACAAAAACTAGAGAGAAAGGAACACAAGTATACCGCTAAAGAAAATCATCAAACCACAGGGAAGAAACTAAATGAAGAAAAGAACAGAGAAGATCCACAAATACAACCAGAAAACAAGTTACAACATGGCAATAAGTACATACCTATCAATAATCAATTTAAATATCAGTGGACTAAATACCCCCATCAAAAGATATAGGGTGACTGACTGGATGAAAAAACAAGACCCATCTATATGCTGCTTACAAAAGACTCACTTCAGAGCTGAAGACACACACGGACTGATAGTGAGGGGATGGAAAAAGCTATTTCACGTAAGTGGAAATGACAAGAAAGCTGGGGTAGCAATACTCATATCAGACAAAGTAGACTTTAAAACAAAGTTTATAAAAGAAGACAAAAAAGGGCATTATGTAGTGGTAAAAGGATCAAAACAAGAAGGTGATATAACATTCATTAACATATATGCACCTAATATAGGAGGACCTAAATATATAAGGCAAATATTAACAGACAGAAAGCGAGAAATTGACTGTAATATAATAATAGTAGGAGACTTTAACGTCCCACTTACATCAATGGACAGATCATCCAGACAGAAAATGAAAAACGAAAGAGTGGTCTTAAATGACATATTAGACCAGTTGGACTTAATAGATATCTACAAGACATTCCATTCAAAAACACAAGCTCAACATTGTTAATCATCAGAGTTATGCAAGTCAAAACCACAATCAGATACCAGCCCACACCTGTCAGAATGACTATCATCTAAAAGACCACAAACAATAAATGTTGGCGAGGATGTGAAGAAAAGGAAACCCTAGTGCACTGGTGGTAGGAATGTAAATTGGTGCACCCACTATGAAAACAGTATGGAGGGTCTTTTAAAAACTAAAAATAGAACTGCCTTATGATTCAGCAATTCCACTCCCAGGTATACATCTGGAAAAAAATGAAAACACTAATTTGAAAAGATCCAGGCACCCAATGTTCATAGTAGGATTATTTACAATATCCAAGAAACAGAAGCAACCTAAGTGTCCATCAAAAGATGAACAGATAAAGAAGATGTGATAGATATAGATACAGATAATAATAATAATAAATGAATATTTCTCAGCCATAAAAATAATGAAATTTTGCCATTTGAAACAACATGGATGGACCTAGAGGGTATTTGCTTAGTGAAATAAGTCAGACAAAGGAAAACAAATACTGTACGTTATCACTTACATGTAGAATATAAAAAATTTAAAAATTAATGAATACAAAAAAAAAGAAACAGACTCACAGGTACAGAACAAGCTAGTGGTTACCAAAGAGGAGAGGGAAGTGGGGAGGGGCAAGATAGGGGTAGGAATTAAGAAGTACAAACTAGTATGTATAAAATAAATAAGCTACAAGGATATATTGTACAGCACAGGGAATATAGCCAATATTATATAATAACTTTAAATGAAGTACAATATATAAAAATATTGGATAACTATTTTGTATACATGAAACTAATATACTATAAATTACTATACTTCAATTTAAAAAAGGAAACCATGAAAAGAAAATTTGTCAACATATATGTAGAATAATTACAGAAATGTAAAGACATTTTCAAATTTCAAAGAATTTCTTAAAGCTGAAGGAAAATGATACCATTTGGAGACTTGTACCAGAGAAAGATGAAGAGCATTGGAAATGCTAAATATCTGGATATATATAAAAGATTATGTTATTCCTAATTTTTATAAAATGCATAGGACTATTTGAAGCAACAATTATAGTACTGTCATATGGATTTTGTCATATATAGATGTAATGCACATGACAAATCTGGAACAGAGTAGAGGGGGAAGGTCTATACATTTGCAAAGTTTATCAATTTTACATTAAAAAGAACATGAAGTCTTAAAGTGAAATATTAAGACTATATATTGCAATCACTAAAATAATAACTGAAAACATAAAGGCAAAAGGAATAGTTATACATTTAACATATAAATTATAATGGAATTATAAACAATATTCAATAATTCAAGAGAAGGCAGGATAGAAATATCTCTTTTCTAACTCTTCTTCAAATTTACAACTTTTGGCCAAAAAAGTGAAATAAAAGTGATTGAACAGAGAGAATTTGACAATTACCACATCAGTAACTCTCTTCCCTCTTCCTTACCATTTTTTTGTTTTTCTGAACTTAGCTGCAGCATCTCTAATCTGATGTCAAAAACTGCCAGGTAATAGCATTTTCACATTTTATTTTATGGATAATACCTCACTGAAAATTAAAATTAAATAATGAAAGCCCATCTTATATTTAAGTTCGTGGATTATAGATTTCTGGACTCCTTTAATTGAAAACTTGGTTAATATATAAATGGGCACCTCTATAGCTTCAGGGTCAGTCTGGACATAAGAAAATAATTCTTATTTATACAGAATTACTATCTGACACAGCATGATTGATCTACTACTTTATCGAGAAGAGGGACTTGACGATTGATACTCGAGTGAGGTAGTCATATGAATGTTCATTGCTTAATTAAGATTTTCCTTAAGTATTTCTTTGAATAGTTGACATAGGCTCAGATATAGAGCTCCTGGGAATGAAGGGAACTTATAAAAAATAATATTTGCATTAGTTTGGTTATGTATTTGTTTTGTTTTTGTGTAGATCTTCCATGGTCAGGGAAACAGTACTTTTCCCTACTTTGGCAAATTTACTTTTGGCGTCCCTCCTCATTAATATTTACTAGGCTTTTTCTATGTGCCATCAAGAGATAAATATTTCTAGGTAAGTAGCAGTAAAAAAATATATAAATCTGTCTTTTTTTCCCCCTGATATATGACCCTAAACAACTTATACAAATGTTATTTTTCCAAAATTCCTCAACATATTTGATTCAGTCTACTCCATTTTCTAAGTACATATATTTAATGCTTGCTTCTTAAAGTTTTTTTTTTCTGGAATGTCTTGTCTTTTCTACGTAGTCTAAGTTCAGTTACAGATATAGATGTTACAGCAAGTTTTTTCTACTGCTATATCATTCTCCTCTTCATAATTATAATAATTAAAGTCTAGGCCATACAGAAAGAGACTGATCTGTATCTGTTCTTGTATCCTTAGTTATTTTTGGTATATGTTTGCTATTTTCCTCGAATCAGATAATAAGCTTCTTAAGGATAGGTATTATGCCTTCTATCTCCTGTATCATCAAAATGTAGAGCCCAATATTTGTGTTCTAGGATAAGTCTAATGAACACATATGTTACATTGAAAAATTTTAGTAGCAGTATCCTCAAAATGAGATTTTGATGGCTCTTCTTAGCAAATTTCCATATGATTAAAATTTTTCTGTATTTCAGTTGTTAACTAACTGACTAATTCCTCACACTCTGTCCTCAATATTTTGGTGAGTGTAAACGTGACAGGGAATACAATGCCTATGATAAATGGAATATTGCCTGCCATATCAGTAAACAAAGCATATCACAGTCATCAGCGACTGCAGCCCTCCAATGTGAGCGGGTGAGCCCTGAGGAAACTCAGGATGTGAAAACACAGGATACTGGCCCCAGACTGAGGTGCACATCAAAGGAGGGATTTCAGTAAGCCCAGACTCTTGCATCTTCCCATACATAGAAAAGAACTAAATTCCTTAACTTGGGATATCTGGTTTTCTTTAACTAACAATAATCTTTTGACATTCAGACCTACCAGCCCTTTATTGCAAAACTTTTATATAACCTGGTTCCTCCCCCCAACCCCGGCACCCCTCCCCACCCCGCCTCCTTGGAGCAGTTCTCTCAGGGTTACTTGAGATGCTGCCTCCTGGGCTTGAAGTCCTAAAAATTCCTGCCGAATAAAACATAACTCTCAACTTTTAGGTTGTGATTAGTTTTTTAGTCGACACCTACAATAGATTATTGTGTTAGATTATTTTCTAATTATCACTACAATCTACTCTCTACCATTTCTTATAATTTAATATGCTTCAAGAAGCTGACTTATTTGACTTGCATCAATTAGGCTTCATGTCATATAGCTTCTGTGCAGTTTTAGCCAAAATAAGAAAGAGGGGAAAGGGGAGGCCAGAGTATATTTGCCCCTAGTTCCTTTCCTCATAGGCTTAAACTGAAAGTGGCTGCTTTTCTCTCCCTGAGGCCACAGCTCCTTTTTAGGGTCAAATGGCCCATTTAAAAAATTTAACTCTAGCTCTCGCTGCATTCTGGAAGCCTATCCCTCCCTTAGTATCTTTGGGACTAGGAGTGCTGAACCCTCTCAGCTCTTGCTACCTTTGGGTTGTTTCCTTTGACGTTTTCTCATAAATCCTAGTCTCATCTTTGTAAATAAAGTCCCTTCGTTAAAGTCCCCTCAATTACTCTAGTTGTGCTACCTTTTTTCTTTGGGGACCCTAAATTACACAATGTTATAAGTAAAGGATGAAAAGATGACCACAGTCTACCTCTTTAATACTTAGTCTTGCCCAAGTTTCTTTTCAAAGAAAACATCTGTACTTGATATCAATACAATATTATTTGTGGTAAGCTTTATAGTTGGTGATGCTTAAATAAACGTAATTTATGCGATGTCACTTCCAAGGAGGGAAAATTCTGCTCAGGTTGACCTTCTGGAGAATCAGATGAATTAAAAAAAAAAAAAAAAAAAAAAAACATACTGGCAAGAAAGCAATGACATTTACCAGCTTCTGAAATAGGCATTGTGTTCTCTGTTTTCTTAAGCCTATAACACAGCTAACTGAAAAGATCTCAAAGTGACTCAACAAAATGTTGGAAGCACTATATGAGAATCTGGCTGACATCTTGTCATGTTAACTTTATCTCCACAAAGTCAGATGTTCTTATTCTCCTCTAGTTGATGTAAGAAGATTAAGGTGCTGCATGACAGATGGTTTTTAAAAGTGCATACCATTCCATCTGGTCCCAAATGGAAAAATGAAAGTCACCCACAACTTTTCACCTAAAACTTGCAGTGAGAGGATTTTAAAAGTGAATTTTAACACTTAACAAAGAAATTCCACAAGATTCTAGTGATGGTCAATTCCAGTTATTCCCCCATTATAAACATTTGTGCTACCTGCCACCCTAGATAAGACCAAATTTTAACATAAAGTTAAACTTAGAAAGTTCCAGACCCATTTTATGGCAGTAACTTCTCTGCTCCCTTCTAATTTTGATAATCTTTCCCTCAGCTGAAGGTTTTATACACTAATTTATTATGTCAAATAAATGTTAGAAAATATTTAATGCATTTTTTTACTGAGTGTTTTCACTTATAGATAAATAGAGCCTATAACCAAAGAAACAAAATTCTAACTGTGTCATTCCCAAACATATAAAATTCCTACTTATACGGATCCAGTGTTCAAAGTTTTTTTTTTTTTTTTTTTTTTTTAGAAATTCACGTTCTTATTTATTGATTGATTTATTGATTGATTGATTGCTGTGTTGGGTCTTCGTTTCTGTGCGAGGGCTCTCTCCAGTTGCGGCAAGCGGGGACCACTCCTCATCGCGCTGCGCGGGCCTCTCACCATCGCGGCCTCCCCTGTTGCGGAGCACAGGCTCCAGACGCGCAGGCTCAGCAGCTGTGGCTCACGGGCCCAGCCGCTCCGCGGCATGTGGGACCTTCCCAGACCAGGGCTCGAACCCGTGTCCCCTGCATCGGCAGGCAGACTCTCAACCACTGCGCCACCAGGGAAGCCCCAGTGTTCAAAGTTTTAAAGATATTAGGTTGATTCTATTCTATAGCATATGCAAAATAATTTAATTAAATGTCATTGGTGTTTATGCATTAAATTGATTATGGTGATTTTGCATTAAGGAGAGACTGTTCTTTAACAATAGACAGTAGGTTTTTTGTTTTATGACAAAGGCTAATCAGGTGGGAATGGAGATCATATGAAAAATTGGATGCAATGTATATATGATTATTATATAAGATGGGACTTTTTTTCACTGTCAGAATATTTCCACACTTTATAGTTTTATGTAATCATGAAATAGAGGGAGTGGTACCACGAACCTAAGATTAATAAGATACATTTATAGTAATACCACATAATGTTTATAATAATTAACAACTGATTAATAATCAACATTTATATAGTCTGAATTTCATAGGTACATTCACAAACACTACATATGTAATATATGTGTGTATGTATGTGTGAATCAGTTGATGTGACATAGACTTTTTTACAATAATGTTAAATGACACTTCACTGAGGAATTAATAATGCATTATATTTTATTAACAATTCATTCTACCATATCTTTTTTTCTAATTGGGAAAGAAAAGAAAGATTATTAATCTCATATTATTTACCTATTTTTCACTGTTACTACATTGAGAATTGTTCTCGAAAATGGGTATGAGATGTTTCCTAAGATAATTTTTTGGATGTCTTAGAATATGGTTATCTGTGATATTCAACTATTGTTGTATTATTAGATTTCACAATTTTAATTAATTGCTTAAACTGACTGAACCTTAACTTGGCTTCTGGCAGGTGATATTTACATGCAATTTAGAGAACATAATATTAATCACATAGCTGACTGAAGATATATTGTCACAGAAACACAAATTTCCTTGCTATTTCTTTTTTCTTTTATCCTTTCTTCCCTTCTCTCAGAAATATGTGAACCACCAAATCTTTGCCAAGTATTGGGATATAAATACAGTACATAAAATGGTTTTGAAAAAAAGTCATATAGAATTCATGCTTTCAAACACTTACATTCTAATGGTAGGACAGAGAAATACATATAAGTAAAAAATGAATTTATGATGTATACTAGTTAAACAACTAAACAAACAAAAAGAAAATGCATGATGACCAATTGGAATTTATCCCAGTAATGAATAGATGATGGTTTATCATTCAAAAAGAAATCAGTGTAATTCATCATTTGTAAGAAAGTAAAGCAGGAAAAAATACATCGCATCAATTGTGCAAAATGTAGTTGAAAAAAATTCAACATAATTTATGTTAAAAACTCTGCCACACTGAAGTGCCTGATAAATGGCGTCTACCAAGACCTAACATTATTCTTAATTGTGAATATATGAATTCTTTCCCCATAAAATTGGAGACATTGCTCCTATTCAGAATTATACCAGAAGTCCCAACCAATGAAATAAGGTAAGAAAAATAAAATCAGAAATATTGGAACTAAAGTAAGAAAACTGTCAATATGCAGACAACATGACTGTTCACAACAAATTAGAAAATCCCTAAGTTCTACAGGTAATCTCCTTAAATCAGGTGCATTTAGAATGTTGCAGAGTGCAAAGTCATCATACAAAAATCAATTTTATTTCTGTATATTGGGAAATCAACCATTGGAAGCCAATATATCTCTCATACCATTTACTATATCTCTAAAATACTGCAATACTAATGTATAAATCTAATAAAACATACGTAATATCTGTATGCTAAAAACACAAAATGCAGATAAAAAGAATCAAAGATTTACTATCAAAAAAGATATACCAAGCTCATGAATTGGAAGACATAGCATAGTTCTGATGAAAGTCCTCTAATTTATGTATAGATTTAATGCAATTAAAAAAGGGTAGAAATGCAACCAAAACATTTCCTCCAGGGCAAGACTTCAAGGCAAATGGCTTACTAAAAATTTTTAAGGAACAGAAAATTTTCATGATACATAATATTTTCACAAAATAGAAATATATGGAAAGCAACTAAATTTTTTTATTAAAATATATTACCATACTACCAAATAAATAAATAATAAATAAATAATCCCCTCAAAATTATCTCAGCAGTATTTTTTTTCTAAACATGAAGAAGCTGCTCTAAAATATATAAGAAAATGCAAATAATAGTCAAAACTATGTTGATAATGAAAAACAAAGTTGTGAGGGCTTACACTATATGATTTTAAGGAATACTTTATAGTTACAATAACAAAGACTTTGTGGTTTTATGGCAAAGATAGACCCATAGATTAGTGAGAAAGAATTCAGAGTTTAGAAATAGACCCACACAAATATTGCCAGTTGATTTTTGAAAAGTGGCAAAGGAAAGTCAATGGAGAATGAACAGTGTTGAGTGAATGATGTTTGAACAACTGGACATACACTTGAAAATGAACCCTGACTTGTTCTTCACACCTTTACAAAAATTAACTCAAAATCAATCATGTATCTAAAGGTGTAATGTAAAATTATTAAATAATTAAATAAAACATAGGGGTAAACCTCAATGACCTTGGGTTACACAAAAAGTTCTTATGTATGTGTGCAAAAGCAAAATCCACTAAAGAAAAGCTGGACTTTAATAAAACAATAAGAAAACAAACCACCCAATTTTAAAAATGGATAAAAATTTGAATTGTAACTTCACCAAAGGAGATATGCAGATGACAAATATGTTCAGGAAAAATGTTCAACCTAACTATTCAATAAGAAAATCTAAATTGAAATCAAAAGAGATAACAGTACCACTCTACACCTAGTAGAATGGCTATAATGAACAAAATTGACAATACCAAGTGCTAGCTGGTAATAAGTATTTCTTTACATAACTCTCTCAAGAAATCTCTCCTGAATTAAAGGTCCCCACTTAGGAACTTCAAACACAACACAACTGAAGTTAAATTCATTCTTTTCACATACATACCCACCATGCATACGAAGTCAGCCCTTCCAAATTGCAGTCTACAGCCTGTTTCAAAACTTAAAACTCATTTCATCTGTACCTTTCTCCTGTTTCCTCATGGCTACACCCAATCACAGATTTAGTTCTGGTGATTCTATCCCCATTTCTTCCAATTCTATAACAAATTGGGCAACTTCACTTTCCTTGGTTTTACTGTTGTCATTTGCACGTTTTTCTTGAAAAATGTGTTTTGATGCTTTTGTAAAATTAAAATGAACTTGGAAATTTTACATCCTAGAAATTAACACCCAAACATGTTGACCTCAGTTTGAAGGCACTGCATAATCTGGTTTCTAACATATGTGGAAATCTTATATTTTCAAATCATAGTAGCATGAAAGCCCACAGATTCTCTTTTTCTAGCCCCACTGAGCTGCTTTCAGTTTTCTCTCCATGCTTAACATTTTCCTATTTTTGCCTTCGTTCTTATTTCTTATTGTCCTCTCCACTTAGATTGACAGTTTGTTTTCATAATGTAGTAGTTTGGCTTTCCCAAGTTGATGTGGTTCTTAAGATAAATGGAAATGTTCTCTCTTCCAGAAAGTTTTATCACATTCCTCACAATAAATATAATACGTATCTTCTCTATGTAATCTCAAAGCATTTTTCATCACCAATCTAGCGCTTGTCACATTTGGACCCAAAACTTACACATTGGCACTTTGCCTGTATGTTGCACTCAGCCAGGATTAAATCAAGTTAATCGTTCACATAAAAACCAGGGCTTCTAATTTATCACACCCCCTTGCACGTGAGATCAGTTACATAAATGGTCACTGAATTGAATGCAAGAGTTTGTTTTTCTTGTTGTTTCCTTGACACATGAGGGAAGATAGGAAAGGGTAGCACTTAAAGAGGTGGAGAATAATGCTGTCTACAATTTGTGAAGGGGTGTACAAAACTAATAATAAAATAGTTTTGCCCTGTGGAAGTTTATAAAACGTTATCATAAAATATGTACTGTGTGCTTTTAAAACTGTTATTATTCACCTGAATGAAGACAATGGATAATAATTCCAAAGATATTCAAAGTGATATTTTTTACTGTCTTCTTGAGAAAATAAAGGCAGACAATTGAATTTATGGCATAGGTACTATGCTTTTACTCTGCCAGAGAGATTTGTTTGGAAATTGGGAATTAGTATTTTTATACCCTGGTGTTGGAAAGCTGACAACAAAGTCAAATTTAAAAATAAAAAAGTTTACAATATAATAACTTAGGAACAGTTTATTCTTGAGTTTTAGCATATGAAAGTAACAATAAAACTAAGACAAAATCATGACATAACAGGATAAGACCATTATTTGGGAAATTATTATGTAAAATGTTTATATCTGTCAATCACCATCACCATCACATAAGGTTAAGTTACAGTCATTATGTCCCTTCTTACCTCCAGAACCTCAGAACTAGTCTCCTGGTATCCACTTTTATTCTCCTAGCCATCATCCCCTTGCTGTCAGATAATCTTCATAAAACACATATCAGATTGTTTTACATTTTTCACTACACCATTCAGTAGTATTCACTACTGAATACTGAATCATGTGATCCTCTACATATGGTTCATCTAGTCAGCGTTATATTCCACATTTCTCCCACTTTCCATCTACTCATTTCCATTCTCCTTCATCCATCTCTTCTACCATCTCCTTCATCTTCTAGGTCTCTAGCAAATCCAGGCTTCCCTTTGTGTTCTTCTGATAAATGGAGCACACTACTCATTTCAGTAAAAATTGCTGGATTTCTTCTATCATGACTCATTCTTCAATGTTTACTCATTTTACTTTTCAGGTCTCTTTCGTCCTCTCCTATAATCTGGCTCCAATCACCCCAAATCCCTCTCTGTTCCTCCTCCTTCCTTCTCTTCCTCCTTCCTCCTTCTTTTCCTTCTCCTCTTTCTCCTTTCCTCTCCTCTCCTCTTCTCTTCCTCCCTCCCTCTCCATCTCCTCTCCCCCTCCTACTCTTTCTCTTTCAATATGAGGATCTAAGACAACTCTGGTATGGTGCCATCATCTGGTATGGTTCAAGCAGAAATGTTCCCAGTTATGGAAGCATTTTAAAAGAAAAAAATTCCCAGAAAAAAGGCAGAACTCTTGACTGTGATAAAGCCAGGATTTTTTTTTTTAGCAAGAAACAGAATGCAAACAATGTTAACAGGAGGATTAAGTGTTCCTAATACAAGATGAGACAGCTTATTCTAAGGAAAAAAAATTACTATTAATAAATTGTGATATATCTTCCTTTAGGTAAAGAACTACTCTGATATTCACATATTTTGGGCATACATGTATTCATACTTTTTTTTGGCTGATAGATACAATAATATAGTTCTTGAGGACTTCACAGTCATACTGGTCTTCTATTGCTGTGTAACACATTAATACAAGCAAATCAATATAAAATTGTCTAGACCTGATTATTTGTGAATATATAATGTGCACTGACAATATAAATTAGTAACTCAGACTTACAATTTTCATATATTTGTACATATTTAAATGATTATTTTAAATTTATTTCTATTTATATATTCATTTAGCATACATTTACCTACCAAGTGTCTGGAACTGTACTAGTTGTTTGGGATATATCAGTGAATAAAACAGACAAGAATCTCTGCCCTTCTAGAGCTGACATTTAAGTAAAGGGAGAAAAAACAAAAAATTAAATAAAACATATAACATGTCAAGATGATAGTGCTATTTACAGAAATAAAGTAGGGAATCATGATGGGGTATGGTGTAAAGGTTACTTGCTCACTTCCAACATAGTCTTATATAGATTAGAATCAGAGAATGAGGGAGGAATAGTGGGAATTCTTGTCTTCTTGGGGTGTACAGAGATAAAGGTTGTATAACAACAGTCCTTAGCATCATAGGCATTTTTGGTTGCTGTGAAGTTGAGTTTGTCAGAGGAGGAGGGGCAGATGTAGGGTTTTTGCCATGGAGGTATGAAGATTGTCCAGATGGAAGGAAATGTCTAGAGACCTGTGGGTGGGAAACTTATCTAGAGCTCCCTGAGTTGTGGTGTGACTTCTTGAATCCAGGAATGAAGAATACTTAGAACTTTTTTTTTAAAACAGTGATAAAGAACATAAGATTTGGTGAGGATAATTTCAGATCACACACAGAGCACTTTGACTCCTTGACCCTTGCATAATCATTTTTAGTATCTTTGTTGAAAGTCATCAAACTTGAAAATAAAACATTGGTATTCAGATATACACCCCACTTATCAAAATTTATCATTTTGAAGAGTTAAACTCAATTTAGATGAGTTTGAAGGTTGACCCCCTACTGAAAATGAAAACAATGGTGAAAGATTAGTTGAGCACTGATGACTACAAAACATAGTCACACAATGGGAAATAACAGAGGGAGTATTGAGTATGCGTAGTGTTCTCTTTATTAGAATTGCACTTTTTAAACTCTTGGTGTAAGAGAGTTTTTTAAAGTTCTAGAGAAAACCAACGGGTTTCAGAAATGAATAAAAATATTGTGGCTAATTCAGAAAAGATAATGATGATGATTCACAAACACTAAAAGGAAAATCACCAAGTGAATGGAATTCACATATTATGTGGAAAGGGCACAGTATTTAGATCTATCTAGCTTAAAGGAAGTAAAAAGTTTTAAATACAATGGGCTGACTTAATTGGTGGATACAAGTAAAATAAGACATTTTATGTAAATATAATTACAACTATGAAATTTCATACTATAGCCAGAATCAATTCAGTTAAACATTAGGAAAAGCCATATTAGATGATAAGAGAAATAAAACCCTGGAAGTTCTGCTGAGAGAGCTTGAGGGGACTTATTCCTGGAGTTCATTAAGCAGAGAATGACAACTCTGACTTAGAATAATCTAGTCTTTCACCTGCTTCAAGGAAAATGTTGGGATTTGATGAGTTTTTAAAATGTTTTTTTCTAAACAGCTTTATTGAGTGATATCATTGGCATAGGAAAATTATATATATATTTAAGGTGTACAAATATATATAAAATTATATGTATTTAAGGTGTACAAATATATATAATTGATATACATATACACTGTGAAATGATCTAATTGATATACATATACACTGTGAAATGATCACCACCATCAAGCTAATTAACATATCCCAATATCTGTCACTATAAGGATGGAACAGAGAATCTAAGCATAATTCTCACATTAGATGAAAGCCAGAATTCTTTCAGGATTGGTCTTGATTATTGAAGGTACAAACATGAAGGCACCGTGTTTATGAATGGTAGGAGAAAAAGTTGGAGATAACATTCTGCCATGTAATTACTTAATATTGCTTCAGTGTGTCCATAAGGTGGTGCGTGTCATCCAGAAGTGAATTTTTAAATCTGAGAACAATACGATCAGTCCAATTCAACTCACAAATAGCATTTACTGCAGCAGCTGTGGCTCAAGCACATATTTCTAATCTTCAAGCAGATGGCTGAATATGTGTTTTATGATAAAAGAACTGTATCACTCTGAAAGGGGTTTATCATAATTGTACAAACACTATTTTCCCTGTTCTCACAAATCAAGAGAACTATACTTTCCCCCTCATTTGTTTGTTTTTCTTCTTTCTTTCTTTCTCCTTCTCCTTCTTCTTTTTATTTTGATATTTCCATCGTTATACACCAAAGAGTAAATACTGTTGAATTAACTTACTTTTCTTAAAATTCTATTCTTTCTGTGTTAACGTTTAGGTAGCAACAGATAAACCAATTCAATGTTTTAGTCGAGTATAAATATGACTGTAAATTCACTTAGAATTTTTGCCATCTTTTTATATATAGTCAGAATTGAATCAAAGAGAAATATCTCTCACAAATAACAAATATACTTTTATATGTATATGCATAGATATACACAATATAAAAACAAATAAACAAAAGTAATATAGAGCATGCAGAGATATACATGGTAAAGAAAGTTTGTTTCCAAGGTGTACTCTTCCTTTCAGAGTAAACAAAAATTAATGATGTTATTTAGGGAGAATTTAAATTATCTAAAAATATATGTTTACATATCTACTTGTTTTGCCACATGTAACTAAAACATTTTCCCTTGACCATGAGTTACTTGTTTCATTTTTAGGAGTCACTCTCTAAATAGAATTCACTGATATATTATACATTCAGGACAACATATTCTTTACCTAAACCAAAAGGTTTGTTTGAAGGTCACAAAAATCAGAGAAACATAAGTGCACTGTATTAAAATTAAGAACATTTGTTCATCAAAGATATTTCTAAGAGAGCAGAATGCAAGCCTCCAAGTGGGAGAAGGTATTTGTTGTCCTTTATCTGAAAAAGTTTTTGAGCCGCAATGTATGAAGAGTTCCTTCAGATTAAAAAGAAGAAAACAGATGTTGCAATAGGACAATGAACTAATGACAGGCACTTCAAAAAAGAGGATATCCAAATGACCAATAAACATCTGGACATGCACTAAACTTCATTAATTACCAGGGGAATAAAAATCACAACAATGAGATACTATTAAACAACCAAAATGGCAATAATTAAAGATATATGAAGCAACTAGAATTCCCATACACTGCCACTGAGAGTATAAATTTGACAAGCATTCTGTTTGGCATCATTTACTAAAATTGAATATGTGCCTACTTTACAACCCAGCAATTCCACTGCTAGCTATATACCTAATGGAAGTGTTAGTTATATTCACTAACACTCATAAGCAAGAATATTCATAGCAGAGCTTTCATCTAGCTCCAAATTGAAAACAACCCAAATGTCAGTCCACAGTGGAGAAGATTAATATATTTTAAAATATTTACTTATACTATGGAATTCAATATAGAAATAAACATGAATAAACCACTACTATATTCAACAACAGGGATAAATCATATTGATATTCAATTAAACAAATAAATCAGATACAAAAGAGTAGTACTGTATGATTCAAAAGCAGACAACACTAATCTCTCAAGTTATCCTAAAGACTGGTTAGGATAATAGTTACTTTAGGTAGGAATAGTGCCTTGAAGGGAACAGAGGGGGACTTTTTGGGGTGTAATATTCTTTTCAAACGATGGGTGCTGATTACACAGGGGCACACACTTTATGAAAATTAACTGAGTTTACATATATGAAGATATAGATATGCCTGTTACCTGTATGTATGCTATACTTATGACCTGTTAGATGATAGGTGACCCCATTTGTTTAACATGCAAGATTCAATAGGTAAGGTCATCCCAGCTTTGTATAAGTTGATCCTAATAATTAAATCCAATAAGCAACAGAATTATAGAAAATTCAGGACATAAAAGAGAATATTCTTTAAAATATGCTTAGTGTCATAGATACAATCCCTTGGCATGTGGATCCTGAACCTTTTGGGGTCATCTGATCTTATTCCCCTTCCTGCGGATCTCTCATCATTATTATCTCATGTGGTCTATTCTGCACTAGTATTTCCATTTCTCCATTTCTCAGAACCTTTTTTTTTTTTTATTAAAATAATCCCTTCTTTATGCAGTTTTTTAAATAGTAGAATAGATACTTTATTAATTGATTTTGCTTCCTTCCTATATGCTCTGTGTAATTTTGTTATGGACCAACCACATTTCAGAACTCCTGTGCACTGGCTCTAACCTGTGCACACCACATCTCTGAGGAATCGGAGAACAGACGTCGTGTGATCGGTGGCAGACTTCTCCCCAAGTTGGGGCTGGGATGGGTAGTTGGAAGGCAGCATTTAAATCCCCATTGGTGAGAAAAAAAACATTTCCTGTTTGGAGGTGAGGATAAAAACATATCTCTGTTTTGTCCATCATGTATACCTGATCCAAAAATTTTTCTTTATAATTTAATTCGTTTCCAAAATTAAGTCAGTTACTTTGACGTCCTGACTTCTAGTTATGACTTTTTTAGTACTTTCATGGACTTACCCTCTAGGCAGGGGAGAATCCAGGATTTGTGGGGCCTAAAGCTTATACAATCTGGATGCCCTCTCTAAAAAATATATTACAAAATTACAAACGCAAATTTAGGTATGCACGTGGATATTTATTCTAAATGATAAAACATTTTATTTGGTTGATTCCAGGCAAAGGCCCAACAAATTTAGACTACTAGATCTTATGCCTCAATATTTTATTATTTAAGCTACCTCTGTCACAAGGTTTCTACTCTGGCTCTAGTTTAGAAAATTCCTTACTTGAATGTTCGGATACTTATCTCTGTGGTCTGGACTGAAAGTTGTTTTCCTCATTCTAAAATTCTAACCTTCAGGTTTTCTTGTTTGAAAAAACAGCCATAATTGTCTTTCCTATTCTTTAATCAATGCTTAGTGACCTCACTTTTCACCCTCTGAGATCTACTTGTTTGGTATTTCTTTTAAAGGAATGTCCTTCTGTTACCTGCATGCCCTTTTTTCTCAGGTCTATAGAACTGTGCATGTGCTGGTAGCTTTATCTAAAATGTCTCTCCTCCTTGTTGGATAAAGGATTCCTTACACATTCTTCAAGGTTTAGTTTAACCACAATCCACTACCTCTTGGAATGCCAGTTATACTCTCCCGTATGCCTCCACTACAGCGTTCACCTCATTGTGTTATGATTGTGTCTGCTTATCTTTCTCACACACTGGATTGTATCCTGCTCAAGAGCAAGGATTGTGCCTTTTTACTTTATATCCTTTCCCAATTACCTCACACAGAGGTACAATAACAGGTTATACTATATAATCAGGCATGTTGGTTGACTGCCTAAATCTTAAATTGTAAATCTTATTTTTGGTGAAAAACTACCATGATAAAACATGACCTGCAATCATATGGGTTTTTGTTCTATTTTCCTCATGAACAATGTGTGTATGTGTACGTGTACATATGTTTTATTATATTATTGTGACCTTGTGGGAAACATTACGTGAAAAGTGGAGTACTGAATACCTATTTTCTAGAAATATGTTGAAATAATATATGACATTCTTGAATAGAAGACTATTTGGAAATCACCCCCCCATCTGTCTTCTCACTCCCAAATAATGCCCTTCAGCATTTATTCAAGGGAAAAAAAAATGAATGGGTTGCCGAAGCAGCTGCAGATCACCTTGAATAGAAGCATATTTCAACTGTTTCAGGAAAAAAAAATACAGCACCGTTTATGCTTAAGAAACAAAAGGGAAACCATCCTGAATTAATATATAATGAAGGAAATGGTAATTATTGGATCCAAAGGTTTCCTGAATCTCACAGTTCTAATGTCGTTTGGAACTGCTTCGTGGTGAGAACAGTACGTACAGAAAAGAATGTGAAATGAAACCCTGTTGAGGGCTCTTGGGTTTTACAAAAAGCTACTATGCCTTTTAAGAATGATGGAATCCCATGCTTTATTCCCCAGCTTCAGTGGCAGGCTCAGGCTCAGTTGCTTTTGAGTATGCTGTATTTATTAGAAACACTATGGAGAGGACCAAATGCATCAGTCACAACTCTATCCACCTCCTAAAATGGAGTTGGGAAGCATCACTGAGTAATTCTTAGCTTAGTGTTGCCATGAGAGATAAACAAGGTTTCAATCCTCTAAGCAAATATAATCCTTACTTAAAGACTTACATTAGCTTCTCTCACAGAAGCCAGTTAGTCATTTCACTCAGTTTTTATTTTTAAATATGCTGCAATATAAATCAGTTAGGTGGATTTCCCCACTTGACAGAAATAGATGACACAGTAGATGTCCTTGGGCCTGTTCCATGGGCTCTTAAAATCATATTCTAGTTTAGTGACATAAAATCATTCTAATTTTAATGTAAGAGCCAAAAAATGATACCTGCTGGAGTAGTTCATTAAATACAACTGGTTCAGAAGCTAATCTTTCATATTACCACTTTGAGGACTTAGGAAGTGCTTCGGGTCAAAATCCTTCAAGTTATGTTTAATTGTAAAAGAAAATATACTTAACTGCTTATTGCTTAAATAAGTGTTGCTTAATTTATTTTCTACTGATAATGACTAAGTAATCCTCAAATTTAACAAAAAGATAGCTAAAAATTGGATGTTTGTTCTAGGGCCACTAAAAGGATCATCAGTAAACATTTTTGCATCCAAGATATCTTAAACCAACTGAATTCAAATTATAACTATTCCTCGAGTAACGGCTTCAGGCTTATCTTTGCTTGAAACATTTCCTGATGCCCCAACACTCAATGAACTCTTTTCGTGTATTACCATATCTGTTATTGCTTTTGCATCTTTAATCCTACGCAGTTTAAATGATAGTTCAACAATTTCCTCATCATGACTGAGAAGCTTTTTCTGAAAACAGTTTCATATTGAATTTTCTCTAGGCAATCCTCTGCTCCCCAGAATCCAGCAAAAAGTAGGAAGTACACCTCTATTTTACAACTATAAATCGAATTTCTGTTCTCTTTTCACGAAAGAAGAAAGTTTAATTCAAGCTATTGACCTAATTTCCTACTGCACAAATATCACTGTGTTAATGGGAAACTTAGTTCTCCAACTTCCAAAATGTTTTTAAGAAAAACTGAAGTTTCATTCTAGTTATCATTTCAGAATTTTTAGCAATTTGAATTCCACACTGACTTGACCAAGAATTTTCAGCTTACATTTTGAAATATACAATATCATTTTATAACCACTATGAATGAAGTATTTCTGTCTCATAAACATAGCTATATTTTCCTGTCATTAAAAAATATATTCACTACTGTCAGTTAGGAAATCATGGTTCAAAGTATTTAGTAATCAATGTCTTAACAAAATAAATTATTACCAACATGTGATGGTATCCTTGTTTAGGGAAAGGGACACCGGGCAGAGTCAATTTTGAGATTTAATAACTGTGATTTAGTGAGGAGACCTATGGTAAAAATGGACCCAACAGTTATAGCCATAACTTCTGAGCTTGGGGAAGGCTTACATTGACGCAAAGTATAGCTTCTTATTCAATATTTATGAAGTACAAGCCACTATCATAAGTACTGGGGAAATCCTAGATGTGCACCGCACATGGCACATTCTTAAAACCAGCATACTGAGGCTAACACAAGCGATAAAATTTACAAGAGAAACTACAATAACCTAATGATTCTTAGCCTATTGCTAATGATAGGAATCAAGCAATAATAATAGCTGCACTGTAATAGCTGTAAGTATTTTTTTTTGTAAAGTCTCCACCAAGCATCCAAAAACAAACTCCTAATTCACCTCTGGTTTATAGTCCTGGGTTTATTCTTGTAGCTATGTGCTCTTCAACAGGTTCCTTAAGTTATCTGAACTTCACTTTAATAAATATTAAAATAAGACAGACTCCTAGTGTTCACTTAACTCTAATATTATCCAATTCTAATCTTGATATAGAACTCAGCACTAACTGTATACCAGGAATACATGTGGCTGCAGGAAGAATCCACTTTGACGTTAACACACTAGCACCTATAAAGCAGCAATGCTCCAATACACTGAACTAAATCTCTGGATATTCATTAGCTGTTGTTACTATTAGACTGAGAGAATTGACAGAATAAAGCAAATGAAGCCAATCAAATATTCTAATAATTCAAAAGTTGTGCCTCTAAAGTGATTAAAATGTGAATCTAATATATTCTGCATGTTTAGAAAACATATGTAATATAATTGTGTTTTTCTTGCTTCTAAAAATATATCCCTAAAAGTTACCTAAGGATAACAGACTATTTCCAGTCCAAGCTAGTATCAAGTTGTAAATATAACTTATGACAAAATAAATCATTTTATTTATAGAATGGCCTTTGAAATTTAAGTAGATATTTATTGAATGATTCAACCATTTGTGTATTCTACCCTTAAAATAAATAAATATTATTTACCTGGGAATGTTCTTTTCTCATGTAAGCTACAACAGAAATTTCTAGCAGGCTTAAGGAAAATTTGGCAATTCTTTCATTGTCTAAGGAACTTATCTAAAAATATGTACTATATCTTCACAAAAACTTTCTAAATATTTACATATGCCTTCTGGGCAGATACTGTGAAAAGAGAAATCAATAATGTTGGAAAGATTCTAATTTGGTTAACCTTTTGACTATTGTTTAATTTTTTTTTCTAGATTTGGCAAATGCATTTTCTTGAGTAGAAAAATATTTTTCAATAAATATTTCAATGTACTGCAACTGAAATTTTAGGAAGAGTCTACAAAAATGTATTAAAAAGCTTATCATTACGTTCTTTCTATAAAATTTTTACTAGTGAGAGGAAAAGGCCAAAAATCCATATATGTCTTGTATATATGAAGAATATGCTGATTTTTAAGATATTATGAACTTTAGGACATTTTCATTTTAGCTTCATCATATTTTACTGGTTCCTCTGACCCTGCCACACCTCTATGAATAGTCTCTTCAACAATTATTTTCAATTTACCCATTGGGAACGCCAAATGTTCTTCCTGCCAGGAGCCTAACTACTGTAGTCTTTATCTCTTAAAAAATGAACTAGGCCAAAATGCAATTCTGATTTGTAGGGATGAAATTTATACTAAATTATACAGGACAATTATATTAATCAGAAATCCTTCAGTTCCAAACGTCATAAACAACTCAAAATGACTTTTAAAACCACAAAAAAACAGAATAATAAAATATATTGACTCTCTGTTATCAAATGGTGTCACTTGTTTCTTACTCACCTTTTCACCTCTGATTTCAGTTATTTGGCTTCATTCCCTAGTGAGAGCTTTGCTCACGGTTGGAATTAATTCTTCAGCCACTCAGGCTTTACATGACCCTTATAGTTTGCCCTCTCAAAAGGAAAGAGACAGGCTATCTCCCATCTCTTATATCAATCTCCTCAAAAGATCCCCAATCCACTCTACTTGAGCCACATGCATACTCCTACAGCAAAACTTTGCTCCAGGAGGATAAAGTTCTCTGATTGACTGGTATGAGTCAAGTACTTCAGTACTTGTTCAGGAAGGCCAGTACCCAAAGACAAGAGATGGAGAAGACAAAAAAAATAGCAGATACCTAAAGTACTTTCATAAACATATTGTCATCGATGGTCATTCATTCCTTCACTCACTGACCATGTGAAGTAATAGCCGTATACAAGCAATAAGACTCTTGTGTAGATAATGGGGAAAATACTTGGTATAGATAGAGACAGAAAGAATAGATAGTGAACTTCATACTGGAATTTTCAAGACCTTATGCTTAAGGGCTAAGATGGGAATTACGGAATTGTTTTGCAGGGTGGTTCTGATTTACCTCTTTTTCCTTTTTTCTCTATTTAAAACTCATGCTTGAAATGGAGATAACCATACATTAACTTGGGAAACATTGCTATAGTTTGTTAGAACCTTGCTTACACCACTAGGTTAAAGAGTTTAAATTTATATATGCATAAAGGTAGTGGTAGCAGCACTGCTGGTGGTGGCACCAGGGAATGAACAAATCTGAAATCACTGGTCAATTTCAAATGCAAGTAAGATATTCAAGCCGGCCTCTGGCTATTTATACAAAGAGGCACAGAATAGAATTGACATTGCAAAACCCATACTTGCTTTTTCCAATCTGTAATGCCTGTGCAATTCATTTATTAGAGCTTGTTTTCCATCACTGAATAAAGAACAACTTATTTTTAAGTTGCAAGGTTAGAAACTGTAGAAAGGCAATTATATTTCTGACTTGTAAATAATACACCAGCAAAATTAAAGATGTCTCCATAGCTTAGTCTATTAAGGTATCTACATAAAATATCTTCATAGTGCAATGTATTATATAATGTAGTACATATACATCTATATAGTATATAGTAGTATAATATACTATGCTTTTTTTCTTTGTAAATGCTTTATATATTATCACTGGAGAGCTTTCAACTGAGTAATAAATCATAAGAAGAGTTTGCTTGAAAGTTTGATTACTGAAAATATATACTTAGAGGACCTGTTAAACTGAAGTCATATTTTCCAATCTGAATAAAGAGGGATTTATTTGTTTCTATCTGGTTCAAAAGTACTGGAATTTATTTTGGACATTTACCTAAGTAAAGTAGATCCCTTTGTGGTCACCACCTGTCATTCATCAGGCCAATTCCACAATGCATGACATGAACTAATGAATGGATTTTATCAGGGAAAATGTACAAGGCAGGTGTTCAATAAGAAGAGAAGGTACATTTTTTTTTTCACTCCCTATCCTTTCATTAATCTCATGGTGAAGCATGCAGGATCAAGGAAATTGCTGGATATGCAGTGACATATTTCATTTTTAACAGTAAAAGGGAGTATTCTACAACTCTTACCGTCTTAGAAGATAACTGTTTCAGCAGTGGGATAATTAGATTACTGGGCACTAAGCAGTCTGATTTGCAGTTCCAGCTGTTCAGAGTTGTTGCCTGGGAAAGACATCTGCCCATTACCTGGAATACTTTGGGACCGATGGGAAGTTGGGCTCAGGAACAACACCTCCTGCAAGGAGAAGGAAGGCATTAGACACTAGAAAAGCAGAGATTGGGTACAAACACTTCCATGGAGAAGTGGGCCCCAGGTTGCAGGTGACTCATTGTTCAGGTAACATAAGAGTATTCTCCTTGGGTCATTCCCATATAATCCACTCCTCAGGCTATATGTCAAAATGTAAAGTGTTTGTGATATTTGTTTAAGTTTGGAAGTAGGACAAACAGCTGCTTCTGATTGATCAGTGTGATCTTTTCAGAACTTAGTGAAACTTGATATGAAATTTGCATTAAAAAGATTCAGGAAAGATGTCAATTGTGGCAACATTGTTTTTAATTTTCCCAAATTCTCTATAAAGTCTGATAGGACAGGAAGACCAAAAGTCTTCTAAGCCTGAAGTAAGGGCATTGTTGGGGAGGGAGTAGGTTGTCGAGGCATAGAGACTTGTGGAAAGATACGAGTGACATGAACATTTTTGAAAGTTTCGATTTCCCTGACACTTACTTGTTACAGAGGGAACCCATCCTCTTACATACCAAAAAAATGCTTTTAATGGTTGCGCTTTTGATGACTGTTGCACAACCTAACAAGAGCATGCTGATTCTGTTATGGACCAATCCCTGCTACTCCTTGTTGCCTCTATGGCAGTAGTTCTGAACCTGGGTGATTTTTGTCCCCTCCAGGGGACATCTGACAGTGTCTCGAGACATTTTTGGTTGTCACAACTGGGAAGGTTGGTGCTACTGGCATGTATAAGTACATGCCAGAGATGCTTCTACACATCCTACATGGAAAATCCCTGACAAGAAAGTATTATCTGGCCAAAAATCTCAGAGTGCTGAAGTTGAGAAATCCTGCGCTTAGGACCATAATATGAGTTTTTATATATGTTTTCTATGCTGTGAAACAAATGACCACTAACAGAGGCTTAAAAAAAAATCTGTTTGTAATCTCACAGCCTTTATAGATTAGATTTTTGGGTGAGGATTAGCTGGGTTCTCAGTTCTCTGCCCAGGGTTTCGCAGGGCTGAAATCAAGGTGCCAGCTCGGCTGCGTTCACACGAGGATGCTCAACTGGAGAAGGATTCGCTTCCAAGCTCCCTTAGGTTGTTGGCAGAATTCGTTTTATGGTGGCTGTAGAATCCAGGGCCAAAAATGGAGAGACAGACAGACAGACAGACACACGCACACAATCTTCTTCGAGTCTCTAACTTTCAAGAAGGCTTGTGCTCTGTTGTAAAGGGCTCACCCAGTTAGAACAAGCCCACTCAGGATAATCTCTCTTTTGGGTAACTGAAGTTAATAAAAGATTACGGACATTAATTGCATATGTAAAATCCATTCTCCTTTTCCATAAAGCATGAGATAACCATGAAAGTGGTATCCTATCACCTTTGCCATATTCAATTGGTTAGAAGCAAATTACAGAGTCCACCACCATTCAAGGGGAGTGAATTACATAAGGGCATGGCTCATTGGAAGTCACTTTTGGCTGGGTTCACCACAGTTCCTACCATAACCTGGAATGAAAAAAATGTCTAGCTTCAAGAGGAGATAGTGTCATTCTGTACCCAACCTGTGGTTATTCCGGACTGAATGGGGAAATAGATGTTAACAGATAGATTCCTTGTATTGTTTCCTAGCTTGTGAAGTGAGACTCATTATGGCAGGAAGGGGAAAAGTAAAAGTCCTGGAAATGCCACCAACCCCTATAAAAATAGTAAATCAAAAACAATATAGCTTCACTAGGGCAAATATAGAGTATAGAACTACCATCAAATATCTGAAAGATGCAGGGATGGTGGATCCTGTCACATCCCCAGTTATATCACCTGCTTGGCCTGTACAAAGTCTAATGTGCTTGGGAAGTTGATAGCAGGTTTCCATAAACTGAATGAGATGGTAATGCCAATTGAAGCTGCCGTACTGGATACAATATTTTACTGGGGAAAATAATCTTAACTCTGGCACCTGGTATACAGCTACAGGCCTGCCAAATGCTGCTGGCTACGTTCCCATAAGTAAGGAAAATCAGAAGCAGTTTGCATTTATGTAGTGAGGACAATAGTACACCTTTACTGCCTTGCACTTCCTTTCTGTTATCATGTTATTTAAAACACTTTTGGTCATC
This sequence comes from Eubalaena glacialis, assembly GCF_028564815.1. NCBI lineage: Eukaryota > Metazoa > Chordata > Mammalia > Artiodactyla > Balaenidae > Eubalaena > Eubalaena glacialis. Next base: position 102,996,072 of record NC_083723.1, on the reverse strand, counting down.
TTGATATCCCTCATAATATCCTGCTGATCCATTAGGCTGAAAATATTATGTTAGCTGGATCTAGTAAAAGTAGTAAGAATACTAGAAGCCTTACTATTAGATATGCCTCCAAGAACGTGGCAAATAAACCCTCAAAGATTTAAGACCTACCTTGTTGGTGAAGTTTCTAAGGATCCAGTGGTATGGAGCATTTACGGATATTACTATGAAAGTAAGAACAACCTTGCTTCACTTCACACCACCCATCAAGAGCAAGAGGCACAGTGCTCTGTGAGACCACTCAGATTTTAGAGTGACATATTCTACACTTCATTGTTCTGCTCTGCCCGTCTTGTAGATAATCCCTATGGAGGACAATCATGGCTGAGACTTGGAGCACAAATTTCTGCAGCAGGTCCAGGCTGTAGTACAAGACACCCTACCACTCGGATCATATGACCCCACAGAGGGTCATACAGGAAGTCCTAAGGCAAATCATTATACTGTAGGAGATTCTGGAAAATCCCAAAGAGGAATCAGAGCACAGACTCTCCTAGAGTTAACGACTTCACTACTTCTATTTCAAACCATGGTCAGTTAACTTAAGAGAAAAAAGCAATGGCAAAGTTTATGGGAAAACCTTCATGGTGTTCTGACCCAGGCTGAGGTTGATGGCTTTCACACTACTGCCTCACTTAGCAGTGACCTTATCCTTACACCCTGAAGGGAAAACTTCTCACTCGGCACAACTTTGGTGGTAAAACTGTTTGGTCACCTAATGTGAAGGAAGAGATTGCTTGAGTACCCAAACCTGCCAAGAGCAGAGGCAAATGCTGATCCCTAGTATATTACCATTCTCTGGGGAAACCAACTAGCTTCCCAGCAATAGGTTCACCATGGTAGACTCCTCCTCTCACAGCGACATGGCACTTTACTATTGCCAGAACACATGTATATTCCAGGTATGGATTTGCCTTTCCCTTCTGTAGTGGTTCTATCTGTACTGTTAATGCTTTATACACAGCCATGGCATCTGCTATATCAATAATACTGCCTTCAACCAGAGGACGGGCTTTTTTATAGAATAAAATTTTACATGTGACTAATGCTGTAGATTTCAATTTTGGAGTACAATACATTTGCTATAACCCTGAGATGATGTCATATCTTAATGGTAATTTGTGGACCTTCTGTGACCGAGACACAAATGCTTCACTACACAAAGGACAGAGTGGCTGCTGAAGGGTGAAAGACATAGACTGTTGCAATTATCTTCCATTTATCCCTCAGAACCTCTCTCCACTTTTTTCCCCTCCTGCTCTCTGTCTTGGGGAACTGACTTGTATGGACTATATAAAATGGCTCCCATGTTGTCTGGTTTCAGTTTCGTTCAGTCAATGGTGAGCCCTGAGAGGAGATCAGAGGGAAGGAGAATAATTACCGAGTCATACTGGGATGTATACCATCTTGACCTTTTCTCTTTTGCTCTCCTTAGGTTGGCTGTACCGTTTCTTTCTTTCTTTTTTTTTTTTAAACATCCTTTAGTGGATTTTTTAAAATTAATTAATTTATTTTTGGCTGTGTCGGGTCTTCGTTGAGGCATGCAGTATCTTCGTTGAGGCATGTGGAATCTTTCATTGTGGCACACGGGCTTCTCTCTAGTTGTGGCGTTCGCGTTTTCGCTTCTCTAGTTGTGGCGCATGCGCTCCAGGGCACGTGGGCTCTCTAGTTGCAGAGCGCGAGCTCAGTAGTTTTGGCGTGCGGGCTTAGTTGCGCCTCAGGCATGTGGGATCTTAGTTCCCCGACCAGGGATCAAACCTGCATCCCCTGCATTGCAAGGCGGATTCTTTACCGCTGGACCAGTGGGAAAGTCCCCGGCTGTATCTTTTCAATGAAGGTCATAGCTCTTCTCAAGTTGGCCTACTCTATATGATTCTGCTGGGTTTAGGTAACTGCTCCCTGCCTTCATCCATTCGAGCTTTGGAGTATTAGCAGCACCACTCTATCTTTCTAGATTCTATTAATCACTCTGTCTCCTCCTCCATTTAGGTTTGAGTGTGGTAGCTGTCTATCATTACTAGTCCTGGGTACTGCACTGTCCCTTGTGGTACAGTTTGTCCAAACTGTTGTAGATAGTCCCTTGTTAATTATTAAATTATCCTAATTTGAGTCTGATAATTATTTATTATGGTGGTCCTGACTTATATACAATGGCAGAGGCCAGAACACAATTGAAAGAGGAAAAGAGATAATATCTTAGACTCATCCTGATATTACTCTTCAAGAAGGAGCAGGAAGCCAGGAAACTATTGGGATATAATCTCTTAATTTTGTGGATAGTGACTCTATAGCAAGCAGACTCAATATTTCTTGTAGATTTGAACAAATAAATCAAATAGAAAGAAATTTGGCAGTTTTGAGAGAAAAATACAGAGAAAATCAATATTTTAGCATTTGTTCCCTCCAGTTCATTCTTTCTCAAAAGTGGCTCAATTTGTGGAAAAGTTACATGGGCATTCAAACCATATAACACTAGTATAGAATGAGTGACATTCAGGCAAGATTGAACCTAGTTTTGTCTTTTGTACTTACCTCTCCTTTTGTGGACATAGCTGAGGCTCTGGTAGGATTTTTGGCAATGCTAAGGATTAGGACTGGAACTATAAAATCTGTTTGGGACGATGACATTAGTAACTAAACATTTCTTTGCTTCTCAAAATGTCCTGAGTGTAAGGTCCATACTTAAGCTCCAAGAGGAATGTGACTTTTTGTTTTCAGGGTTAGATTTTGCCTCCTCTATTAAGAGATACTCCTCATTCTATGAGGGGGAAAAAAAAAACCCCATAGTTTCCACTCCTATGAAGGCTTCAAATAGCATTAATTTCCTCTCCCTTCTGTCTGTCCATCTATGTGTGTGTGTGTATCCATCTATCTATTTTCTTTATATCCTCATCAGTGCTTTATGTTGGGGTTCATATATGAAGAGCTTTTTCTTTTAACATATCTGGCTCTACTTAGGGCAAGCCCATGTGAAGTGACCATGACTATTCTTTTCACAGCGGAGCAGAGCAATGCAATTGGTAGCACTGGCTCAGCCCCTGGGAGAGCAGCAGGGTAGCAATGATTGTAAATTTAAAACGGAAAAAATGCCATTTTTGAGATGTGGATACATTCTAGTTGAACGTAACTGTGACTTTGGAAAGACATTTGTCTGTTTTAAATTCACAGTAATTGAACTTCTTGTATGTCAGCTTCCCTCGCCACAGGCTAAGCCAGCATGGCCATTTTGAAAGATTCGCTCCTCTGTGACCTGAAGAGCAATGGGCTTTTCAAACAATGGGCTCAGAGGCAAAGCACACCATGCATGGGAAAATGACTAAAACATCCTGAAAGGATTTCCAATGCCAGGGCCTTTGGAGAATTGTTCTAGCCCTATACATGCTTTCCTGCAAAAGACTCAGATTTGAACACAGAGGAACAAAGAAAAACTAAAACAAACCCTGTTGTTAAGAGATTAATTTAAACAATCATCTGGGGATTTCTTGTTTGCTTTCTTTCTTTTTTGTTTTGTTGGTTTGGTTTTACATTTGCCTTCTTTATTTGTATTAACATTGGAGAACTGAATTAAACCAGTACATCAAATATATTAATTCTGGAGTGAGCCTTGGGCAAAATGGTGAAGAAATATTTGCCTTTGAAAGACAGCTTGAGCTCCTTCTTTGATTTACAGTTTTCTCTTTCCCTTTTTCCCACCCAGTTCCTTTCGAGCTTTTGGCTAATCATTTCCCCTAATTGTTAAATCCAGCGGATCATCCTAGCATTTATTATTTTCCCTCCCTGTAGCACTGAATGGCAAATATCCTTCCTCCCTTGATTTCTATCACAGAACTCTGCCGACATCCTCCTACTCCTTTCTGACTTTCTATTGTTGGTCTGCTTGTTTCCTTTTGGGGATTACTGTCTGCTCTCTGCCCATTAAACATTTTTCTGCATGCTACCATTCTTCTTTCTCTCCTCAGCTGTACTGCATTGGGATAATCACATCTAAAAACTTACTTTTAATCCTTATTGAATTAAGTTTATTATTTGAATATGTAAAACAAAAGGTATAGGCAGAGAAGCCACACTTCCTGTCCTATCAGTTTCATATCAGTTCGATCCACCATACATAATCAATTCGACTAGTTTTTGATGCATTACTTCTTTGTTTATTTTTACAAAAATAAGAAAATATATACGTATTCTTTAGTTTTACTTAAGCAAGTGATGGAATATTTTATATATTCTTTTATTATGGCTTTCTTATTCTATTAAAAATACATTTTATAAATCACTCCATAGCAGTTCATAAAACATTTTTCACTTATTTTTATATCTCTGTAGAATTCTATTTTGGTCTCAATCCTCAGCCCTATCTGACCTGAAGCTAAAAGAGATAGAAACTTCTTCAAATATGAAATGAAGACTGTCTATTTTCCAACTAAGATATTAGTTGGGAATTCTAGATTTTGATTTTCCTACTTCCCTCAAAAAAAATCAATAGATTCTCAGTGCACTTAGGATAGTGTACCTATTCTTTAATACAGTTAATATAACTTTACAAGACCTGCCCCTTTGTATCTTTCTGGAACATACTATTCACTCAGAATATATTACTTAAATGAAATATAAGTTTGTTAGTGGACAGTGAAGAATCTCACCTAATAAAAATAGAAGATATAAGTTATCAATTCAACTTGTTAAAATGCTTATTTGGGAGACATTACACATTCTTATGTCAGGACTTGGCCTACTGAAAGTGAAATGGTCGAAAATTTAGTCTGTCAGTGGATTACAGAGTGGATTTTGTTGAGATAATTTCATTTTAAAGATAAACTAACTAAGTATTGATACTAATTTTTTTAAAAGTATACACTATTGGAACAGTACTTATTTCCTTCCAACAAACTCAAGCTGAGACATAATCTTCCTTCCTGAGGCTCTCTTAGTGACCAATAAGAGACTTTCTGTATCCTTCTTTTTTTCTAATGCCCTATTCACAAATCCTCTGTGATAATTGCAGACTTGGACAACAGAATGTTGATAATCCTCCACACAATTTCAGTTGGTATTTATCTTTCTTGGGAACAAAAGTTAATGTCAAAACCACATTGAAATAATTAGAAATTTTCTAAGCTTTAAACAAAGATCTTTATCAATTTATGTTCTGAGTGAGAATTATTGGCTTTACTAGTGCATTCCTCACATCTATAGAAGACTAAAACCAGATTAAAATATGTTAATTATGGAAGAGATAGATACAGTTGTCCCTTGGTATCTGTGGGAGATTGATTCCAGGACCCCCGGCAGGTAATAAAATCCACGGATGCTCAATTCCCTTATATAAAATGGCATAGTATTTGCATATAACCTATGCACATCCTCGCATATACTTTATTTTTTAAAGTATTTTTTAAGTTAATTAATTTAGTTATTTTTGGCTGTGTTGGGTCTTTGTTGCTGCGCGCGGGCTTTCTCTAGTTGCGGTGAGCGGGGGCTACTCTTCTTTGTGGTGTGTGGGCTTCTCATTGCGGTGGTTTCTCTTTGTTGCGCAGCATGGGCTCTAGGCGGGCAGGCTTCAGTAGTTGTGGCTTGCGGGCTTAGTTGCTCCGCGGTATGCGGGATCTTCCCGGACCAGGGCTTGAACCCACGTCCCCTGCATTGGCAGGAGGATTCCTAACCAATGAGCCACCAGGGAAGTCCCTCCCATATACTTTAAATCATCTCTAGATTACTTATAATACCGATCACTATGGAAATGTTATAGTTGCTAGCATGAGGGAAATTCAAGTTTTGCTTTTTGGAACTTTCTGGAATTTTTTTTTTTCAAATATTTTTGATCTGTGGTTGGTTGAATCCATAGCTGCAGAACCCACAGATACGAAGGGCCAACTGTATGTCATTTTAAAATTCAGTTTATTAAGATGTAAAAGAAGGAAAATTTCAAAACGATGTATTCTTCTGAAATAAAGCTGGGCCCTATTTTTTCTTCAAATTGAAAATTTTTAACGTCTTTTACTTCCCTAATAAATTGCATTACATAAAAATATAAGAATTCTTCAACTGTGTCCTGAAAACGGTTCTAGAGAACTCCTTTCATAAAAAAACTCACATTTGAAATAACACTAAAAATGACATAAAACTTACACGATATAAAAGTAGGAATATAGTAAAAACTTTCTATATCAGAACAATGATATTGCATTTCTTTTGAATTATTTTTGTTATTAATTTCACATTGAATAGACTTAGATATAATATTTACTGAACCTTGGATATTTAGAATATTAAGCAATACAGATTCTTATAATGCAAATTATGGGAAATTACACAATTCTCATAAAATGGAATACAGATATTCAGTAGTATTTTTTTTCTTGCAGAGCTATACTTAAGTTTTATTTTATCCTTCTCCTGATTCCGTAAATTGATTAGAATATAGTTCTAATCAAACTAAGGTAGTAGATAGTAAATGGCTATCTCATTTGATGCCATTTTAATTCCTATTTCCTTGGTCACAGATTATACATTCAAACTTAGGGAACTTGCCAATATGTTCCATTAGTCATGAGAAAGAGGTGTTTGGGTCAAAACGTAAGGACCTACTGTATAGCACACCTGGAACTCTACTCAGTACTCTGTAATGGCCTATATGGGAACTGAATCTCAAAAAGAGTAGATATATGTATATGTATAACAGATTCACTTTACTGTACACCTGAAACTAACACAACATTGTAAATCGACTATACGCCAATAAAAATTTTTTAAATAAATAAATAAATAATAAAGTGCAAGTAATCTGAACTCTAAAAAAAAGCAGATTCAAAATACATGTGTGCTGGGCTACTGGTGATATGGTCATAGTTCAAAGATCTTATATACATGTGCCTCTTGAATACAGAATTATATTCTTTCACACCAATTCATTCCCTATACTAAGTCCAAAGATAGTTTTAAGTCGAAGAAAATTTTTAAAATACTTACTGTGCAAAATATACATTTATATGAATGCCTACTCAAGCAAGGCAGCAGTAAGACATATTTGCTTCTTAAAATGGTGTTATATTGATACGTGATTTCTATGGTGGTCTGCATCTTTTGTAGTTTTACTATATATCTTACAATGCCTTGGTTAAAAGGCATTCAAGCCCAGGTTGCAGTGTTAAAAGTGTAATAAATATGCATTGTAATACAGAAGTTGAGTAATTAAACAGAACTCTAGCAATCTTACAATAATTTGTCAATATTATTGCTTTATATGGAACACACGTGCTGCGGAGAATTTACAGTTTCTGTAGTTTACAGGAAGTATATATACAGTGTCTCTCAAGCACCCACTGCACTTATTTTTATAGTATTCCTGCAGGTTAAGTGCTATCGATCTCATTTAGAGAAATTTAAGTGCCTTGTTCAGTTCAAATCATAGCTAAACTTTATTAAGAAACATCTTGCTCTACGGTATGTGGAGTGATAATATATTGGATGTGCCCCCACTGGTGAGAACTTGCTTCTTGGTTCATTTAGTAGTCTTTTCACTGTGTCCTCACATGGAAGAAGTAAGCAAGGGAGCTCTCTGGGATCTCTTTTCTAAGGGTACTAATCATATTTACAAGCATTCCATCCTCATGATCTAATCACCCCCAAGGGCCCCACGTCCAAATACTATGACATCGGGGGTTAACTTTCAATGAATTTTGGGGGGACACCCACATTCAGTCTATAGCAGCCGCCAAATCAAAAAAGTCTTCTCTGACACCTTAACTAATGAAGCACATCCACACCCCCAGCTCAACCCTCTCTCATCCTTTATCCTGCTGTATTTTGTTTATAGCACTCACCTTTGCCTAGCTATTAATATTTCACATTAATTTGTTTGTAATTTTATTGCCTACAGTCTCCCACTAAAATGCAATGCCTGTGAAGGAAGGGAGGGTTTCACTCTCCCAGAGCATGGTGTTGGTCCTACAGGTGAGTATGCTGCATATTGTTTATAATGTTCACCCCAACTCTTCTTTGTTTTTCTCCATGTCTATCCTTCCCCAAACTCCTTTGCAGCCAGAGTTCCAGCTTAGGTTTTGCCAAAACAGCCACTTGTTGACATCTGGAAAGGAAAAGGGAAGCAGAAGCCAATACTGCTTCTGCTGCAGAAGTGGGCAGGACACAGGCTTCAGGGGACAACCAAGGAGAACTCTTGCCCACAGGTTCAGAGAGTCTCCTTGTAAAGTACCTACTCCGGTGCTGCAGGCAGATGAGATCACTGGTAGCAGTTTCCAATGCTTTCTGCACTTCCTGTTTTAAAGAATACTACAGTGGCCTCTCGGACCCTTTTTCTGTCAATAGATCCAACTTTTTTCAGCTTCCAATTTCTTGTATTAAGTTATTTTTTGGTATAAAATACCTGGAAGTCGCCACTCTCCTGGCTAAATAGCCTCTTCAGGCTTCATTTATTCAAAGCAGGGAGATTTTCATTGGCCCAAGTGGTTTCTGATCTTGCTCCTAGAGACACTGCTCAATGGGCCACTCAAACACAGCCTTCCATTCAGCAAGTAGGAAAGAACATGTTCCCATGCTGAGCTCCCGCTGGCCTGGCCGAAAAGTGCCAAAAATGGGCCTATTCCCACAATCATTAAACACACAACCAAGCCTCTGAAACCCATACATAGCTCTGTAACCATCTTAAATTAAGGCTGAGTAACTTGACACAAGCCTATATGTTATTAAATGACCATTTCTATCCTCATCAGAATAGCTGTTAGGGGAAAGGCAGTTCCGTACATTTTTGGCATTTACTAGAAACACACACAGATACACACACACACATACTCATATAAATTTACACTCTGCAATTGTATCATGGATGTGCATTTAAATTTAACACAGCCAAAACAAATACTAGTTGTTTCTCACTATTCTAAATCTGCTTCACCTCAATGTTCCCAATGTTGGGAAAATGAAGTACCACCTATCCAGATGCTCAGGCCCAAACCCTCACAGTCATCTTTTAAGACTTCTTCCCCTTCATCCCTGCATTTAATCAGTCAGTTGTATTAGTTCTACTTCTGCAATAAAATATCTCGTATCCATGTGCTTCAGCCTTTCTTTACTCTTCTCAATTTAGTGCCTGGGTTACTACCATCTCTCTCTGAGATTATTGCTGAGTTTTTGGCCTAGATTCCCATCACCGCCACTGCCTGTCCTTTCACAATGACTATATAAAAATATATGCATACATCTACATAATATACACATATAAATGACTAGTTGGTAATCTTTAGTTTTTAGACTTTATTGCAAAAATTCTCAGAGACTCCTTTTTATAAATTGGGAAATCTGACTAAATTGGCTCTTTCTTCCCACACAGCCACAGGGCATGTGATTTTTAGGTTGCCCATGTGTCAAGCCATTCCTGTGGTGTCCTAACTCTGAGGACAGGTATCAGCTGTCAATTTGTATCCTTTCTACTTATGCTGCCATTTTTCTCATAGTAAAAACAAGAGGGAAAAAAATGTTTCCTGCACGACAAACACATCTCTACCAAGAAATATAAAATAAAAATACACCTAAAGCATAGCATGATTCTACAAAAGAGTTGAGGGAAACCATATATCTCTTTGTAAGTGAAGAATATTCCTTCATATTAATACTCAAGCTAAAAGCATCCATTGTTGAGATAATAAAATTTAAGGTACCGTTATAATACCTCGGCTATAGGCATTTGAGTATGGGACTACTGCTCCAATAACAATTCTTTATTCATAATAAAGATCTACATAATGCTTTATGGTTTAAAAATCCTATTTAGCATGATATCTCATTTGTTTCTCACAACACAGCCAAGAAGGGAACGCTGAAGATGAAGGAAGGGGTAGTAGAAGTTGATTTGTGTAAGTACACACAATTAATGATACAGCAGGGATCAAATCTTAGTCTTTGGACTTTAAGACCTGTACTTTTTCTAACTCAGGGGATACACATGCTATAATATCTCAGTATAAAGTGATTTAACGTATCTAACTCATTTGCTTATCATGTTCACTGCATTGATACTCAGAGTTCTTCAATCAGAGGATATTAGTGCATTTCTGTAGCTCACGACAAAGCTGTCTCAGGGAGACAGTTGCATTTAATGGAGAGAATTCAGTCTTGGGTTGACATTCTAGTTCTGATATCTACCATCTTCTGTGGGGAGTGAAACATGATATAGGTTCATGAGTTAAACTTACTTTGCAAGGTTATAGAGAGGAATAAGTAAGCTACATATGTAAAGTGTCCAGCATAGAGTTTGGCTTAATAAAAGTTAGAGCTACTCTTCTTTCCTCCATATGGCTGGCCCCCTTGCCTCCCGTACCCAATCCACACTGGGCAAGCACACGACACAAACCAGAACACTGTGGCCTGCTCATACCATCACCCCAATAATCCTCTTGTCGTTTTTTACTTTGCTCCAGAACAAAATTCAACAAATAATAGGTATGAATTGAGGTAGTAGAGGTGATTGTTTTCTACTCTCCATTACCAAGAAAAATTAGAATGTAGCTCTAAGTGTCTTTCATTACTGAGGCCAGCAGCTATTTTCCTAGTAACAATACTTTCCTCTATCCTGAAAAAAACATAGTGGTGTCTGGAATCCAAAATTTATCTATGACATTACTGATTTCTATTATCTAACCAACTGCTCATTCAAGTCAAATTTTAGGTACATTATAGAGTGGGGGCACTCTTTATTTCCTTATTCGTTGAAAACATAATTTGAGTTTTATATTATTCCTCTCACCAGATCATGCAAAAGAAAAAGGGACATCTCAAATTCAGATTCAGATACAGAAATTTGGTGGCCCATTTATAGAATTTGTTTTGGAAAACTTGGGCCACAGATAATTAAAAAAAGAATTACGGTGACTATCAGAGAGGATGGTAGAATTGAGAGATGGGTAGACAAAGCTGCCGTATGAAATTATTAACATGGAGATTGGTAGCACAGTTTTATTTTATCAACAAAAAGCTTTACTTTATGAGCCATCAATTTAAAAAAAAAGATTAAGAAAGCTAATCACTGATTAGGACAAAGGTATTTCATATCTTTACACACTGGAATTGAATTTGATAAGAGACTATTAAATTCATTCTGGAACTCTCCAAATTAAAATAAAAGCATCTAATTTGGAAGACCATGGTAAAAAATTAAACCTGCATTTTTCTTTTTCAAAATCTAACTTGAGATGTCACTATGTGTTTGCAATTTCTTTTCAAACTAGGTATGTCAATTTACTTCTATTTTCCTTCTTGTATCTAAAAACGTAAATAGGCAAGGTGCATAAAAAATCTCTTTAAGAGGGAAAAAAGAGGAACATTTCTCAGAGAAGATTTTGATTGAAAACAGCCGTTGCTTATTTATCAAAGTACATTCTCAGACAGATTCTTTTTTTTTTTTTTTTTTCCTCAAACCCATTTGGAAATGCTACCTTGAAGCGTGGTATTTCAGGAGAAACACTTTCTGAGTTGTCAAGGCACCACTATGCCTCCTCACTAAGCACTCTACTTTTCATTTCTTGCTATGACAATGGTGTTAAAATCTCCAAGGTGATGTTTAGGCTGCTCTCAAACTATTCCAATAATTCAGGAACCTTAAATTCCTTTCTAAAAAAGCAGAGTTGATAAAACTTTTGAGCTTTAAAAGAAGAGTGTATTTCGAGTTTCCATTGAATAATGCTTAGATATATTTTACATGGGCATGGTAGGTTTATCCAATTTTATTGCTGTAATGGAAAATTTAGAAATTTTACATAAAGTAAAACCTAGCATTTAAGTTTCCAGATTTCACTTTATGTAATATAATAATAAAAAACAAATGGAGAAATTGTTAAAGGCCAAAGTATGGCAGCCAGTGGCTGGGGGGGGTCTGCTGTCTTTCCTAGATTCAAGGTGTCCTAATGACTTATATACAATGTGCATTAGTGACTATGTTGTCATTGTCTTCCCAAGGCCACTGCGACAAACATGCACACCCATACCGTAAGCACACCCCAACCCCACACAGCATACAAAGCCCTGCCACCTTCCCAGGTCACTGGCCCAGACTTAATCCCCTTCCCATACTACCTGCAAGACTGCATCTCATGCAGGCTAGTTGCATGGCTTATAAACCTCAGGAGACATTGGAGGACAAGCCCTCCAGTTGGACTAGGGATTTAAGCACCATTCTTTGAGACAAAAGTCAATATGCTTTCTATAAGTTGTTTTAGCAACCAATATTTTTCCTTGCTTTGTGTTTGCTTAGATTTTGTTTCAAGTATTTACTTTTTTTCATTTATAAATTAAAAATCAGGCAGATGAATTAAAAGTTAGCAGTTAATTGCACATTTTCAATAACCATTACCTTTACACTATTTAATTTTTATCTTCTTTATAACATAGTTATATATTTTCCTTTTGAAAAAAATTTTGGAAATTTTTAGATATACAGCAAATATAGCTATGCATTTTAAGGTACAGTTGCCTTTAAAGTAACTTCATTTTGTGGCTGGATACTGGAAGGCAAGGTGGATCTTTGACAAGAATTAAGTAAGTTACCAGTATCTTTTCCCACTAACACCAGGGCACTGACTATGGCTCTCCCATCTTCCATGCCCTCCATTACCAGGCTACACAGAGAGAACAGCTAAGATTTCTTTTCTTTTCTTTTCTTGTAAAAGTAATACTTAACCTGAGATCTACCCTCTTAACAAATTTTTAAGTGTATAATGCAGTATTTTTGACTATAGGCAGAAGGTTGTACAGTAGATCTCTAGAACTTATTCATCTTGCATAACTCAAATTTTATACCTGCTGAGTAGCAACTCTCCACTCCTCCTTCCTTCTGGCTTCTGGCGTTCATCATTCTGTTTTCTGCTTCTATGAGTTTGACTATTTTTGATGTCTCATGTAAGTGGAATCATGCAACATTTATGTGACTGGCTTATTCCACTTAGCATAAATTCCTCAGGGTTCATATATATTGCCATTCATTGCAGGATTTTCCCTTTTTTTTAAGGCTGAATAATATTCCATTGTATGTAATATATATACCACATTTTTTATCCATTCATCCATTGATGAACACTGAAGTTGTTTTCACATTTTGACTTTGTGAATACTGCTGAGATGAACATGGGAGTTCTAATAGCTCTCAAGATCTGATTTCAGTTCTTTTGGATAAATACTCAGAAGTGGGATTGCTGGATCTAATGGCAGTTGTATTTTTAAATTTTTGAAGAACCTCCATACTGTTTTCCATAGCAGTTGCACCATTTTGCATTCCTACCAACAGTGTACAAGGGTCCAATTTCTCCTTGCCAACATTTATTATCTTTTTTTAATATAACAGCCATCCTAACAGGTGCAAGGCAATATTTCATTGTGATTTTGATAGGCATTTCCCTGATGATTAGTGATGTTGAGCATCTTTACATATATACCTGTTGGCTTCTTTGGATATATTTCTTCTTTGGATAAAGATCTATTCAAGTCCTTAACCCAACTTTACTTTATACCTAAAGGATCAAGTAAAAGAACAAACTAACATGAAACTAGCAGAAGGAAGGAAATAATGAATATTACAGCAAAATAAATGAAACAGAAAGTAGGAAAACAAGAGAAACAACAATGAAATTAAGAGTTGTTTTCTTTCAAAAGATAAACAAAACTGGGCTTCCCTGGTGGCGCAGTGGTTGAGAATCTGCCTGCCAATGCAGGTGACACGGGTTCGAGCCCTGGTCTGGGAAGATCCCACATGCCGCGGAGCAACTACGCCCGTGAGCCACAACTACTGAGCCTGCGCGTCTGGAGCCTGTGCTCCGCAACAAGAGAGGCCGCGACAGTAAAAGGCCCGCGCACCGCGATGAAGAGTGGCCCCCGCTTGCCGCAACTAGAGAAAGCCCTCGCACAGAAACGAAGACCCAACACAGCCAAAAATAAATTTAAAAAAAAAAAAGGGATAAACAAAACTGGCAAACCTTTAGCTAGAATAAGAAAAAAAGAAGATTCAAATAAATTGAATCAGAAGTGAAAGAGGAGACATAACAGTGATGTCACAGGAATAAAAAGGGTCATAAGAGACTACTATGAACAATTATACATCAATAACCTGGAAGAAATGGAAAAATTTCTAGAAACACAACATGCCAAGACTGAATCATGAAGAAACAGAAAATATGAACAGACCAATAATAAGTGAGGAGATTGAGTAAGTAATCAAAAACCAAACACAGAAATCCAGGACCAAAGGACTTCACTTGTGAATTCTACCAAACATTTAAAGAACAATTAATACCAACCCTTCTCAAACTCTTCCAAAAATCTGAAGATGATGGAACATTTCCAAACTCATTTTATAACACCAGTCTTACCTTGATACCAAAATCAAAGACACCACAAGAAAGGAAAACTAAAGGTCAATACCTCTGATGAACATAGACACAAAAATTCTCAACAAAATACTGGCAAACTGAATTCAACAGCACATTAAAAGGATCACAAACATGACCAAGTGGGATTTATCTCTGGGATGCAGAAATAGTTCAAAATACAAAAATTAATTAATGTGATACACCACAGTAACAGAAAAAAGTTTCAAAATCACATAATCATTTCAATAGAGGCAGAAGCATTTGATAAAAATCAAGACCTTTCATAATAAAAACTCTCAGGTGAGATTTCTGGCAAAAGTTATGGAGAAGTTTTATGGTGGGCAAGGTTTGTAGGAACTGAAGATAGGAGAAGTTGATCTGAGGTTTTCTAATAAAGCCATCAGTGACATTAACAAGTAAAACTAGAAAAAATATATCTTTTAGGAGAACATATTATTTTGACTAAGCATTTTGAAACAGAAAGATACATGTAATTAATAAAACAATTAAAAAAAAATGCCTTGTGATGCATACTAAATAGGGATAACACAGAGTGTGCTGGGTTTATGTGATGTGATGTCAGGTATTGAATAAGTCAAGTAGACGTTTCAAACCATTTCCCTCCCTTTTTATCTCTGTACCTTTGAACATGTTTGAATAAAGTACAACAATCAAGTAAATAAATATTATTAACAGAAAATAAACATCTTCTGAGATATACTGAGACCTCAAGGCTAAGGTGAAATGCTCCAGTCAGTCATGCCCTCATGATAAGAAACTGCCCAGAGACTGTGGTGGAGATCTGTGGCATCATGTCATGCTATGCAGAGAATAATATAATGAGTTATACTATTTAATCATAATAAAATAATCTAAATACAGATTATATGCTGTTTTAAGCCCATGTCAGTTTAAATGCATCACCTGACAATAGGCTGTGTTTTTCTTCATAATCTATTTCTGTACAAGGATGAAATATACGACGAAACCTGGTTACTCTGCCTGACCCAGTCATTCTTGGAGAGAAATCATTATTATTTCTTTTTTTGTAAATAAGTTCTACAACACTCCTTTCATCTTTTTCCCCCAGAGGTGAAACCATTAACCATCATCCTACTGGGTGTTTTTTTAGCAACAGAAATTTTTATGCTTCATCAATGAATAATTAAGAATAACCAATTTCCTATTTTGATATTTCTTTTGAACAGAACAGAATGTTTTTAATACATAAACATGTATTAAGTTTTAGTACATATATACATATAAGAAAATACACTAATCCAAGAAGCAATTATCAAAAAGAAATAATATCAAACAGAGACTGCAGTAGAACATCGTTCTTTTTGATTCTCCTTCTGTTAGAGTGACATGCCCCTGTTTCTAGTGCATATACATTGTCCTTTTTTCTCTTTCTGGCTCTCTTATTTCTGTTATGCGCTGTCTCTCTCTCTCTCTCTCTGTCTAACAAGCAATGAGTGACTGGGTGGAGAAGGTGTGGGAGCAGAAAATAGTTGAGTTCAGGAATTGTACTGGGCTAGGTTTTGCACAGTGATAAACAGAAGACATTTTTTTGTTTGCTTGTTTGTCATGTTTTGTTTCTCCTGTTTTGTTTTTTAGGGGAATGTGTATTTAATTTTCAAGTTAGGCATTTTGTGGCATTTCTGTCAATTGTAAATTGGTATTTTTTGCTTCACCAGAGCCACAATGTACGTTAACAGAGGGATAAATTCAATATTATCTATAAGTTTTCATTACTATTATTATTATTTTTTGGTCTGTTGCTAGTTGGTCTCTGGAGGATTGGAAGAAAAAAATAGTGAAAGTGGTGTTTGCTACAGTCCTGTTACTAACTGAACCTAAGCTGAGCTTTTGGTTGCTATCTACTAGTATCTCAAGAGAGCTGGAGAAAAATAAAACAAATCCTATAGAGACAGAGATCAGACAATACAGATTTTATAGTTTGTTCTTTATTAAAGATGATTTTTCAACATATTCTTGAGTATATAGTCTTAATTTAGAAAAACTAATTCATATTAAATTAGCCTTCAATTAGTTCATTCTTGGGCCTGAATGTGGGGATTTATTCTTGAAAATATTTTCAACAGATCATTGTTCTGGTCCAATTTTTACATGGCTAGTTGCTCTAAAATAATGCCAATTCTATCCCTTATGTTTCTATATTTTTTGTAGATGTGGTTTACTTGATGAAAACAAGAATCAGTGACATCCTAACTACAGCTTCTATGAATCCAAAGTTGAAGTAGAAATGAGCCGTTGGTTAATGGGAATGGTGGTTGGGAGTCCTCACCTATATGATGAGGACATCCTCATGGTAAAGGATATGACATGTTCACATCTGGAGAGTAAGAGGGAGAGAAAATCAATTTCCCACTATCAGCCATCATACATATTTTTCTGCAATATATTGCTTTCTTTCTTTATTATTAACTTTTAAGGTAAATTTTACGTACAATGAAATGTACAGATTTTGATATACAATTTGATAAGTTTTGTCAAATGTACCTACCCATGAAATCAACACTCCAACCAAGTTATAAAACATATTCACCCTCCCAGAATGTTCACTAGTGTTTCTTTCTGGTCAGTGGTCCCCTCACTCCCACTGATAAACTAGTGTTCTGATTTCTATCACCGCAGATTAGTTTTTCATATTCTTCAAACTATTATAAATAGAATCATAAATAATGTACTCTTTTGTGCCTGGCTTCTTTCACTCAATATAATATTTTTTGAGATCCATCTGGATTGATGTGTATATCAGTAATTCATTCTTTATTCCAAGATTGCCAGGTGATTCTAATCTGTATTTCTAGTTCTATAAAGTGAAATGCATACACGCCAAGTGTACACATAGGTCAATGCTTTTTGACAAATGTATATTCCCACATAACTGTCACCCACGTCAAAGATACAGAACATTATCATCACTGCCAAAAATTCCCTTTTGTTTCTTTGCAGTCATCCCCACCTGTTTTCACAGGAAAACACTGTTTTAATTTTTATCACTATAGACACATTTTGTCTGTTCTAGAATTCATATAAATAAAGTCATATCATATAAACTTTTAGTGCTTGGCTTCTTTTGCTCAGAATAATATATTTTTGACATTAATTTATATTGTTGTGTGTTATCTGAAGATGAGCACCTTTTATCGTTGAGTAGTATAACATTGTATGGATATACTAATGCTATTTATTCATACTTCCACTGATGGATATTCTAGTTGCTTCTGGGTTTTCGCTACTATGAGTAAAGCTTCTCCAAGCCTTTATGTACCCATCTTTTTTGGACACATTTTATCATTTCACTTGTCCATCTCTAATTCGTGTGTGAGTCTAGTTCAATGACACTATCCAGGGCAATAAAACTCCCTCCCCACCTACATCCATACAAACCTACAGTCTCTACTTTGCGGGGTAATGCATGTTAGCTTTTGATACACCTTTTAAAACATAGGATGAGGTTATTTCTGTAAATTAAAAAGGCACTAATTTAAATTTATGTATCTCATCCAGATAATGATCTGAGTTTTCCTTCATAGTAAAGTCACACAGGCAAGGAAAGATGAACACCAATGCAAGGAAAGATCAATTCATGTGCTCACTATGTTCAGTTATTCATTTACTCAACAAAAGTTTATAAAGTGCCAGCTTTAAATGAAACATTGTGCTAAGAGATGAATTGGAATTCCAGAAACTTTAGTTTATCATTAATAGAATATTATGCTCATATGACAACAACCAATTTAAATCAGAAAATTCAGTGGAAATAAGTCACAATGGCTGTCAAATACTGTTTAGCTACACCACCTGATTGTGTTTTTGAACACCTAATTTAGAGTTTTAGAGATATGTTTGTAGTAAAGATATGTTCTCTTTTAAATGGATATTTCAATTCTCATTATTCAAACCAATTATTGATTCTATTAACACCGAGCAATTTTTATTATATAGAACGTAGCAAGACCACTGGAAATTATCAACTCCTGCTGTAGCAAGCAGCCACACTTTTCCCTTCAATTTCTAAGTAGGAATTCTTTTGCAAATGCTATTTTGCTGAATTAAGGATAATGATCACAGTTAAGGACAGAGATACTTTAACAATAATTCCTCTAATTTACATGTCTGGCAAAGAAGAACATAAAAACACAGTGGCATTTTCTAATTTTATTTTGTTTTGTTTTGAATTTAAAATTAATTCTTGGCTCAGACTCCTAGGTGCTTCATTTAAAAATGCAGCTGTCCTGGACTTGAATCAGCAGCTCTCTCTTCCCCTCCTGTGGCCTTACATGATGATTTCTTAGTCGATACAATATCATAATGAAAATATCAAACGATGAACACTTATGACTCTATTTCTACAATACTCAATTCATTCTCTGCAAGGTCGTTTTGTTAGAATTAGATGTGGCAGGTCCAGTAGCATTCAGATTACTGGCTGACATTCACTCAGCCATATTTTTACCTTTGAATTCTTTTAAATGAATATCTAGCTGCCATCTACAGTATCTGAGAGTTAAAAGCAATGGGATACAGTTACTTCAAATGTCTTAAAATCTTTCCACTATGCTGTTGATGTCTTAGAAACTATTCACTTCTTTCCAATCTTATAGCATTTCTTTCTAAGGCCAGGTTTGCTTAAGTGTTTAGTAGACAGGCTTATGAAAGCTTCAAACGATTTCAAATATGAAAGGCAACTGAGATCCATAAAAATAAAGATTCTTTCATAACATTTCTTCAGGAATTTTAAATCACTGCTTTTTAAAAATTATTCCTTCTGCCTTTCTCCAAAATTCTCAAAATTAGATCCTCTACCATTCATTGGAGAAACTGAAGATTATCTAAAATTAATATAACTTTACGGATCAGTATATCCTATCATTAATTCATCTAGATTTTTATCAAATATCTATAATGTGCCCAAATCTGAAATGTTCAAAATAGTGCCTGGGTCCAGGCTTGATGTGTTGAAGATTAAAAGTTAAGTCAAAATATTTGTCTGTTGACTGCATTTTATCAGCTGTCTAATGTGTATTTGTTTAACAGTTCCACATTACCTCATTTTTGACCTATGTATTAATTACAGAAAGGAGGTAACAGACTTCAAATATTTTCTTGGCACAGACTCTGTACCTTCTACTTTTGTTTTCTGCTTACCCATATCCCAGGAGAATTTATTTCTTTTCTAGGGTATAATGGTTTGGATACTGACGTTGTTGTCTTACTCATGGGTATCTCCTATCTTCATCTCTATGAATGAATTAAAAAATTGACTTTGAAAGGACATCTGTCAGTATTTGCAAATGAATCTTCTTCGAGGTCATTTCTTTGATCTCTGAATCCTTGGCCATACATCATCTTGGAACTTCACATATTTAAGAGCCTGTTGGTATGGTTTTTGTTATGTATCTGCTTCTAACAATGCTCCCTGAAGAATATGAGCCTCCGTGCTGGCAGACAGAAAAGAACTAACTGCAGAGATGAGTAGTTGTATTTCCTCGTAATGGTGAAGCAAAGCAAAACAACTTCATAATGGACCTAGAACAAATAAGTCTACAAAGAAAACCAAAAACATAAAAGTACAAGGATATAGATGTATAAAGAAAATAAGACATGCCCATTCACAATATAGACTAATCATCTCAGCTAAATTGAGATTGAAACACTGTTAGGCTGAAAAAATGATTTTTTGAAGAAACAAAAAATACATATATTTTACTAACTTTTTTCTAACAAGAAATTTTTTCTTCTTTTTAAAAAAATTTTGTGTTCATTTCAATTAAATGGTCACTTTGGTATCTGTATTCAGCCTATTTGTGGCTATATCACTGTTTGTGGGCTTATGGGAAATGGAATAACCATAATATAGACATCCATATATAGTTTTAATTCAAACTTAGAAAAAAAATAACTTAAAGACAGATCTCTGGAAAATAAGGTAGAGTCAAGTATGCTTCCAACTTATACATTAGAAGCTGACTTTAATGACTAAAGAGAAGCAGAATTGAGATGGGATCATGGATTGGCCTCAATTAGTGTTGAAATAAAATGAGTAGAAATGGTGCTAACCATGACTGAGAAAAATATTTGCTACACACTGTATAGATTGGAAAAAATTGGTGAAGGACACTAAGAATTCATACATTATTCTCCTACCTAAGAGAGTACTATAGTATTGAAAGATATGGAGGAATTTCTTGCAAATCCAACTGACTCCATTAGTTTGGAGGAACAATGGTTACACATACATTTCACAAATTTCATTCCTAAGAATTTACTTGATGAAGGTCCTATATCATTCAAAGAATGTATGAAAGCCTATAGTTCTAAAATGAGGAGCAAAATAGCACATAAATAGGAAAAAATATTGCATTCAAGGTTTTTAGGTGAGCACTGAAACATTTAGATATAGAAATGTTTAATTGTCATAATGATATGGTTAAAAAAAAGAATCAAGGAACACTCTCAAATTCATTCTATGAGGCCATCACTACCCTGATACCAAAACCAGACAAAGACACTACAAAAATAAGAAATTAAAGGCCAATATCTCTGATTAATATAAATGTAAAAAACCTCAACAAAATATTAGCAAACCAAATTCAACAGTAGATAAAAAGGATCATACACCATGATCAAGTGGGATTTATTCCAGGGATGCAACAAGGATGGTTCAATATCCACAAATCAATCAATGTGATACACCATATTAACAAAAGGAAGAATAAAAATCACATGATCATCTCAATAAACGCAGAAAAATCATTTGACAAAATTCAACATCCACTCATAATAAAAACTCTCATAAAAGCTGGTATAGAAGGAACATATCTTAACATAATAAAGGCCACGTAAGACAAATTCACAGCTAACATCATACTCAATTTTGAAAAGCTGAAAGTTTCTCCCCTAAAATCAGGAACAAGATAAGGATGCCTACTCTCTCCACTTGTACTTAACACAGCATTGAACAGAATATTAGCCATAGTAATCAGACAAGAAAAAGAAACAAAAGGCATCCAAGTTGGAAGGGAAATAGCAAAACTGTCACTGTTTTTCATTTTTAAAATGAGAGAGAAATAAAGTGCCCTCGTATGCTGATAGAAATGGACAAGGTAAAATGGATAAATGCAGGTACAAAGGTATAACTGCAAGAGCAAAGTCCTCAAGAAGGTGAAAAATGATAGACTTCAGCAACCCAAATCACTTCTGAACAATGTATTTTGACTGTATACCACCTCTGGACCAAAGGAAAAAAGAAAACTATACACAAATATTGAACTCTAAATAGTAGGTTGTTTTTGTTTTTGATTTTGAGTCCTGTGAGTTAGCAGGTTTGAGATAGTTTTCTGTGTATTTAAGGTTACTAATAATTAAGTATACTGAGACGTTTATTTCAGTATAAAGAAAACGGAAATTAAAAATAAAAACTAAAAATTGTTTCTAAATTATTGACGGAGGGCAAATACAAGTTCTTCCTTATAATAAAATGTCAACCAATGTCAAAGATATTGATTACCAGCATCCCTAATTCTACTCGACGAAATTAGAAAAACACCATTTTTAAACCATCATAGTAATAATTGATTCACACAAGAATCATTAATGATGCTAAATCTAGCGAGGAATGTTTGACCTGAAACAGCATTTTGCATAGTGTCAAGTACCTTCTTATGATTCTTTATTGATTAAAAAGTGAAAAATAGTAATGCTATAATGGAAAGAATGGCAGACACCGTGTTAACCAAGTTATTATCATCAGTCATGGGACAATCCAAAAATCATGTTTCCCAAGATGATGCACTAAGAAGCATAAAACATCATCTTTGTATTTCTACTAGAATGCATGAGTTTTTTCAGTTCATAAGGAAACATCACACAAACCAAAATTGAGTGACTTTTTACCAAAAAAAAAAAAGAGTAAAACCTGGTTTGTCCTTTTCCAAGTTTCAAATTCATCATGGACAAAGAAAGAGTACTCCAGATTAAAAGAGACTGAAGGCTATGACCACTAAATTTAATATGTTCTACTGGATTGGATCCTGACCCAAATTTTGGTATTCCTATAAAGAAAAGACTGTTAGTGATATTGAGTTTTGGTACATTACATCATAGCATTCTCTCAATGTTACTTTTCTTATTTTTTAAAAAAATTTCACTGTGTTTAGCTCTAAGGAGATATACACTGAACTATGAAGTGGGAATGGAGTATCATGTTTTAACTTACTTTCAAATGGTAAAGAGAGAACCTAAATGTTAAAAACGTTAGACATAATATATGAACCTCATATAGATCAAAACACTAAAAATCCAAAAATAAAGCAGAACAAAAAACTTTTTTAGGACAATTGGGGACATGTCAACACTGACTGGATATTTAATGACACTAAAGGATTATTCTTATTTTCTTAGGAATTTGGTATTACTTAAGAAAAAAGAATTCTTATCTTTTAGCAATAAACACTGAAGTAGAGTTAAATTTAAATAATACCAGGCCTTTGCTTCCAATGTTCCAAGGGATTTATTGGGTGGGGTATCAATGAAATAAGATTGGCCATTGCACAATAATTGTTTAAACTGGTGACAGTTACATGGGAGATTATTTTGCTTTACTCACTACTTGTGTATATATCTTAGTTTTCCATGGTAAAAGTTTTAGACATTTTAGGAAGTTTGTTGTTAATTCATAAAAGAATATCCTTACCAGGAAAAAGCATTTGTAAAACATCAAATAGTATACCAAATACAGATTTTATGGAGAATCCATTTTAATGTAATAGTTCATGTATATGTTGAGAACAGTGACATTGGAAGTAGTCTGCTTTAGAAACCCTTCCTTTGCCTCACATGCTTAGATATTCCCCTTTCCTCTCCTAAGCTTTTAAAATTTCACAAGTTGAAGAAAATAATTTTTTCCCATTTTCTGACTGTGAAATAACTCCTGTGTTTAGCTTTGCTGCACTTAGCTGAATATTCATGAAGTGGCATGGGGAGGGGAGAGTGCTAAGAATGTGGCATTCAGTGGGTGAAACTTGATTTTAAACAAACCACTGAATCCCTGTTGAGAGTGTGGCTGTTCACCCCTATGAATGAGGGTCCATGGTCTAGGTGATCTATAAGGGACAAATTACATCAAAACCGTGAGAGAACTAAGAATGATTTATGATTCCTCAAAAGTCACAGATAGGATTCTCTCAAAATCCATTTCAGTAATTTTTTTAAACTGTGCCTAGGGATTTTTTTTTCACGTTTGGAATCCCAGATTGAATTTAAAATGACAAGATTTCTTTAGTACTTAAATTAAGGTATGCATGGTGATAGCTTCCAAGCTTGCCTAAGTGGATATTCAGTCATATCATACAACACACTGCACTATCCCCTGAGTATTTTCATGCTTTAGACTGTTTTCACATTGCCTCTCTCTCTCCTTACATACACATCATACACTCTCAAACCCAAATCTTCAAATGTTCTCATACTGTATGATTAAAATGTTATTGTGAATTCAAGATTGAGGAATAAAAAAAACAAACAAACATAAAGCTGCCAATGCAGATTTCCCTGAAAGTGCCACAATCTAGTATGTCTGTGTTATTCAATGGAACACAGTTGCACCTTGAGAAAATGTTATTGCTTTATTACTGTAAGGCACCAGAATCCTGAAATGTGCTCAAGACCGGTTAATGTATTCAGTGGTAAATCACTGACATTCAAATAAAGATACAAGTGCTGTACTCTAAACTGGATAACTATATTTGATATACTCTTAAACTGGAAACTTCTTTTGTGTCATTTTCAACTCTACTCTTGATTGATCATTCTTCCCTCCCATCCATCCAACACCCATACTATTGATTCCACTCTTCCTCAGAGCCACATGATCTTAAGACAGAAACACAAATCTCAATTGTTCCAACAAAATTCTCCTCTATCTGAGAACACAGTAGTGAAATAATTTTCAATTAATACAAATACTATTTTCCCTACTTACCTGAAGTAGGGAAATTAATGGACAAACCTCTATTTGAGGCCAGTAAAATTATGAAATAAATCAAAAGCCTAACATCTTAGAGTATTCTCGGCAGTGAAAGAATAGGCAATGATGCATGTCTTGAATGACAGAAACATTACAGAGCTGTGCGTAAAATCCACTGACATTCAAATAGCATTTAAGAATTCACTTATTAATTATGGATAAAATATTTTACCCTAGAATTCAAAACACAGTAGAAGCTCACCATAAAGTCTGTGATTAGCACAACATATTATGGTGTGAGCAGAAATTCTAAAAACAGAAAAATTACATAAGAAAAGCATACACATGGATATAAATATAATAATGTAACGTTGTCATCCTTTAATATAAATATAAGTGCTATCCATCACCAAGTGTTGTAAAATAGTTCCATTCCATTTTCTAAATTTGTCCACTGAGTATATTAAACATCAACTAGAACTTTAGTTATTTCCATTAAAGGAGGTTGTCAATAAGTTTTATAAAATAAAAGTAAATGATACTTAGTATAATAAGTAGGACAATTATATATTAGATAGAGAATTATATGCAAAAAGATTAAAATAAAATAATTATTTATTTAGAAGTTTGGGGTTTTTTTCCAAAATGTTAGGAACTCAAGTTTATTGAAGAACCTGATTATTTCTAGGGCTGCTTCATCTGAGTTACTAATTTTACTCAATATTTCCATTTAATTAATTTAGATTAAAGAGGGTATAATAAGCTGAGAATGTATAATCACATATACTGATACCTGACTTAGAATTATATGATCATATTGAACCAGATAATTATTCTCACAATAATTGAATATAATTTGATTAATTATGTATTCTCTGAAATTATACACTCCTACCTCAAAGGGTATTGAGAAAGTTTACCAAGGCATTTCCTGTGACAACTGAATGCCAGAAACTAAGTAAAAATGTTTAAAGAAGCAAAACAAAACAAAGCATTCCAAATCTCTCTATCTAACAAGTAAAGAGCTTCTTGAAAACAATTCTACCCAACAGTTTGTACTTTCTTTGCCGACTGTTGTATTGACTTGCTGCAGGTGGCTATTGCTAAGCTGCCTTTTGGGACATTTTCTGAAATACACTATGTAGAAACTCTGCCATCCTAAAATAAGATTATACAAAGTGTCTCCTTGAATTGTGGCTGACTACCAACAGATGAGACTTTTCTTTGTGTGATTACTTCAGGGGCACCAAAACTGACTTCCACAAATTCAAAAGATATAAAGAAAATTACTGAAGCAAGTCTAGCTATTTGAGTTAGAAGCTTCTGTTCCCTTCAGAATATGGATTTTTATGTTTCTCACTTTAGGGGGATACAAAGATAATCCTTAAGTGGAGTTTGACTTGAATGATAAAGGATTCTTTATAGAACATACAATGGTTATATTACATATGTATTCTTATTTCCTATATGCAAACGATCTATCTCTTTTCCTTTATTTTCACATTTGCTACTGCATCTTATTTTTGACTTTGGAAGAAGTACACTTTGGAGACTGAATTATCCTGGTAACATTTTTGTAATCACTGTACTTCTGTAGTAGATGTAGGAGTCTACGTTGTGTTTACTTGCTGTGACTAATTTTCAGTAGATATGAGAAATACAGTGAATAATAAATATTTTAGCCTATTATTGAATATAATTCTTAAAAAATAATGTATCATTAAATATTAAGTATAAATAAAAGGCAAAATATATAGCAACACAAAATATACCAATAGGTATATACATATAAACCTCAGATGTTATAAATATTTAGTCTAACCTCAGTTACATAAATTCTTTACACATTCATTTCCTTTTCTACCCTATCATTTCTTTTCCACCCTATCATTTCTTTTCCCTTCTTTTCCTTCCCTTGCCTTTTCCTTTCTATATCCTTTCTCTCCCTTTATTTCCTTTCTTTTTCTTATACTGGCTCAGTAGCTAAATGAAACAAGGAATAGATCTGAGTTCCACAAAGCTTGATACTTCATTTAAATCTGCATCAAAGCATGTGACTGTGAGATGTTAAAAATTTAAGGATGTTTCACATGTTTTCCAGTTACATTTTTTAATGAATTTTTGAATTTTATTTATTTTTTATACAGCAGGTTCTTATTAGTTATCTATTTTATACCTATTAGTGTATATATGTCAATCACAATCTCCAATTCATCCCCCACTCACTTTCCCCCCTTGGTGTCCATACATTTGTTCTCTACATCTGTGTCTCTATTTCTTCCTTGCAAACCAGTTCATCTATACCATTTTTCTAGATTCCACATATATTTGTTTTTCTCTTTCTGACTTACTTCACTCTGTATGACAGTGTCTAGGTCCATCCACGTCTCTGCAAATGACCCAATGTTGTTCCTTTTTAAGGCTGAGTAATACTCCATTGTATATATGTACCATATCTTCTTTATCCATTCATCTGTTGATGGGCATTTAGGTTGCTTCCATGTTCTGGCTATTATAAATAGTGTTGCAATGAACATTGGGGTGCATGTGTCATTTTCAATTATGGTTTCCTCTGGGTATATGCCCAGTAGTGGGGTTGCTGGGTCATATGGTAGTTCTATTTTTAGTTTTTTAAGGAACCTCCATATTGTTCTCCATTGTGGCTGTATCAATTTACATTCCCACCAACAGTGCAAGAGGGTTCCTTTTTCTCCACACCCTCTCCAGCATTTATTGTTTGTAGATTTTTTGATGATGGCCATTGTGACCGGTGTGAGGTGATACCTCATTGAAGTTTTGATTTGCATTTCTCTAATGACTAGTGATGTTGAGCATCCCTTCATGTACACATTACTTTTTAAAAAGGATATACATTAGAGTGTTTTAAAATTTTATTTACCCATTTTCTCTAAGGCTAGACATTGGAAATGGTGAAGAGTACAGATGTGAAAGTGTCAAAGTTTGAAATAAAATCCTAGTTCTACAACTGATAATTGTTTCTGTTTCTTCAACTATAAAATGGGTGCAGTAAAAACTACTTCATAGGGCCATGATGAGGATTAAAGGTAACAATTTTTTAAAGGCTTGGCTCAGTGTTTGGCCAAAAATATATAACAAATGATACTTATAATTATTATTGAATATTAATATGGACATTTAAAAATTAGACATATAGCTAAAATTATTTAAGTATTTGTATATGATTTTAAAGAGCTTTAACATGCATTAAGTTATTTATTTCAGAAAACAACTTTTTGAATTGTTGGTATTATTACAGCCTGCATATAATATATGGACAATTACGTTTAGTGTAGTTGTAACTTGACTAAGATCAGGCGTCTTTTATGTAGTGGAGCTGTCATTCACTTGTAGTTTACCGGTACAAAGCTCTTCTTCTTTCCACTATATGACTTTCAAATATTTAGAAGTCATACAAGAAATCACATATACAAAGGTACCCAAACACTTAAGCATATATAATTTTATTGCAGGCACTCCCTGACATCCTTCTCTATTTTTTATATCCAATATTTATATAATGTTATAAAATGTTATATATCCCATATGATGGAAAGTATACTTTTTTATTCTTGAATGAATGTGACATTATTTATGTGATCTGGATTCAAAACTTCAGGTTTATAACAAATATATCTGGCATATTTAATCAGTAGCCTAAATGATGTGCTTAACTAGCTCTAAAGACAAAGAAAGTTCTATTACATTTCATGGGGTGTAGAAAATTACAACTCAAAGTGCCTTTGAAGATCATTTTAAATTGTCCAAGCAAAGTAAACATTAAAAACTATCCTGAGGCTGATCTGCAAAGTTTTCATGTTTGTATAATATAAATATTTAAAAATAAACAGAATTTATACACTCTTTTAATAATATCATTTATAACAAACATTAACTAGTATTTTAGGAAGCTGAAAGATCTTATTGTTTTTCTAGTTTCATGGGTTCACACATTCAGGTATATAAACAGTCTTTGCGAGAACAGATCTAATGACTCTGCTTGTAAAAATCTGGATCGTATTTCCTGACCTTATTAGTTTTAGATTAAGAAGAATCATGTAGTATAGCTATTTCCCCTTTACAGACTCCTATATATTCATAATAACCCTATTATTACATGTTTTCTTTCTAACAAGTTTTAATACATATGAAAGCACATCTTATCTCTCCAAAACTCATAACTTCTATGCCTTAAAATTCTGACACAAACAGCTCTTGATGGGGGTATTCAGTCTCATTCCTCAACTGTGTTGTAAAAGAAAAGAGTATTTGTAGATAAAATTTTTGCAGAAAATAGCTTATTTTTGCACATTCTTTTTCTGTGCCCATCTTTTGCCTCAAGATACCCTCATTGGCTCTGTGGATCTAGTATCCTTACATTATCCTTTAGAGTAGGTCTTCTCTTGTGAAGCCTCTTCAACACCTGCAAAATCCAGGCATTGCCTTATCCTTTTATCCTCTCTACTCATGGCAATAAAAAACCGGAAGTTGTTGTTACTACATGCTCTACAGGTAGTAGGAACTACACGCATTTATAAATACAAGAGGAAATTTTAGAGGTATAGAAATATACAAACAAACTAAAATTGGGGGGATTGCATGAATTATTTAAGAAATCGTGTAGCTCAGGGCTGGAGATTAGGATGAATGGAAGATTGCAAAATTGGTCACAAATTCTTCCTATTCATGCATTCATATTCCGTTTACAATGTGATTTGGCCACTCCTTCGAATCCAATTCCTCCACCTCTTGAACTCAGCCTGACTGTGTGATATGCTTTGGCCAAGGGGACATCAGCAAATTTGATACAAGCAGAAGCTTGATGCAGAGGCTCGAAGAGCACTCTTTTGAACTTGCCTCTCTTGCTGATGTCTGAACCCTGTGACTGCCACATGAAGAAGGCTGGGCTGACCTACAGGAGAACAAGAGGGCATCTGTAGTAGAACGAAATCATCTCACCTGAGCCAGCTTGCCCCCTAAAGCAACAAGCCTTTCACTACCAGACAAGCAATGGAGACCATCCTAGACCGTCTGACTGCAGACCAGCCAGCCCAGACCTGAAGAATTGCCCTGCTGACCCCCAGGACAGACAGAGGTAATGAACATTTGTTTGTTTGTTGTTTTAATTCTCTAAGTTTTGGGATAGTTTTCAGGCAGTAATAAAAATGTATACAAATATTTGAATTACTTTTCACTACTCTAAACTTAAATTATATGTTTAAAACATCTTCAAAGTTTCATAATCATAGAACCTCGAATTGACAATTACCTGAGAGGTAATTCCATCTCAATTTTTTATTGTAATTCAGGAAAACAAGTCTTAGGTTAATCAACTGGTCCGAATCACAAGTTTAGTGGGAAAAAAAATTCACATATCCTGATTTTTAGTCTGAAACTCTTTCTCCTATCCCACACTGTAAATCAACATTTAATTTCTATAATCATTTTTCTTTGTCACTAAGAAGCATGAAGTATAGAGGATACTCATTAAGTCCCTAATTTTCCATTTTTACTCTTGTATCCCAATCTACCACTTATGATTTTCAAGACTATTAATATTAACTCTGCAGAAGTACATTTTTTTTTCTATAGGAATTTAATCATCAAACTTTTCTCATCAGGAAATATCTCCAGCCTTATACAAGTAAATATGCTTTGTGGTGATTAATGGTATACTTGTCCCAAATAATAGATGCTTTTACACTTGTTCTTAAATATTATATATGTGTATCGATCATATACGTAAAGAAACACAGCACATGGAAGAGGTCAGAATAAAATGAAAAAAATGAGATGGAGAGAGAACAGGAAATAAACCCATTCAAAGATATTTTTGGTACATTAGTGGTCATATAGTTGACTTTTTCACTGTTATTAAGAGATTGGGCTCATATGTCCATATTAAGCAATTTATGCAATGGCTTCAGTTAAACTCTTCTCAAGAGAGAAAACAAGTCTCTTTAAAACGTGTGTGTATGTGTCTCACCATTTCTTCCACTGAAAGTCCATTTCATTCCAGGTTGATGTTCTAATCCTTGATGTACATTTAAAAGCATTTTGATTTAATTCAGGGTGCACAGGGATCTCAAGAGTCAGGAACTCAGCTGTTAAACCTCAGCTAACCCATCTGTGAAAAGATGACCATGCTGGATTTTCTGTTGTCAACTCAGCTCCACCATATTTTAAGGCTGATTATTATGTTTCCCAGAATCCTCTTTATTTTCTGATGTCTTTGCCTAAAAGAAGAGTTCGTGAAGATTTGGAAGGCAGATGAAAAGCAGAAGCTATTGTTCTCTAGAAGGGGCTGTAGTTAGACTTATAGGTAGACAAAGATTTACAGTCACTGTCTGGCAAGCTTGTGAGAACCACCTCCCAACTGTTTCAGTGTCAAATCCTCTGACCCGCACTGCAGCCTCTCTGACCTCTGGCTCTTTCAACTTAATTCTGTACTAAGCTTTGTTTTAATTCAGAGTATGTAGAGTGGCTTCTATTTTCCTGACCAAATCTTGACTGATATTGATTTTAATATGTGGATAGAGGTTGTGTCATAATAAAACACTAAAATATGTGCATTGGATTTGGCAAGAAAACTTTTACCAGAGGCTGCAAAAATTATAACCTATATTCTGTAGTCATAAAACACCTGGTAAAAGTACGTATCAGACAATGTACCTTACGAACTTGCTGCCCTGGGCAAGAAAGTTTTGATGCAGAGGTTTGAAAGCATGAGCTAGCTGCCATGAAAGGCACAACAAAAGGAAGATGAGCACAGAAAAGAACTCACCAGTTTAAGGGGAATGTAGAGGGAATATGCAGTCCAGAAATATCAGTGTTTGTAAATAAGGTGATAGCCCATTAAATCAAAGGTCAGTGACATAGCCTCATGGAATGTGGGAGGGAAATGACTCATGACTAAGATGGCCCACTGTGGCCTCATGGGGCAGAGGGTGTACTTCTCCTCCCCTTCATTCTAGGTTTGGCTATGTGATGCTTTGCTAATGAGATGTTAGCAGGTGTACCACGGGCAGAGGCTGGTATTGCTTATGCAGTTTGGTTGCTTTTTTGTGCACCTGCCTTTGCCATGAGAAAAATGCACTGAGGATAGACAACACCCCCCATCTTGATTCAAGAATGAAATATTATAGACAGCCAGCTTTGGTGTCCCACAGCCCATCAACCTAAAGGAGAGCTGTCCCAGCCAAGTGCAACATGTGAGCTAGAAATACTTGTTTATTGTTGCATGGTACTGAGATTTCTGTGACTACGTATAAAACAAGAAGCGGCAAAAGCTAATTGATGGAATGGGCCTGACAGGGGAGTATTTGCATAGGTAGAAGCTCTTCTAAGAAAAGGAGGAGGAAGAAGGTCAAGATACACACACTTGGTTCTGAGCAAAAAGATTCTCACTGAAGGGATTTGTGACAGGTTGGACTGCTGTTCCAATTATTACTCCCTGTAATACATCCAAACTTTTCAGTCCTGGAAATATGTATTATCTCCCCATCTGGATGGAAAATATATATCCACCCCACTGAGTTGGGTTTGGCCAGTTTATCAGAGGCAGGGAGAGATTTTAGAAATGCTTTCCTTGTCTGGTTTTCCCTCCTGCTTTCTTATGATCATCAATTAGAAGCATGTTCCACAGTAACCAATGGACCCAGAATCATAAAGACATACAAAGCAGACCTGAACAATACTGAAAGCCCGAAGCAAAGTCATTCCACCTGCCTACAGGATCCATGAGCAAGACATTTTTTTTAATTGTTAGTCTCTGAGAGTATGGGTAGTTTGTTATTCAGGAAAAAAATGACTAACAAAGGGAAGGTATGATATTGAGAACAACATGCTGAGGGTTATTTGTATGGCCTGCTATCTTTGGGTTGGGTATTTTAAATACTGAACATCTGATAAAACAACAAACAAGGAAGGTAAGACTGCTCTGTGACCTAGTAAAACTGGGTAAAAGAAATGGAAGGTAGCTCCCTTATTTCAGCAGAGTCATTAATGGAAAATAGATCAGCAGAATATTTCTGGCATCATAATAGTAGCTCAGGATTAATTTTAGAGACTGTGTAAAACAACAGCATAGCTCCAGGTCAAGGAGCTTAAGTAAGAAAAGCAGGTTA
This sequence comes from Eubalaena glacialis, assembly GCF_028564815.1. Classification (NCBI taxonomy): domain Eukaryota; kingdom Metazoa; phylum Chordata; class Mammalia; order Artiodactyla; family Balaenidae; genus Eubalaena; species Eubalaena glacialis. The sequence goes on along the minus strand of NC_083723.1, from coordinate 102,963,526 downwards.
TGCAGCATCATGACCAAAGACCTGTGTGGCCATCACAGGGAGAAGCAAGGAAGGAAGCTTCTAGGTAGGCAAGAGGACATCATTTGTAAGCACAAGTGAGATGACCTCATTGCCACCAAAAGCCTGGAAGGGAGAGCTAAGGAGAGCTAATGATTTGATGTTCCTACAGTTAGATAATGAAGACCAATTCATATACTCTCGACTTGGAGAATTCTAGGACGAGTTCTATTCATTTTGTTTTAAAAATACACCTATAATTTACACTAAAATTTTTCACTTTTTATGACTTGAAGGAAACAGGCAGTTTGCTTGGATGATTTAATCCACTAAAAACAAAACAAAACAAAAACTAATTTTAAGCGTCAGTTAAGTCACAGACATAGAAAATCCTTTTCAGAAGGTTTTCCAAATGATTTACTTAATTCTTCATAAACAAAAATATTTCCACTTTTCAAAAATACATCACTTGAGTATAGATGAGTGTTAATAGGTTGACAAACGTAGACTGAGAAAGACATTATATTTAGTTTCCAAACTTTTTAAAAAATAGCACAAGCAATTTCACATAAATATAACAACATGAAATGAGAAAGTCAGAAAACTGTAACTGGTCTTAGTATCAGCAATCCTGTTAAAAGACTCAAGCATTGCTTATCTAAAGAACCATTGAGAAGTGAATGTTAGTTTTTCTTTTAATCAGATTTTTTTTTGCTATAATTCATATACTATTTTATACATCCATTTTAAGTGCACAATTCAATATTTTCAAGAAAATTTATAGCTGCAACCATTGCCTCAATATATTGATAGTTGTAGACCCATTCCATCACTCAAAAAGTTCCTTTGTACTCATTTGTAGTCAATCTCCATTCCTACCTCAGCTTTAGGCAACCACTAATCTATGGATCCACCTTTTCTAGATATTTTATACAAATGGAACCATAAAGTACATAGTCTTTTGTGCCTGGCTTCTTTCATTTAGCATAAAGTTTTTGAGGTTCACTGATGTAATATTTATCAATAATGTGTTCATTTATTACAGAATTGTATTTCATTGTATAGATATACCACATTTTGTTTATCTAGTCACCAGTTGATAGATTTTTTTGGATTGCTTCCAGTTTTCAGCTCTTCTGAATAATGCTGGTATGAATGCTTGCATAGAAGACATTGTGTAAACAAATGTTTTGATTTCTCGTGGACTTAAGAATGGAATTACGTTTATACTTAACTTTTTAAGAAGCTGCCACAGTCTTTTCCAAAGCAGCTGTACCATCTTACATTCCCACCAGGAGTGTATAAAAGGTTCAATTTTCTCTACATGTTGCCAACACTTTTATCGTAAAAAAAGCCATCATCCGGCTTTTTTACGATAACTTCTTTATGATAACAGTGGAGGTCTGGTCAAATGAGTAAGAAAATATTTTGCCCATTTTTCAGTTGGGTTGCTTGTCATCTTCTTATTGAGTTGAAGGATTTCTTTGTATATTTTGGATACTCATCCTTTATCAGACATGTGATTTGCAAATATTTTCTATCCCAGGCTGGAGGGGAAAGCTCATTCATACCCACTACAAATTGGAATTCCTAAATATAAAAGTGATATTTTGTTGAAATAAATACAGTTTATACATTCAAAGTGATATTTTATTGGAATAAATCTGGTTTATAAATTTAAAGGCACAACATTTATACACTAAAGAGTTTGTCAAGAGAAATTAGATTTGTTAGCTATACACAAAAATGTAGATCCAGGCTTGCATATGATGGAAAAAGTAATATAATTGATTGCCCTTTTATGGTTTGTAAACCATGGAGAAAATTCTGATTCACAAGGCTAAGAAGTCGCATTTTTAATGGCTCTGGTTTGCACTCTTCAATTAAACTGATACAGCATCTTGAAAGAATAAGAAGACATTCTTGTTTCAAGTTAGATCACTAACAATATCAAAGGAACTGCTTACTTTCCATGATAAAAATAAAGATTCAAGCACAGAGGCTCAAAATTCGAAACTGCTAAGACTTTGTAAAAACACAGAATTATCTTAACATGATATGTTATGCATTTATTTGTCATTGCACGATTGACTATTAGGCTGTGACCAGAACATGCATCCAGCAGACGCACTGGGATCGTGCTTGGCATTTAATCGAGCATGGCATTCGGGCTCGGTAGATGGATATTATTTCTGCATTTTTACATGAGCAAACACGTGCTGTGTTGAATTTTAATAAGCCCTAATGCAGAGCTACAATCGTCCCTAATCAATGGTATGTTGACAAAGTTTAAAAATATACACAGAAGTGCAGAGTGTTATCTTCAGACCTTTGCCCCCGCAATGAGGGAATCTAGCAGTACAGTACGTGGGATGGAGCTGGCCCACAATGTGAGAAAACTAATGCACAGCCGAGAATTTAAATATACACATTTGAATACCCCAATATAATTTAAATGAAATTATTAGTAATTATATGCAGAAACCCTGATGAACTTCTACCAAAATCGAATACTTGCTATAATAACATCTGAAAATAAGTTAGTTATTCACCCTACCTACCAAAGATATAGGAGAAGAGGAACTAGCCCCAATGAAGGGGCCATACAACCATTTGCACCATAAAACTCAAAAGTTTTTTCTCAGAGTGAGAGGAAACCCTTTCCACTTTCCTGTTGTTCTTCCTTGCTAATGCTTCCACAGATTCTGACTTCTGTCCTTTACTCTTTAGAGACAAGGACAGAAGTCAGAATTAGAGGCAACAAATTAAGGGGTATTTATTAGACACATTTCTGTATTGCCTAGCTGGACTGTCCAATATTGTACCCACTACCTTTATGTGACTATTCAAATTTAAATTAATCATAATTAAATAAAATTTAAAAGTAAGTTTTTCAGTCTCATTAGCCACATTTCAAAGGTTCAATAGTGCAAACATAGACTATTTCTATCATGGCAGAAGTTCTACTGGACTGTACTTCCTTAAAGTTTTGCAAAAACTATCTACGACCTTCTTAATTAATGAAGAATAAAGAAATACGTATTTTAAAGCTATAAACAATTAAGACTCGTTATGGAAATGAAACAAATTTCTTTAGTGGCTCCTTTTATCTTTTGTTGTTGCCTTAGAAATATATACTTTAAGATTTTCATTTTTATAATTCATTATTTAACCAATATTTATTAAGTTATTATTCCAGACTTCATGTCAGGCTTTCAGATACAATAATTAAGATCACAGACATGAGCCCTACCCTCATGGGAGTTATAATCTAGCTGGATAAAATAGACATTAAATTGATTTTTACACAGATCATAAGAAAAAGTAGCATCTCATGAGTGTTGGGGTGTGGCAGTTGCTAACCTATTCTGAGAGGGTTGGTGAAGTTTTCCTCGAGAGAATGACTTTACTTGATGCTTTGAAACAGAAAAAGAAAATAATTCACACAGGTAACGTTGTACATATTGGGCACTGACAAAAGGAAGCTGTGATGGGACACTGAATGGGTGTTCTAGGTGGAATGAACAGTAAATGTATGTATGGGTATTGAGCAGAAAGAGACTGAAAATCAGCTGGCGTTGGGCTTGCCAGTATGGCTGGTTTGTAGGAACAGTAGTAGAAGAAGGCTGGGTAAAGAAAGGCAGGCGATGGTCACACAAGCTTTTGTCTCAGCAGTAAGGATCGATCTTGTTTTAGAAGTGATGGCAAACTATCAAACTCGTAGAAGCAGAGAGTAGAAGGTGGTTATCAGAGGCTGGGGGAGGAGAAAATAGGGAGATAATAGTAAAAAGGTACAAAGTTTCAGTTGTGCAAGGTGAATAAGTTTGGAAGATCTCATGTATAACATGGTGACTACAGGTAATGATACTGTGCTGTATATTTGAAATTTGCTACAAGAATAGACCTTAAGTGTTCTCACCAGCAGTGGGTGGGGAGATGGGGGAGAATTAACCATGTGAAGTGCTGTACATGTTAATTAGCTTGATGGTGGTGATTATATGACGATGTATATGTGTATCAAGTTGTACACCTTAAATTTATACAATTTAAAAAATGGAATAATTTTAAAATTAAGAGTTCATGATCAGATCTGCAAAACCATTTTGTCAGGAAATGATAAATATAACATGAAAACATTAAAACAATTTCATTATTGCAGGACTGCTTTCTGTCATTTTGTTTTTAGACCATCAATGGTGGAAATTTTTTGACCCATACTGCCTTTTATTCATGGTCCTGGTGTTCCTTCAAGCTGATTTACCTGGCCTCCCTTTCCTTATTCTCCCTCACTCCCACATGGAAGGTCTGTAGCACAGACACAGGCACATTCCCTACCTCAGGTGGGGATGTAATCCTATCAATGGCCTCTACCAACACAAATGGTACTTTTTCCTCTACTGTAAGGTGATCTAGGGGACCATGGTTCTCTGATCTTCTCTGTATTCTCTTTTATTATCTATCCAGAAATTCCATTCTTTTCACACAATTTCACACCTTTCTAAAAGAAGAATGTGTGTCTCATCTTACTATCTTGTCTAAGAAGCCTACTTACATGTTCATAGGCCCTGGTGATTGTTAAAAAGACCCCACATGCCATGCCAGGAACTTTGCTCATCCACCACTGGATTAAAAAAAAGAGAATGACATGCCTCCACTCAATATCTGCTCTCAGGTATTTTCAGAAATTACATCTCCTAATTGTATGCAATGATGCTGGCAACAAATCACATGGTAATTATGTGGCCTGGAAATTCCTCACTCAGTTCTTGGCCTGAGACCATATTCAGAACTTCCAGAACTCTTCTGGCCTTAGATATTTCATTTAGCAAACAAGAAAGGAGTTGAGGATTATGTGATTGCAATTTTCCTATCAGGTTTGCTGATGAAACACCAGATCCAAGGTCCTATAAAGTGTAAAGATTTTCTGTTTATAATTTGTTTTATGCATTTTCATTTAAACCACGCATGCCAAAAAATCATTCTTCTTTGAGAGAAAAAAAAAATGGTTATTGTTTCGGCAGTGGTTTTATTACATTTTTTTCTTTTCATTTGTTTGTTTTTAGTTTGTATTTCATCTCCTGCCTTGTTTTCTTCTGGATAGAGCCAGCAGTTGAGTCAGCAGTGTGTAGGCAACTCAAGTAGGACATGATTACTGAGATTCCTTTCATGTTCCCCTCCAGGGCAGCCACCTGCTTTGTCGTTGAAGAAATGACTCGTGGCAACCTGGCAGATGCTTGGTTGCTCAGCATAGCCGTCTGTGAGACACACTTGTAACTCTGCTTTAAGGGAGGGTAAACACGAAGCTTAAGAATTCATTGAAATGTCCCTGCAGAGCCCAGCTAAAAGGCAAAGAAAGACCTTCATATCATAAAGAAAACATTAGCAGAGTCAGTACAGGGCATTGGGCCTCTTTTACGATTATTATACCTAAATGATGCAGGAAAACAAGGCAACAAGATAAAAATATATGTCAAAGCAATACCTGATTCCTTGATGTATTCTCTAACCCAAATAAATAAAATAAAATTAAAAAAAAAAAGAAATGCTCCCTTCTCTTCTGCATTAAAAGCTCATAGTGCTGTGTTCTCTGCCTTCTGGAAATGGCATTGGAAATTGTCCCATTTAATTATTTCTGGGTAACATGCTACCTCAAGACTTTGAGACTCAAAACAATTATTTTATTTGCTTATGATATGTGGGTCAGAATTCAGGAAGATCTTGACTGAGTGGTTTATCTCTGACCCAGGGCACTGACAGCTGGGCATCTGAGGCTGGAGGACACAATTCCAGAATGACCTCTTCATTCAAATGTCTGGTGCCCCAATTCTCTGTGGTCTCTCTTTCCCTCCATGTGGCATATCCTGGGTCTGTCCATGTGGCTTGTGCTTCTCACCATAGGGTGGTCTCAGGGTAGTTGGACCTCTTACTTTCTCTAGAGTGAGTGCTCCAATAAGTCTAGGTGAAAGGTGCAAGGCTTCTAATAACCAAGTCTCAGAAGTCCCAGGGTGTCACTCTCACCCATTATATTGATCAGTCAAGTTACATCCCAAGTGGGGGAAAACAGACCCCAGCTCTGGATGGGGGAATGGTATGCACATACAGGAAGCATGAAAAGAAAAGTCCATTTGTTTAGTAACATTATGTACTTTATTTCATGAGATTGCATCGAGGTTCTAGCTCAGAGAAAGAGATAATATTATAGGTTGCGGGATGGGCTTCCACATATTTTCTTCATGTTAATGAGAAGGCATAAAATGTAAATAATGCAGTTTTCATTTGGCTGAGATCTGCTGCTCAAATCTAGTCCCATTCTTTTTGCTTTTATATATATTTTTTTGTAGTGGGCTGTCTTCATATTATGTATGATACTGAGTAGATGAAGTTGTTTATAGCTCCTGGATTCAGTCAGTTTTTCCTAAAGAAAAACTCTTCTGACACATTTTGTTTTATAAGAAACATATAATGATTACAGATTTATGGGATTCTACTTTAAGATTTTTTTTTTAACAGTGTGAATTAGGTAAAATGATCATTTACAAATATATGTCTACTAATACATCAGGTATTATCTTGTAATAATTTCTATAAACTGACATTTTATTAATGTAATTATATTTCAAATATTCTATTTTGGTTGTTATTAAAAGTAATCCACTGAAGAAAATTTCTCTCATAAGAAAGGATTATTCCAAATTATCTTGATGCTACTATTGTGAAAATATGGATATTCCTGAAGAGAGTATTCCTTCTTATTTTTATATTTTTGAGAACTTTGGGAAAACGGTACAGTTTGTATTCTCTACAGACTGCAGTTACCCTCTTTAAGTAAAACATGAAAGTTTTTTTTATTTCTAAGACAAAATCCTAATTGATTTTATCTGAGTTTATGGAAACTAATAACAGCTTAAACATATATTTGCAGATCAAGGCAGAAAACAGTGAAAAATAGCTGTTGGCATATTCCATGGGGTGTGAAGGCCTTCAAAGGAAAAGCACTGGTCCTTAAAATGGAAATATAACTGCAAGGTATATTACAGTTATATTATAGAATTGGTTGTGGTATTATTGAAGTCCTCTGTTTAAGAAATCACACAAGAAAAAAAGAACTTATTCTTCTATTTCAAGTAGGTTCATGATACCTTTTGGGAGGACATATAACATTTAATATTTATATTTTGAGCTATTTATTGCCTAATTTGTTTTGTAATAGTAGACTTTTGCAGCCATGATCGATGTATGGCTGAAAGAGATCTTAAACTGTGAGTTATGCACATAGCTAAGTCATAAACTAAAATTAGATTCCAAATACGGTCATTTAAATATCTCTTAATTTGTATTTATGGGCCCTAATATTGAAAGACGATCTCCGATCTTCGAGGAGTTCTCACAGAAGTTTTACGGTAAATAAAGGCAACGATGGTGATATTATACATCTTCTGCCTCTTCTACTACTAATGAATTACTATGATAGTACCAATAATAATCATTTTGCAGAAAATTCCAAACTATAGATATCAGTGTAAAATATTCATGTTAGTCTTCAAATCATATATGCAGACATTCACAGTAGCACAGCAGCATCTATTTGACACGCTCTGCTAAGAGCTTTTTCAAATTTAAATTCACCAATTTCTAATTTAGGTAATTTGCCTGTAATCTCTAAGCTTTTTCCAACAAATTTTAAAGTATATTTTCATGTACTACCATTATTTTTGTGATGAAAATGTAAAATAGAAATGTAAAATTCAAGCATATGCTCGTTTTTTAAAGAAATATACTGTGAAATTAGCAAAAATAACATAGCTAGGAAAAGCATCGCATGTTTGGAAGCAATCTCTCTTACTCTTAAGTTGTGTCTGTAGGCCACTACAGCATCCAGTTTTTATCTCTATCTTTATTTAGTTTTTGGGTTCCAAGGCACCTGTTAACATATTTTATTATTTATGTATTGAGTGAAATTATATACATTGTGGAATTATGTATTTATAGCCACAGAGAAGTATACAAGGGGATAAGTAAAATTGGGCTTGTTTTTATTTCTTTTACTTTTCTGATAAAACTACTGAGTCCTCTTTCAAGTGATAACCTAAATAATTTAATAGTTTACAGATCTGAAACACTGTAATAATGAAACATAATTAGTAAATGTGGATAAATATTTACATTGGATATATTATGAGTAAAAATTCTGCTCATACCATTTACAAAACCTCCTAGATTCAGGATTATAACTATTTTTCATATTTCCCACCTAGTTATACAATTTTCTAATAAATAGAATTCTTCTGTTCTTTCCATCAAATATTAATGCTTACTTTTCTTATGAATCAGAAGGTAGGAAAAGTGCTATACAAGTCATTTTTCATACGGTGTTTTATATTGCATTATTTTTTCCAGAAAAGTGCTTCCCTGCTCACATTGTGTGATTCCAGAAAATTATGCAGTATACATTCAAAAACTAGAGGAGGAAATCTCCTAATTATGAGTATATCTGACCCACTAAGAGAACTTTATTTGTTCTGTTATCCTATTATTTCTTGGGTTCTTTATAGAAACACTGGTAAAAAGCAACAACGATACAACTAATGCCTAGTTCATAAGGCTGAAGAAAATTGGGACTAAAGACTATCTTTGTCTCATTGCAATGTGTTTTTTCTATATACCAATCCACTGTGTGTCAAAATGAGTGCTTTATTTACTATAAATTTCCAGCATGATTAGATGATAATAGTAAAATCCTCCTAAAAGCAATATTTAATGGGATACCAGTATATATTGCCAACAGAAGAAAGAATAGGTAATGATCATTAACATGTAATTATAAGGGCATAAATGAAAATATCAATGTCTTTCAATATGTCTAGCAAATATTGCTCTTATATTTACAACTAAGGCTGCCACCTTTTAGCCTCAGTACCTATGCCTATACATAATATTCCAGAAAAATTTGAATGTCTAGAGCTGGAAAACCTTCCATTTTACCCACTGGATAAACCACCAATTTGATGCACTGGTACAAATCCAAACTATCAAATAATGCAAAATCCTAAGTATATTTGACAGTAAAGAGTGGTGCTCATTTTTGAGGAATTAACAAAAAGATTTTAAAAATGTGTAAAGGGAAATTTAAACGAACGAAATGAAATGCTCCTTACTAAATATAAACATATACTGTATAAAAAATCCTGCAAAATGCCAACTTGATACTGGGCTGGGATAGCAGAGTGGCTTTGGTTCTATGGTCAAATATATTTTGGGAATGATAATTATTTTATATCCTATTTTGGCAGAACAATGTGCCACAGTGAAGGCTCTACAAAGTACTTAATAAAATAAATTTGGTTAACATTTTTTATCCCTCAATTTCCCAAATATATTTGACCTCAGAACCTTGTTTTATCTTTTTGCTTAGTACCTTTTAAACATAAAATACACTTTGTAGAAAAAAAAGGGTACAGAAATCTGTGAATCCCAAATTATTCTGCATAGTTAGATTGTTCAGGGGAAAGGTGAAAAGAGCTGCAACCATATCTAGGAATTCGGATTTCTTTGAGAACATTAGGATGAATGTTTTATATCTACTTGTGTATATAGACAAGTAGATAAGGTATTCATACACAAGTGTATGATCATACACTTTCCTTTCATTTTTCTATAATGTGATTTTTACTTTATATCTGAGACCCCCAGATAATTACCACAGTTAAACAAGTAAACTGATATTCTAGAAACCTTTTGGCTTGGAGGGCACCTAGAGAACTGGCCATTTATTCATAGTGGATATGCTTTTTATCTGACTTACTGCTTATTTGTACTTCAAAGGGAGCAAAAATCATAAAACTGCCTTCAGCTTAAAACATTAATGAGTTTTTATTTTGATAATACCATCTCTACTATTGCCTGAGAACAATTACAGAAAGGATACCAGAGTTCTGTTTGTCCAAGTATGCCTGATCAAAAAACACACGCAAACATTCATGCACCAGAGAGAAAGACAGAGCTGCTTATGTATGCAGCAGAATAACATCACACTGAATCAATAAACTAGTCTCTCGGGACCAATTTTATGCCTTCCTCTACAGCTGTATGGAGCCACTTTGGAACATAATATATTCTTTTGAAGTCAATGATCGCTGAGGGTTCAAAGCAAGATAAAAATTTGGCTCTTGATAGAGTGGATGCATTGTGTAGAATAGAGTCTTTAATTCTAAGCCTCACTGAGCACACACACATACCCACACACATACAAGAGAAAGAGAAAGTGGGAGGAATTCACTGGAGAGTATGTAAAATGATCAGGACCCAAAATATTGATTTGACATGCAAGAAACAAAATCAGAAGTTTAGCCATCCTTTGTATTACAGTAAGGCTGTGGAGGTATGTTTATTTATTTGTCTTTACTTAAAAGGGGGAGACATAATAGGAGACAACTAAAAGACAAATGATCAGATGGTTCAAAGGGGTGTGACCACAGAAAAAATAACCAAACTCTAAAGGAAAAACATAACCAGTTTTTCTGAAATTATGTTTTACAGTATTTAACCTGGAACCAATCTCCAAGTATGAATCAAAGTTCCAAAGGGACTTGATTGGAGTAAAGTTATTTACAGGTTTAACTCAAACTTACGACCATTCATTATTAATTTGTGTGTGTGTGTGTGTGTGTGTGTTCAGCTTCTTTGAGAATTTCTACTGCTCACATTATACAAAAAAACAAGAAAAAATCCATTTTTCTATGCATAATACATACAGTTAAACAGTGGAAATGATCAATTCATCATTACTGCAGTGATAGTTCTGTTAGTATTTGTGTTTTTGTTAGATTTCAATTCATATAGAACATTTTCTCCAAAAGCAGTTTAGCTTTTATTAATTGTTGTACCTTATTTCAGGTTAATAGACTTCAGAATGCACAGCTGAAGTTCTTACTTAACATTACTAACACATATACTGGAATCTGATAGCATGTGAATAGGAGGGGCTCTCGGGTTCCTATTCAAAGAGCTCTATAATTAGAAAAGAGTTGAAATTCAGAAAACTGTTAACAGAAGTAAATCTTGTGAACAAGAACCGCTGGGCAAAAATCTAAGACAAAATGTCTTCCTTTTCTCAGTAATCCTTGAATCTGAAGGAGAAAAGACAAGGAGACATTTGCCCCAGGAAAGGGGTTCACGTACGTATTTATCCAACGCATTAGACTGAAAAAGAAAGCTCAATTTCAGAGCAGTGCTGGAGCAACTTGAAACAGTATACACTCCAGGCTCCTTGCTGCAAGGGTAAGGTATTTTCTGTAGATAGCAAAAACTGCAAGTTTGAGGACCTTTTGGTGGAAGAGGCAGCGATGTGATCACACAGTGATGGATATCTTGGACCAATTCCAACATAATGACTGTTGCTGGGCTCCCTGTCATCAAGGGGATGGGTTGTATTTCAGCTGGAATCTTCTGGCTCTTCCACTGCAGCGCCTAACCTATTGATTTGGAAGTTTTGACTCTATTTCTAGACGTTGGAGATAGGTTACATAGGCTATAGTCCTAGATGAGTTACAGATTGGTCAGCTCTTTCTAGGTCATGTATAGATCTTTTTTCCTTCTTCTTCAATTGTTCTCAACCTATCCCTCTACCCTTCCCATTTGTTCAACTGAGCTTTAGACTTTTTCCCATTGCTTTTTTGCACTTATTAGCTTGGTACAGTGTTCTTTAAATTCCAAAGTGTATTTCTTTAGCAAGAACCTGGGATTCTCTTTGTTTCGCATTCTATATATAGACTCCTGGCACAAGCCAGGGGGAAAGCCATGTAGGATTTGTTTAATGTTAGACTAAAACTTTAGCACACTGTCACATTTTAAAGCAACTTACGATACCAGTCTCTCATGAACACCAATACAGAATGCAGAGTACAAGCACTGTTGCACATGTAGAAAGAGTTTCTTAAAATGATTTAATCTCAAAACAAAAACGAGAACATTGTCCATAGAGGAACAAACAATATTTAATTGAATAATTATGTAAAAATAGATACAAAGAGAGTCATACCATTCTACCATTCTGTTTGATTTAGCAGAAAAGAATGAGAAAATGGGACAAAGGGGAAGGGAGGGATATGCATATATCTAACTGCCTTACCAGGAGGAGTCACCCTCCATACCCAAACATGCAAAGTGAGCACATTTCCATGCCAGCAAAGGATGTGGGAAGGAGTTATGCATTATGACTTAGTAGGTAAAGGTTTTGGTGAGAATAAAACAAATAGTTAGAAAATAGCATGATGATATCAAAGGACAAAAGGTGATATAAATTCCCTCACAATGAATACATTTTCATATAACTTCTGGAATAGTCATTCAAAAATGTAGTTTTCCTCATTTCCACTCAAAATTATTTCATGAGACCATATCTTTGCAGATAAATCCTAATTTAATCTTAAATGGAAGCTCTTCATGATCATGTCACCACCTCCCTCTCTGGCTTACTCACTCTCACCTCACCTCTAAGTATTATACCGACGTTCCAGAAATACCAAGCTTCTAGCTGCGCTTAAATTCACCAGGCAAGCTCCTTCCCATCTCCTGCTACCTCTGCTAATGCCTAAACATCTCTTCCCTCAACTTGCCCTCTTTGCCTTGTACAACTCCTTTTCAAGTTTGATATTTCACTGACCCTTTCACACTCCCAAAGCTGGACCACATAACCATCGTTTATGCTCCCATAGTATCCGTTGCTTAATTCCATCACACTTTGTTTTAAAAATGCTTTTTCATTCTACCTACATTAAAGTGATTCACTGTCATATATGCACAGCCTAATACAGCACTTCCTACATACAGACAATCCCTGATTTTCACTTATGATTTTTTGACTTCACAGTAGAAAGTGTAATTCAAATTTTGAACTTTGATCTTTTCCTGGGCTAGCAATATGTGGTACAATTCTCTCTTGTGATGCAGGGCAGCATCAAGCCACAGCTCCCAGTCAGCCATGCGATCACGAGGGTAAACAACTGATACACTTACAACAATTCTATTCCCATATGGCCATTCTGTTTTTCACTTTGTGTACAGCATCCAATAAATTAAATGAGATATTCAATACTTTATTATAAAATAGACCTTTTGATAGATGATTTTGACCAACTGTAGGCTAACATAAGTGTCTGAGCACTGGTAAGGTAGGCTGCACAAAACTATGTTGTTTATTAGGTTAGGCGTATTAAATGCATTTTCCACTTAATGATATTTTCAACTGACAATGGGTTTACCAGGATGTAACCCCATCATAAGTTGAGGAAGATCTGTACTATCAACTCATATTTTCTAACCAAGTGGAAATCAAATAGATGGCTTACTGGGTCACCTAGAAAGTGATTTAGACAATTCTACAGTTCTTTTATAGAAAGTTAAATTTTAGGAGGGACTTCACTATATATATGCAATTGCCATGTAGCTATATAATACTAGTATTTATTAATCAATGCTCCTGAAAAACTTCAGCATTTGGCTTTTCATCTTTTCTTTTCTGTTTCTTTTTTTGTTAATCTTAATATCTGAGTTGCTGTATGGATTATCATAAAAAGTGCACTTTGATATATTTGTCTTAGGACAAAGAACAAATTTCAAATGCTTCATGAAACAAATATATAAATCCCTAGCAGTAGAAATTAATAACACATTTTTAAATGCTATACACAAAATATCCTCTTTTAAGACTGCTTCCAAACTTACTCTATGAGGCCAGCATTATCCTAATATCAAAACCAGACAAAAACACAACAAAAAGGAAAATTACAGGTTGATATTCCTAATGAACCTGATGCAAAAAACCGCAACAACATATTAGCAAACTGAATCCAACAATACATTAAATGTATCATAGACCATGATCAAGTGGGATGTATTTAGGGATGCAAGGATGGTTCAATATCAGCAAATTGATCAACATGATAAACGACATTAACAAAACAAAGAATAAAAATCAGATGATGATCATCTCAATAGATGGAGAAAAAAACTCTTGACAAAATTCAACATCTATTTATGATAAAAACTCTCAACAAAGTGGATACAGAGGGAATGTAGCTCAATATAATAAAGGCCATATATGACAAACCCACAGCTAACATCATACTCAATGGTGAAAAGCTGAAAGCATTTCTTCTAAGATCAGGAACAGGACAAAGCTACCTATTCTTGCCATTTTTATTCAATATAGTATTGAAATTCCTAGCCACAGAAATCAGACAAGAAAAAGAAACAAAGGGCATCCACATTGGAAAGGAAGAAGTAAAACTGTCACTGTTTGCAGATGACATACTATATATAGAAAATTCTAAAGACTCCACACAAAAAAATTATTAGAACTAATAAATAAATTCAGTAAAGTTGCAGTATAGAAAAATAGTATACAGAAACCTGTTTTATTGCTATACACTAACAATGGACTAACAGAAAGAGAAATTAAGGAAGTAATCTATTTACAATTGTATCAATTAGAATACCTAGGAATAAATTTAAGCAAAGAGGTGAAAGATGTGACTCTGAAAACTATACAACACTGAGGAAAGACACATATAAATGGAAAAAGGTACTATGCTCATGGATTGGAAGAATTAATATTGTTAAAATGTCCATACTACCAAATCAATCTATAGATTCAGTGCTATCCCTATCAAAATACTAATGGCAGTTTTCACAGAATTAAAACAAATAATAAAATTTGTCTGGAACCACAAAAGACACCAAATAGCCAAAGCAATCTTTAGAAAGAAGAACAAAGCAGAGGTACCATGCTCCATGATTTAAAACTATACTACAAAGCTACAGTAATCAAAACAGTATGGTGCTGGCATGAAAACAGACATATTGATCAACAGAACAGAATAGATAGCCTCAAAATGAACCCACATTTATATGGACAATTGATCTATAACAAAGGATGCAAGAACATATAATGGGGGAAAGGCAGCCTCTTCAGTAAATGGTGCTGAGAAAACTGGAGAGCTACAGGCAAAAGAATGAAACTGAACCACTTCTTCACACCATATATAAAAATAAACTCAAAATGGATTAAAGACTTAAATTTAATACCTGAAACCATAAAACTCCTAGAAGAAAACATAGGCAGTATGCTCTCTGACGTCAGTTTACACAATGTTTTTCTGGATATGTCTCCTCTGGCAAGGGACACAAAAGTAAAAACAAACAAATGGGACTACATCAAACTAAAAAGCTTTTGCACAGCTAAAGAAACCATCAACAAAACAAAAAGGCAACCTACTGAATGGGAGAAGATATTTCCAAATGATACATCTGATAAAGGGTTAATATCCAAAATATATAAAGAACTTACAAAACACAATATCAAAAAAATAAAAACAAACAAAAAAACGCACACAATCTTATTAAAAAATGGGCAGAGGACCTGAGTAGACATTTTTCCAAGTGAGACACACAGATGGCCAACAGACACATGAAAAGATGCTCAACATCACTAATCATCAGGGAAATGCAAATCAAAACTACAACGATATATCATCTCACACCTGTCAGAATGGCTATCATCAAAAAGACAACAAATAAAACAAATGCAGGCAAAGATGTAGAGAAAAGGGAACCTTCATGTGCTGTGGTGAGAATGTAAATTTGTACAACCACCATGGAAAACAGTATGGAAGTTCCTCAAAAAATTAGAAATAGAACTGCTATATGATTCAGCAATTCCATTTCTGGGTATTTAACTGAAAAAAATGAAAACACTAATTTGAAAAGATATGTGCACCCAGAAGCAGACTCATAGACACAGAGAACAAATTGTTGGTTGCCAGAGGGAGGTGCATGGAGGGGTTGGGTGAAATAGGTAAATGGGATTAAGAGGAACAAATTTCCAGTTGTGAAATGAATGAATCACAGGGATGTAATGCACAGCATAAGGAATATGGCCAATAATAATGCAATAACTTTGTATGGGAACAGATGTTTACTAGACTTATCATGGTGATCATTTACTTTTAATGTATTTAAATGTTGAATTACTATGTTGTACATTTGAAACTAACATAATATTGTACATGAACTATATTTCAATGAAAATAAATAACTGAAATGTTAAAAAAAAATTCTTGCTGAATGAATAAATGAATAATTAATTAGATAATCTAAGTAAAAATAAAAGGTGAGGGGCTAACAATGCAATTAATATAGTTTTTAGCTAGTTACTTCTGTATTCAGAAAATTTAGTATCAGTACTGCATTATAGCTGTAGCAGGAAAGCCAATGAAATGAATGTGCAAATCAATATACACCCCCAAACAAAACAATGTGACCCCAAATAAATTGTGTCTCACAATGTAAAGGCAAATTCTGTTTTGTCAGAAGTATAGCAGCACTTCTGGGTGCAAACCTAGATCTCAAGATGCTTATAATAATCAAATAAATGGGTGTACTTGGGAATGTTAAATGCATTTATGAAACCCATACATCCATGTCCATCATTTAGGTGTGGAGATAGTAAAGGATATACAGATGCTGATCTAAATCAGTAAAGGCAAATAACAGTACTTTTCCCCTACATTCAAAAGAAATTCATTACACCATCATCTTTCATATGCCTCTTCCTTTCGAATCTGAGTATTAAAATTTTGAAAAAAAAATGTCATTTGTCACCATTAAGAATCAATTTGGAATATTAAAAAAAAAAAGCATCAATTTGGTTTAATTTTTTCTTGCTTTTATGGAAAAAGTCTCAAATATAATAAGTAATGGAAAGAAATAGTCAGTGTCAAAGGATTAATTACTCTTCATGGATTTTATCGTAATAGCATCCACAAATGTATATATCTAGCTTTAAAACTAATAACTAAAGCACAGCGTTTAAAATGTTTCAGTTCAGAGACAGCAGTGAAAAAAAGAAATTCAAATTACTCCAAGTAGAAGTAATTTTTCTTGAAGTTAGGCATATTTTAGTGAAACACAACTCTAGGTAAATTTTTAATGGAAATAATACTCAAATAAATAAAAGACAACTGAATTTTTTCCTGAATTTATCAGGATACACATTTTGCGTTTGATAGTGTTAATAGGACAATAACATAGTCAGTTAATTACTTAATTGAAATGACAGCCTTTCCATTTACACAACTGATGAGCTATAATCATTGGCTCTTTACTTCCATACCCTTAATCAATACTGCCTTATGGTGGGGTGGCAGAGCAGAGGAAAATTATATTACTATCAATGTATCAACATCTTAGCACTGATTCAAAACTTATTTTATCTGGAGTGCAGTCTGGGCACCTTCTTAGATGGCAGCTTTCTTTGATCGCCTACCTTCTGTTCAAGGCTGCTTGTAACTAAATTTCGTTTTGTATTTTTGTTTAACCCTTCAGTTCCCCCACTGACCTTGGGCATGTTTGAAATGGTCCCTGAAGCCCTTTCTCTTGGCAAATGGACGCTAGTTCTCTTACTTTCACACCTAACAGTGGAAGCTTCTGCATAACTAGCTAGACCAATATATCCTAGTTATCCACTTCCAGGTTCATCTAGCCTTTGTTTTCCATGTTCTATGGTTTACATTTTTCCTACAGTCTATATTAGTCTGAATAAAATGCTCACATGATTCAAAATTCCCTACACATTTCTGAACACTTTGCATCAGACAGCTGACTATGCTTTTGGGTGAGGCCAACCCTTGAATCAAATTATTTTCCAGTTCTTTTGTCTTCTTCACCAACGCAGTTCATAGAGCCAGGCAGATTTTTTTATGACCAAAAGAAAAAATCCGTTTTAACGAATTTGACATTTTGTCCTTTCATATTTAATTCAAATAATAAAAATATGTATTTTCCCCCTAGACTGTGACTTCTTTGATACAAATAATTTTGTGTATAGTTTGTGCATTCCCTAAAACTTAGTATTGTTCTTCACACTTAGTAGGGACTTAATAAAATAGCTAATGAATTTCTGTAATGTTACTTTAATATGGAATCTACTAGCACCTCTGGTAAAACAAAAGTCTATTTTTAATTTCCTACAACTTGCAGTTTACAAGTTACTGCTCTTCAGATTAATTCATTAATGTCTTTCAACGATACTGGAAACAGAGGATGGAGAATTCAAGATAACCAATAATTTTCCTAAGTATATGGCGTACATTTTGTTGATTATGGTACACTCTGTTTTTACCTTGTTATTGTGGATATTATTGATATCATATCCATTAGATATCATATATGCAAACATTAGATTCTTTTAAAGATTTTTATTTATTAATTTAATAATTTAATTTAATTAATTTATTTATTTGGCTGCACTGGGTCTTCATCGCTACGCATGGGCTTTCTCTAGTTGTGGCGAGCAGGGGCTACTTTTTGTTGCGGTGTGCGGATTTCTCATTGTGGTGGCTTCTCTTGTTGTGGAGCACAGGCTCTAGGCGCACAGGCTTCAGTAGTTGTGGCACGTGGGCTCAGTAGTTGTGGCTCGTCGGCTCTAGAGTGCAGGCTCAGTAGTTGTGGTGCACGGGCTTAGTTGCTCCATGGCATGTGGGATCTTCCGGGACCAGGGATCGAACCCGTGTCCCCTGCATTGACAGGCGGATTCTTAACCACTGCACCAACAGGGAAGTCCGTGAACATTAGATTTTTGATTTACTTATTTATTCAGCAAGTTGAAACACTGTCGTGCTATGTTCTGTTCCTCATTTATATCACACACTACCTGAACTAAAGTTGGAGCTGTACATAGATGTATGAATTTTCAAGTTTCTATAAGATGCATCTGGACTAGGAAATAATGTACAGAATTTTTAAAATACAGTTTAGAATGTAACTTGTATGACTCACAAGGTATAATCAATTAGGAATAGTAGATAGCCAAAGTAAAATGTAAATACTTTACATTTTAACTGAATGATATAAACCTTAGGCACTAGCTAGTGGGTCACAAACTCTTACATGATTTTGTACAATAACTAGAAATTTAAATGGGCAAATAGGGATAACTGAATCAAGGTGCTGAATGTTAAGGTTCTCCATTCTTAATGTTTTTATTTTACCACTTTACAAAATAAACAAATATATTTATTGGCTACCATAAAGGTTAGTTTCTTACACTTCTAAAGAATAAATTTATAATTGTTATTAGTAATTTAACTAATATTAACACTAATATGTGTTAATTATTATAATATTAGTTAAAATTAGTTAAAATACTAATATTAGTATTTTTAAATTAACATTTATTTTTAAAAATATTCCTTTAAAATAATTCCATTTTAAACATCTAAAAACCATTGTTTTTCTTAAACTATTCATTATCTATTTCTATAGTTTACTGTACTAGGCATGATACCACCTATTAGAGCAGGCATGACTTTGCCATCTAAAAATTTGAAATTAAGGTTAGAAATACCAATGTGGAGACACATAAAAATTAAAAAAAAACCAAACCCTGAAATGGCATTGAATAAAAGTAGGGTCTTTATTCTAAGTATCCCACAGATCTCCTTTTGCACCTTTCTTCCAGCTCTTCTCATCATTCATCCCCTACTATTTAAGTTTCTACCACATTTTAAACTTCTGGAAGTTAAAACCCATGTTTGATTTACCTAGCATGAGGTATTGATAAAAGTAACCATATAGTAGGGGGCTCAGGAAATATTTTTCTAAGTAAATGATTTTTAAGTAAAAGAAGCCACACTTCTTGTGGGAAATGAATGACTGAATCCTCAGGAATATAAGATTTGTTTGTGTACAAAGATACCCAGAGATTTTCTTTCCTTTTTTGAAGGTTTGCAGGAGAAACTTTAATCCAACTTTATTGGGTTTAATTTAAGAAAGAACAAGAGTGTTTGGATGAGAACATATGGTGTGTGCTGAGAACGAAGAGTAGAAGGCAAGCATGGTGGTTAGGAAAAAAGAAATAATTACATCTTAGGGCACCCTGGTGGAGGGTTGAGGCATATACTAAGAGGATCTGTAAATAGAATGAAAAACTATAAACTGAAAAAAAATCAAGATAAAGATTGAAGATAGCTTTGTTTTGTGTAATAATATTAAGGATTAAGGTGCTGTTGCAGAGTCTCCAAAACCACCCTCAGCCTCGATGATTCACATGAAGGATTCACAGGACTCAAGGCTGCCTTACAGGAAAAAGATACAGACTCAAATCAGCAAAGGGAAGGACATCCGGGGTGATGTCCAGGAGAGATGAGGCACAAGCTTCCAGGTCTCCTCTCCCAGTAGAGTCACATGACAGACACACTTAATTCTCCCAGCAATGGTATGTATCAACACATGTGAAGTGTTGCCAAACACAGAAGCTCACCTGAGCCTTATGTCCAGGGGTTTTTAATGGGGTCAGTCATGTAGGCATGCAGCACCTGAATGACTGACCTCAGCTACTCAGACTCCAGTCCCCGCAGAGTAAAAACAGGTGTTGACTGTAAATTACCTCTTTAACATAAACTATCTGATCAAACGGGTACAGCATGGCCCATGTCCTCAGGCATACAAAAACAAGCACTCATCATAGATTACACTGTTAGCAAAAATTATCTGGTCAAAGGGAACAGTATGGACCAAGGTCTCAGGCATACAAAAATACTCTACCATGCAGAATATTGCAAGGCTCAGAGTTCATCATCTAACAGCCAGATAAGGGCCAGTCCTGAAGACAAGCATTTCTTGGGAATGTGCAGAATCTGAGCAACCCAGACAGACACCTGCAGAACTAACTCTTTCATGCACAGGTGCCTTAAAAAGTGCCCATAAATAGTAAGAGATACTGTGATAATAGTATCTAATATTAACAAAATAATTGGTGCCAGGTATTTTAGGTATTATTTTATTTAATTTTGAAATGTAAAGCACTAGGTGTATCCTAAACTATGAAAGAGGAAAAGCTAAATTTGGAGATAATGAAGAAAAATAAAGAAACAAGTTAAATAGAAAATATAAAATAAAGTGGCAGCAACAAAGTCAGATATATCAATAAATACAAACCACAATCAATATTAATGTGTTACATCACTAAAATCAGACAATCTTGGCTTGGATAAAAAGAAAACAAAATCCAACTCTATGGTCTATAAAGTAAATTCAATCAAGGTAAAATGACAGAGGAATATGGGGAAAAAAGGATAGAATGAGATATAAGCAAGTGCTATAAAACAGAAACCAGGGAAAGTTATTTTTAAATAAATTAAGTTAAAATAAGCATAATAAGGGGAAATATTTCACATTGAAGATGAAAAAATTCACAAAGAGACTATAGTGGTAATAAGCTTAATGTCCCTATATACAGGAAATATTGAAAGAAATACAAGAATTTGAAAAAATCTATGTTATTTGGAGGTGATAACAGGTCCCTTTCAGGAAGCATATGAAATAGGCAAAAACTAAAAAAGGATAGTGGGACAGAGATTGCTATGTATTCACCAAACCTACTTTCTATTCCTCTTGGTCATAGAGCTGCACCATAGTTAGCAAATTCCCCTGCAGGGTTACAAGACCAGGTAACTGAGACGTAGATGATGAAATGTGAGTGGCAGTGAGGTGAGCTACTTCCAGTGCTGGCTCAGACTAAATAAACTTCAGTACAACTCTCCACAACTCTCTTCCTCCATCTTCTGATCAAATTCAGAGGTTTTCAAAGCCATGCTCTTATCATTGCCTCCTCATATGACTGTTTTAATCAGCATTTATCACTCACTTTCCTCATTTTCTTCACTGTTTTTAGTTAAGAAACAGTTGCTTCTTTCTACCTTGTAATTTCCCGCATTTCTGGAATCTCTCTATCCCTGTTTTCTCTGCTTACCAACAGCTCGTCTCTTTGCTGTAGCACTTTGCTAGAGGCACCAAACAACAACAAAATCACAATGCTAACATACTTTCTGTCCTAAAGTACAAGTTCATCAGGTGTAATATCTGCCTTCCAATAAGTTACAAATGACTTTTGATTAAATATTTGCTACTGTGTAACTTGACATCCATCTTTCAATTCTCTGAAACAAGTTTCATCAACACCTACCACCTGTATAAGATGGAAAGAATTAGAAAAGGGAAATGTGAGTGGGCCAATTTATCTTGGGAAATAAAGAAACGATACCATGAATAGGAAGGAGTAATAAGCTCAGTGTCATACTTAATGTCCCAATGAAAAAGATTCAGCAGTAGGTAAATACCATGGTGATGAATTGGCCAGATATATCTAAGAGAAGCCAGTAACTGATTTCCCATATCTCAGGAGATGAATACTATAGATGGCCTATGACCTGTAATAGGACAATGACAAGACCCATAAGTTTTTTAATAATGGTAGTGGGTTTGGTCAGTATATCCCAATTAATGTACAACAGGTTACATATTATCTAGCAAGTTCTTTACATCACTTTTTTAGAGACACAAAAAATTCAGACAACTAAAACCTATGAAAAAGAAAATATACTTTGAGATAAATAAAATGTTATTAATTTGTCATCCGAAGTTTATCTGTCAAAGGGAAGCTTAGCCTGATGTTCAACGGTTTAGTTTTAAATCACTTTTACATAAATGGTCACACCTGTAATTATTTTAAGAAGCAATCAATTGAAAATTAAGATACTGTGAATTTCTGTGGGCTAAGAAAACAGACTTTTGCTTTTAGGTCTCATAAATTAGCTGCAAACATTGTAAGATAGCAAAGTGATATATTAAAATGTTAGGAATATATGATAAAAGCAGGGATGACAAAAATCCTATGATAAGTATCACCAAGAATAACACAAATATTTATTAACTTTATTAAACTATTTATGTTGTTTAATTTTTAACAATGTTACTTAATGTTTTTATTTATGTATGCTTTGTGCTCTGTATGAAAAGTCTGAATTTTTAAAAATCAGTTGTGAGATATAATTGCAGTGTAAATCTGAGGGAATATAATTAAGACAGTGAAATTTTACATTTCTTAGAAAAACTGAGTTCTGTAACTTTAATTATTATATATACATTTAATAAATTTATACTTAACAATTTGTGGTTGTCTACCTCTATGCATAACAGTGCCTTGAAGAAGCTATCAACTCTTTCTAAATTGTACAATATGACTTTGCGTCAAACTATAAGTAAATCTGCAAGAGCAGGAATCAGGCTGGTCACACTTTCTAACTATATACAATATTATTAAGACATAAGAAACAATATACAAACTAGTTTTATCCACTTGGAAACTAAGTGGCTAGATAAATGTTCAACATACAAAAATCAAAATGTTTCTTGTATCCTAAAAATAATCAACAATAAAATGAAATGGAAGAGGGAACTTCCACATAGTTGAAGACAATGTGGCTACTTGTTTTCACACTTAACAATATCTCCTCCAAAAGCAATAAAAAAAAAAAAAATTAACTAAACAAAAACCACCCCTTTAGCAACTCTGAAGTCAGAGAATGTTAAAACTTTACAATAACTGTAAGTAAATAAAGAAAAAGTACTGAATCCCTTTATGTCATCTCCCATGCTCCTGTTCCACTGCAGAACTTTGTGGAGATGAAAGACACATTGACAAAAATTATGGAAGACTGTCTCAAAATTTTCCTCAAAAATATGAATACCAATTAAAAGATTATTTTCAGATATATTTTAAACCAATTTAGAATATTTTGCTGTTTTCTTCAAAAACCACACAAATAAGACAAGGCCTCCTTTTTTTTAATTTTTGAATTTTATTTTAATTTTTTATACAGCAGGTTATTATTAGTTATCTATTTTATATATATTAGTGTATATATGTCAATCCCAATCGCCCAATTCATCCCACCACCACCCCACCTCCCCTGCCACTTCCCCCCCTTGGTGTCCATATGTTTGTTCTCTACATCTGTGTCTCTATTTCTGCCCTGCAAACTGGTTCATCTGTACCATTTTTCTAGGTTCCACATATATGCATTAATATACGATATTTGTTTTTCTCTTTCTGACTTACTTCACTCTGTATGACAGTCTCTAGATCCATCCACGTCTCTACAAATGACCCAATTTCGTTCCTTTTTATGGCTGAGTAATATTCCATTGTATATATGTACCACAACTTCTTTATCCATTCATCTGTCTATGGGCATTTAGGTTGCTTCCATGACCTGGCTATTGTAAATAGTGCTGCAATGAACATTGGGGTGCATGTGCCTTTTTGAATTATGGTTTTCTCTGGGTATATGCCCAATAGTGGGATTGCTGGGTCATACGGTAATTCTATTTTTAGTTTTTTAAGGAACCTCCATACTGTTCTCCATAGTGGCTGTATCAATTTACATTCCCACCAACAGTGCAAGAGGGTTCCCTTTTCTCCACACCCTCTTCAGCATTTATTGTTTGTAGATTTTCTGATGATGCCCATTCTAACTGGTGTGAGTTTTGTAGTTTTTGATTTGCATTTCTCTAATAATTAGTGATGTTGAGCAGCTTTTCATGTGCTTCTTGGCCATCTGTAAGTCTTCTTTGCAGACATGTCTGTTTAGGTCTTCTGCCCATTTTTGGATTGGGTTGTTTTTTTAATATTGCGCTGCATGAGCTGTTTATATATTTTGGAGATTAATCCTTTGTCGGTTGATTCGTTTGCAAATATTTCTCCAATTCTGAGGGTTAGCTTTTCATTTTGTTCGTAGTTTCCATTTGCTTGGCAAAAGCTTTTAAGTTTCATTAGGTCCCATTTGCTTATTTTTGTTTTTATTTCCATTACTCTAGGAGGTGGACCAAAAAAGATCTTGCTGTGATTTATGTCAGAGTGTTCTTCCTATGTTTTCTCTAAGAGTTTTATAGTGTCCGGTCTTACATTTAGGTCTCTAATCCACTTTGAGTTTATTTTTGTGTATGGTGTTAGGGAGTGTTTTAATTTCATTCTTTTACATGTAGCTGTCCAGTTTTCCCAGCACCACTTTTCTCTATTGTACATCCTTGCCTCCTTTGTCATAGATTAGTTGACAATAGGTGAGTGGGTTTATCTCTCAGCTTTCTATCCTGTTCCATCGATCAATATTTCTGTTTTTGTGCCAGTACCATATTGTCTTGATTACTGTAGCTTTGTAGTATAGTCTGAAGTCAGGGAGTCCCATTCCTTCAGCTCCATTTTGTTCCCTCAAGACTGCTTTGGCTATTCGAGGTCTTTTGTGTCTCCATACAAACTTTAAGACTTTTTGTTCTAGTTCTGTAAAAAATGCCACTGGTAATTTGAAAGGGATTGCATTGAAACTCTAGATTGCTTTGGGTAGTATACTAGTTTTCACAATATTGATTCTTCCAATCCAAGAACATGGTATATCTCTCCATCTGTTTGTGTCATCTTTGATTTCTTTCATCAGTGTCTTACAGTTTTCTCAGTACCGGTTTTTACTTTCTTAGGTAGGTTTATTCCTAGGTATTTTATTCTTTTTGTTGCAGTGGTGAATGGGAGTGTTTCCTTAATTTTTCTTTCTGATCTTTCATTGTTAGTGTATAGGAATGCAAGAGATTTCTGTGCATTAATTTTGTATCCTGCTACTTTACCACATTCATTGATTAGGCCCAGTAGTTTTCTGGTGGCATCTTTAGGATTCTCTATGTATTCTATCATGTCATCTGCAGTGACAGTTTTACTTCTTCTTTTCCAATTTGTATTCCTTTTATTTCTTTTTCTTCTCTGATTGCCATGGCTAGGACTTCCCAAACTATGTTGAATAATAGTGGTGAGAGTGGACATCCTTGTCTTGTTCCTGATCCTAGAGGGAATGCTTTCAGTTTTTCACCATTGAGAATGATGTTTGCTGTGGGTTTGTTGTATATGGCCTTTATTATGTTGAGTTAGGTTCCCTCTAGGCCCACTTTCTGGAGAGTTTTTATCATAAATGGGTGTTGAATTTTGTCAAAAGCTTTTTCTGCATCTACTGCGATGATCATATGGGTTTTATTCTTCAATTTGTTAATATGGTGTATCACATTTATTGATTTGTGACTACTGAAGAATCCTTGCATCTCTGGGATAAATCCCACTTGATCATGGTGTATGATCCTTTTAATGTGCTGTTGGATTCTGTTTGTTAGTATTTTGTTTAGGATTTTTGCATCTATATTCATCAGTGATATTGGTCTGTAATTTTCTTTTTTTGTATTATCTTTGTCTGGTTATGGTATCAGGGTGATGGTGGCCTCATAGAATGAGTTTGGGAGTGCTCCTTCCTCTGCAATTTTTTGGAAGAGTTTGAGGAGGATGGGTGTTAGCTCTTCTCTAAACGTTTGATAGAATTCACCTGTGAAGCCATCGGGTCCTGGACTTTTGTTTGTTGGAAGGTTTTTAATCACAGTTTCAATTTCATTACTTGTGATTGGTCTGTTCATATTTTCTATTTCTTCCTGGTTCAGTCGTGGAAGTTTATACTTTTCAAAGAATTTGTCCATTTCTTCCAGGTTGTCCATTTTATTGGCACAGAGTTGCTTGTACTAGTCTCTTATGATGCTTTGTATTTCTGCAGTGTCTGTTGTCACTTCTTTTTCATTTCTAATTTCATTGATTTGAGTCCTCTCCCTCTTTTTCTTGATGAGTCTGGCTAAAGGTTTATCAACTTTGTTTATCTTCTCAAAGAACCAGCTTTTAGTGTTATTGATCTTTGCTATTGTTTTCTTCATTTCTATTTCATTTATTTCTGCTCTGATCTTTATGATTTCTTGCCTTCTACTAACTTTGGGTTTTGTTTGTTCTTCTTTCTCCAGTTCTTTTAGGTGTAAGGATAGTTTATTTGACATTTTTCTTGTTTCTTGAGGTAGGCTTGTATTGCTGTAAACTTCCATCTTAGAACTGCTTTTGCTGCATCCCATAGCTTTTGGATCGTCGTGTTTTCATTGTCATTTGTCTCTAGGAATTTTCTGATTTCCTCTTTGATTTCTTTAGTGATCTCTTGGTTATTTAGTAACGTATTGTTTAGCCTCCATGTGTTTGTGATTTTCATGTTTTTTTGCCTGTAATTGATTTCTAACCTCATAGTGTTGTGGTCGGAAAAGATGATTGATATGATTTCAATTTTCTTAAATTTACCGAGGCTTGATTTGTGATCCAAGATGTGATCTATCCTGGAGAATGTTCCGTGTGCACTTGAGAAGAAAGTGTAATCTGCTGTTTTTGGATGGAATGTCCTATAAATATCAATTTAATCTACCTGGTCTATTGTGTCATTTAAAGCTTGTATTTCCTTATTAATTTTCTGTCTGGATGATCTGTCCATTGGTGTAAGTGAGGTGTTAAAGTCCCCACTATTATTGTGGTACTGTCGATTTCCTCTTCTAGCTGTTAGCAGGTGCCTTATGTATTGAGGTGCTCCTATGTTGGGTGCATATATGTTTATAGTTGTTACATCTTCTTCCTGGATTGATCCCTTGATCATTCTGTAGTGTCCTTCCTTGTCTCTTGTAACATTCTCTATTTTAAAATCTATTTTATCTGATGTGAGTATTGCTACTCCAGCTTTCTTGATTTCCATTTGCATGGAATACCTTTTTCCATTCCCTCACTTTCAGTCTGTATGTGTCCCTAGGTTTGAAGTGGGTCTCTTGTAGACAGCATACAGATGGGTCTTGTTTTTGTATCCATTCAGCAAGCCTGTGTCTTTTGATTGGAGCATTTAATCCATTCACGTTTAAGGTAATTATTGATATGTATGTTCCTATTACCAATTTCTTAATTGTTATGGGTCTGTTTTTGTAGGTCCTTTTCTTGTCTTGTGTTTCCCACTTAGAGAAGTTCCTTGAGCATTTGTTGTAGAGCTGGTTTGGTGGTGCTGAATTCTCTTAGCTTTTGCTTGTCTGTAAAGCTTTTGATTTCTCCGTCAAATATGAATGAGATCCTTGCTGGGTAGAGTAATCTTGGTTGTAGGTTCTTCCTTTTCATCACTTTAAATATATCACGCCACTCCCTTCTGGCTTATAGAGTTTCTGCTGAGAAATCAGCTGTTAACCTTATGGGAGTTCCCGTGTATGTTATTTGTCGTTTTGCCCTTGCTGCTTTCAATAATTTTTCTTTGTGTTTAATTTTTGTCAATTTGATTACTATGTGTCACGGCGTGTTTCTCCTTGGGTTTATCCTGCCTGGGACTGTCTGTGCTTCCTGGACTTGGGTGGCTATTTCCTTTCCCATGTTCAGGAAGTTTTTGACTATAATCCACTCAAATGTTTTTTCGGGTCCTTTCTCTTTCTCTTCTCCTTCTGGGACCCCTATAATGCAAATGTTGTTGCATTTAATGTTGTCCCAGAGGTCTCTTAGGCTGTCTTCATTTCTTTTCATTCTTTTTTCTTTATTCTGTTCCATGGCAGTGAATTCTACCATTCTGTCTTCCAGGTCACTTATCCGTTTTTCTACCTCAGTTATTCTGCTATTGATTCCTTCTAGTGTATTTTTCATTTCAGTTATTGTATTGGTCATCTCTGTTTGTTTGTTTCTTAATTCTTCTAGGTTTTGTTCTTTAATTCTTCTAGGTCTTTGTTAAACATTTCTTGCATCTTCTCGATCTTTGCCTCCATTCTTTTTCCGAGGTCCTGGATCATCTTCACTATCGTTATTTTGAATTCTTTTTCTGGAAGGTTGCCTATCTCAACATCATTTAATTGTTTTTCTGGGGTTTTATCTTGTTCCTTCATCTGGTAGAAAGTCCTCTGCCTTTTCATTTTGTCTATCTTTCTGTGAATGTGGTTTTCCTTCCACAGCTTGCAGAATTGTAGTTCTTCTTGCTTCTGCTGTGTGCCGTCTGGTGGATGAGGCTATCTCAAGACAAGGTCTCCTTTAAAAACACAGAGCTAGTAAGAAATTAGACTTATGTCTTATGGTATTAAGGGTTGAATATGGGTACTTTTCATTTTCATTATGCTCCCTCTAACTTTTTTTTATTGAAATTAACCCACCCATTCATGTACATTTCTACTTTATTATTCATACAGAAAGCTGGATGTAATTATTTATATGCATTTTTCCCTCATCCCAAATGCAGAGTCACTCTTTCTATCACCAGGAGATACTTCAGAGTTGATGATTTCAATGCTCCTTTATAATATGAAATTACACTTTATTATCATCACCATTTAGTTTTTCATCATTTTCCTTATTCTAGACCTGGAATCTGTAGCCTTCTGATTCACATGTTTCCACAATGCATGCTGCATCCTGACAGCCCCTAGCACAAAGTTCAACATAAATATTTGTTTTAAAATGGCTAAGTCTGGCGTTCTTATGTATTGAATTTTGTAAACTTGGATCACTTTTAGTGCTAGTAATGGTAAAGCAGCTGATTCATCACAACCTGATAGCAACAGAGTTTTCAACAAAAACTTTGATTCCCTAAGTATCCATTCGGACCAAGCAATTCTAAAATTTCCTCAAAAATATGAATCTTATTTATTTGAAAGATTTTCAGCTATGTTTTCATCCAAGTTAGAATATTTTGCTGTTTTCTTCCAAATCCATACAGATAAGACAAGGCCTCCTTTTATATACTTTGAATTGTTTATTAAATTTTGTTGATGTTAATGCTAATGGGTTAAAATATTTCATAAAACTGTAGATACAGCTCTGCATTTGTAGCCCTTCTGACCAGTAAGATTTCCACTTTAACCTAAACATGAGGCTCTCCACCAGCAGATTCTGCCTGTCCTTTCCTCCTCGTGCCAGAGTCTACAGTGGTCATTTCTTTAACTCTATCAGATCCTAGACCAGGCATTTGAACACAGCAGCCTCTGTTTTACACTTGAGGGAAGCTGATGAGCAGGATCTTTGCCAGAATGGCAAGATAGCAAGCATCTGGCCACTGGTGCCCTGATTCCTACAAACCAGTATCCACTAGGAGTTGGCTAGAAGCTGTTTCTTTCAAAATCGAATGCCATATGCAACAGTATGGATGAATCTGGAGGGCATTTGCTAAGTGAAATAAGCTAGTCACAGAAGAACAAATACCATACGTGTCTCTATACATGAGGTATCTAAAGCTTACCAGAACAGAGAGTAGAATGGTGGTTGCCAGAGGCTGGAGGGAGGGATTAATGGGGAATTGGTTTTCAACAACATAAAGTTTCAGTTATGCAAGATGAATAAGTTCTAGAGAGCTGCTGTACAACATTGTGCCTATTACTTAACAATACTGCATTCTGTACTTAAAAATTTGTTGAGAAGGTACCTGTCATGTTAAATGTTCTTACCCCCCAAAAAACAAACAAAAACAAAACCCTAGTGGAAGTCTAAACCCTATGAGTTTCCTCTCCTTCATCACAGCCTAATAAGTAAAACCTTCTGCTTCCTTTTCTTCCTCAGAAGTTTCTCACCATATAGATTGCAATGTGTCTTCTCTCAAACATAACTTCCCCCTGTTCCCTAGCTCCTTACCTTCTCAAAACTTGCAACTTTGTTTTCTGTAACTCTCAGTCCATAGGACAGAGATTTCCTATGTTCTCATTCTTTTTTCCCTAAATAGTCTCTCTACCTGCAAATGAATGTGAAACTTACCATAAAAATATCCCTTGCCTGATGTTTGTCAGGTGCTCTGAGATGCAGACCCAAAGAAGTAAGCATGCAAAGATTTTATTAGAGGAAAGACTATGTGAAAGGAAACGGGGAAAAAGTCAGGGAAGGCTGAGAGAACCAGTCAGGCAGTGATGCAGTTTGATCCTTAGTGAAGAAGAGGCGAGAAGGCTGGGTGGAAGCTGTGCAATGTAACAAACATTCAACAAAGTCATCAGGGAGTCCCTGAGCCCAAGTCTGTCCCTGCCTCCCCAGAATGGCCTACTTTAGTATTTCTGACACACTCATGTTGATAAGGTAAAGCTCAGAGGAGGTGTGTAAATGCTGTGATGGACTTTAAAGCTCAGAACCTGGGGCCCTTTGTCAATTATGCTCCAGGTAGTAGGAGGTACACAAGGTGCATTACCACGGCTACCCATTCAACTCTCTATTACCAGTCAGCTACAACCCTCTTTCTTTCTTCATTTTCATGCCCACATATATTCAACAAGGTTTCTTCATTCATTTCTCTAGTTCTCATGCTAACACCTCAGTGTACCTCATCCTGGCTTCTTCTCTGTAACCACTTCACAGAAAATGTTCTCATTAAATTCACCAATATATATTTGTCATTAAGCAAATGCATAATTTTCAGTTCTTTTATTCAGTCTCTAAGCTGTAAACTGTAGAATACAATCTTCTTTTGAAAGATTTTTCTTTTCATTTTCATTTCTTTGCTAGTTTTTGACCTTTACGTCTTATGATCCTTTTTGTTGATATCTGCTTCTCACTGAACTTTATACATTCGGCACTTTGTATTTACAGGTTCTGCATCTGTGGATTCTACCAACTGCAGATTGAAAATATTTTCTTTTTAAATTCCAGTAAGTTTCAAAAAGCAAAACTTGAATTTGCCATGCACCTGGCAACTATCTACACAGCATTTACATGGTACTAGGTATTATAAATTATCTAGAGATGATTTAAAGTATATGGGAGGATATGTGTAGGTTATATGCAAATACTATGCCATTTTACATAAAGCACTTGAGCATCTGTGGAGAGGATTTTGGTGTCTGAGAGGAGTCCTGGAACCATTCCCCACTCATGGATAGCAAGGGACAACTGTAGTTGATGTGTCTCAGATGGTCATTGTCTCATCCTCCCAATCTCTGTATTCAATTACAATTGATATACCAATTAAACGTGAATTTAAATCGCAAGCCTAAATCTTTCTCCCTGAGCTTCACATCTAGATATCCAAATGTACTTGGATACTCACATACGTACCTCAGATGGCAAATACAAAATGAATTGTTTCCTACCAAACTTTCTCCCATATTCTAAATCTATAATAATCATGCTAGCAGTGCCCCAAATGCCCAAGTTAGAAACTGGAACCCTAATACGTTCTCCTTATCCCTATAACTGCTACCTATATCCAATATAATGAGCACTGTTAAACCTAAGAATTGCTCCCCCACTGCCATTCCCCTATTTTAAGCCACAATATTTATCATGAATTGCTAAAAAATTAGTCTTACTTTGTTCCCATCTTTATCCTTAAACATGTTAATGCATTATAGACTATAGATAATTATTACATTACTTTAATTTATAACACATTAATATTTTTCACGTTATATCATATCAAATCTACAAAATAAATAGATCAAATAACACGAGAACAGGATTTGGAAAATAAATATTCCAGCTCAAATTCTACCATTGACTAGCTAGGTAACTTGGGCACTCTGAATTTCAGTTTCATTTTTCTTAATGAAAAATGGATTAGATGAGATCAATACAGTCTACACAGTGGGCCATATGCAAAACTAATTGTGTTTCTATATCATGTTCATAAGGGACACTAAACAACATGGCTACTACAATTTGAGAGTCTCTGCTATTTTGCTATTTTAAGAAAGGATTGATATTACAGAAAGTGGTATAGCCCTCTAACCAGTTTATTTTACTCCCTCACTCCAGTCCTTCCTTGCTAATTCACTGTCTTCAAGGTAATATACAACATTTATTCAACAATGACATGCTCTCAAGATGCTGAGGTTCCAGGTCTTAGAACCCTATCGTGAGGAATTTGTACTGTCTGGTTCTATTGGGAAATGTTTCTTATGCCAAAGAATGGAAAAATTTATAAAAGCAAGTTAGGGTTTAGTATTGTATTAATCTGTGAATTTCATGATATAACATCCTATCCACTAAAGAACAAATATAGGCATAGGGATTTTATATAAGTTAAAAAAATTTCCAGAAAGGATCAGGAGAGAAAAACACTATTATTGTTTTATCATTAGTGATATATCAAAAGAATCTAGACTAACCCATTAATCCTGTCACACTTACCACGTTTTTCTCTTTGTATTTATTTTTTAAACTATTAAATGGTTCCACTAGCGTAAGAGAATTGAGGCTCAGGTCTGAAGGAATCCATCAGACACTCAGAAAACTATGACTAAAATTTATAACTTCTGCTGATGTTTCAGAAGAGAGGAGATTGGAAGCCCTAAAGAAAGAAATATTGCTCTAGCTGTTGAGGTCAGTCCCCAACTCACTAATTACATCCAGGACATTGAAGATGATCCAATATATCTCTGTTTTTCATATGATTCCTTATAATAGATCACAGTCTTTCAAAATATCAAAGGGTTTAGCAAACAATCACTGCGGTTAAATTCACCCTCTTCTCTTTTAAATATTAGAGAAAAAAAAAATCAATGGGTCAGTGAGATTGCTACCAGATTAATCTTAAAGCAACAGCATTGGCACCTTGTACTACTTCTTTTTGCAGTAAGCGATTAGGACTACACATCTGTATGGTTAAGTGATTAGTTTTAGAATTAAGGAATAAAATCCTATTCATATAAAATTCTCTAATAGTGACTACTTTATATAGTTTTATGATCCCTATTATTTGATATGAAAACAATAATAATGGAGGAAAATGCTTTTCAGTATTCAACACCCATAATATATCTTGGACTTTTTTTTACGTCATTTGTGACATGATTTGCAAAGGTGAATAAAAAACATTTTGACAGAAGGGTACAAGAGTTATAGGAAAATAAGCACAATCAAAGGGAAATGTCACATGCCTTTTCTATGTCAACCCAAAAATTATTACTACAAAGCATATCCTGAAAATGATATCTCTTTTCATGTATGAAATATTTTATCTTAGTGCCAGTGTCATTTCCAGAAGTGACTCAAGGACACATTTCATTCTTGAATCTTTTTCATCTTACACATGTGACCCTTCACGTACATTGAATAAAAGGACTAAATGGATTAGGACTTCACTATCAATATAATATGCCCATGTTAAAAATAATCTTCCTCCATCAAATCCTGCTTCTTAAATCAGTTCCTTTTAATCAGTTAAAATCATTTGGTATTACGGGGCCTGTGTTTATACACTAATATATATCTTTTGAGGGAAGGAGAAAAAGGAAATAAAATGATAAGCACTTGGAATAGGAATGTGTGTCGATACAATGGGGAAAAAGGGCCAATATCTAATATGTAAATGTAATCAAATCACATGCATACAATACAAAGTTCTTCTGTATTGTGAAAAAAGGACATATGAATTCAGACAATGTGGGTTGATTCTGACTTTTGTTACCTAATGTGCATGATCCTCACATATCACTTAACACCCTGATATGTAGAATGAGGATGAAATACGTAACTCAAAGGATTTGGGTAAAGGTTAAATGAGGGAACTAAGAGCTAGACACGTGCTAGGTACACAATGATGGTGCTATATTAACAAACTCCTATTGTTTCCACTCAAACTTCTCGCCTTTCTTCTATAAAGTCCCAAATGTATCTCTATATCCAAACATAACCCTTCTTATACTTTACACTTCATAGTAGGCAAATATGTACACACTGTAAACAAGAATAAGAGATTGAAAGCAACGGATACAATTTGGTAAAACTATATCTGCATATCTATAAAAGGGTATTATAGAATTTTATTTTCAAAGCAGGAATAAAGTATTGTTTTTCCATGTGTGTCTCCAAAGTATTTTAATTCTTCCGTGGCTCTTTTATTTTCCTTTCTGGTTTCCTTTGTAATTGTCTGCCTCCTCTTTAGTCAAGGCCACCAGAGACTGAATTATACTGTTTCATCTTGGAGGGGATCCACACTCAATTTTTAATAGCTTCCTGTTTGTTTCTTACTAGAGTGGCAGGGGTCTTCTCAGGCTATTACTATACCACCAGCAGTGACTGCATAGCATGATCTGTTTTCCCTGC
Organism: Eubalaena glacialis; assembly: GCF_028564815.1. Lineage (NCBI taxonomy): Eukaryota > Metazoa > Chordata > Mammalia > Artiodactyla > Balaenidae > Eubalaena > Eubalaena glacialis. The sequence continues at coordinate 102,928,773 of NC_083723.1, read as the reverse complement.
TCATAGAAATTAGATTTTTCTCCCATTATATGTATAATTTTACACAGTTTATATGCCATCTTTAAATCCATGAAAATATATTCATGAAATAATATCATGCCTAACTAAAAAACAATAGCACAGTTTGTACTTTGAGTATGCATCTCACAGAACAGGGCAATTTTCAGCAGTCATCTTTGAATTACACATCAAGGAGTCTTCTTTGTTAGAGATCTTTCATTAGTAAATATTGTTCCACTGCAACCTGAGCTGTTTGTTGCACAGTTTGCATAGATACTGAGTCTCTATTATGCGTTAATGAAAAAAAGAAAGCACTAGCTATTCAGAAAGATTAATCAGTGGCAGCATCACATATAACAACAGCTTTTTCTGCTGTTGATGTCTACAAGAGGGTTTGCTATAGGCCAAACACAGGATTGTTCTTAACGTTTACAACAATGTAGTAAACTGACTTCTGAAGAAATGGGCAATGAAAAGAGGAGTCAGAGAAGAAAATGATGAAACAACAGCTGGTTTCTCTGTGGATGGAATTTGTCTCCTCCAAGATACTTTTTCCTCACACAGACATATATATTACTGTCATTACTGTCAGCTCATGAAAACCTTAGCCTCCAAGAGGCTTACGTCATTACATATAACAAACTATACAAAAACTGTGTACTTCCATTTACTATCAACAAGCAATTAGGGAATAAAATTTACTCAAAATAAAAATATAGCATTGAAAAACCATAAATTTTGTAGATAGGAATATAATGAAAGTTTTGTACATCTCTACTTAGAAAACTGCATTATGTTACTGAGAAAATTTTAAGAAGGTATAAATAGTTGATGTTCATGCATTGAAGACTCAACTGTGTAAAGATATCAAGTCCTCTCAAATTGACCTATAGATTAATATAATCTCAACTCAATTTTAGAATTTTTAAAAATAAATTAGCAGGTTGAATCTAAAATGTATATACAAATGCAATGGGCCTGGACTAGACAGTAAGATATTGAAGAAAAAGAACAAAACTAGAGAACTTTTCCTACCAGACATTAAGATTTCCTATAAAGGTTTCACTAAAGCACTGTTGCAATGTCATGAGGCTATCCAGAGCCATAATCAGCATGGAAAATTCAGAAACACACCCACACATTTATGGACACTGGGCTTCTGACAAAGTTGGTCCCATAAAGCAGTGGGAGAATGACAGTCATTTCAATAAATTAAACTGAGTTAAAGAGCCATTAAAAAAATAATCTTGATCTTCTCCTCCTAGAATCCACAAAAAAATCACCTCCAGGTGGATTATAGATTGACATATGACAGGTAAAACAATAAAGATTCTAGAAGATAACATAGACAAATACCTTTATGATGATTTTTAAAAAGAGGATTATAAATATTTGGTCAATGGGCCTGATTAAATTTAAGAACTTTATCTTTCCAAAGACAACATTAAAACATTCAAAGACAAGCCACAGATTGAAGAAGATATATACAGATAATATCATTAACAAAGGACTTGTATCCAGAATATATAGAAATGCCTATAAATCAAGAAAAAGAAATAAGCTGTCATTACAAATGAGTAAAAGACATACAGTACCTGGGTACTTCACAAGATAAGATATTCAAATACAATTATGAATTGTATAATTCAATTATACAATTCAATTATATTTGACACAATTATGAAAAGTTGCTAAACCTCATTAGTCACATGGAAATAAAAATTAAAACTGCAAAGAGATGTCATCACACATCTCTATAATGGCTAAATAATTAAAAAAACCAAAAACTACTGTTGTAATATCCCACGTATATGATGATTAAAAACAGAAAAACTTATTCGTGGAATACAAAGTTACCTTAAGGAAAGGCAGGATGGGTTGTGACTGGGATGGTGCAAGAGCAGAGCTATTGGGGGTAGAGACAGGGTTTTGTTTTGTTTTGCTTTTCTTAATCTGGGAAGTGGTTACAATTCTATGTTCACTTTGTGAAAATGCATTGGGCTGAACACTCATGATATATGCAGTTTTCTATATGTATGTTATACTTCAATTTAGATGTTTATTTTAAACATTGAGAAAATAAAAGGAGAGGAATAATGACAACTCTATTTTTGCCTTTTTTAAAATCACTCTATTGAAGTATGATTGACAAACAAAAAGCTGTACATATTTAAGGTATACAACTTGATGAATTTGGAGATAAGTATATACCCTTGAAACCATCACCACAATCTATGCCATAAATATACATACATCACCTCTAAAAGTTTCCTTCTGCCCTCTTTATTACTAATTTTTCTCAAGAAATTTTCTGTTAAGGGACGTAGAGAAATGAAATAACATTGTAAAGGAAGTTAATTTTCAGAAAAGTGGACTTTTTTAAAGATATTCAAAATAATAACATGGTCACATATTGCTGGAAATAAAATATACATAGGAAAAAAATAATGCAGGAGGAAGAAGAAACGTTGGATTGCCCCTGACCTGAGAGAATAAGGAAATGGGACCTGAGACAAGTAGACAGTTTGGTTATAGGTAGGAATGCAGGTATTTCCTCCATATTAGCAGTGTGAAATCACACTGTAGATCTTTCACCCTCAAATGTATCTAAACATGTCTTCCTGTAACTATAACTTCAACGCATACTATTCTCCTGAGGAAATGGTTTTCTGAGTTTACGACCTGCTGTGTAATATATTGTAGTAAATGTTGTAATAAATTAGCCTCTTCCATGTTTTGAGATCCTGTCTCAATTCTTTTATATTATAGGACTCAACCACACTTCTGTTGCGTTGCTATTTCAGAGACTAGAGTCCTCATCTTTTCACCCTGTCCTCATTGGAGAGTCATCCCCTTCTCATTTCTACTATGCCTTTCTTGATTTTAGCTTATCATCTCTGTATACTTCCCAGCTCCACTCTACGCACTTTGATTGATAAGATCTAAACAATTCCAGGTGCAGCTGCATCCTGATATTGCACAAAATTTTTTTTTTAAAGAGCATTGTGTTTATTTTAAATAAGTTTTTGACAGTGTCAATATATGGGTCCCCCCACTTTTTTTTCTTTTTAAATATAGAAGCACGTTGAATTGGGTATTTTCAACCTATTTACTTTTTGCCAGGTTACCACAAATGGGTGGTAAGAGATTATGTAGAGTTATAGAAATACTATTTTATAAAAATACTACCTTATTATATTGGTCCATATTGTGTTCATCGTCATGCTCTTCATGTGCTCAAAAATATTTATAGATCACCAATCAATAAATAATAAGTCTCCATGGTATAGTATAGTGTTTTCACAACTTGACTAATCGATTGAAACTCTGTGGGTGCATTACAGCTGCAGGTTCCTGAGTCTTACAGAGAACTGCTGAACCATAACCTCCAGAGACTGAGGATCAACACTTCAACACTTTATATGGTTTTAATTATTATTTGTTTTAGAAACACTGGATTTTGAAGACTATTGTGATCTTGGTTTGTATGATCACTGGAAAATTCTGTGGTAAAAAAATCTAAATTATAAATACAAATACCTTCAGTAGATATTTTGAAACATTGAATAATTATCATCCCAGCTTCAGATCGAAAGTCTCCAAAATTTTTGCATCTCATTCTCATAAAATACCTCTTCTCCATTAGATTCCAAAGCACCTCTCATTTCTCCCTAGTCTCCTACACAATTTCTGACCTTTTTTCCTCATCATTGCTTAAGGAATTCCTTCCTCTCTGCACATCCTTTCATTTCGATACTAGTAAGGTTTCTTTCAACAAAGCTTGAATTCCCTCACCTACAGTAAGCATTATTAGTTGCCTACCAAGTACTTTACCTCTTTATTCCTAAGAGAATTTGATTTTATTCAAGTTACCGTTTCTCTTCAACTTAACTAGCGCAAAACTAACTCTACCCTAACTCCATAGCTATTTCATTATTCAGTGAATTAACACATGGCAGACTGCTGCCAACTCTTACTGGTTCAGGAGTGAGTATGTACTCTAAGATGGCCCATTAGGACTAAATCATAGAACTTCCATTCTGTGCTTTGGGATGTACTTCTGTCCTCCAGTCCTACTCTTTCTACCCCAGATATGAATAAGGTAGCCTGATGTTTCAGCTGCTGTCAGTGGCTATATGTGAGGAAGGGAGCAGGATGAGTATAAAACAACCTCTTCAAGGAGAACTGATGTAGGAGAGTCACAGCAAAGTGGAGTTAAAGCCCTGATGTATTAGATCTGCAGGATCACTAATTGCTGACTTCTTATGTAAGACAAATTTCCTTGTCATTTAATTGGTTTGAGTTTTTGTCTCTACAGACATTTTAATATTTTTTCTCTTTTGTGTCTGTTTTCTTTTATTTAATATATTGTTTTTGAGATTTAGTCATGTTGCTGTATATGTCAAAAGTTTGTTTCTTTTTTTTAAATTAATTTATATTAGAGTATAGCTACTTTATAATGTTGTGTTAGTTTCTGCTGTACAGCAAAGTGAATCGTTATACATACATACATATATATATATATCCCCTCTTTTTTAGATTTCCTTCCCCTTTAGGTCACCACAGAGCATTGAGTAGAGTTCCCTGTGCTATACAGTAGGTTCTAATTAAATATCTATTTTATACATAGTCAATCCCAATCTCCCAATTCATCCCATCCCCCCTCCCCCCCCCCTTTGGTATCTGTAAATTTGTTCTCTACCTCTGTCTCTATTTCTGCTTTGTAAATAAGTTCATTTGTACCATGTTTCTAGATTCCACATATAAGTGATATTATATGATACTTATTTTTCTCTTTCTGACTTATTTCACTCTGTATGACAGTCTCTAGGTCTATCCATGTCTCTGCAAATGGCATTATTTCATTCCTTTTTATGGCTGAGTAACATTCCATTGTATATATGTACCACATCTTATTTATCCATTCCTCTGTTGATGGACATCTAGGTTGCTTCCATGTCCTGGCTATTGTAAATAGTGCTGCAAAGAACATTGGGGTGCATGTATCTTTTTGAATTACGGTTTTCTCCGGGTATATGCCCAGGAGTGGGATTGTTGGATCATGTGGTAGTTCTATTTTTAGTTTTTTGAGGAACCTCCATACTGTTTTCCATTGTGGCTGTATCAATTTACGTTCCCACCAACAGTGTGGAATCTTTTCTTCACATCCTCTCCAGCATTTATTGTTTGTAGATTTTTTTGATGATGGCCATTCTGACCAGTGTGAGGTGATACCTCATTGTAGTTTTGATTTGAATCTCTCTAATAATTAGTGACGTTGAGCATCTTTTCATGTGTTTGTTGGCCATCTCTCCAGACATTTTTAAATGAACCTTCTTACTCAAATGACTTCAGTAAGTCAATAAAATTACTTAATTCATGATGTCTGTCCAGAACTTGTCCTTGATCATTGGATGTGTGTATTGTACTTTCATTTTAACATGTATACCTAAATATTTAATATATTTTTCCATGTCAACTTATTACAAAAAACCAAATTTATCATCTTTATTACTGTGGGATTCAGTACACACACATATAAGATTTTTGTAACCTCTCACAATCATTATCGTCATCCAGCTAGTCATTAAAAAGGTGCTCTTGATCCCTCCCTCTCATTTCCTTCTCATTCAAACAGTTGCCAGTCTCTCCACTTTCATTTTATGCATCTGCTTACACTCCTACCCCTGACTCTACCACATGTCTACACTTTACGCTCTTCAAGATTTATCCTTCTGAAACACCAATCTAATCATATTACTTCAAACGTTTAAAATTTTCAAAGGCCCATCACTGATTGATAACATTAAAAACAACAACAACATTATAGTGTGGCATTTAAGAACTTCAGGCTCCTATAGACTCTATCCCAACAGTCTCCCCATCTTAATTATATCCTAATACTAGATATGACGACTTTTTCTAAACTCTTTACATCATTTGTATATACTGTTTTCTCTGCTTTTAATTCCTGTTCTCCTTTTTAAATTCTATCTGGAGAATGTCTTTCCTCTTCCCAATTCCCCCATTTCTATGAAGCTGTTCCTTGTCTAGAATACATTATGAACAACCACTTTCATCTTCCTTTAGCAACATTGTATATATCATAATTGTAGCACCTGACATACTCTTATTATTTCTTTTCATCTTTACTTTAAAAAATACTGAGAGGTTATTAAGGGTAAGACATTAAGTCTTATTATATGTATATTCTGTGTCTACAACAATGCAAAGAACATAGTGGCATGCTGAATAAACACTGACTGCATGAACCCATACCATGTAAATCTGGAAAAAGGAAGTTCCTCTAATTCATGAATCCTTAATTTTTAAATTAAACTTTGTTGTAATAAATATTATATACGTATATTTGTTTTCCAAGAAGCAGAGCTATATTTTCTACTTGTGCCTTTAATCCTATCTAACACAATCCTCATAGAATGATAGTCTAGTCACAGATGACTTCCCTGAATAGATACTCCTCCAATCCTCAACTCCCACCCTCATCCTCCTACAATTGAGGAATCTATACTTTATCATAGTAACAGCAAGTTTCTAAGCATGGAATGAAGATTATTACTCTGAGAGAATCTAATATGTTTCAATAGCAATAATACAGGCAACCAGTCCACCAGATGTGCCACATGACATACTAACACATTACATAATTTACTAACAGAAACACAGTTCCTCTTTGGCATGCTTTCAAATATCTTAGGCAAGTGCCACAAATTCCCAGTAATTTATCTACATTTAGTTTGTCAAATAAGTTTATAAAAACAACTGGTCTAAGATACCACAGGTCTTTCTTTGTATTGGTCACAAATCTGGTATTAGCTAATTAGGTCTTTATATAGGAATCGTTAATAAGTTTAATTTCATAGTGGGACTGTTCTAATATTTCTTCTGCAGAGACCAAAGCAAATAATTGTGTTTGTCAAATGTTTTAATGTTCAAGCCACATTTTTCACTGTAGTTATTAGTGAATAAATTGACTTTTCATCATATTTAAAGAACAATTTGTTGGAAAGATTTAAAAAGGTATCTTCATAAACAGAATTAAGGTAAACTGTCCAGCAGCCTAGACAAAATGGAAAACACATATATGTGGTTCACTATCTTGGCCTACATTTCTTCTTTACTTGATTTTTTTGGTTCAATGCCTTTTATATTGTTATTATTTTCTCACACCCAATATTTATTTAATTATGGTTTTGGCTTACATAATCTGAATTCTCTTGTTCCTTAGAATCTTAGCATTTCATTTTCATTTTAGGGCATACCTTTTAGTAAGATAAATCAAACTGGAAATTTTCACCTTCTGCATATTCTACATAGGATTTTGTAAACTTGGCATTTGACTCACCATTAATAGACAGATGTGGGTTTTTGAAGTTATGACATTAAGCAGGATCTCTTTCCCCCACCCTTGTGGGGCACCTTCTTAGATGTCTTGACTGGGTCCAGAGAAAGGTTCAGGAGAAAAAATTGGATCTCTAGATGACGCCCTTGATAACAAACATCAATGCATGCTTTTTCCCTGTAACACTTCCATATCAGAGTTATTAGGGAGAAGGTGAAACCTGAGTTGGGAATTATAAATTATATTAAAGTGTAAAAGGGAGTTTGGTTTATATAAACTTTTGGGGAAGGCTATTTTGAAAGTTTGGTTTATGAAATTACAATATACATACTTCCATGCTACCAGCATGAAGCATGGCTTTAATAATACCTTCTACAATTTAGTTAGTTCAATTGATCTCTGTTGTAACTAATTGCATTTGTAATCCCGAGGAGGGCTTTAATTTTTCAAGGAACCCATAACTTTTAATACCCATCCTAGACTAATTTCATTTTGATTCATTTCTCCATTGCACCTGTTTCACCATCTTGAGTAGTAGCATTTTGAAAATTCTTCCATGATGGCTTTTTTCTTTGGCTCTTGTCTGCTTGTATGTTCTCTTTTGATTCATGAAAAGGCAGCAGTACTCAAAATGTAAGGAATGATAAAAACTTGCATTTGTTCAAAATTACCACGAGGGTTAATATCTATAAATAAGCAACTATTTGTAAACAAGTAAACAGGATAAAATAAATAATTTTAAATAAACCTATCCAGCTCTCTTACTTTTAATTTTCCTTAGGCATAAGTATTATTAAATAGCTCTTGGGGTTTATTTCATAATTGAAAAACTATGTCAGCCTTTTCAGATATTTTGCTGTAGGGTTCAAAGTTTCTTGTTTTTTAATCTCCCCTAAATGTTCTTTCCCTGGGCAAATATTTCTCTTTTTTTAAACATAATTGTGATAGTTGGTACTTTTTTCATTCTCAAAATAACCACCATAGACCCCATGAGCTCATTCTTCCTTAGTCTTATATAGATTTATCTGTAATAGGCAACATTTATCATCTTAGATGAATAAAATAGAAATTGAGGAGTATCATTATTCTACTACATTTTTTTAAAGAATGAGATCTCTTTTCTCTTTTTGATTCTTACACAATGGGTAACTGTTAATATTCTAAGGATAATAATCATTACTTACAAAATAAAACACTGTCAAAATAATAAAGACAACTTAGAGATCCCTTTCCGAGGAAACTGCTATTTTGTAATATTGACACGTAATATTACTGTGTAGAAATTACAGTTCATAGTACTTTTTTTCATGCATTTCCCATTTCTATTATGGAACAGCATGAATTTTCCTGTTAATAGCCTTCCAAATATTTAATATTTCATATATTCATTCAAAAACATAGTTTTCCAAACTGATTAATGTCACACTAAAGCTGTATTACATTCACCTAGATAACTACAACACTCTACCAATATCTGGAATTAGGACTCAAGATAATTTATAACTACAAAACTTATTTATCATTTATTGCATGAAATACACTATAACAACTCATAGATCCTGAATGCCAGAGCTCTTGCCTTTCTATCATGAAGTTAAATACCATAAGATGAATTAATTACTTTTACTACCTAATCACAATCTTTTCTTGCCTCTAGTGCCAGTTGATTCAGTGGACAGAGTGACATTGCTGCTCCAGGTCTCCTAAATGCTATAGAGATAGACTTGTCAGGTAGAGTCATCTAGTCTAGGGGATCTGAGATACCTCTCTGGAGGGAAAGCTGAGATAATTTCCAATAAACACCAGGGCTGTAGGAGGAAGGATGAGACTCTTTTGACAAAGAGGACCCTGAATTTTAGCAGTGCAGAACAGGAAGCCACAGGCCTCTGAGTATTATTCTAAGGAGTTTGAATTGCATTTTTAATCCTTTTTCTCATGAAATAAAAGCTTATGGGGTCACAGAAATGCTATAAACAAATAGAAGGTTAAATGAATGAGAAATTTCCCTTACTTTGTATGTAAAAAGATGAATACAGTCCTTGCAAATCCTGTCCTACGAAGGCATGGATTACTATGTCTAATTAAGTTTATCACTTAAAAAAAAAATGAATAAAGAGAAAAGGTAATTCTGTCTCATTTAAGATCGATGGGCATATGAAATTTAAGAATTTATTAGAATGATTATCATCACCTTTACTCATTTACAGAAGCCATTTTTAACACTAATTCAGTATTTTGGCCCTTTAAATGGGTTAAAAACTAAATGGATAATATAAAATAAATGATAATATAAAGTACTTGATAATATAAAAACATCAAGTTATTGCTTATCAAATCCTTACCAAAAGTGTTCCAAAAATGTGCTAAACATTTTAAATTAATTATATAATTTGATTCCCACAAAAAAAACCCTTTTAATAGTTGCATTTTAAAGATGAGAAAACTGATACTCAGATAATTTAAGCAATATGCTCCAGTTCATTCAATAAGGAATTAAATTCTGGTCTATCAAACCAAATTAATAACTGTGCTCTCAAAAACTGTGCTATAATGCTTTTCTAACACAATAAAATAAGGTCTTTGTAAACAGAATATCTTTTCTAAATAAGCAAATACTTCAGTTACTTGACACTGAAGAATGAGGGCTTTTCAATGAAAGCTTTTCCTGGATAATTAAACTATCTTATTCCATCTGGTGTAATGAAAATATTTCTGAAGTGTTCAACTTAATTTCCAGGTTTAGAAAAACCACAATTCAACAAGTTTTAAATGAGTCAAGTTACTATCTCAATCTGTTTTTTATACCCCACTAAATACATGGATAGTAGAAATTTGAAGAGATACTTCATATACATCCACATTAACTAGAGAAACAAAAGCATTGCCATTTGCCTGTGGCTCATAAAATGGATGTGCAGAATATAGGCACGTGGCCATGGTATAACACTCCTTTCAATAAAATAAACTGCTAAGGAAAATGACAAGTGATTTTTTTGGAGTCCCCATGACATCAATGTCTAAGGCTGATAGTTTTGAAATATAATGTACAACCTTCTAACACCTCATTGTAGTATTTATTTTGTTTACCTGAGACAACAGTGTTCAGTGACGATCTGCAGAATTCAAGAATTACGTGAATGGATATTTCTGCTTAAGAGGTCAAAAGGTTTGTATATTTTGACAAAATTTTACAGTTTTATGAGTATATAATTCCATTTGTATATAGTAGCATTGCTAATAAACACCAGTAAACCTGAGTAATAATTAGCAAATCTCAAATATTGAAAATAATGAGATCTCAACTTTTGGCTCCTTTTATGGGTGCTGTATTTGCAAGGCTTCTTTTTCAACATGATTCCTCTTTGTGTTGGACAACTTGTGTCAACTTTTGTCTACATTTACTATATGTCCAAAGATCCACCCCATGTCTTTTCTTTCTCTAAAGTGTTCTACAGATGCAGTTGCTACAGGGTTATGAATTTAGGCATAAATTCCAAATGCCAGTGTAGGATGCAGAAGCAAGTAGGGGAAATTTCTCCAAAACTGATTTTGTGCCATTGTGTCTGTTCTTTTCAAAAAATCTCCAAATTATCTTCTCAAAAACTGTTTGAATTAGATCTTATCCACACTATACATTAAAAGGTATAAAAACATAGGGGAAAAAAAAGAGATTAAGTAACTTTCCTAAAACATACAACTCTGGGATCTGGAATTTGAAACTATGTAGATATGCCTGGCCTCATAATTCATTATGTTTCAATTCACCAATATGTGAAAACAAAGCATTCAAATAAAAAGGCCCCTTGCTTTCAAAAGTTTTCATATTAACACTGTTAGTGTATATGAATGAAGATTTAATATTTCTAATTATTATTTGATTTTTCTTTTCTTTAGTGGTTGGAGTTTTAGTCACTGGTGCTTACAGGTTAAGAGGTATATATAATTTCCACTTCATCCTCAAATTGAAATGATTTGCTTGCCACATTTTGGTTAAAACTTGATGGTATTTTTGCTGAAGGAATTATAGGAGTTTTACTACTAGCTCATAGAGACTTACTTGTCTATCTTTAATTTATTGTTCTCATTTTTTTAAAGGCAGCCAACCAAGCCACAAAAGATAATGCAGTAAGATAGAATTCAGTCCATTGTTTAAGGCAATAAGTATGGCAGAAAGGTCACATTAACACATTGCCAGTTTTCCTGCTCACTTATCCATTAAGAGTTAAAGGTACAAAATTATATTTTAGAAATAGATGGTTACAGTAGAAAACATTGGTAATGTAACAGAATATATATATATATCATTTCACCACAATCATAATTTATAGGTCACAGGATTAGTGATAGGGTAGTAAGTCCATTACAGCCACTGAGTTAAGACCAATTTTTAACTATTTGTGGATTAATATGTCAGAGGGAGTGTCCTGTAATATACCACAGTACAATCCAAGTTGTATATTATGTACCGATCAACTTGAATTATGTAATTATTACACTCAAGATTTGGTCAACACCAAATGTAACCACCTCAATTAGCAAGTTGAGATTGGACAGAGACGTAAAAGAGGTTAATTTAAGTGTTTTTTTTTAATAAGAATATAATTGTACACTAGATTCAGTTTCAACCAGGAGACTATTAGGAAAGGGTAAATTAGATGTGGAAGCAATATCAGTAACTGTAGTATTAACAGTGATGAGTATGACAAAAATATAAGAAAATGTAAGAGGACTAAAGTATTTTAACTATTTTGTGAAAAGATGGGAAATGATTCTTTTTTTACTTTAACAACTTTAATAAGTAATGGGGAAGACTGGATATCTATTAATAAACACACTTTATTTATAAATTATATATATGTTTTTATCTTTTCTGGGTTAAATGAGGAAACTATAAGTGTGATAGCTTTGAAAGGACAGGAAATGTACCAAGAACTGAAAGTACTGATCAACAAAATAACAATGTGAGAGCAGACTTCAATGGTGTGTTTCAAATGGGTGAATTAGCCACAAGTTTCTAGAGGAGACCAGCTGTGTCCAATCAGTGTCATTCATATCTTCAGAGGCATGAAGGCTCTGGAAGACACTATTCAATTATTATAATGAGATGGAAATGAGTTATAATGATGTTACAAGTTGTGGTAGAGATTGTTAAGTACACCTCTTCCAATTCTTCTTCCCTTACTGACACACAAAAAAGTATAACTCTTAGGCCCTTTGCTGTTAGGTGCAGCCACGTGACTAGTTTTAATAATCAAATGTAAACTGAAGTAACGTTTTGTCTTCTTGGCTGAGACAGAAGAGAAATCCCGTCTGCCTCTGGAAGCCATATGTTAAGATGTCTCCATCACAAGATGGTAGCATCTCTATCAGCCTTGGGTCACTAAATGACTTATGTTGAACATAGCCCCAAATCATGCCATAGATATTTATGAGTGAGTGAGAAGCAAATCTTTATTTATAAAGCTACTGAGACATTAGCCTATGCTGACTAATAACAGAGGACTTGGAGTGGCCAAGACTTCACAAAATGAGAAGCAGGAAAATAAGAGAAAGGGAAAGTGTAGTAGGAGGAGAAGAGGATAAGAGTCTGCAATTCTGGAACATACCTAAGCCAGACTCTCCAATACATCATTGTGTTTCTTCTAGGCAGAAGAATGTCTAGACAAAAACACCAATGGAAATATAACAAAAGAATCACATTTCTATGATTCTGTAATATATATTTTTTCACATTTTGACATCTCTGAAATCTCATTACATCTTATAATGAATGTCACAAGACAGAATTGTATCATTGCTTAATTGGCCATTTTCTTTAGTAGCACATAATTCTGCATCTCACAATCAGTAATGGCTTAGATTTATTGAAATATGTTAATTTCTGCTACTTTATCTCCAGTTTTTCTTAGGGAATATGACCTACTGGATATAAATTAAATTCTCTGACCAAAGTTGAAAAGATTCAAACATTTAAGTAATTAACATCAGGTTGTAAACACATAAACACCTATTTATTTAATTTTGAGTTTGTAGAAAATCCCTGCCAGAGAATGATCATTTTTATGATCTGTAATCACAGAAGCACATATTGTGATGAATTGCTTGGATAGTTATAATTATATAGAATATGAAAATTCCACAGCATGATGATTTATGTGTGCTTAAAAATACTGATTTTGTGACATATGTGTGTGGCAGACATGGAGATGCATCACTCAGGTCCTCCTTCAAGATCCTCTTTCATTGTCCAGTTTCCAGGAGTGTGGCTACGAGGCAGTCTCTAGCTGTTTGCTTCTTCACAAGTGGCCTCATTTTTGAGCTAAGGTTACACTCTTCCAAGGATGGCCCCTGGCTAATGACTGAGCAAGGTGGTGCCACAAAGGCCTGGTCATTTCTACCCAAGGCAAGACTACTCTAACAGGTAATTCTTGCTCTAGAGCTCCCCAGTGGGCTGGCAATCACTTCATCATGTCTGTGTAATGACATGACTCTTCCTGCCTAATTGTCCTTCTTTCATAGGTGTTACTACCCGATAAAAGTTTTGAACTCCTTAAAAATGTTCCTATCTGCTTCCCAGAGAATTCAACCGGCACAACATGAATATACAATTTTGATCATGATCAGGAAAAAGAGAACAATATTTGTTTTTTAGTTATCTCCTTGACTTTGAAAATTGCTAGCATTTTAGATTACGTTTTCACATTCTTTTTGTATTTACTGTTTCTGAAATCTGGATGTATCTTCCAAGTGATGTGAATAAGGATAATACGGCTCTAAATAATGATGGACTTGATACAAATTGTTATTAAAATAATGGTGGATATTTGAGTATATGTCAACTTAGAATCATGGATATATAACATTATTCTAAGCTGCATGTAGCAAATTATGCAATGTGCTATATTTTATATTTAAAAGGCCAGAAGCTAGCAAACATATGCTACAAAACAACTTCTCCCCATAGGTAATTCTACATTCATGGGCTAGCTAATTAACCTCTCTGTCAGTGTGAAAATACAACCAGTATCAAAGTTGCTATGAAGATAAAATGAGATTATTAATATCAAAAGCCTTTGAAAATTTAAGAGAACCCTGTGATTTCTCCCAACTGTGTACAGCACACTTTGAATATAACTAGCAAGTAGCAAATATCACACCACTTACCCTTGCCATGCACGAAGAAAACATCTATGAATCATGGAATATTCTATGAAGCTTTAATGTAGCATGAGATCTCTTTGAATACAACACAATAGTTTACCACTAATGATTACCTATCATTATGAACTGGCAAATGAAAATTATCTGCTTGAACTCCTAATTTTTGCACTCAAGGTCTTTTAAAATCAGATTTCAATGGACTTTTCTTTCAAGACCACAATAATATGAATGCTCGAGGGTAGCCAAATTACTCTACAAAGCAATTTTTGGATTTTACATTCTATCTCTGTTGCTTGTCAGAAACAACTTAAAGTTAGTTGTGTGGTTGCCCTGACAAGTCAGGTGAGAAACCCAGATATTAGTAGACCTGGCAGGTCAGGATAATAAGTAACTACTCAGAAAGGACTGACAGGTTATTATACAATCATTTAATGAGCAACAAACAGCCCTAATAAAAAGTTCTGTGGTAATAAAAAATGATCCATATCCTCACTGTCCAATAAGGTAACCACCAGTCCCATGTGACTATCAAGTAGTTTAAAAGTAAGCAGTATGACATAGGAACTGAAATTTTAATTGTATTTAATTTAAATATAAATTTAAATAGACAGGGAAGTATTTCCAGAATGACAGAGGAAAGAACTGTAAATATCTACTCCTTTATAAAAAAAAGAAGTGAAAAAATAGTCAAAATCAATTTTTTCATAACTCTGTAAATGAACTAAAATTTGCAACAATCAGATGAGTGTTTACTCAAGAAAAATGGCATAATTTCAGTAGGACCAATAAACTTTGTGATGGTTTAACTTGAAATATTATTATCCCCTCCTCCCCAGCTCTGAGGTAGCCATGAAAGCAAACAGCATCTACATGAAACCCACAAAAACTATAAAAATAATGCCTGACTACAATAAGGAGATCAGAACATGTTTGATCTCCCACAAAGCCCCATCCCCAGAAAAATGGTAAGTGTTTAACCTCTCTGGCAGCTTCCTGGAAAATCAGGGTTTGCCTTTGATTTGACTCAGAGCTCATACTAAGCAAACACCCAAATTTCCAGAATGTTTCGTGTAAACAATTAGCAGCAATTGTTCAATATAGCATCTTCCTGAGGTGAAGATACTAGCTGTGGCTAACAATAGGTTGACCAAAAAACTTAAAATGAAAAACTTGGGAATGAGATGTCTATAGGAGCTTCTGAAAATTTCAACATATCCCTGGGAATCTAGAAGGCCACACACATATTCACAAGTTTCCCATACCTAGGAGAGATCTGAGAAGACCTAATCTCTTACCTCAGGCTGACCATGAGCCTCTGTAAGCCAGAAGTTAAAGCTAAAGCAGAGTTATAAATTGTTTGATAAAACCTTAAAATTGTGCTCAACAGACACACAAAGTGTCTTGGAAAAGTTTCAAAGAATTATTGGTTTAAGGCATTCAAGAAAATCTCTGCCCAATCACTAGCAGATCACTAGGCTAACTGAGCAGACTTTAATGGCCACACATGATAAAGAATACAGACTTTAAAAAATTAGCACTGGAAAGTCATTAAACAATAGCGGCAACAACAACAAACAGTAACACAACAAATAATAAAAAAAAATTCTGGGGGGGGGTGGTGGAATTTTCTTTCTAGTGTTGCTACATTACATTAATTTGAATTTTTAAAAATACTACACTTGCAAAGAAATAGGAAAGTATGGGTAATACACAGAAAAACAAATACTTTCAAAGAACTAAAGGAAGTCATATCTAAAGAATTAAAGCAAAGCATAGGAATTATGTAGGGAATATCAATAAAAGATAAAAAGATAAATGAAAATTCTAGAGGGAAAAATAAAGTAATGGAAATGAAAAATTCACTAGAGTTGCAAAAGCTGATATCAGCTGGCTGAAGAAAGTATCAGTGAACCTGAAGAAAGGTCAGTTGCCATTACTCAGTCTGAGGAATAGAAACTGTGTCAACATTCCCCCACAAAAAATGAACAGAGCCTCTCAGAGATATGGTATATAATCAAGTGTACCATCATGACTACAGTGGACTTCCCAGAAAGGGGGAGAAGGGGAACAGAAAGGATATTTGAAGAAATAATAGCTGAAAACTTACCAATTCTAATGAATAGCATTTATCTATACATCTAACAAACTCAACACTCTATGTAGGAAAAACTCAAAGAGAAATACACTTAAATGCATCACAGTAAAACTGTTCTAAGCCTAAGACAGAGACTATTAAAAACAGGAAAAGAAAAATGATATATCACATAGAAGAAATCCTCAATAAAAATAATCACAAAGTATGTTCTCAAATCACCATGGACTATATATCCACAATAAACTATCAAATCTAATAAGTACATCAAAGTTTCAGGATACAAGATCCATACACAAATATCTCTTGTATTTCTACACACTAGCAATGAACACTCAAAAAATGATATTAAGAAAACAATATAATTTATAATAGTGGCAATAAGAAAAAGTATATATATATATATAACAATACATTAAGAAAAGAAGCTCAAAATTTGTACATAGAACTCCTCCAAAATTAAGGAAATTAAAGAAAGCCTAAATGAATGGAAAGAAATCCCATGTACATGGACTGAAATAGTTAATATCTTAAAATGGATATAATCCCAAATTGATCTACAGATTCAACATAATCCCTATCAAAATCCCAGCTGCATCTTGTGTGTGTAGGAATTGACAAGCTGATGATAAAATTTTATGCAAATGCAAGGATCCAGAATAGCCAAAACAATCATGAAAAACAGGAATAAAGTTGGATCATTATTACATCCCAATTTCAAAAATACTACAAAGCTACAATAAAGACAATATGAAAAAGGAAAGACATATAGATCAATGGAATAGAAATGAGCATCCAGAAATAAATCTTTACATTTAAGATCAATTAAATTTTAATTAGGATAACAAGAAAAATCAATGGGAAAATAATAGTCTCTTCAACAAATGATACTGGCAACAAGTGAATACTCACATGCAAAAAAATGAAGTTGGATCCCTAATTTATAGTATATATTGAAATAGTAACTTAAAATGGATCATAGACTGAAATTTTAGAACTAAAACTATAAAATTCCTAGAAGAAAACACAGGAATAAACAATGATTTTTTAGATGTGACACCAAAAGTACAAATGGCAAAAGAATAAATAAATTGGACTTCATCAAAAGTAAAAATTTATGTGTTTCAAAGGACACCATCAAGAACTTTTGAAAGACAATACACATAATGAGGAAAATATTTTCAAATCATGTATATGATCAGAATATATAAAAAACTCTTACAACTCAACAATACAAAGGGGACTTCCCTGGTGGCGCAGTGGTTAAGAATCCGCCTGCCAGTGCAGGGGACATGGGTTCGATCCCTGGTCTGAGAAGATCCCATATGCCACAGAGCAACTAAACCCGTGAGCCACAACTACTGAGCCTGCGTGCCACAACTATTGAAGCCCACACCCCTATAGCCCATGCTCTGCGACAAGAGAAGCCATCACAATGAGAAGCCTGCGCACCACAACGAAGAGTAGCTCCCGCTCGCCACAACTAGAGAAAGCCCACACGCAGCAAAGAAGACCCCAAACGCAGCCAAAAATAAATTAAAAATTAAAAAAAAATACAAAGACAAATAACCCAAATGAAAAATTATCAAATTTTGAATAGACATTTCTCCAAAGAAGATATGCAAGTGGCCAATAACTACATGAACAGTTGGTAAACATCATTAGTCATTAGGGAAAGGAATATCTTACAGAAAAATCCTAACGGATTTTTTGGCCAACCCAATACAATGAGATACCATCTCACACACACTAGGAAGGCTAAAATCAAAAAGAGAATAGTAAGTGGTATCGATAATATGGAGCAACCGGACTCTCATACATTGCTTGTAGACTTTGGCAGTTTGATAGATTCTCAAATTGTTAAATATAGAGTTACCACATGATCCAGCAATTCTATTCCTAGGTACATACCAGAAGAATTAAAAGTCTATGCCCACATAAGAATGTTCATAGTAGTATTAGTCTTAATAGTAAAAAAGTGGAAACAACCCATACGTCTATCAACTGATGAATGGATAATCAAAATGTATAGTATCCATACAATGGAATATTATTTATCCATAAAAACAAATGAGGTATTGATACATGCCACACATGGATGAACCCTGAAAATGTGATGTTAAGTTTAAAAATCCAGTCACAAAAGGTTACATATTATATGATTGCATTTAAATAAAATGTCCGTAATAGGCAAACTGATATAGAGAAAGTAGATTAATGTTTGACAGGGGCTGGGGAAAGGGGAAAACAGAGAGGGACTGCTAATAAGTACAGGGTTGTTTTTTTTTTTTTTTTTAAATGAGTGATGAAAATATTCTAAAATTAATGGTGTTCATTGCACAGTTCTGTGAATATACTAAAAACCACCAGATTTCACATTTTATTTAGAAGGGTGCATTTACGATATGTGAATTATATTTCAAATAAAGCTGTTAGGAAAAAAAAATTTAAATAGTTACAATAGTGACTCCCTATCACTATTATAGAGAAAAGTGGTTATGTGGGGAGATGGTATCTTTAATTGGAGTCTATCAGAAAAGGCATTTCTGAGATGAAATTTGATCTGTGACCTGTATGAGGAAACACATGTGAAGATCTGAGTAAAGAATGTGCGGGAGTAGGGAAAAGTAAGCACAAAGTCCTTGAACAGAACTAACTTGGTATACTGAAAGAAGAAAGAAGCAAACAGTATATTCTGGACCAGAATGAAAAAGTGAGAGAGTAATATAAGATGATGTCTGAGAGATACATGGGTACCTATCTTGGTGGCTCTTATGGTATATCATAAGTGTTAGAATTTGATCAATTCATTCAACAAATATTTACTATGCACGAATGTACCAGGCACCTGCATTTGATATATCACAAAAGAGAACAGACAAAAACTCTTTGCTTTAAGGAGTTCACATTTTCAGGTAGGGAGGCAGAAAAAAATAGCTTTCATTGAAAAGTGAAATTTGAGAAAGACTTGTAAGAGGTTTAACTATGCAAGAACCTGTGGGAAAATTATTCTAGGTAGAAAGAATAGCCAGTGTGAAGGACCCACAGCGGAAGCATGCCAGGCAAGAGCTAACAAAGACCTACAGCAGTGCTTCTCAAATAATGGTAATATGCATACCCATTCATGGGCTATCTGCTTAAAATGCAGATTCTGATTCAGTAGGTATCGGGAGAGGGAGGGCTGAGGTTCTGCATTCCTAGTAAGTTCCCAGGTAAGAGGGCTGGTGCTATTAAGTAGCTCCACTGCTGGGACTATGAGTAACAATAGTCTATTAAGTAGATGGAAAGCAACATTAATGAACTCCATTGGAAGTTCACCATCCTGAAACTTTTAAGATTAGAACCAGGACTCCAGCTTTATGCCTCCAGCATTCATTACCCCATACTAATTCCACTAACTCTTGTTTAAATTAGGACTAAAAACATTCAATCAAAATTGGCTTAAGTAGAAACAGGGAATATATGATTTCCTATAGCTAAGCTGCCTCCATGACCTCTTGTGCTTCAAAGACTCAAAGGATGTCATCATTAACTAGTCTCTTTTGACTCTGCTTTCCTTTGTGTTGGTTTCATTTTCAGGCAGACTTTCTCCACATGATGTTCCCTCAGCAACTCAGACTTAAATCAACCAACACAGCTCCAAATTCATGGAAAGAGAGACTGTTCTCTCTCTTCTCAACATTTCCAAAGAGCTCCAGGACTGAGTTGCATTTGATCAGCCCAGATCAAGTGCTTCTCAGACCAATCACTACTGCCAGATGATTTGGTATTGTTTGGTTATAACAAGGTCAAATAAGCTCCTATGTGATCGGAGTTGGTGCTCCTATGTGATCCCTAAACCATGTATAATAATATTGGGGGAAGGAGGATTTCCCCAAGAAAATTCTGTTACTAGAGAGAACAGATAATGGTCAGGCAAAAAACAAAAATATTGATTATAACCCAGCATTGTCTGAAACCCATCTGGCTCTCAGCACCACAGTGAGAGGAATAGTGACAATCTTCAGAGAGCTGAGTACATTCTCTACATGAAATGGAAGCCAAACCTCACAAAGAATGATTGAATAAACACAATGTGCTAAAAGAGTAGATGAGATTAAAATAAAACCAAAAACAAACAAAAAACTGCCTTAAATATTATATTTTTAAGGAAATTATAGAGAACAGATTTACATTGTATGTGTGCTTACTCAGAAGGAAGAGCTAACAGATCAAAACCGGTGCTTTGAAATTAGGAAGAGATGGATTTGGACACAATATAAAGAAATCTTCTTTTATGAATTAAAGCTTTCCATCAGGTTCTCTTCAGTGAAAATATCCTGATTTTTCTGAAGATACTAGAAATTTAATTTTTCCATAAAATGCTTAAATAGTGATAATTTTTTAATCACTGTGAGGAAGTTTTCAATCTCAGGTTTAAATTATCACATGAAAAATAGAAGAACAAGAGGGTTATTTTAATTGTTGAATTAGCACATCAATGTAAATCAGCTCTAAGTCCTCTTGCACCTGTGCCAAAATCTTTTCAGCTCTGTCCTTGGCTTCCATGGGAAGCCCAGTTATATCTGCTATATAATGAAGAGGTACAAGAAAGAAGTCCAATATGACTCCATAGAATTTTACTGGAAACTCCCCAGTCGAAGTGACTCCTTTCCCACATCCCCTTTCCTGCACTCAGGCCATGAAGTCCCTCCTCACAATCCTCTTTAGCCCCATTTTTCCCTCCTTCTTGTTCCTTTATTAGAGTACATTCCCCTACATGAACTGTGGGGCTAACCTGAGGCTTCCTACAAGTCCTATAAAGCTCATCTCTCTTTACAATGGAATTTTTCTACCAGCACTAGGCAGATAACATTCACTCCATACTTTCACCTCCTAGCATGGGAAAAATTATTATTTTGATCATTTTCTTAGGAGACCCATAATAAGAGACCCTAAAAACCCTTAGCTATCCTTTCAAAGCCTTTTTCACCATCAACCTTTAATCAATTTGTATTTACTGCATTCATTTCCTAACCATACACATATACTTGCAACTTCTTTTAATGCTGTTAATATCATTAATTCAGGTTACTAAAGTCTAACTCTTGTGTAGGATAATCAAGGAAATCGAATATACTAGAAGAGAAAACTAATATGTCAGCTTTCAGTACTTATTATTCCTGAATACGCGATTATATCTGACATTCGGACCATCTCATCTTCTTGAAAACTTCCTCTTATTTTCCATCACACTCTAGTGCCATGTTTCTCAAAATGTGACCTTCAGAATAGCATATCAGCATCATGTGACCTCATCCAAGACCTACTAAATCAGAAACTTTGGTCGTGGACCCAATAATCTGTGGTCTAACAAGACCTCCAGGTGATTCTGATCTAGTATATCAACTTTGGTTTGAAAAATAAATGATGCCCCTGAAAGATTCTTCCTCTTTCTTTTCCTTCCATTCCTCCTCATCCTTCTATTTCTCTTCCTCTTTTTCCTCCTGAAATATAATTCTTCTCTGTGGAAAATTTCTTAGTATTTTATTTTCTTTCTTTTTCTCATTCTCCTTTCATTTCTCTTATTCTAGATGATTCACAGCTTTTTTTAAAAAAAGTATAATTATTATATTTAACAGAGGATTTCCAAATTTTTATCTTCATTCTCAAACTCTCCCTCATGCTCCAACTCCAAAATCTAACTTCTGGATGTACTTTGCCTTTAATATTTGTCCAACTGGATCGTTAAACAAAATTCATTCCTTTACCTTCTTGAAAAAATTACATTTCTGAACTCTCTGCTTCTATTCATGACTCCATGATTTTTGTGGTCTACAAAGTTTACAGACTCAGAGGCATCCTTAACTCTTACTTTGACAGCATCTATCTTGGGCCAAATTTATTTACTGTACAACCACAATACTTCTCATATACTTATGTTCTTCTCAACCCTATAATCACCATTCTTCCACAGGTCTCCATGATCTCTCTTCTAGACTATCACAGTAGCCAGCACCTTCATTTTATACCCCTAGTTTCTATCATTTTACATCTGTTGGACATACTGAAGACAGATTTGTCTTTAATTAAAGCAAGATACTTATTCTGATTAAACTCTCCTTTATACTCCTCAACAAGATTCCCAAGCAGATCATGTGATGCCCTCTATTTTCCTACATATATCATCCACTACTTTTCTAAATCAAAACACTGTTCCAGTCTCACTAAACAATACAAAACAGTAACAAAACAGCTCTCAAGCCTCTCTGCATCTTCCATTGTTTTGCTATCCCTCCCCAACCATTCCCCCACTACACTGACAAAGTTCTACACACCTCTCAAGATTGATTAATAGTCTACCATCTCCATAAAACTTCCCATGATTTAGACAAGGCCTTGAATCCCATAACATTGTTCTCAAAATTTCCCACCATGCAGTTAATCTTAATTTAATATACTTTTTAATATAAATAGTTTACTTGCCTTTATAGATT
The DNA here is from genome assembly GCF_028564815.1 of Eubalaena glacialis. Lineage (NCBI taxonomy): Eukaryota > Metazoa > Chordata > Mammalia > Artiodactyla > Balaenidae > Eubalaena > Eubalaena glacialis. Next base: position 102,905,681 of record NC_083723.1, on the reverse strand, counting down.
TTAAGTTGCCTGAGGACAGAGACAATATCACACAATATTCATGCACATTACTGCACACAATTGGCCTACCTCTGCATGATCTTTATTTTTAACCAGATTCTGGTAGTCTCTTCTACTAGCTAATTCAGGTGATATTCAATCTGTCAGAGTTTGATGTTTGCTGAAAATAATCATCAGGTTGGATGATGAAATAAAACATTGCTTATATGATTCAGTAAGATTATTATGTCACTATAGACTTAGAAATTATCTTCATCCAAGAAATTAAACTATCTGTAGATATCTTCCTTTTAAATACATAAGAATCTATGTGAAAATGTACTCAAGTTTTATTTCATTTTTCAACCCATATTCAGGTTTACAATCACCAAAGAACAGCAGCCTCTAACTAATTTTTTGAACTACTTTAACAGAGGTTATTTTTCTTCTCTAAATTTCTGAAACCTTCTCTAGCAAACTGAGATAGTGACCAAAAGAAATTGCCCAGTGAAGCACTGTCTTTTAATCTCCCCTTTGAATGAGTACCCTAAATTAAACACATTCTTAATTAGGTGAAAAGAAAAAAAAAAAAAAATATATATATATATATATATATTCTTAAATACAGAGACTCTGAGGTTAAAGTTCCAGCCTTTCTAAAAAGGAATTTTAAAAGGCCGCCAACTCAATATGGATGTGATTTCAAGGGTAGTTGATGTATTTCAAGTAAGTTATAAAATCTATAAAACTGTGATTTATTTTTAAGGGGCCACAGGGGAAAATTTAACTCATTATCTTTAGAAGTTTCCAAGGATAAAACAGTTTGACTAGGGCGGAAGAAAAATCCACTGACATATTAAAACCCATTTTAGTCCATTTTTAATTAATATAAATATGATTCTTTGGAGGAAATGTCAAATATGAACCAATGTATTAGAAAACAAACTGTTTTATAAAATATGCCACCAATACTTACTCTATTAATGCTTTTTTAAAGCATTACAGTGGGAAGTGATTCACCTTCTATAATAATAATAATTCTTCTATAATATGCCCCAAACCTCTTTGTAACTAATGGTTTAAAGGAGGGTGATATATACTCATTGACAGTGTTAAAAACTAGCCCTTATTCCATCATCAATTGTCCTGTTCTCCAAAATTTTCAGATGCTTTAATGTAAAGTAAACCTCAGTGTGCTGGCTTTCAAATAAATAATAGTTTTCAGAACAGTCTTTATCGCTGGAAGGGAAATGAGGAGTATAGCATTATTTTGAAGGATTCAAATTTAAACTACGAAAATAACAATTTTATCCTGTAGTTAACTCTGAATAAGTTGGACTTACACTCATTTCATTTTATCTTCTATAACTGTCTTGAACATAATTCTTCAATGCAAGTTTTGCTGAATTAAAAAATAAATGAAAAACTTTATCAAGCATTCATTTATCAAATGAGAAGGGAGAATGGTATACAAAAAGAAGAAAGGGGAAGTTTAACTTATTTAGGAGAATTTGTATATATATAGGTATCAGAAGCTAGATAGATAGATTCTAAAATAATTTGTAAACCAGAGTTCATGTTGAATATGTAGAATATATTCAGGAAAATCAGAGCAGTGATAGGGTTAGTCATCACAGCATCATCAAAGTAAACAAACGATGAGATTAGTTAGGTAAAGCTTCATGGGACAGATGATCTTAAGCTGAGCCATGAAAGACCTGATTAATATATAACACAGAATGAAATAAGAGTTCTTAATTAGAACTATTCATAACTTACCCAAGGTATACAAGCTAAGTTGATACCATATAGTAATAATTTCTCTTTATTATATCTAAGTTTCTATAATGTATATTACAAATAAAAGAATAGATTTATTGAATTTTAGATTTATTTAGAAATTACCATATGCATTTTCAAGATCAGAGGAAATGTTAATTTTACATAAAAGACAGAATTTGTATAAATGTACCAAAGGATAAAATATATGCAAAATTAAATCTAACAAGCTTCAGAGATGATCCAGCTAGACAATCCTATTAAAGTATTCTTATTTGTTATTAGAGTAAAATACATGAGAAATTATAGATGACTAAGGGAAGTTATCTTATCTTACTGAATAAGCCCAAAACATGTGCCCTACTGACAGAGTTCCTTGTATGCTAACTTCATAAAGAAAACACATCCACCAACCTGTCAACCACTTTAATTATTTAAATATTGTTTTAAGTAAAATCCATTTTATACTCCAATGCTTTACTGAGAAATGTGGTGAAAAGTTAGCCATCCAGCATTGCCAAAATAAGAGAATGACTTTGATCCTTAAATTATTTTTGCATCTACAATATACTTTTGGGAGGGCTGCATTTCATTTGATCAATAAACTGCATTTTCTCAGGTTTTTCTTTTGTTATTACAGGAGTTGAACTAAATTCATCACAATTCTTATGAGACCCCAGAGAGTTCCATTAGCAGTTCTGTGGATCTGGCTCACTTGCCAGGAAAAGGAAAGGAAATTAATTAGTAAAGTGAAATTTTGAAATAAGATTTGGATTTGTGAAAGAAACTAGTTTTGAGAAGGTCACAAAAATCTTCTTGGTTCAGTAGAAGACTGAAACACAAATGAGAAAAATAAATGACATCAAACTCCTGGTAAGAAGATAAGTCTTGATGACATTCATGACTGACACTTTTCTGAGTCTTCTGTGACCCACCCCACATTTAAAATTATCCGTGGCTTCTTGTCTATTAATAACAATGTTTGTGTTCAAAGATCACTATCTGAAATAGTTACATCATTTATAATAGTTCTATTGAGTCTGCATCCCAGCATTGTAAGGGAGATCAACTTTAAATTGCAGACCAACAGCAAACTCCCTGGAATGAGAGAGGTAAATTTATTCCATTTTTGGAATATTTTATTTTCTTAGAAATTGATGATTTTTTTCATAAGCAAATGTATATAAATGTTATCACAAAAATGTTTTTTAAATAATTAGGATGTTCAGAATGCTCTGTTCATGAAAACACACTATAAAAAGAAATCATCTGAAAATACTGCACATTTGTGAAAATCAAACAAACAAAAAATCAGACAAATAGGGAGAATTTGATAACTAGTCTGATACAGCATTAGGAAACAATGCATTGAAAACCCAAAAGGAGAGCATATCTTCTTCACCCACTTCTTAGTGGGAATCAGCACATTCTTGGCTTCAAGACAATTAATATTACTGCAGTAGCATGGGGCAGGGGTTCCTTCAAGTCAAGAGCTGGTGGGAAGAGGGTGTTTGGATTGGTCTGTTTAATAAGGAAAATAACTCCAAGGATCAAAGATCAAAGAGTTAAGAATGTTTACACACCCATATTAGGGTTCTCCAAGGAAACAGAACAATTGGATATGTATCTAAAATGAGGTTTATTATAAGGAACTGGCTCACATGGAGGCTGAGAATTTCCATGATCTGCCTTCTGCAAGCTGGAAACACAGGAAAGCCAGTGGGACAGTTCAAAGGCCTGAGAACCAGGAGCCAATGGTATAAATTCCAACCTGAGTCTGAAGGCCTGAGAACCAGGAGCAGTGCAGGAAAAGTTGGATGTTCCAGCTTATATAATCAGGCAGGGTGAGAGAGAAAGAGGGTGCAAATCCTCTCTTCCTCCACCTTTTTGTCTATTCAGGCCCTCAATGGACTGGATTGGGGAGGGCTATCCACTTTACTCAATCTACCAGTTCAAATGCTAAACTCTTCAGGAAACTCTCCTAAAGACACACTCAGAAATAATATTTATCCAGATACCTGGGCATCCTGTGGCCCACTCAAGTCGACATATATAATTAACCATCACAAGTCTGTACCTTGTCAATGTGGTACAACAATCCTTAACCCATATTAACCTCTAAATAAAGGCAATAATAAGGTCATAGTTTCACCTAATATCATACTTTTCCTCCCCTTCTTTCTAGGAAAGAAGAGGAGGAAACATCATTTTGAGTGATGTTTACTCTTCTTCTTGATAGCCTATAACTTGAATGCCATAAAGTAAAATGAACAATATTAAGTACTATGATATAAAGTTAATACACCTTATGTTATATGATAAGAGGATCAGAGTAGGAAGAAGAAAAGATAGTTTATAAGCATTTATGTATTCAAGTATGTTTGTAACAAAATAAGGAGAAATATTCATGACAATTACAGTCCTTATTTCTGTAACTTGTCATGTGATTGTAGCTGGTATGTGTAACAACCTTTTTCAACTACTCATTCTATATTCCCATTGCCTTTAGCAAGCACCTCAGTTGTTTATAGTTTCTTCCCCTGGTGGGGTGACCAAAACCTTCATTCTTGAAGGGTCTGGGTCATTAGTAGTCCCATCTGGATTAGGTTGTTGTGGTTTCCATTGACCTTATGCATAGGTCATAAGAGACACTAAGGGATCGCCCATACTCCAGATGTACTCCCCCTTATGCCTATTGTGGGTTCAAGTCCAGGTTCTCCTTGGTAGTCAGCACAGTAAGCCTGTGGGTTCAGGGAATGGGCAGTCCAAAGTGGCTGGGCAAGAGTCTTAATTTCCAGTTCAATGTAATCATTGCTGTGTCTCCTTGGAAGTGTTCCTCCCTTTGGAAGTAAGACCTCTAGGAGAGGAAAGCATAAGGTCACAGGAACAGGAACACGGAACCTGTGAATACTGGCTATGTGAGAAACAGCAACATATATGGAATGATGAATCAGAAAATATATGCCCTTGTGGAGAGCACTGCCCCAGACTTATCATCTATTGCCATCTACCTGGCACTGTAATGAGTCTTCAAAAGGCTTTTCCACTATTCTATCAAGCCAGTTGCTTCAGGATGGTGGGGAACACAGCAAGACCAGTGAATTCCATGAGCTAATTGCCACACTTCTTTTGCTGTGGAGGGAGTTCCAATATATAAAGCAATTTTGCCTGGAATACCATGACAGTGGATAAAGCATTTTGTAAGTCCATGGATAGTAGTTTGGGCAGACGCATTACATCCAGGGAAGGCAAATCCATATCCACAGTAAGTATCTATTCCAGTAAGAAAAAGTGCCACCTCCAAGATGGAAGCTGTCCAATGTAATCAACCTGCCACCAGGTAGATGGCTGATCAGAAGTAATATTTATCCAGATACCAAGTGAATGGTGCTTTACTGGGAACTCAGTATCGGTCTTTGCTGCTAGCAGAGTGGTCCGAGCAGCAGATCAGCTTGTACAGCAGCCTGGACTTGTTTCAGAACCTTTTCCTACTCTGGGCTACACTCAAAACTAGCAGCTTTTTGAGACACTCATTATTTACTGGAGTATCACACCCAAATAAAAAATATGTTGTCTCCAAAATCTAAAGAGGCCTAGGCTTTGCATCTCTTTTTCAGTTGTAGAAGAGGCCTGATGCAACAACTTATCCTTTACCTTAGAAGAGATATCTCAGCATGCCCCATACCACTGGACCCCTAGAAATTTCACTGAGGTAGAAAGCCCTTTACATTTTTATTGGATTTATTTCCCATCCTCCAGCTTTCAAACGTCTTACCAATGAGTCTACAGTAGTTCCTACTTCTTGCTCACTAGATCCAATCAGCATAATAACATCAGTGGAATGGACCAATGTGATATCTGATGGAAGGAAAAGTGATCAAGATCCCTACAAACTAAATTATGACATAGAGCTGGAGAGCTGATATACTCCCGAGACAAGACAGTGAAGCTATATGGTTGGCTCTGCCAGCTGAAAACAAACTGCTGGACCTTAGTGATAGGAAGGGAGAAAAGGGCATTTGCCTGCTTAAGAGCTACATACCAGGTAATCAGGGGTGTGTTAATTTGCTCAATTACAACACATCTGTTACAGCCGCTGGACTGAAGTCACCACCTGGTTCAGTCTATGACAATCCACTGTAACTCTTCAAGAGCCATCTGTCTTCTGTACAGACCAAATAGGTGAACTGAAGGGGGATGTGGTGGAAATCACCACCCCTCCATCCTTCAAGTCCTTTTTGATGGCACTAATCTCTGTAAGCCCTCCAGGAATATGGTATTATTTTTGGTTTACTATTTTCCTAGATAGAGATGGTTCTATTGGCTTCCAATTGGCCTTTTCCACCATAACAGTCCAAACAGCACAGCTCAGGGAACCAACGTGGGAATTCTGTCAGCTGCTGAATATGTCTCTTCCAATTATGCATTTAGGAATTGAGGAAATAATACATTCAGGAACAATGGACCCAAGGTGAGATGGACCTCCTGAGCTAAAATTCCACTGATTAACTGACCGACTGAAGCCTCTTCTCTGACTGGTATATCGCACTGACATTCTGGGTCTCCAGTATTAGTGTCAGTTCAAAGCCAATGTCCAGCAGTTCCCATAAGGTCTGTTTATTTCCTTTTCCTCAATGCACAGCTACCCTGGTAAAAGGCTATAGGTTCCTTTGCGGAAGGAAAGGAGAAAAATTAACAGTATAAATTGCTGGCAGCATACCAGAGTCCTTCCTCAAGGAGATCTGGCCTTCCCTTTATTCAAGGGCTTCTGGGTCTATAAACTGACTCAGATTTAACTAATAGAGCAACTCTGACCCTGTTTTTATGATTCCTGTTAGACTTTTGTTCACTTGACCTAACCTTTTCTGCTTATACAGATCAAATAAAGAATTTATTAGGCTATCTATTTCACTTCTAGAAACTCCATGATCAAAGCCTGCTGGACCTCCCTAATACTCCTGCTGTTAGCACAACAGAGGCTAGTGGAGAGGGTGGTCCACTTTGAAATAGACACTATAATGTCTCCTGGAGAAGGTTTTTTTCAGTTTAGTCATTTTCACAGTTGACAAAAGACAACAAGTAAGGATGCGTCCATGCCAGCAAGGTGCAAGACAGCCAGAAATTCATTTAAAAGGAGAGTAAACAGCTCCTAGAAGTTTGCCACTGAGGTTCATGAGATTCAGAACTGCTCTTCCTCCTTTCTCTCTTCTCATCTCTCGCTCTCACTACCTCAGTATTATACATTCCTTTTAGAGCTTTTCAGCTTTACTGTGGAGACTGCAACAAAACCCAAAACTTGGTATTATAGTGAAAATATCTAAGATCAAAAGGAGAGAAAAAACATAAACTGTATGTAATCCAAAATCTGTATTTGTCACAGACTCATAAAAAAAGAAGCGTAACATTTGCAACATTTTACAAAATATTAGAATGATGTTTTCACTTAAATGAATGACATTAAAAATGAATATGTTAAAGTAATGGATAATTTTACTCCTTTTCTGTATTTTAGTTAAATTATTTTCTTAAATGGTGTATTAATTATGTAGGACATGCTATTAACCTAGCTGTGGTTTAATGTACTACTTCTTTGTTTCCCTGTTACACACACATTTGCTTTGACATAATTATGATTTGTACTGTGATATTTTAATTTTATTTTGCTTCTTCGGACACTCAAAAACACGATTTTTTTTTTTAACAATACCAATACTTTACTGTGTTTTGCCTGGATGTTCTAGATATTTATCAAAGATGTGTATTAGGGAGAAAGTAAATGTGTGCTGTTTGTAAGCAGTGTTTCCTGTGAACAAATTTTGAAAATTTAGTAGAAGTATTTTAGGGAAGAAATGAAAACAACTTGACTTTTTAAATTTCTAAATTCCTTGGTTCTCAATATTATCATACTTTACTGAATGTATTTCTTATTAAACTATGTATCTTAAAAGACTTTTCTGACAGTGCTACACTTCTTTTTTTCAGTGAGTAGAAAGAAGTGTTGCTATTATGTTATTTGGTGGTTTACGGTAAGTATCTATCATAATCAACCTATTGCTTATGACACACAGGTAAAATAAGGTATTTCCTGCCTTGTTACAAGTTTATAATGTAGCTTACTATCTCGTCATACTTGCATTGTTTATGCATGTTGCATACCATTTAAATATTTTAATTAAGAATATAAATGCAAAACCCACAATTTTAATAACTAAAAACTGTCAATTACTTTACAGGCTCATATTAAGAATTTTGCCTTTCCTGAGCTTTTATTTACTAATGGATAAATATGTTAGGCACTTTGGGTTTTTGTTTGGATTTTACCGGCATTTTACTTTGATTTTTTTTGATATTTGTAATAACTCATACCATTATTTTTAAAATATTATATCAATCTTTAAAATGTGGCAAAATACTATATAACCTAAAATTATATAGTATCCATGTCATATCAAAGGTTGAGTGCAAAGTAACACTAAAAATCTTTATAAAAGTGATTAAAAGAAATACATTCTAGTTTTTATTTTAAAACATCACTAAGCCAGAGAAAATATATTACCTTTTTATTTAGATTAATAGGACTATTATTTCTGTCATTTTGCACAAGCGAAATATTTTTTATGGCCATAGCCCTAAAATGAAATAGCATAATTATGTGCAGTTACCCTTCCTTAGAAATGCCTTTCATTTAAATATTTGGCAAGTAAATAGGAACTGGAGTCGAAGGATCCTAATACTCCTGCAATATGATCAATGAGGAGGGAGTCAAACGCAAAGGGTGATTATTATTTATCACTGACACATAACTTCAGTTCTGTAAACGGCTTTCAAAGATTTTATTATAAACTTCTTATAAAGAAGTTCAAGATGGGCCAGTATAAATATTTCTTTTGAAAAATGAAACAAACATATGCTCTCGTATTGGCTTCAGAAAGACTCATTTTGCTGACCAGAGTAAAACAGGGAAGCAGGGTGAAATGTGCAAAATTCCAACTATACAGGCGTATTTCACAGATACTGTGGGTTTGGTTGCAGATCACCACAATTAAGCGAATATCTCAATAAAGTGTCACATGGATTTTTTGGTTTCCCAGTGCGTGCAGAAGTTATGTTTACATTATACTGTAGTCTGCCAAGTGTACACTAGCATTATGTCTAAAAAAACAATGTACATACCTTAATTAAAAAGTACTTTATTGCTAAAAATGCTAACCATCTTCTGAGCCTCCAGAAAGTCATAATCATTTTGCTGGTGGAGAGTGTTGCCTTGATGTTCATGGCTGCTGACTGACCAGGGTGGTGGTTGCTGAAGGTTGGGTGGATGTGGAAATTTCTTAAAATAAGACAACAATGAAGTCTGCCACACAGATTGAGTCTTCCTTTCATAAACGATTTCTCTACAGCATGCAATGCTGTTTGATAGCATTACCCACAGAACTTCTTTCAAAATTGGAGTTAATCCTCTCATACCCTACCACTACTTTATCAACTAAATTTATGTGATATTCAAAAACTTTTGTTGTCATTTCAACAATCTTCATAGTCATCTTCACCAGCAGTAGATTCCATGTCAAGAAATCACTTTCTTAGCACATCCATAAGAAGCAACTCCTCATTCATTAAAGCTTTATCTGAGATTGCAGCAATTCAGTCACACCTTCTGGCTCCACTTCTAATTCCACTGCTCTTGCTATTTCTATCACATTTTCAGTTTATTCTTCCACTGAAGGCTTGAGCCCCTTCCAAGCAATCCATAAGGGTTGGAATTAACTTCTTCCATGCTCTTATTAATGTTGATATTTTGACCTATTCCCATGAATCACAAATGTTCTTAACGGCATCTAGAATAGTGAATTATTTCCAGAAGGTTTGCAATGGACTTGGCCTAGATCCATCGGAGGAATTACTATCTATTGCAGCTATAGCCTTATGAAATGTATTTCTTAAATAATTAGACTTGAAAGTCAAAATTACTACTTGATCCATAGGCTGCAGAATGGACATTGTGTTAACAGGCAAGAAAGCAACATTAATCTTATTATACATCTTCACAGAGCTCTTGGGTGACCAGGTACATTGTCAATGAGCAGTAATAATTTGAAAAATATCTTTTTTTCTGAGCAGTAGGTTTCAACAGTGGGCTTAAAATATTCAATAACCAATATTGTAAAGAGATGTGCTGTCATCCAGGCTTTGTTGTGCCATTTATAAATCACATAGAGAGTGGATTTAGCATAATTCTTAAGGGACATAGGATTTTCAGAATGATAAATGAACAGTGGCTTCAACTCTGAAGCACCAGATGCATTATCCCCCAACAAGAGAGTCAATCTGTCCTCTGAAGCTTTGAAATCAGCAATTGGCTTCTCCTCTCTAGCTATGAAAGTCTGAGATGGCATCTTCCAAAGTAAGGCTGTTTCATCTACACTACAAATCTGTTGTTCAGTGTAGCCATCTTCATTGATTATCTCAGCTGGATCTTCTGGACAACTCGCTGCAGCTTCTGCATCAGCACTTGCTGCCTCACCTTGCACTTTTATGTTATGGAGTTAGCATCTTTCCTTAAACTTCATGAACCAATCTCCGCTGGCTTCAAACTTTTCTTCTACAGACTGTGCACCTCTCTCAGACTTAACAGAATTAAAGAGACTTAGGGCCTTGCTCTTGCTTTCGCCTAAAGGGAAAGTTGTGGCTGGTTTGATCTTCTACCTGGACCACTAAAACTTTCTCTATGTTAGCAATAAGGCTATTTCACTTTCTTATCACTCATGTGTTCACTGCAGTAGCACTTTTAATTTCCTTTAAGAACTTTTCCTTTGTATTCACAAGCTCACTGGTGCAAGAGGCCCAGCTTTCATCCTATCTCAGCTTTACACTGCCTTCCTCACTAGTCATTTCTAGCTTTTGATTTGAAGTCAGAAATGTGAGACTCTTCCTTTCACTTGAAACTTAGAGGCCACTGTAGGGTTATTAATTGGCCTAATTTCAATATTGTTATGTCTCAGGGAATAGGGTAGCCCGAGGAGATGTAAAGAGACAGGGCTGGTAGTTGGAGCAGTCAGAACACACACATTTATTAAGTTCACTGTGTATCTGGGTGAGGTTCATGGCACCCCAAATAATAACAACAGCAACATCAAAGATCACTGATAACAAATCATAGATCACCATAACAAGTAGAAAAATGAAAAAGTTTGAAAGAATTACCAAAATGTGACACAGAGACATGAAGTGAGCAAATGCTTATTTTAAAAAAATGGCACTGATAGACTTGCTGGATGCAGGGTTGACACAAACTTTCAATTAAAAAAAAAAAAAAACCAATATCTGTGAAGCAGAATAAAGTGAAGCACAATAAAACAAGGTATGCCTAAAATTCCATATTATCTAAAATTATCCCAACAGGTTTTTTTCTCTAGGAAAGATTCAGGTTATCCACATGACAGTGATTTGACAATATTATAAAGCTGAGACTCATTTAGTAGTTCCTATGCTTGAAAACAATTCTTAACGTATAATTCTCAATTAGTTGAACAATAATGTTAATAAGCCAGTATTAACCTATGGCAGTGAATTCTCGAAACTTGCTGCACATTTATAATCAGATGAAGGGCTCTAAAAACTTCTCAATGTCCAAGCTCTGCCCTTGCATATCTCTAGACATGAGACCTAAGTATCAGTGTGTTTTCAAAACTTCCCCAGGTAACTCCAACCGTAATCACATTTGATCACTAGTGACAGAGAAACCAGACAAAACAAATATTCAGTTGAGGCAAGACTTGAATTAAAAATTACATGGAGTCAGAATTAATCAATTGTTCCTCACTTATAGACAAACAGGAAACACTTCTCCTAAATATATGGCTAATCCTACACATCATCTAAACATTACCAAAACATATAATGTTAGTGCTGTAGCTCTTGTTGGATGTAATCTTGTTCACCTTCTTACTGATTATAGTTGACATTGCCTGTGAGTCTTCTTTATTTTTCTGTAGTAAAGACAACTCTGGGTTTTTTTCCCCCACAAAAAGACTAGGCATGATCAAATGACAGGGTTTCTTATTTCCTGTCTTCTCTGTGTCACATTTTCATTTTCTTGATATTGTTTCACTTCCTTTTTAGATCACATAATTTATTCTGCTAGGGCATCTTCATTGTGTATACCACTGTTTATATAAGTGTAAGCTGTGGTCCACCTACATCAGAATAAGTTGGTTTAAGAAGCAGATTTAAGAGCCCTACCAAAGAATAACTTCAAGGAACCTCTAGAGTAGGACCCCTTTTATAATTTGTATGAGAGGTGATTCTTATGCCCATGAGAACCACTACTTTTAGGCATTTTTCATGCTCTAAATCTTTGGGCAGAAAAGCAAAGTCATTAATAAAACAGTTTTGTACATAAAATCACAGACCGCTATAACTTTCTTCAGTTTTCACCCTCTTACAGATCAAGGTAACCCATATTTTTCCATAGCTGTCAGCTGATTATTGCTCCCAGGTGTGCAGGGCTTAGTGATAATTCAGCTTTCATGCCCACCTGTCTGCCCCCACTTGTTTCCTCTGATGATATGCCCAGGCGTCAACATTTAGTATTTGTTATCAGCGATTCTACAGCCTGGCTGCACATTAAAATCAACTGGTAAGGTTTGAAAAATTACTGATGCCTTAGCATGACTTCGTAAGATTACAATTAAATTATTCTGGGATGCGACCCAGGCATGGCTATAGTTTTTTAACCCCAGATTATTATAACAGACAGTCAAAGTTTAAAACCACTGAGCTACCTGTTAGCACAATAGTTTGGTCTGCAATTTTATCAGGAACTCAGGTTTTCAGTTCATTATGATTTCAAGCATCAGGACTAAGGTATTAGTCCCAGGGTATTAAGGCATAATAAATACACAGTCCTACTTTACCACACAAATACCACAATACTGAAAAGAATACTAACGTCTCTCAGTTTGAAAAGTCCTGTTTTCAAGCTGCTGTTACATCTATCTTCAGAATTTATTGCCTGGGTTGCAGATGGTAAAGCGCTACTTAGAAGAGACACCCTGTTGGGAAAACCACACTGCTGTGCAATTAATAAGCAGTGGAGTTTCATTTTCCACACCCTCCTAGTTACCAGCTGAAAATAATCTTTATTGACTTACAAAGTTAACTAACCTTATAAATTTGATATATATAAATGTATTTACTTTTTAAAAATGTTTTATTCAATGACTTCCCTGGTGGTGCAGTGGTTAAGAATCTGCCTGCCAATGCAGGGGATATGGGTTCGATCCCTGGTCCGGGAAGATCCCACATGCCATAGAGCAACTAAGCCCGTGCACCACAGCTACACAGCCTGTGCTCTAGAGCCCGTGCGCCACAACTACTGAGACTGTGCCACAACTACTGAAGCCCATGCACCTAGAGCCCGTGCACCTCAACAAATAGCCCTTGCTCACCACAACTAGAGAAAGCCTGCACGCAGCAACAAAGACCCAACACAGCCAAAAATAAAATAAATAAATAAATAACGTTTTATTCAAACAAGTAAATAAATATGTTGAGAAATACTTTACAAATATTTGTCTCAAGGACAAGTCAGTAGAGAAACTGTCTTTATCATTGCTTGATTCAAAAAAACATTTCAGTATGCTGTGATATTTTTGTATCATATCAGATAAGAAAATTGATTTTTCAAGGCATATTTCTTATTTTTGTTGACATCCCATCCAATAAGTAAGCAGTGACCAAGCAGTGTGAAATTTTCCTATTGCTTGTATACATCTTTATATTGTTACAGCTTTTATGTATTCAGAAATTCAAATGTATTTATTAATTATTGCTAAAAGAAATGCACAGGGAAGGTGAGATCAAGAGAGTGGAGTAGGAAGACCCTGAGGTCACCTCCCCCCATGAACACACAAAACTAGAACTACATATAGAGAAATTCTGAGAATGAACTAAAGACTAGCTGAATGGCTCTTCTACAACCAAGCTTAAGAAGAAAGAACCACACAGAGTCTGGTAGGAGGGAAGAAGTGATCTAGTCAGGACCCACACTGCTGGCGGGTGATCCAGAAGAGGAGGAAGATATCACAAGCATGGGGATCCTCCCTAAGGAGTGAGGAACTCAAGCCCCATATGGCGCACCCTAGCCTTGGGTCTGGCACCAAGGAAATGAGTCCCCTTTGCTGGTTTGAAAACCAGCGAGGCTTACTGGAGGGCTATTAAAAACCAAGACTCTGCTCTTGAAGAGCAGGAAGACAGATTTGCTTGCTCCCAGCCCCAGCACAGAAGATTGAAAACTTTCTGGTGCTCAGGCCGGCCTGCCAGGACCACCCCAGTATGCCCCAGTATGCACCATGCTCCTGCTCCAGTCCTTCTTGATTCCATACCATTCCCAGCCAAGGTGGAGACTGCCATCACGTGTACTGGGGAGAAGCTGAGCTAGCACAGATTTGCAGCTGAGCCTCTCCAGCCCCAGGTCCAACCCCAACCAAGGAAGAGACTACTACTGTGCCAGGGAGAAGCTCAGAAATGTGGCTTCCAGCCCCTCTGGCCCCATCCCAATGCAACCACACCCCTGACCAAAGCAGAGACAACAGCTATGCTGGGGAGAAATGGAGGTAGCTCAGATTTGCCACTCCAGCACCTCAAGCCCTGGACCTGCCCTCAAACAACTTGAAGACTGCCATGACCCTGGGGAGAAGCATAGTTCCCTCAGGGCTCCTGCTCTAGCACCTTGGGCCCTGGACTGGCTCCCCATCAGGGCACAACTGTCAATGAACCCAGGAAAAGCCCCAACTCCTACCTGGCTCTGGCTCTAGCTCCTCTAACTCTAGCCCTATGCACCACCAAGGTAGCGAATTTTAAACAAAATGAGAAGGCAGAGGAGTACACTCCAAGCAAAAGAACAAGATAAAACGCCTATTTACAAGAATAAAGCCTAATGAAATGGAAATAAGTAATTTACCTGATAAAGAGTTCAAAGTAATAGTAATAAAATGCTTACTGAACTCAGAAAAAGAATAGAGGAACACAGTGAGAACTTCAACAAAGAACTAGAAAATATAAAAGAACCAATAAGAACAGAAAAACATAGTAACTGAAATGAAAAAATATACTAGAAAGAATTAACAGCAGGTTAGGTGATACTGAAGAATGCATAAGTGATCTGGAAAACAGAATAGTGGAAATCACCCATCAGAAAAGCATAGTAGTATTCTCCTTGTTTTTTTTGTCTTTTGGTAAATGAGGACAGTTTAAGAAACTTCTGAGACAACATCTAGTGTACTGACATTCACATTATGGGGGTCCCAAAAGGAGAAGAGAGACAAAGAGGCAGAAATTGTATTTGATGAAATTATAGTTGAAACCTTCCCTAAGCTGAAGAATGAAACAGATATCCAGGTCCTGGAAACGCAGGGAGTCCCAAACAAGATAAACCCCCCAAAACCCACACCAAGATATGTCATAATTAAAATGGCAAAGTTAAAGATAGAGAATTTTAAAGGCAACAAGAGAAAAACAGAGTCACATACAAAGGAACCCTATAAAGCTCTCAGTGATTTTTCAGCAGAACGTTGCAGACTAGAAGGAAGCAGCATGATATATTTAAAGTGCTGAAAGGAAAAAAAACCCAAAAAACTACAATCTAGAATACTCTACCCAGCAGATTATCATTCAGAATTGGAGGAGAGAGACAGTTTCCCAGACAAGCAAAAACTGAAGGAGTTCATCATCATTAAACTGGCCTTGCAAGAAATGTTAAAGGGTTTTTTTTAAGCAAAAGAGAAAAGGCTATAACAAAAAATTAAAACACATATGAAGGGGAAAATTTCACTGGTAAAGATAAATATATAGTAAAGCGAATGGATCAACCACTTAAGCTAGTAAAAAGGTTAAAAGACAAAAATTGCAAAATAAACTATAACTATGATAAACAGTTAAGGGATAGACATGAAGATGTAAAATATGACATCAAAAACACAAAATGTGGGGGAGGAGTAAAAAATGTAGAGCTTTCAGAATGTGTTTGAAATTAAACGACTATCAGTTCAAAATAAGTAGATATAGGTCAATATATCTGAACCTCATGGTAACCACAAATTCAAAAACCTACAGTACATACACAGAATTCAAAGAAAAAGGAACCCCAACATAAAACTAAAGAAAATAATCAAACTACAAGGGAAGTGACTAAAAGAAGAAGAAAAGAACAAAGGAGTAAAAAAACAATCAGAAAACAAGTTTTAAAAATGACAATAAGTACATACCTATCAGAAATCACTTTAAAAATAAATGCTCTAAATGCTCTAATCAAAAGACATATGGTAGCTGATTAGATAAAAAACAAGACCTATTTATATGGTGCTTACAAGTAACTCACTTCACAGCTAAAGACACACACAGACTAAAAGTCAGAGGATAGAAAAAGATATTTCATGCAAATGGAAGCAACAAGAAAGCTATTAAGTTAGCAATACTCATATCACACAAAGTAGAATTTAAACTAGATTCTACAACAAAAGATACTAAAGGGCATTATATAATAATAATAAAGAGGTCAATCCTAGAAAAAATATACAACATTCATAAACGTATATGCACCTAATATAGGAGCACCTATATATATGAAATAAATATTAGCAGACATAAAGAGAGAAACTGACTGTAATACAGTAATAGTAAGGAACTTTAATACCCCACTTTCATCAATGGATAGATGATCCAAACAGAAAATCAATAAGGAAACAGTGGCCTTAAATGACACTTTAGATTACATGGACTTAATAGATATCTATAGAACATTCAATCCAAAAACAGTAGAATACACATTCTTTTCAAGTACACACAAAACTTTTTCCAGGATAGATCACATGCTGGACCACAAAAGAAGTCTCAAGTATATCAAGTATCCTTTCTGACCATAAAGGTATGAAACTAGAAATCAATTACAGGAAGAAAACTGGAAAAAAACCCCACAAACACACAGATACTAAGCAACATGCTCCTAAAAAAAAAAAAAAATGGGTCAACAAAAAAGTTAAAGAGGAAATTAAAAAATACCGAGACAAATGAAAATGGAAACACAACATTCCAAAATCTATGGGATGGAGCAAAAGCAGTTCTAAGAAGGAAGTTTATAGTGCTATAAGCCTGCACAGGAAACAAGAAAAATCTCAAACAATCTATTCTTATGCCAAAGGAACTAGAGAAAAAAACTCCATAGTAAACAAAGAAAATCAATAAAGATCAGAGTGGAAATAAATGAAATAGAGCCTTAAAAAATAGAAAAGATCATGAAACTAAGAGCTAATTCTTTGAAAAGATGAACAAAATTGATAAACCTTTAAGCAGACTCATCAGGAAAAAAGAGAGAGGGCCCAAATAAATAAATTCAGAAATGAAAGAGAAGTTACAACTGACACCACATTAAAAAAAAAAAAATCGTAAGAGATTACTTTGAACAATTATACACCAAAAAAAAAAAACTGCACAACCTAGAAGAAATGGATAAATTCCCAGAAATATACAATCTTCCAAGACCAAGTAAGGGAGAAACAGAAAATCTGAACAGACCAAATACTAGTATTGGATTTGAATTAATAATCAAAAAAGTCCCCAAAAACAATGATCCAGGACCAGAGGGTTGCATAAGGGGAATTCCACCAACATTTGAAGAGGAGTTAATACCTATCCTTCTCAAACTATTCCAAAAAATTTAAGAGAAGAGAACATGTCCAAGTGCATTCTACAAGGTCAGAATTACACTGATACCAAAACAAAGACACTAAAAAAAACGAAAATTACAGGCAAATATGTCTAATGAACATACATGCAAAAATCCTCAACAAAATATTAGCAAACTGAATTCAAGAATATTTTAAAAGGAGACATCAAGATCAAATGGGATTTATTCCAAGGATGCAAGGATACATCAATATCCACAAATCAATCAACATTAATAAAAGAAGGATACAGAGACCTCTGGGACAACACTAAACGCACCAACATTCGAATTATAGGGGTCCCAGAAGAAAAAGAGAAAAAGAAAGGGTCTGAGAAAATATTTGAAGAGATTATAGTGGAAAAATTCCCTAACATGGGAAAGGAAATAGTCACTCAAGTCCAGGAAGCACAGAGAGTCCCATACAAAATAAACCCTAGGAAAAACACACCAAGACACATATTAATCAAACTAACAAAAATTAAATTCAAAGAAAAAATATTAAAAGCAACAAGGGCAAAACAAAAAGTAACATAGAAAGGAATCCCCATAAGGTTATCAGCTGATTTTTCAGTGGAAACTCTGCAGGCCAGAAAGGAGTGGCAGGATATATTTAAAGTGATGGAAGAGAAAAACCTAAAACCAAGATTACTCTACCCTGCAAAGATCTCATTCATATTCAATGGAGAATTCAAAAGCTTTTCAGACAAACAAAAGGTAAGAGAATTCAGCACCACCAAACCAGCTTTACAACAAATGCTAAAGAAACTTCTCTAAGCAGGAAACACAAGAGAAGAAAAAGATGCACAAAAACAATTAAGAAAATGGTAATAGGAACACACATTTTGATAATTACCTTAAATGTAAACGGATTAAATGCCCCAACCAAAAGACACAGACTGGCTGAACGGATACAAAAACAAGACCCGTATATATGCTGTCTACAAGAGACCCACTTCAGACCTAGGGACACATACAGACTGAAAGTAAAGGGATGGAAAAAGATATTCTGTGCAAATGGAAATCAAAAGAAAGCTGGAGTAGCAATACTCGTATCAGAAAAAATAGACTTTAAAATAAAGACTGTTACAAGAGATAAGGATCATCACTACATAATGATCAAAGGATCAATCCAAGAAGAAGATACAACAATTATAAATGTTTATGCACCCAACATAGGAGCACCTCAATAAATAAGGCAAATGCTAACAACCATGGAAGGAGAAATCAATAGATAGTAACACAATAATAGCAGGGGACTTTAACACCCCACTTACACCAATGGACAGATCATCCAAACAGAAAATAAATAAGGAAACACAAGCTTTAAATGACACAATAGATCAGAGAGATCTAATTGATATATATAGAATATTCCACCCAAAAGTGGCAGAATACATTTTCTTCTCAAGTGCACATGGAACATTCTCCAGGATAGATCACACCTTGGGTCACAAATCAAGCCTCGGAAAATTTAAGAAAATTGAAATCGTATCAAGCATCTTTTCTGATCACACATTATGAGACTGGAAATCAATTACAGGAAAAAAACTGTAAAAAACACAAATACATGGAGGCTAAACAGTGTGCTACTAAATAACCAAGAGACTACTGAAGAAATCAAAGAAGAAATTTAAAAATACATAGAAACAAATGACAATGAAAACACGACAACCCAAAACCTATGGGATGCAGCAAAGGTTCTAAGAGGGAAGTTTACAGCAATTCAATCTCACCTCAAGAAACAAGAAAAATCTCAAATAAACAATCTAACCCTACACTTAAAACAACGAGAGAAAGAAGAACAAAGAAACCCCAAAGTCAGTAGAGGGAAAGAAATCATAAAGATCAGAGCAAAAATAAATGAAATAGAAATGAAGAAAACAATAACAAAGATCAATAAAACTAAAAGCTGGTTCTTTCAGAAGATAAACTAAATTGATAAACCCTTAGCCAGACTCATCAAGAAAAAAAGGGAGAGGACACAATCAAAAAATTTGAAATGAAAAAGGAGAAATCAAAACTGACACTGCAGAATTACAAAGGATTATAAAAGACTACCACAAGCAACTATATGCCAATAAAACGGACAACCACGAAGAAATGGACAAATTCATGGAAAGGTACAATTTTCCAAGACTGAACCAGGAAGAATTAGAAAATATAAACAGACCTATCACAAGTAATGAAATGGAACTGTAATTAAAAATCTTCCAACAAACCAAAGTCCAGGACCAGATGGCTTCACAGGTGAATTCTATCAAACATTTAGAGAAGAGCTAACACCCATCCTTCTCAAACTCTTCCAAAAAATTGCAGAGGGAGAAACACTCCCAAATTCATTCTATGAAGCCACCATCACCCTGACACCAAAACCAGAAAAAGATAACACCAAAACCAGAAAAAGATATCACCAAAAAAGAAAATTATAGATCAATATCACTGATGAACATAGATGCAAACATCCTGAACAAAATACTAGCAAACAGAATCCAACAGCATATTAAAAGGATCATACACCATGATCAAGTGGGATTTATCCCAGGGATGCAAGGATTCTTCAATATATGCAAATCAATCAATGTGATACACCATATTAACAAACTGAAGGATAAAAATCATATGATCATCTCAATAGATGCAGAAAAAGCTTTTGACAAAATTCAACACCCACTTATGATAAAAACTCTCTGGAAAATGGGCACAGAGGAAACCTACCTCAACATAATAAAGGCCATATATGACAAACCCACAGCAAGCATCATACTCAACGGTGAAAAACTGAAAGCATTTCCACTAGGATCAGGAACAAGACAAGGATGTCCACTCTCGCCCTTCCTATTCCACATAGTTTGGGAAGTCCTAGCCACAGCATTCAGAGAAGAAAAAGAAATAAAAGGAATACAAATTGGAAAAGAAGAAGTAAAGCTGTCACTGTTTGCCAATGACATGATACTATACATAGAAAATCCTAAAGATGATACCAGAAAACTACTAGAACTAATCAATGAATATGGTAAGGTTGTAGGATACAAAATTAATGCACAGAAATCTCTGGCATTCCTATACACCAACAACAAAAAATCAGAAAAAGAAATTAAGGAAACATTCCCATTTACCATTGCAACAAAAAGAATAAAATACATAGGAATAAACCTGCCTGAGGAGGAGAAAGACTTGTCCTCAGAAAATTATAAAACACTGATGAAAGAAACCAAAGATGACATAAGCAGATGGAGAAATATACCATGTTCTTGGATTGGAAGAATCAATATTGTGAAAATGACTATACTACTCAAAGCAATCTACAGATTCAACATAATCCCTTTCAAACTACCAATGGCATTCTTCACAGAATTAGAACAAAAAATCTTACAATTCGTATGGAAACACAAAGACCCCGAATAGCCAAAGCAATCTTGAGAAAGAAAAACAGAGTTGGAGGAATCAGGCTCCCTGACTTCAAACTATACCACAAAGCTATGGTAATCAAGATAGTATGGTACTGGCACAAAAACAGAAATATAG
The DNA here is from genome assembly GCF_028564815.1 of Eubalaena glacialis. Classification (NCBI taxonomy): domain Eukaryota; kingdom Metazoa; phylum Chordata; class Mammalia; order Artiodactyla; family Balaenidae; genus Eubalaena; species Eubalaena glacialis. Next base: position 102,884,674 of record NC_083723.1, on the reverse strand, counting down.
ATCAATGGTACAGGATAGAATGCCTAGAGATAAACCCAAACACATATGGGCACCTAATTTACTACAGAGGAGGCAAGAACATACAATGGAGAAAAGTCAGCCTCTTCAATAAGTGGTGCTGAGAAAACTGGACAGCTACATGTAAAAGAATGAAATTAGAACATTATCTAACACCATACACAAAAATAAAGTCCAAATGGATTAAAGATTTAAATGTAAGACCAGACACTATAAAACTTTTAGAGGAAAACATAGGAAAAACACACTTTGACATAAACCACAGCAAGATCTTTTTTGACCCACCTCCTAGAGTAATAGAAATAAAAAACAAAAATAAACAAATGGGACTTAATTAAACTTAAAAGCTTTTGCACAGCAAAGGAAAACCATAAATAAGACAAAAACACAACCCTCAGAATGGGATAAAATATTTGCAAATGAAACAACAGACAAAGGATTAATCTCCAAAATATACAAACAGCTCACGGAGCTCAATATCAAAAAAACAAACAATCCAGTTAAAAAGTGGGCGGAAGACCTAAATAGACATTTCACCAAGGAAGACATACAGATGGCCAAGAGGCACATGAAAAGATGTTCAACATCACTAATTATTAGAGAAATGTAGATCAAAACTACAATGAGGTATCCCTTCACACCAGTCAGAATGGCCATTATCTAAAAAGCTAGAAACAATAAATGCTGGAAAGCGTGTGGTGAAAAGGGAACCCTCTTGCACTGTTGGTGGGAACGTAAATTGATAAAGTCACTATGGAAAACAGTATGGAGGTTCCTTAAAAAACTAAACATAGAACTACCATATGACCCAGCAATCCCACTACTGGGCATATACCCTGAGAAAACCATAATTCAAAAAGAGACGTGCACTACAATGTTCATTGCAGCTCTATTTACAATAGCCAGGAAACAACCTAAATGTCCATTGACAGATGAATGGGTAAAGAAGATGTGGCACATATATACAATGGACTATTACTCAGCCATAAAAAGAAATGAAATTGAGGTATTTGTAGTGAGGTGGATGGACCTAGAGTCTGTCATACAGAGTGAAGTAAGCCAGAAAGAGAAAAACAAATACCGTATGCTAACGCATATATATGGAATCTAAAAAAAAAAAAAGCTGGTACCGATGAACTCAGTTGCAGGGCAGGAATAAAGAGGTAGACATAGAGAATGGACTTGATGACATGCGGTGGGAGGGCGGAGCTGGGGCGAAGTAAGAGTAGCATCAACATATATACACTACCGAATGTAAAAATAGTTGACTGGTGGGAAGCAGCAGCATAGCACAGGGAGATTGGCTCAGTGCTTTACGATGACCTAGAGGGGTGGGATAGGGAGGATGGGAGGGAGGCTCAAGAGGGAGGGGATATGGGGACATGTGTATGCATACGGCTGATTCACTTTGTTGTGCAACAGAAACTAAAATGGTATTGTGAAGCAATTATACTCAAAGATCTATTTAAAAATAAAAAGGATAAAAATCCAATGATCATCTCAACAGAATGCAGAAAAAGCATTTTACAACACTGAACATCCATTCATGATAAAAACTCTCAACAAAGTTGGTATAACAGGAACATACCTTGACATAATAAAGGTAACTTATGACAAGTAAAATTTTTATTTTAAATACTAACAATAATATCTTCTGTAAATGAAAAGAGTTGTCTCATTTTCTAATATGTATGAGTTTTGCTTCTTTATCTTGCCTTGCGGCACTGGTTAACAGCCTGCAGGAAAATGTTAAATAGAAGCGGCAAAAGCAGACATCATGCCATGTCCCTGCACTTAGGAGAGAGGTGTATTTACTGTAGGTTTTTTTATAGACACCCAAAATCAGATTGAAGGGTTTCTCTTGTATCCTAGGTTTGCTGTCAATTATACTGTTGTATTATTTTTTTACATAACAGGTGTTATTTTTTCAAAAATGTTGGCAGTTATGGAGATGATAATTTCTCATTTATTTTGTTTATTTGAGGTATTTAATTTTTGATAATTAAACCAAAGTTAAATTTCTGGGGATAACACCAGTTATTTATTATTTATTTTATACAGTGTTGATTTTGTTTTGTCAATATTTTGTTAAGGAATTTTGTATTTCTGTTCTGGAGGGATAGTATTCTTTAATTTTTTTCCTTGTAATATTTTTCATGTTTAGATATAGGCATTATGTTGGCCTCCATCTTAGTCGACTCAGGCTGCTATAACACAATACCACAGATTGGGTTACTTTTAAACTTTTATTTCTTACAGTTCTGGAGGCTGTAAGTCCAAGATGATCGTGCTAGCAGGGTCAGGTGAGGACCTTCTTATGGGTTGAAGACTGCCAAACTCACTGTGTCATCACACAGTGGAAGTGGCTAGACAGCTCTGTGTGGTCTCTTATACGAGCATTAATCCCATTCATGAGGGCTCCACCCTCATGACCTAAGTACCTTTCATAGGCCCCACCTCCTAATAGTATTGCGTGAGGGTTAGAATTTCAACATATGAATTTGGGGGAGATACAAACAGCCTCATAAAATGAATTTCATATTTTTACATTTGTTTGATATTTAGCAATTTGTTCTTTGCTCCTTCTTTATCACCTTCTGTTGAGTCAACTGTACATATTGAAGTACTGGATTTTATACCCTATATTGACACTTTAGCTACATCTCTTTTTATTATTTTTAATAGTTTCCATAGATACTACCACATGCATTTCTATGTAATAACACTGTAGCTTTGAACAATATTATGCTACTTCATAAAGCAGTGTAAAAAAACTTAAGCTTTTATGCTATTATTTTATTAGTTTTTTATGTACGGCATAAATACTATATTACATTGTTAATATTGCTGCTTTAATCACTTATTAATCTTTTAAAGAAATTAAGGAAAGCAAGTATGTTTGCATATTACCAGTCCTGTGCTCTTCATGGACATTTTCCATGTCCCGTGCACTTCATTCATCCTCATACATTTGGAATTTCATAATTTACTTCAGCTAGGAATATTTCCACATTTCTTAGAGTAAAGATCTACTAGAGACTAAATCTTTTAGTTTTTTCTGTCTGAGAATGTTTTTGTAAAGATTATTTCCCTAGATTTAGAATTCTAATTTGAGAGTTATATTTTCTCTCTCAGCATAAAAATATTCTAATATTATCTATTATTACTGGTGAGAAGTCAATCTTTATTAGTATCATTTCTTTCTCCTGTACCTAAGAGGCATTTTCTTTCTGATTTATCCTTTTAAGAATGTGATTTTATCTTTAATTTTTAGCATTTTGGCTGTGATGTATGTGTAAGTATTTGTATGTGTGGTTGAGCATATATGTTTGGTATTTCTCTATACATATTTTATAGATATTTTTATCCCCTTATTCTTAATATTTAATTTTTATACATATTTTTATCCCCTTATTCTTAATATTTAATTTATTTTGTCATTACAACTTTAACTGTAAAGCTATTCAGGCAGCTAACAGATTTTTTTGCATAACTATGAACATTATAATTATTTAAGAAATAATTTCAGCAATGCTAAAAATCAGTATGTATTTAATCAACAGGCAATTGGAAAAAGATGATTAAGACTCTCAATCTAGGAGAAAAATCTATAATTATTAAATACATTTCCTTAGGTACTACATTATTTGGATATATCCATTTGGGAAATACTCATTCAGACATTTATAAAAAACATAGACTACAATTTTTTTACAGTAGTCTCTGGGCTAAAACCACGGGTAACCATTATGGTGATCTTTATTTGGAAGACAGCATGCCAGGTGTAAATATTGCTCTAGATAGATGGTAACAGTTTGTGTAATTATTATTTATTTTATATTAACTGCTTCTGAGGAGACACAATCTGTTAAGATCAGACCACCAAACCCCAACTGATAGATTTTTGACAATTTCAATAAATAGACACTTGAGAATTTCATGTTTTTTTATAGTGCATCTTGGTATCTTTGTAAAGAAAGAAATGGGGGGAAAAAGAGAATGTCCTGATTTTCTTTATTTCCTTTAAGAATTTCTCAGAAGTATCTACTCATATTTCTCTGAACCACATTTTAAGAACACGAGAAAGATTTTAGGAAAAGATTAGCTATAGTTTGTGAAAGAGAATGCAACATAGATACATAAAACTGCCAGTAGGGTAGGGCTACAATGTTATACTACCTCTGAATCTAAAATGACCCTATCTTATGTAGAAATTATATTACTGTCATTGAAGTTACCTTCATAATTCACAATATATATTAAACATGGATGTATTTTTTGGTGCTTAATGCAGTCTGAGGTTCATTGAAAAAAAAAAAGTCCAAATGTTTTAGCAGATTATAGCCTACATTTTTCATTATACTATTTCAGTAGTATTTTTATGATGAAAATAGTTTTTCTCAGATAAGATGAAGAGATCACAAGTAGATGTACATGTTATAGAGTGAATAAATTATACTGTGTAAGATCAGTATGTCCTGTAATTCTCTTAGCAAAAAAATGTCTCTCAGTTTATGTCTATATACAGAAACTTATTCAAGTTGAGTGGTAGTTTTAGTTGAATAACAAATTAGTTCAAATTAAACAACTAATCAGTTAAATCAGTAGTTGCCTAAATTGACTTAGTGATTGAATGTTGAAATAGAACAATTACCTCTCACGTGACTTATATGTATTTAATTCTGATCATTTCTGCTTATCTTGAAATAAATTTTAGGTTTCTGTTCTTATAAAATAACATCATAGTTCACACTGCTTTAACAAAATGCTACAGGCTGGGTGACTTAAACAACAAAAATTTCTCACAATCCTGGATTCTAAGAAGTCCAAGATCAGTGTGCCAGCATGGTCAGGTTCTGGTGAGAGCCTTCTTCCTGGTTTGCCCATGGCTATCTTCTTGCTGTATCCTCATATGGCAGACATATCTCTCACGTCTCTTCTTGTAAAGGCACTAATCCCATTCATGAGGGCTTTGCCCACATGACCTAATTACACCCCCCAAAGGTCCCACCTCCAAATACCATTACACTGGGGATTAGGGCTTAACGTATGAGTTTGGGGGAGACACAAACATTTAGTCCATTGCAAATGCAATAACTTTCTTTTAACTGGCAGATATTAAACTAATATTGCCAAGGCAATTATATATTAGTACCTATGAAATCCAATTAAATATACTGTAATTGTATAGTATTGAGGTTGCTTCAGTAAATACCCAGAACTTGATCTTGATATATATTATATTATTTTGGTTTTATATTTTGGTTTAACCCAGCAATTATATTTAATAAAACATGTTACTAGAAGCTAAGAAAAATAGAAGCAACTAGCCCATCACCAAAACTGCCAAAACTGCAGCTGATGTGCAGATCCATGCAAAAAAAATACATATGTCTTAAGCTACCAGTATTTTAGAGTCATTTATTATGTAGCATTTCAAAGCAGGGAAACCAGGGCATACTTAGACCAATGCAAGTACACAAGTCAAACTTGCTGATACACAGAACATAAGTTGGGATGTGATGAGATTAAGCAGCAGAAACTGGTTTAGACATCAGGCTCAGTACTTTGTAATTTATCCTAAAATAAAAGTGATCCATTGAAACATTTTACCCACTAAAATAATCACATTTAAAATTTAGAAAGATTGCTTGCTTAAATTTGTAGCAAATGCTGACAGAATTTTCAGAGGAAACACTCCCAATCCAACACACGAAATATTTCTCCGTGAAATAGGTTGCAAGTTTTTTGTTTGTTTTTTTTAATTCCATGTTTATAATGGCAGGAAAGTCAATTACACAAATATTTAGAAAGCTTTACTCCGGAAAGAGAGGTGAGCTCTGTCACTGGCATTTTCCCTGAGGTATCTGATAAGATAAAGCCTGGGTTTTAACAGGTGTCTGGCTCAGAATACAAAAGACAGAGCTTGAATACTGCCAATATGTTAAGGCTATATTAGAGAGACAATCCATTTCTACCCCTAAGGAAACTTGGACCCCCAAAAGACAACACTTTGCAGAAAAAATCACCCTATAGAGAGAGGGAATATATATGCCTTTCTCAAATTCTACTTAGAGCATAACAGACAAGATGAAATAAGCATCCCTTAAGAATGCTTAACCGTATGCCCACATGAATCTGAATTTGGTCCATGAATTCATATTACCTGTATAGTTCAAAGCACACTAGTTAATATTTTATTTTAGTGTTGTCCCAAATCAGTAGTGCTCTGAGGTCCCTGACAGAAACAAACTGAAAAAATGAATTTCAAATGACAACCTCAAGAAAATTGTACTAAGAAAAAAAAAAATCAAAGACTATGAGACATAATACTTAAGTCACTAAACATATTAATAAATGAGCCAGAATGCTAAAAGATAAACTAAATTATAATTATCAGTTAAAGAATATTCGTTTATTTACAGTGCTTAAAATATAAAGGAGATATTGAAATCATAATGAAAGAGCAATGATCTATAAAAATTAAGCAAGGTGGTCTTTTTAAAGACAGAATATCTAAGATTTTAATATATAATAATTAAAATTGGGGCTTCCGTGGTGGCGCAGTGGTTGAGGGTCTGCCTGCCAATGCGGGGGACACGGGTTCAGGCCCTGGTCTGGGAAGATCCCACATGCCGCAGAGCAACTGGGCCCGTGAGCCACAGCTACTGAGCCTGCGCGTCTGGAGCCTGTGCTCCGCAACAAGAGAGGCCGCGATAGTGAGAGGCCTGCGCACCGCGATGAAGAGTGGCCCCCGCTTGCCACAACTAGAGAAAGCCCTCGCACAGAAACGAAGACCCAACACAGCCAAAAATAAATAAATTATAAAAAAAAAGAAAGCCTATACTTTAAAAAATAATAATAATAATAATAATTAAAATTAGAAACTCACTGCAGGGAAAGAAGTAACAGGCTTGACATTGCTGAACAGTGAACTGGTGAATAAAAAGATATGTCTGAAAAAATTTACCAGGATTAAAACATATCATTATTGGGTAAAGCGAAAATATACACAATATATATTACATATAATAATCTGTTCTCTCTGCCTGACTGACTGAGCTGGTTCACTGGTCTTCTTCTGTCCTCAGACTGGGACTTACACCATCAGCACTCCCGGGTCTCAGCCTTTGGAACTGGACTAGAACTTACGCCACTGGCTCTCCTGGTTCTCAGGCCTCCAGACCCGGCCTGGAGCTTGACACCAGTGTCTTTCTCGATCTCCAGCTTACAGACAGCAGATGGGGGCAGGGTGGGGGTGGGGGGCAGCGGTGGAGAGGGTTTCTCAGATTCCATAATAGTCAACTCCTTATAATAAATATCTTTGTGTATGTGTGTGTGTATGTATATGTCTACATGTATGCATGTATATATATATATATGTATGTATGTGTATATATAATGTATGTATGTATATAACCTACTGGTTGTTTCTCTAAAAAAAAACCAAGAATAGATATAGATAGATAGATAGATAGATAGATATAGACAGATATAAATTAGGTCAAATTGGGTTAATTATGCCATCACATCTTCATATCATGAATCAATTTCTGTCTTATTCAATCATCTTGTGAGAGTCTGGAGTTGTTAAAACCTCCCACAATGACTATTGCTAGTTTTTTGGTCTATCAATTATTCTCTCTTTTTCAGAGAGCAGGGAGGACTCTTTGATTGAATCATAATATCTAAAATGAAATGGGACCAAACACACATATGTAGCACAGTGAGCTTTCCTAAACTGAACACACCTGTGTACCAAGCACTCTGACCAATAAACAGCATTCCAGCACTCCAGCTCTTTTCATGCCCATTTCAAGCCATTTAATTCCTACCTCTTCAAGGTACCCACTATCTGACTTCTGTCATGGAAGATGCGTTTCTGTCTATTTTTGAACTTTCTATATATGAAATTATAAAGCATGTATCATTTATGTCTGGCATCTTTCGTTCAGCACCATGTGCATGTGGTTTATATAATTTGCTGTATGTAGTTTTAGTTTATTCACTTTCATTGCCATATAGTACTCCACTTTGTGGAATTTCTACCACAATTCATGTGTACATTTCTACTGTACGTGTACATTTGGATAGTTTCCAATTTTTAGACATTTTTGAATAGTGCTACTATAAACATACTTGTTTATATCTTTTGATGAACAAATGAACATTTCTGTTAGCTATAATCCTAGAACTGGAATGGCTGTGTCATAGTACAGGTATATGTTCAGCTTTAATCAATACCAAAAAACCCACATTGTTTTCATGACAGATAGCTCTTGGTTACAAATATCAGTTCCATGTAGAAGAGAGAATAAGCTGGTGGAACAGGGATGCATTAATCAAGTTGTCAAGGAAGTATCTTTATAACATCAAATATTTGTGTTATCACATAAGTTAAATTAGTCAGCTCATGAATAAGACAACAGAAGTAAAAGTTTCACACACAGTAAGAAAAAACACACAGATAAGAGAATATATAAGAAAATATCATATGAACACAAGGCCAAGAAACAAGCCTTTTATATCCTCCCTTGGACTCCCAATTCCATGTACACTTTCAATTTTTTTTTTTCAGGGAGAATAACATTCTTTACTTTTGTAGATACAAATTAACATAAGAATTAACCAAAATGCTTAGTAAGAAAGTGCTGACAAGGTCAAAGAAGAACTCAAGGAATAAGTAAAGATATATCGATACTTTTAGATAGAATGTGGAGTTAACTTGGATAGTGGCAGCCATCTGCCTTGAAAGTAAATTACTCGCTCCTTTAGAAATCTAAGCATTGTACAAGGTAGCAACCTGAAGTATTTATATAACAAACAGAGTGGCAGTTAATAATACACAGCAATGTGCCAATTTAAACCACAGAACATGTTTCTAACCAGTGTACAATAATTTCAGGGTCACTATATTCAAATGCAATCAGTCAGGCAGGGAGTTCAAAACACTTCAGAATCTGAAATGATGATCTTGGTAAAAGTCAGGTAATAGTAATGGCAGCATTACTAGGGGGTTAACCCTCTCAATCTACGATCAGATCTCTTGAGCTTTAAATGCCTTGCCACAAATATTCACACTTTCACAATCAAGGCCAAGCAAGATAAAGCTGAGAATCTATTAAAAGTTCTGATGTGGTACGTAAAACTGGAATTAACATTTATGACATCATCAGGCATATGTAATATTTTTCTCTGAAACAATGTTTTACTCCATAATGTTACTTAACTAATCCCAAATTACGTTTAAAAAAAGAAAACAAACAAAAACATTAATTGTGTAAAGGCACCAAAGTATTAAAATTCTATACGAGACACTTCAACCATGACAAAGCTGCTAAATAATTTTAATCTTCTCTTGTCGACAAAATAAAATTTGCCACTGAGAAATCACAACAGCACCAAAGGAATACTGCAAAAGAGGCACACTATATAACTGAAGAACTTGGAGCAGTAGGAGAGTTTTCACTTATTTAAGAACCCAGGAGAAGTGTAGACAATGCAAGGACTGCTACTTCAAAGGTTGAGACTGAAGGGACAGGGGACAAACAGAATTTTAGTGTGACGATTAGGCACTATAGCGGCAGCCTTTTTTTCGCACCACACTGCAGCTAAAATAAGCGAGTCCAGGGAGAAAGAGCTGAATTCACTCTGATTTCTGGCATCCATACTTCAATAAGTGGCTGCCTCTTTGGGACAGCTGAGAGTTGGGGGATTTGCTCAATGCAAAGAAGTCATTTAGGGGCATCACAATGATGATGCAGAAAAGTGCATGTAGTGAAAATAAGAATCAACTTGCTTACTAACTGAATACAATGGTTTAACTTGAGATAAGAGATAGCCTAAATATAGGTACGGCCTTAAAAATTGCACATTGTTACATGAATATAGCACGGCTTAGTTGCATGGCTGAGGTTCCCAAGCATTAGAGTTTTAATGATTGTACCTGAGATACTTTCCCCAGACAATACATTGAGATTATGCCATGGAAGAGTGTCAGTAAAACATCAAAAGGTCTGGTAATCTGCAGGTCTTTTGAGATATAATTTGCCTTAGCATATATTTATTTTCGACGTTAACATTATCAAAAGCCAATTCCTTGTTCATGTTAGCCTTCTGACTCAGTCACAGTAAACTCTGGTGGTAGTTACTGGTTGTATAACTATGGGTAAGTGCTTAATCTTACTGAATCTCAGTCTTTGAATAAATATATATCACATATATTAATTATTCCACATAAACCTATAAAATGAGAGAAAAAAAGATAACATATAGAGTTATTGAGATGACTAAATGAGATACTTTCTGTGAAAGCAAATGCCACAAATAATGATGTACGTTACTTATTTAATATTAATCGAGCGTCTATTCTAAAAATCAAATGCTTACAATCATAATGTTCTTTCTTACTGAAGATTATTTTGTTCTCTCAAAATCACATCCTTGCTGGAGATCTCTCCCAAATAAGCATACTATACAAATATTTTAAAAATAATTAAAATGCACTAACTAGTCTGATGTATTTGCTTTATTATCCCTCATGTGCTTTTTAAATTCATGAAACCTGATATATTAAATTAAAAATGTAACTCACTGGCTAAACATACATAGTTTTCTGAGATATTACTGCCATTAAAAAACGTAGTATCTTTTGTATTCACAGTGATTTACTTGATAACAGGAGAGACATACTGACTAGGTTAGGTTTCCCCCGTATCTAGTACATAAAACCCTGCACTTCTCTGTAGCACCCAACTCAGCTGATTTATGTAATGTTGGTTGATTTCTTTCTCCTCCTCTAAAATATACACTTCATGACTGGAAGGTCTGTATCTTTCTTTTGTCCCCTACTATCCCAACTGATTAATGGTGCTTTCTTCACTCTGAGAAGGTATATAAATTCAGCTGTTAAAATTTTAATTGGTTTGAAAAAGGAATTCTCCTTGCCCCTGAGAGATGAACGTACGTATGTCTATAATTATGTGATAAGGTCTATAAAAAGGGACTGAATTTTATCAGGAAAGATTTGGAGTATGGATCCCACTTATGTATATGATGATCTTAGTCACAATGCCAAGAACGTCCAATACAAATATAACTGGAGCCACAAATGTTAGCCATATGTGTAACTTTAAACTTTCCATTACCACAATTACAGAAGCAAAAGGAATTAGTAAAATGAATTTAAATAACATATTTCATTTAAACCAATATATCCAAAATATAATTTGTAATTAACATAAAATGTTAAGTTATTTTACATTTTTTATGCTAAGTCCTTGAAATGGGGTGTGTATTTTATAATTACAGAATATCGCAATTCAAACCAGTTACATTTAAAGTTCTCAAACATGACATGGCTAGTGGCTACCATATTGGACAACACACCTTTAGAATGAAAGAGAAGATATTAATTGTGTTTATTTTAGAGGAAAGATCATTAAAATACTTATTTGAGTAGATAAATTTATAATTTTTTTTCAAAAGTTGACATATATTGCTGGAAACGTATCTTAAGTCTCATTTTACTAAGATTGATGGCTTGACATGGAGTTATATCCATGGTGGCTTTGATTCCGCTTTCCCACTGTCTACAGGAAAACTACTACCTTTCATGCCTTCCTCTTTTTTTTTTTTTTTTTTTCTGTTTTTGCCTTTTCAAATTATTTGCCTTCTTTGTCTCCTCCAAATAACTAAATGAAAAGAGAATAAAAGAGTCCTGAATTTGGGGATTCAAATACTGCATTTCCAATTTTCACAACTAATGCCAAGGGAAACTGTTCTTCACTGAAAGAAATACTTACTCATGCATAACTTCTATAAACAGTTTACTGATATTCTAAATGTGGTTTGAAAGACTGTATCCAGAAACATACTTTTAGAATTCTCTTACTCAAGAATTTTCAAAGAAGTTGCCCAAACCTATACCTTCAAACAAGAGGAATGAGCTTATGGTGCTGCCTGCTCTGACGCTTTCTGATTCAACTTAAATTTTTTATAGTTCAGCATGTTGGATTGTTTGCGGTACTCTAATCCTGATTCTTTCCAATAAATACTGTTTACAGTACTCTAATCCTGATTCTTTCCAAGAAATATTGGTATACAACAATTCCTACTCTCATTTATCTATGTTCTATAATGGTACTTCAGTTATTTTATGTCTATACTGTATGGTCATTAATCAACCCTGTTCCCTCAGGGTGCTTGATGATAGGTTTCCCACACTCAATTTATTCCAGGGGCATCACAAGAGTTTTACAGAATTTTGGCTGATGTGGTCTGGTCTTTCACTATCTCTACTCCTCTTCCTTCTCTTTCCATTAAATTAGGTTTAGCAAGCTGCGCCAAGCACAGCAATGGATTATGCATCTCTTTTCAAAACAGCCCAGTTTTCAAAAATATTATGAAAAGACAAAAAAAACCAGGCATGGTTAAGTGTCCTGTACTTTAAAGGGCTGGTAACCATCACTTCAGTTGGCCTATTCAATGTAAACTGTAGCAATTATCTGTTGTTGTAGCCCTGTAAACAGTAAATAGAATACTAAAAATGGCATATATTTTGAAATATCAAAGCTTTGACAAGAAAATACAAATCCTGGGGGGCATAAAATTGAAATGTGAATGATTTTTGGCTAGTGTTATCTGCGTTCATTCTGGGTTTGGCCCCCCAGAATTTTATTGCTGGTTTTTGGAAAGTCACAATTTTAGTGTAAATAAAACATACTTTATTTAGGCAACAGAAATGTGAGACTCAAAGAAATTAGCTTCCAAGATAGTAAGAGAAATGCTCTTTTTGGTCCATGCACAACAAACTCAAAATTACCTCTAACAAAATTATCCAACTAGCAATTATATTTTGCTAAGAAGCATACCAAGAAACACACTAGAAAAATTCTAAAATAGACTTTATTAAACATTTAAATAGGCCCAGCTATTCACAAGTAACATATTTGTCTTTCTTTTACTCCTCACCTCCAGTCTGTCTATATTTTTCTTACACACAGATACTGAAATTCTAATGCATTACCTTCTGAATCAATAGCACATACAGTATTAATAATTAAATAATCCTAATTATTTAAAAAATTAGGAAGTGGGATTTTCAGCTTGGTATTTTAAAAATGATAGCTGACAAATATTAATGCTGAGCAGATGTTAAAACATTTTCAATATTGTAATAAAATTATCTATTTTAATAGCCTGTTCTAGCAATGTTTTTCTAATTCTCATCATCTCTCTAATTATTTTATAGTAACAATTTAATGATACAAGATTATTCTAGGAGTCTAAAGGGAAATAATATTCATTTTTTATGTAAAAAATAGGAGGAAATATCCCCAAGCAATAGAATTACAGCCACAGAAGGTAGCTCTACTTGACCAGCTGCTCTGTGACACAGTGCAAGAAAGGATCCAAAATAAGCAAATGTGTGTTTGGGGCAACATTCTTGTGCTGCATCACTGACTTGGTAGTGGAGTAGGGACATATGGAACTGAGAGCAAGAGGGAATGGAATTTTACTTTAATGAATACAATGAATACGTTTATATAAGCCAAAGAGTTTTCAGTGTCACACTTACGACTAATGCTGAAGAAGGAAGACTTGTTTGTGTCTTTAAATGACATTGGTGGAATTCCTCAAGGCCATTTTATTATGTAAAATATTACTCCTTAAGAAAAACTGGACTCTTTCTAACACAAAAGTAAAATATACTAAAAATTGTTACTCTTACTCAGGAATTAATGTATTTTAGTTTTTATCATGAACTTACAAGGTAAACTCACCATTTACTAGCAAGCTGGCAGCAATTTTTTCCAGAATGCAATGTGCATGATATGTAACCAGTCACAACATTCTTCTATTTCCATTCATTTTGGCAATTAAAATTTAGTTGCTTTAATAAGAACTTCATTGTTACAACCTCACGGGACAAGTAAGGCAAATAAAAAGGTAGCATAGACTTGGGTTATTTAAGGAATGAGTAGAATATCATCAAATATCCACAAGTGAAAATCATCTTCTTTGGCATTCAGAAGACAAGAGTGACTTCTGCTTTAAAACATTAATGGTTTTTTAAAGGGTTTTATGTGAATGGAAGGCACTGGTTTCATTATTGCATTATTGCAAAGTTAGCAAAAATATATTACTCAAAGTCTCACAAATCTTAGAATTAGTTATGCTTTTGTATACAAATTTCTGTTGTAAATCTACAGAAATAAACAGAAGTAAACTATTTCCCTTAATAGGGTGTTACTGACAATGACGTATTTGTGAAGTTGAAAACTGAAAAATAAAGAAACGCTTTGTTATAGGTCATGAACTAATACATATATTTTATCCACAAACCTCAATTTCCAGTTGCTTATCCAAGATAATTTATATACATATGTTACAAGTAGTAAAATGACACATTTTTTCATTTAGTGATTTTAATTTGGTTTAAACTGCAAAGGAGAACACAGATGGATATGTACCTGCCATCAACTGCCTCAAAATTAATTTTTAGATGAACAAAAGCCCACTCTCTTTCCTAAAGGGGCTGATTCTAAGGCAGGGGCAAACTTGACCAGTCCCAAAGAATGAAGAACTTATAATGAGCTCCTGGTAAAACCTGGGCAAAATAAGCAGAATCTTGCAATAACCAATCTCATCACCATGAGAAAACAGTGTGAATATTTAAAGCCTTATTATTCAAAGTGTGGTCCATGGACCAGAAGCATGGGCTCCCACCTGGGAGCTCATTACAAGTGCAGAATCCTAGGCTCTACCAGGTCTACCAGGTAATTGAAGAAACACTAGTCAAAAGGAAAATGGTGGCATAGTAACAATGAAATGCTCAAATTCCCTTTGATGGTGATGAGATTTCAGAAAGAAACCCCATCAATCACAGGCCCAAGACAGGAAAAAGCATTATTGTGAACATGATAAGAACACAAAGCCAAACTGAAAAATACGAGAAACAAATGAGGAAGCTAAAACAGAAAACAGATCAGCATACATGTTTGGAGAGGTGGTATGGGTGGTGGTGTTTCATACTATTTACAGATTTACTGAGATCCAGAACTAAATCCAGCAGAAGCCATATGTTCAGTGTTCGGGTGGATAAGCTCTGTGTCGCTCCATGTATGACAAAGCACCTAGGGGGCTTCAGAATAAAATGGTGCTTAGGCTGTCATAAATGGAGTCCAAAAGGTAAATTAGTAAAATAAAATGCATACATTAATGTATGTAAATCAATATTTCCTACAAAAAATAGACACTATGCAAAATTTAACTAATACCTAGAAAGAAACTATATGTATCCCCCCATACACTGTGGGGGGAATGGGCAAAATAGGTGAAGGAGATTAAGAGGTACAAGCTATGAAACTTGTTAGGTATGAAATAAGTTACAAGAATATGATATACAGCACAGGAAATATAGTCAATATTCTATAATAACTTTGTATGGAGAATATTCTATAAAAATATCAAATTACTATTTTGCACACCTGAAACTAATATAATAGTGTAAGTCAAATATAGTTCAATAAAATTAATTAAAAATAAAACTACTTTGTGACATGAACAGAAGGTCAGAAATGGAAAAATATAAAGTTAAAGCAATTTATGACAAATAGAAAAAAACAAGCATGGTACAAATCAATTTAAATGTATCAATTTTCCCTATATGGATTAAATTCACCCAAAATGTACAAAATCAAATAGGATGAAAAAGTACAAGTACTCCTTAAAATTAAATGACTCAAAAAGCCAAGAATAAAAGAATGGGTAAATATATAACAGATAAATACTAACCAAAATAAAATTTGTAAAAGAAATATTGCTATCAGGAAAAAATATTCAGGTAGAAATACTAATGAGAGTAATATACTCATGGGGGTAAATAGTAATGGGAGTAGAGTAACACTATGACATACTATATAATGAAAAGGAACAATTTTTCAAAACTAAAGATAAAAACTAAGATGTTGCATTAACCTAATAGTACAGTTTGAAATCTATAAAGAAAAGTTAAGAGCAGAATACCAAGGAGAAACAAACTCACCCCGAATCTGATAATGACACTGTAATACAACAACTCTCTAATCATTAGATAAAAAACCCTTTTTAATTGTAAAAATATAGAAGATTTCAGCAAACTAGTTAAGAAACTTTACCTAATACATAGAGAGATCCTCTAAACATTACAGCTAGTAACCAGTTTTGTCAATCACACATGAATCATTTACAAAAAATGAACACGTTTAAGGCCAAAAATTTAGAAATCCCAAACATGGCACTGATAAAATTCTCTGATAATAACAAATCCAAAATAATAAAATCAATAAATGGTTTTAACAATATATTTAAAAACTAAGGGAGGTGTATGTTTCCAGGAAAATGTAGGAGACATACTTTAAACTATTTTATTTTTAACACTTAATTTACCATTAACAACTAAAATTTCTCGGGATTAAATACAAAGCAAAAAAAAAAAAAGTCTGAAATGTGAAGAGAAGACAGTATATACTTTCTTTAGGGCAGAGATGCTTGCAATGGATTTTCTTAGCTTTTGAACAAATCAGTTAATGTTTTAATTATCCTTTTGAATGACAGTTTTAGTGTAATAAAATTCTTGATTGATAGTCTTTTTAAAAAACATTGAATATTTTTACTTTAAAACCTGAAGGAACTTTTTGGCCAACCCAATACTTTGAATATGCCATCTCTGTTCTCTCCCTACCTAAACAGAAAAGGAGGAATCTCTAATGGGATGCAAATTCTTAATAAACTGATCTTGCAGCAAATACCAGTTATAAAACTTTGGGAGGAACCTTAAATGAGAGCTAAAAAGAGCAAACAAAAGCAGAAGATTTTAGGAAAGGGAAAGCAATTTAAAAAGCATTCATATAAATTATGAATTCATAAGCAATTTAAAAAGCATTCATATAAATTACATTTATAAATTACATAAATGTAAAACATAATGGGAATGATCACTTACCTCTTATCAGATATCAGGGAGGTCGAAAGAGGAACATCATCTTTGCAGTGCTGAAATAAAAAGAAAATAACTGTGTCAATTCAGAATTCTATATTTAGTGATAATATTTTTCAAGAATGAAGTAAAGACATTTTCAGATAATAGAATTAGAGTGATCTCAAAGGATTAAAGGGGAAAAAAAAAATCCAGCTCACAAACTACCAAGATTAGTGTCTGTTCACCACAGTCAGATTAGAAAACTTCCTATTTCATGGGACATCGGCTAAAGTACTCAGAAGAGTTTTGTCTCAGATGTGAGGGCAAACAACTCATAGACAAAATAATGCACTGGTCCCATCTTAAAAGCTTAAAAGCAGGACCTAAATGTATCACGTTGTTTCCAAGTAAATTAACAGCATCCCAGAACAAACTCAAGAATATTTATAGCATGCAGAAATATCCAGCACCCATAAATCCACATTGTCTGGCATCCTGTTAAAAATTATCAGGCAGACAAAGCAGCAGACAATATGACATGATTATAATAAGAAAAAAAAAAAAAAAAACTGACCCAGCTATGATACAGATAGACATTAAAACAGTTACTGTAGCTATATTCTGTTTGTAAAAAAGGAAGTATATGCTTTTTAAACTAGCAGAGAAAAACTGAAAAATAAAATTTTTACATTTCACTCACAATATAAAAAAATAAATAAAATACTCAGGAATAAATTCACAAAAGCCATGTAATATCTGTACACTGAAAACTACAAAGTATTGCTGACTCAAATTAAAGAACACTAATACAATAAAGCTTGTTATATTTGGGGGAAAATCAATCATCTTACGGATTCAAGACAACTATCAAAATTACTACAGATATTTTTGGAGAAATGAATAATTTGAAGTGGATGTGATGCTGCTAGAGCTATAATACACTGCTGGTAGGAAGTTAAAATGGTACAACTACTTTGGAAAAATATTTGAAAGTCTCCTAAAATATTAAACATATACTTGCCATAATTCCCAGCTATTTCATTTTTATGTATTTACTCAATTAAATGGAAACATTTGCCAACATAAAGATATATTCTTGTACATATACCTAATACTGTACCAGTTGCACATCTGAAAGTCCAAAGTGCTGAGAAACCCCTCAATCCTGGGCAAATCTGGATGTTTTTGTCACCCATCATACAGGTATGAGTAAATAAATTAAAATTTGATGAGTAACAATATTTATATGTTTTCAAAGTGCCTCTCTCTAAAACACATTTACAAAAAAGCAAAAAATAACTTTTCAGTGTGGAAGTCTGGCAGACAAAACATTAATCAAATGGTCAAAGTGAATATCATCAATAACGGCACAAATGGAAATTTTGTGCTACTTGATAAGATGCAAAGAAGATCATGCAGCACACTTCTGTGACATTCTTGTCAGAAAGTGTAGCCTGAATCTAATCATAGGGAATATCAAACAAATTCATATTTAGAGACATTCTTTAAAATAATTAGCCTGCAATTTTCAAAAGTATTAAGCTCCTAAAAGTCAAGGAAAGGCTGAGAAACTGCTCCAGAATGAAGGAAATTAAAGCGATATGACAACTAAATTCAATATGTGATTCGGAAGTGGATACTTTCTCTATGAAGACCATTACTGAGGTCATTGGTAGGACGGAATGGGCTCTAAAGATTAGATGATAGTAATATATCAATGTAAATTCCCTTATTATATCAGTCCTACTGTGGTTATGTAGGAGGATCGCCTTATGAAAATACACACTAAAGTATCCAGGGCACAAGATTAACAACTTACTGTCAAATAGTTCGGGAATAATTTTTCTGTACTCTGTCTCCTTGTTTTTCTAAGTTTGTGATTGCTTAAAAATTCAAAGAAAAAATTTAGAACCTTCTAAATGGAAAAAAGATACCAAATGCAAGGCTCTAAAAAAGTTATATTTTAAGAGAAGATGAATGATCAGCAGCAATTTCTGCCTAATGTGGAATTCATCTAGCACATAAGATTTGCTGAAGAGAAGTCTGGGGCTGCTAGGATGAAGAAAAAAAAAAAAAAGATATCCCTAGCTTAGGACAATATGAGATGTTAAACAGAGGAAGTAAAATAAAAGTCCATGGACCATTAAAATTTCTATGAAGCACTTCCATTTTCATATTCAAAGTTGTGAAATACAGTCTTGTAATTTAAAAACTAAGTGTATGGAGACTAATGCAATAAAACTTTTACACTCTTTTAAAAATTATTAATTAAACTTATTAACATTAAATTTCACATATTTGCATTTTAGTAGTAAACAGTACACCACTTTCATGCAAGTTAATGTTTTGGCACATATATGTATTTATAACAATTTGGATAACTAATCTATTTTGCTGAACCCTAGACAATATCTTTTATGAAAAGACTATCACAAACTCAAGTGTATCTACCTTTGTTGAAGTAAACACAATGAATTGGAAACTTCACTATGTCTCAATAACATTCCAAAAATGATTCAACAGCAGTGTTGATACAACTTATCTTTCTTAGGTTATACACTGAAATACTGCAGAAATCTAGGAAAAAATAAATGAATTCTGTGGAGAATACTCTATTTTTCATTCTTTATAAAGCAATTTAAAGGAAGAGTGGGTGATCTGAGGAGGGAGAGAGATCTCACATTCGTTAGTAAAGCCAAATTAAAAGTTTGATCAATAAAAAGGGTCTTTGCCATTGAAGGTGATTTGCATGTTCCTCTACATAAAGAGAAGAAAACTTAGGGAAAATAATAAAGATAAAAGAAAGTGAGTGAAAGGAAAGAACCATTCTATCCTGGCTTCTGGAAGATAAATTGTATGACAGGCCCAAGGACGATTTAAAATCTTCCAGCACAGCTTCCTGGGGGCTCTACCAATAAGCAAAGGCTAAAGCTAGACAAAATGTTTTTAAGCTTGACATCTGTACTCCACAATGACTATCAGGGATTTAATTGTGAGCTGAGGTTCTGACCTTCTCAACAAAATAAGAAGGAAAATTCAGAGGGAAAGAAGTTGAAATATGGATTGATGAGGTTGGGATCTGTACATGATCATCACAAGTCATTCTACGTGAATATATCAACGGTGTATAATCTTGACACACGAGACACAATTATAAGAGCTTGAAAGAAAGTCTGTTTTTTTAACAAACTTGGCTTAAATCTTTAGAATTCATACTTTTTTTAATGTGTACCTCAAATATTAATATTTTATTTTGTGGTGAACAAATTTAATACATATAATAATATGTATTAAAATATATTTTTTCAATATATTTTAAGTTTATTCACTGAACTCACCAGAATCCTATATCAATTACCATTTGTTAACATTAACTTCCTCCAATTATTTTTTAGTTTGTTTAGGTTAAAATATTTTTCTGTTTTCATCACCAGAAAGTTATTTAAAGTTTTAGTGATTCTTTTAGAAGATCCCAGTAACACCTAATATGGTATTTGGCATGAAAGGGACACTTAATTCTGTTTATTGGTGAAGTTATAACAGCTATTACATAAAGAGACTATACATTCTTTTCTTTTTCTTTATTTTATTTATTTATTTTTGGCTGTGTTGGGTCTTCGTTGCTGCGCATGGGCTTTCTCTACTGTGGCAAGCGGGGTCTACTCTCCGTTGCGATGTGCAGGCTTCTTATTGCAGTGGCTTCTCTTGTTGCAGAGCACGGGCTTTAGGCGCATGGGCTTCAGTAGTTGCAGCACATGGGCTCAGTAGTTGTGGCTCGCGGGCTCTAGAGCGCAGGCTCAATAGTTGTGGCGCACGGGCTTAGTTGCTCTGCGGCATGTGGGATCTTCCCAGACCAGGGCTTGAACCCGTGTCCCCTGCATTGGCAGGTGGATTCTTAACCACTGTGCCACCAGGAAAGTCCCGACATTCTTCAAATATAAAAATTATTTAAAATTTCCTTCCTAATGATCTTGACTTTGCCAGAGACTGAATGTACTAACAAGTCATAAAACAGAGGAATTCAGGAGTGCTTCTTTGAAACACATGGATCATTGTGTTCCATTCTCTTTTACCACCATTATAATGTGGATTTCTACAAAACACAAAATTATTGAAAAGAAATGGAAAGAAACAGTATCCCTGATCCTACAACCTTTGTGACATGTAAGTGGTTATATGGGAAGTATTTGGAAAACTGTTGAGAGCACACACATTTACAGGGAGCAGGACTTACTGAACCAAAGTTAGGAGAAACAGCATAAGGTAGGAGCATCCTAGGAAGGATGGGGAGATAGAGGTGTAGCAGAAAAGGAAGGCTACGGAAGGAGAATGTCAGAGCACAGGGTTAAATGAAAGATATGCAAGTGAAAACTTTACCAAGAATAACAATTTCTTGAGCGTCCAGTTTTTCATCTCGAAATTTTCACAAAATATTTACCCTAACCCCACTTTCATTTCAGTTTCCTTTAAGTATCTGCCTTCTTGAGTGGCTGTGGGCCACATTAGGTGATGTAGTAAAACAAATAAAAGAACCCGCACTGTACACCCCATTTTGCGAAAATAGGGAGTTCCTTTTATTTCCCAAGAGACTTGTAAATTTATTTGCTGGAAAATACAAATATATTTCATATAAATTCATAAATGTTAATCTCTTAATATGCTACATAATGAGAAATTATGACTGTCATACAAAGATTTTCTAATACTTTCAGGTGATTATATTGAAGAGTAACTATACTCACCCACATAACATCCTATGGTCCTAATATTAAAGTCATAATGTGGGGTTCAATGTACTATTGGCTTATGTGGATTTAGCTCAAAATAACAAAAGGCTTAATATTAAAAGTGAATTACAAGCTCAATATATGAATTTTGGGAAGACATAAACATTCAGTCTATAGAAATCGTATTCTCCAAGCCCTTCCTTCCTCACTTTTGTGCTCAAAGCACCTGCAATCCTTACATAGAAGCAAAATGTTTTCATAAAATATGATATGCAGGAACTGGGAGGGAAGATCATCAAAAATAAAAGTTAATTACAATCAATAGGCCAGATACTTTGCAAACTTTTCTTCTTCACTCATTGTCTCCTAGAGGAGTATAACTCATTTGATCTCCACACTTTGAATTCTGTTAAAGAACCTCTCAATTTAATGCTCAAAGAGTTGAAGCATTTCTGTTTCCCCTACCTTATAAACACTTAATGGAGCTTAGATGTTTGGAATAGTGCACCATGTATAGCAAAGCATGAGCTTTTCTGCGTTAACAGTAAAGCAGTGAAATATTTAGCAGTCAAGTGGGCAAGAGGACAAGATCAGATGGGACAAGATCAGACACATAGCACAAAGTTGACATAACCAAATTATCCCCTATTCCTGTCAAAAGATGTTGGTGTTTAAGGGCTTTTTTTGGGAGGAAGAAGTGGAAATACTGGAAGGCTACTTTGGGATGTTATTGATATTTTGAATTTATGGAATATAAGCCTTGACTGACTCCTATAGCTTTGAGGATAACCTGAGTATAATTAAGTATTCTGTGATGCTACAAGCTAAATAGTCTTTGCTTCCAGTCTTCTTATTTCACTCTCCTAGGACTCGATGGACCACTGAAACAGGAGAAGGATCACATACATGAATATACTCTACTGCATAAATTTGACATGAGATATTTAGAAATAGGTTAATAATAAACTGAATAGATTATATTCCAATACCTATAATGCTTTCCTACATGCCATATTTATCCCAAAAGTATTGCTCTTTTAATGATTTACCACTAAATATATTTATATTAGCATTCTTTTTTTTTCTTTTTTTTAAATTTGTTATCAGAAGTGGAAAGTTCATAAAATGAAGGCTCACATATAATAGCTGCGGTTTATTGAATGAGTTGTATGTACGAGGCATTATGTTAAGTGCTTTGTAGGTTTTATTCCAGTTAATTTCTTCAACCGGATGGAGGAACTACCAGGGTCTCCATTTTATAGTTGAGGACCTGAAGCTTCAATAAATAAAACAGTGTATCCATGGTCAGCAAAGCTAGAGGATGGCTGACCTGGCATTTGGACTGAAATCTGGCCAACTCAAAAGCCCTTCACTATTTCTATAAACTACTACAGTATGTATCTTTTATAAGTGAGTAATGTACTGAAATACCACTCCCACCACCATTTTTTTAAAAAAAGGTTAAAAGTCAAATAAGAATTCAGATTCCCTAAGGAAAACATTCATAATGGAGTAGTGATGTGTGGGGTTTGGAATCTTGTCTGTTATAAACTGACCACAGACATGTTACTGAACCTCTGAGCACCAATGTTCTCTTCTGTAAAATGAGCACAGCAAATATCGAGGTGAGAGTTGTTGGGAAGACAAAACATAACAGCATATTAGACTCACTAACTGTTTGCTTTCTTCCCTCTCTCAGCCTCAGTTTGCTACTCTGTCAACCAGAGATAATAAACCTTCTAACATATCACTGTGACAGAGATCCTTAAAGGGAAAACATTTATTAAAATGAAAATGCTTTGAAAAGTGCAAAGTGATGTTTTATAAGCACTTTTAGGTTACTGAGTTCTGCCAGAAAGAAATGATAAATTATCACCTAATTCACGTTGAGGAGTTCCTATTCAAGAGAGTCTAAACTTTTGTTGTTTTGGAAAACAAATTATCCTGACTCATTTGTTTTTCAACTCTGAATTGTCTATTGGGCTTGGCTTTATTTTGGTTTTGATTCTTCTGAATATATTAGTATTCTAATAATTATTTTGTACTTTGAGTGCACTGAAGTAAATTTGAATGACTCTTGGTTTTTTCTCTTCTGACTGAGCCACAAGATAACAGGGACAGTATTTAGCGTGTAAATCCTAAGTGCATTTTTCTTGCCACTGGCAACATAGCTGAATGTGATTATGTGTTAGATGCTTACAAAATAAACAGAACCACATATAGCTAGCAAGTACATCAAAGAAACCACAGACTGTTGTGTTTAGTAGGTTATGTAAGAGATATACTTTCTAATGAAAAATTACTAGAGCTAGCATCAAGACATTTATGAATATAAAACAGCAAACAAAAATATGGTCTTCAAAAACAAGTAATTGGGGCTTCCCTGGTGGCGCAGTGGTTGAGAGTCTGCCTGCCGGTGCAGGGGACACAGGTTCGAGCCCTGGTCTGGGAGGATCCCGCATGCCGCGGAGCAGCTGGGCCCGTGAGCCACAACTACTGAGCCTGCGCGTCTGGAGCCTGTGCTCCGCAACAAGAGAGGCCGCGATAGTGAGAGGCCCGCGCACCGCGATGAAGAGTGGCCCCCGCTTGCCGCAACTAGAGAAAGCCCTCGCACAGAAACGAAGACCCAACACAGCCATAAATAAATAAATAAATAAAAATTAAAAAAACAAACGAACAAGTAATTGTTCAAGTTACTCTCTGTGGTAAGTTTGGTTTGATATGCTGTTGAATAAGAGTAAACAACCTAAAAATGGGAAAACACATTTTTACCAAATGTTGCTGGCATGATTTAAATTTTCATAATATACCCCTAATAAACTAATTCAATTGGAGGGATTTTCACATGTTTGCAATCTGCTTGAGGTACAACTAGATGGCCCTCTTAGGAACAAAAATGTCACATCTTGAATATTTCTGGTAGATATGTAAAATAATTCAGATATATGAAAATTCTCTTCAAATTATTTCCTTCATTGACAATATAAAATACAGCTTGCTTAATAGCTTCGTAATTAAGATATTAGAAATTGAAGGTTAGTGTAATTTATATAATATGTAATTATCTATGCTCTAATGCAGATTATTTTGTAGTCTTCATTTTGTTTTTAAAGATATTAAAAGTTTTTAAATTATAAAAGCTATTCTTTTTATTTTTGTTAGGTATTTTTAAACTTTATTTTGAGGTAATTGTAGATTCTGTACAATTCTAGGAAAGAATTCAGAGAATAATACATCTTGCATACCTTTACTAAGATATCACAATCAGAAAATTAACATTGATACAATCTACCAATCATGTTTGCATTTCACCAACTTTAAATGCATTAAATGTGTATGTTTACAACTCTGTAATTCTATCATTTCTATAATGCTGTATAAATTTAATCAGAGTTATATTCTATATTTTGAGATTGGCTTTTTTTTTTTTTCATTCAGCATAATTCTCTTGAGATTCAACCAAGTTTTGTTTAGCAATAGGTCTTTGTTTTACTTTGTTTTTGCATTGAGTAGTATTCCATGGTGTAGATGTACCACAGATTGTTTACCATTCACCTGTCCAAGGATATATAGATTGCTTTATTTTGGAGGTACTATAAATAAAGCTACTACGAGCATTTGTTTATAGGTTTTACTATAGACTTAGATTTTCATTTCTCTGGGATAAATGCCCAGGATTGAAATTACAAGGCTGCATGACAATTGTATGTTTAATTTTTAAAGAAACTACTATAGTCTTCCAGAATGTCTATACTATTTTACATTCTCAACAATAATGTATAAGTTATCCAGTTTCTCTGCATCCTCACCAGCATTTGCTATTATTATTCTTTATTTTAGCCATTCTGATATGCATGTAGTGATATCTCATTTTGGTTTTAATTTGCTTTTCCCTAATGGTTAATGCTGTTGAACATATTTTCAAGTACATATCTACCATCTGTATATCCTTTTCAGTTAAATGTCAGTTCGTGTATTTTGCTGATTTTCTAATTGAGTTTTTTGGGGGTAGTTTCTATCGTTGAGTTTTGGGAGTTCTTCCTATATACTAAATACAAGTTCTTTGTCAGAAATGTGGTTTGCAAACATTTTCTCCCAGTCTGTAGTTTGTCAATTCATTCTCTTAATAGAATTATTCACAGAAAAAGAATTTTAATTTCAGAAAGGAACAATTTATCAATTTTTCATTTCCATTTTGGGTCAAGTCTAAGAACTTTCTGCCTAGCCCTAAATTTTCTTCTATTTTACTTTTTGTAAATGTTTTGTATTTTCATGTTTTACTCATAAGTCCATGATCAATTTTGAGTGACTTTTGGTATAAAGTGTGAAGTTTAGTCAAAGATTCTTTTCTTTCTTTTTTTCTTCTTTTTTCGGTCTACAGATGGCCAATTGTTCCAGCATTCTTCACTGAAAGTGCTATCATTTCTCCATTGGATTGCTTTTTCATCTTTGTCAAAACTCATTATTGCATATCTGTGTGGAACTATTTCTGGATTTTCAATCTTGTTCCACTGATCTATTCCACAGACCAATCTGTCCCTCTTCCAGTACCAAAATGCCTTGATTACTCTATGTAGCATTCCTTAAAATGGGCAGAGTGATTAATCTCACTCTATTATTCTTATTCAAAATTGTTATATCTATACTAAGTTCTTGTTCTTTTCCATGTTATTTTTAGGATATGCCTAATATGTCTACAAAGAACTTGCTGAAATTTTGATAGGAATTGCCTTAAACCTATGGACCAATTTGGAGAGAACGGACAGTTTACTATGTTGAATCTTCCAATCCATGAACATAATATTTCACTCCATTTATTCAGGTCTTCTTTGATTTCCGTCATCAAGACTTTGTAATATTCCACATAGAGATCCTATACATGCTTTGTGAGATTACCCAAGTACTTCAATTTTCATTGAATCAATCACAAATGATATTTTGTTCTTAATTTTGGTATCCACATATTTATTGTTAGTATGTAGAAATGAGATTGATTTTGTTTGTGTTAATCTTGTACCCTGAGACCTTGCTGAACTGACTTATTAGTTACAGGAATTCTTTTGTATACTACTCAGAGTTTTCTATGTAGCTATCATATCTTCTGCAAATAACAAAAGATTTATTTCTCTTTGCAATCTCTATGTCTTTTATGCTTTTTCTTCCCTTGCCTTTTTGTGCTGGCTAGAATTTCTAGCACTATGTTGAATAAGTATGGTGAGAACAGACATTATTATTTTGTTCCCAATCCTAGAGGGAAAGCATTCATTCAGTCTTTAACAGTTAAACATGATGTTGCTGCAGGTTTTTGTATGTGTCCTTTTTCAAGTTTAGAAAGTCCCCCTCTATCCCTAGTGCTCAGAGTTTTTAGTCATGAATTAGTGTTGGATTTGATCAAATACTTATTCAGCATCTACTGATGATCAAATAATTTTTCTTATTTAGCCTATTGATACTGGGGGTTTTACTGATTGATTTTCAAATGCTGAACCAGATTTGCCTAACTATAATGAATCCCATTTGGTCATGGTGTATAATTCTTTTCATAACTTGCTGGATTTAATATTTTGTTGATGATTCTTGAATCTATGTTCAGGACAGATATTTGTTTTTAATTTTCCTGTCTTATAATTTCTTTACCTCATTTTGGTATTACAGTAATACTGGCCTCATGAAATGAGTTACAATTTCTGCTGGAAAAGAATGTAGAAAATTGGCATAATTTCTTCCTCAAAAGTTTGGTAAAATTCACTAGTGAAACCACTTGGCTTAGCACTTTCTTTTTTGCAAAGTTACTAATTATTGATTCAATTCTTTATTAATACATGTAGACTGATTCTTATTATCTATTTCTCATTGCATGAATTTCAGTAGATTGTGTCTTTCAAGGAATTGGCCTATTTCATCTAAATTATCAAATTTCTGGGCATAGAGCTGCTCATTTTATCATTTTAATTTTAATGTCCATGGGCTCAGTAGTGGTGATGTCTCTTTCATTTCCGACATTATCTGTGTTCTAGATGATACATATAGATGTAAATATCTGTTGGTTAGTCCAGTAAGAGGTTCATTAATTTTATTTATTATTTCAAAGGAGTAGCTTTTGGTTTTGTTCATTTTCACTACTGTTTTCCTGCTTTCAATTTTATAGAATTGTGACTTTATTTCCTTCTTTCTGCTTACTTTGGGTTTATTTTTCTCTTCTTTTTCTGTTTTCTTAAGGTAGGAACATAGATTATTGATTTGAGACCTTTCCTCTTTTCTATCGTTAGCATATCGTCCTACAAATGTCCCTCTCAGTACTGTGTTATTTGCATCCCAAATATTTTGATGTATTTTCAATTTCTTTCAGTTCCATAATTTTTTATTTTAAGAAGCACATATATACACCAACAACAAAAAAAACAATATATCAGGTAATATTGCTACTAAATATAAAGAAATTCTCCCCTCTTCCCTTTTCAAAAATAGTTAATGTTGGGGCAGCCTGACGGCTTTTCTCCAATCATGTAAAAATGAACCGCTATATAAATATATATATAATGGAGCAATATAAAGATTTCATTTACCACTTACTATATTAATGGTCCTTATTCCAGGTCGTGAGGCTGAAGTGGGTTTTGCAAGGTTGAATGGAATGTGTCCATTCCAACATGCAGTCAGAAACTGGGGAAATAAGCCTATAGTGGGTCACAGATTCACGTGTCCATATTGTGAGTAAATCTAGTCAAATTTCAACTTATCAATTGATCTTTATATGCTCCCACTCTGAAAGACGAACATGTGTTGCACATGGGATTCGTGTAAGTTCAGAGCAAGAGCGCAGTCATCTCCACAAAGTCTAAATATGTCCTCATTCTTAGGGTGCAGACACTTTGGTAAATAGCTGTATGTTTCTTTAGAAAGGCTAGGAAAAAGGCTTACTTTACCTGACTAGATAGAGAACTTTGGTCTAGCCCCATCATGTTACCCTATTCACTTGTGCAAGTATTTGCTTTAGTGGCAGGCTTGTGATGAACTTGTTGCCAGTGAGACATCTGAGAAGTCTTTTGAGAGTCTTTTGCATAAAGTCTTCCTCCCTGATAAAAATACAGGGCCTTTTTATTCTGACTTGAATGTTAATACCTGAAGACATGGCACATACTAGGAGGTTCTGTAGCTTTTTTTTTTTTTTTTTAATCACAAGATAGCCACAAGATAGAAAAGTTGACCTAGAGTCCTTACTGAATTTACCAACGCTGTGTGGCCTGCTTCTGGACTTTATGACAAATGAAATAATTAAATATTCTTATTGTTAAAATAACTTTTACTTACATATTATATTGCTTAAAGCTTAAAGAATATAAACGGATACATACTAAGAGTTCTTTTGCTCTTTTTCAATTTTAACTTTTCTTAAAAGAAAAATGATGGATTTAGAATGTAATACCATAATTTTTAAAAATTTATTTTACAATTTAATATGCTCAAATGCATATGTTATTAAATATAAGATGCAATCAAGATGGCAGATGGAACAAACATTAACTATATTCTATTCCACCCTGAACCCTGAACAACTGAAAATAGGTTTAAAAATAACAAAATGACTAAAAACTCTACAAAACAAAAATACATGGCATTCTCATCCCAGAATGATTTTCTAGGACAACACACACATTGAATTTATCTGAGAAAACCTCACTATACCAATTACCACAAGGAAACTCAAAAGCTAGCAAAAATGATTTATCGGAGTGTTCTTGTTAAAACTGGAATTCATAGCATCTTACTTCTCTACTCAAAACATTCCTATCACTTCTCACCTCATTAATAGTAAAGACCATTTTCATACTGTGGGCAGGTGTTCAGGATCCAGCATTATCCATCCTTGTATCATCCCCTACTATCGTCCATATTATTCCTTCTGTTGCAAACACACTGACCACCTTGCCAGTCCTTCCTCAGGTCTCTCACACTTGCTATTCTCTCTGCCTGGAATACTCTTTCCCATTACAACAGCTTGTTTTACTTCCTCAATTCTTATAGGTCTTTATTACATTTTCACTTCTTACTGAAGTCTTCCTGATACTGTTCAGCGTTAGTTTACTGAATAAATTAACAAACCACCTATTCTAATGGTTAAGAACGGGTCATCTGGGGATGCTTCGGTTCAAATCTTCATACAGGCAGTGTGTAGCTGTGTAATATAGGGAAACTTATTTAACTTCTCCGTGGTTTAACTAATTCATCTATAACATTGAGAAAACAGAAGTATTTATCTCATAGGGTTGTTACTAAAATATCAGGAGATAATATATGTAAAATACTTTCCACAGTGCCGGGCACATAGGAAGTGCTAAAATGTTGGTTATTATTATGATGATTTTTTGATATTTTATTATACAATGATTAGAAATATCATTAGAAATATATTCACTAAATTATCTATATTCGTTAATTCGGGGTCCTTGGTGGTAAAGATATATTTTACATTACGTATTTTTGTATTGTTCAGGTAAAAACAATTATAAAAAATGTCTGTATCTGTACATAATGCCTGTATATATTATACAGATCTATGTAGCCACCCATCTTCTGTTTGTCTCCTTTTCCTTAGAAACAATTTTAATTCTATTCATTACTTTCCACCAAGAAGTGATTATAGATATATTATTTTTCACATCTTCTATGGTCCTCTGGTGAGACTGATTTATGATTCCTTTACTGCCCCAAAGGTCCAACTCTAACACCTGAGAGTTTTATTTCTTGGGGCTTTCCTTCTCAATTTCCCAGGCAGCCTGCTTCTCATTTGCTCCACAGCTGTGTGGTGGTACTTCTATTAAGAATATAGACCTACAGCTATCAAAACCAGCAATATACTGATGGAAATTTTAAAGCTCTCATAGACTCCCTTAGTGTTTTCCCCTCAAGAAATCCATGGTATTTCACTTCAATCAGCATGTAAATTCTTTTCCTAAATCCCTGTCATGGTTGAAAATCATTTGTTAATCTCAAACGGAATGAGAGGAAAATACTGTTAATGCTTTGGAGGATTATTTTTGTTTCTTATTATAAGAATAATATATAATTATTATTGAAAATTATGAGTAAAAATACAAAGAAATACTCAGAATGCCATTTTTAAAAAATATAAATTGTACAGCAATGAACGTTTATATATCTTAAGATTTTAATATAATTCTGTGCATTATCCTATACTACATATATGCATATGTATGTATATATGGACACACACATACATGTATCTATATGTACATATACATCTTATAATGCCTTCATATTTCTCTTTTAAAATCTATATGTGTATATTTATATATGCAAACACTATATATGTGTGAGAATACACACAAACACTCCAATATTGTCAATTTACACTCTAAAATAAATGTACCATTTTATGTGCTCAAAGGACTATTAAAATGGCCTTATTCATTTCACTCTCATTAATTATTTTTCTCACTCTTCTTCCTCCTCTTCTCCTTCTCCTTTTCTTTCTCCTCCTGTTCCTTCTCTCTCTGTTCCTCTCATTTTACCCAAAACGAAAGGAATAATATAACTACTTTACTTTAAGTACGCATTCTTTTGAAATTGTAACTAAAATTATCATTATGTTACCAGCAATTTGTATTTTTTTTAATTTTGTGAAAGGCATATTTCTCCCACTTGCCCACTTTTATATCAGTTAACAGCTTTATGTGATCTTATTCTAATTTGCATTAATGATGTTTTTATGAAGTGAATTGTGCCCCACCCCCGGCAATTTATATGTTGACGTTCTAATCCCCGGCACCTCTGAATATGACTACATTTGGAGATAAGGTCTTTTAAAAGGATGGTTATGTTAAAACGAAGCCATTAATGTGGGCCTTAATCCAATATGACTGGCATTCTTTTAAGAAGAGGAGATTGGGACACAGACGTGAACAAAGGTAAAACCATGTGAAGACACAGGGAGAAGACAGCCATCTACAAGCCAAAGAGAGAGGCCTCAGATGAAACCAACCCTGAAAACACCTTGATTTTTGGATTTCCACTCTCCAGAATTCTTAGAAAATATATTTCTACCATTTGAGCCACCCAGTCTATGGTATTTTTTTTGTGACAGCCCTAGAACCCTAACATAGGTGTTAATCACTTTCTTCAATATATGTTGAAAATATATTTTCTAGTTTGTCATTTGGTTTTTATAAGCAAACTCCTTTGAAGTATGACATAATGCCAGAAAGTACAAAATCATAATTATACAGCTTCATGGATTTTCTCAAAAGGAGTAGACCTACATAACCACTCCCAGATCAGGAACTAGAACATCATTAGCACCCAGAATCCACTCTCATTCTTCCTCTGAACCCTCCTTACCTCCAAATGTAAAGAGCACTCTGTCTCTACTAACTAGTTCTACATGGGTCACAAGGTATGTGTAAGTTCAGCTTAGTGTATACTGCCAACCAGTTTTCCAAACACCAGCAGCAAGGCAGCCACACATGGGAGCCCCATTTTCTCCACATCCAGGCCCAAACTAGGTAATTCCAGTCTTTATTCTAGCCATGTGTCTTTTCTTCACTTTAGCCATTCTCTTTTGCCTATAGTGATAGAGCTTTAAATTTAATTTTTCTTTTGAGTATGAGATTGAGCATCTTTTCAAATGCTTTTTAATTAATTGCACTTCCTTTTGTATGGGACCCTTGTTCATCAGCTTTGACCATGTTTTTATTGTTTCAACTGTCTTTTTCTTATTGATTATTAGAGTTCTTAATATATTGAAAATATACGTAATTTGTTATCTACATATATTGTACACTTTGTCCATATTTCACTTGCCATTAAAGCTTTTAATGTTGTCTTTTAATGAACAGAACTATTTAATGTAGTTCTTTCTATCATATTTTTTATGGTTAATGTTCTTTAAGAAATCTTTGGCCTATCACAAGGTCAAGAAGTTGTTCTCCTGCATTTGTTATCTTCTAGAGAGTTTTTGGTGTTTTTTGTTTTGTTTCGTTTTTAGATCTTTAAAGCATCTAGAATGTAGAATTTTTAATTTTATGATCTAAGATTTCTTTTTTTCAGGAGGATATTCAATTCCTCCAATATCATTCAATTTTCTTTTTCTTCACTGCACTGAAGTCTCACCTCAATCATAAATCAAGGCCATATATTTGTAATTCTTTTTATGGATTTCCTATAATCTTTCATTAATCTGTCTATTCCTGCACAAAAGCCACTTTGGTGGCAGATTCTCTCAGTTTTTGACTATCTGAAAATATGTTCGCTTTGTCCTCATTTTTGAAACATGTTATTTACTGGGTTTGAATTTCAGGGTTAGCAGTTATTTTCTTTCAGATCTTCAAAGATGACATTCTATTTTCTTTTGGCTCTCTTTGTTTCTTTTGAGAAGTCAACAGTGAGCTTTACTGTCCCTCATTAGGTTGACTATTATTCATTTAACTGTAAATGTATTTTCAAAACTTGGAAACTTTTAGGAGGGAAAAAAGGGTAGCATTAAATATCACACCAGAAAAAAAAATACATAACCTAGATTATTTATGCAAACTATGATAAACTATGACACATAGTCACCCTAACTATAAAGCACTTGGGTAGGTTTTCTTTGCTTACTTTACATTATTGGAGTTCTTAGTTTTTTCTGATTTTGGCTGCATGTCCCATTGTCTCTATAGCTTTTAGAACTCTGATTATACTTAGGTTAAAAATTTTCAACTATCACCTATGTCTGTTGTCCTATTTTCTGTATCTTTCATTTGTATGGCTCTCTGTGCTCCAGATTAGGTGTTTTCTACTGACCTATTACCCAGTTTACTATTTACCTCCTTAGCTCTGTCCTTTCTAGTGCTAAACTCATCTACTGAGCTCTTAATTATAATTATTTTATTGTTCAGCTCTAGAATTACCATTGTGTTTTTATTACAGATATCTAGTTCTCTGGAATTCTAGTTCTCTGGAGTCACCTATTTTGCTGAATATAATTGCAGTTTAAGTTTGTATTTTTATAAACTAGATGTGAATAACCTGTAGATCTCTTCCTATTTTTTGTTTCTGTCAATTCTGTTTGTATGCATGGTGATTTTTTCACTAAATACCAAATAATTTGTTTGTAAAATTTTTAAATTTCTAGGTAATCTTATCTACAAATGGAAATAATTCATTTCAGTTTATGACTGTCAGTAAATTTAATGCAGATTACCTTAAATTCAATCAGAAATTGAATCATAGCTGTGTGTCCAGGCCTTTTTCTGATTTGCTCTTAATCCTCAGCTGTATCTTTTCAGTTGTACCAGCTGAGGATCTGGAATGTTGACAAGAGCTCTACATACTTGGGAGGTCTTGAACTCAAATATTTGTATCTCTAGAAACATGAGACTACCAAAACTGTGCTCAGCCAAAGACTTCTTCATGCCTTTTTATCCTCTTACCCTGTGGCATGTATACATATGCAAATGACTCAAGGAGAGAAACAGTGCAATGTATGAAGGTTACTTCTCTATGCTTCATTTATCTTAGGGATCCTGATTCTTTAAGTCATGGCTACCTTGGCATGTCAGAACTCTAAATCATTTTCTCCCCCATCTCAGGAAATTACCAAAAGGTTTCTTAACTCCTTCTCTCTGTAATCTTCTTCTCAGCTTCTGAACTGTGTGCCATATATTCCTTGTGAATTGGTAAACAGTTTTATAGGAAAAACAGCTTAAAATGTTGGGCTTACCACAGAGGTTGTCTTTTCTTAATATGATCTTGGTCAATAATATTCTCATTACCTTGGTAACATTTAGATGCACTTTAAATTGATGTTATTATTATCATGAAACTATTATTCACTGAAAAATAGAAAATAATATTATATTAATTTCAATGATCCTCAATTTGTAATGTTTAAGAGAGAATGGTTCAAACATTAAAATCAAATGGACTTTATTCTCATAATTTATGAAATTTTCAAAATCATGTCAAATTTTTGGATTGTGATTTTTTATATTTTATAGATATTTTCTTGGGTTGTAATAACTATTTTCAAGTATTTTTAATCTTATCATCAAAGTTTTCTTAGTCTTTAACCAAATATTTCTGCATTAGAATTCCCCTTTGTGTATGTGTAGATTTAATTGCTTTAGAAATCTAACCATTGCTATTCTAATTTTGATAGATTGCTTTTTAGGTCAAATGTACAGCTTCACTCTATAGATTCTGATTATTTCATTTTAGGTTAGTTCTATTTTTTTCTTGAAATCCATATCTTTCTCCTTCTTGTGATTTTTTTTCGTTTCTTTTGCTAAAGTAATTTTACAAATGTAAAGTGTAGTTACATGATGAAAAATCTGAAAGTGAAATTAAGAAAACACTCCCATTTACCATTGCAACAAAAAGAATAAAATATCTAGGAATAAACCTACCTAAGGAGACAAAAGACCTGTATGCAGAATATCATAAGACACTGATGAAAGAAATTAAAGATGATACAAACAGATGGAGAGATATACCATGTTCCTGGATTTGAAGAATCAACACTGTGAAAATGACTATACTACCGAAAGCAATCTACAGATTCAATGCAATCCCTATCAAACTACCACTGGCATTTTTCACAGAACTAGAACAAAAAATTTCACAAATTGTATGGAAACACAAAAGACCCCAAATAGCCAAAGCAATCTTGAGAAAGAAAAACGGAGCTGGAGGAATCAGGCTCCTTGACTTCAGACTATACTACAAAGCTACAGTAATCAAGACAGTATGGTACTGGCACAAAAACAGAAATATAGATCAATGGAACAGGATAGAAAGCCCAGAGATAAACCCACGCACATATGGTCACCTTATCTTTGATAAAGGAGGCAAGAATATACAGTGGAGAAAAGACAGCCTCTTCAATAAGTGGTGCTGGAAAAGCTGGACAGCTACATGTAAAAGAACACTCCCTAACGCCACACACAAAAATAAACTCAAAATGGATTAGAGACCTAAATGTATGGCCAGACACTATCAAACTCTTAGAGGAGAACATAGGCAGAACACTGTATGACATAAATCATAGCAAGATCCTTTTTGACCCACCTCCTAGAGAAATGGAAATAAAAACACAAATAAACAAATGGGACCTAATGAAACTTAAAACCTTTTGCACAGCAAAGGAAACCATAAACAAGACCAAAAGACAACCCTCAGAATGGGAGAAAATATTTGCAAATGAAGCAACTGACAAAGGTTTAATCTCCAAAATTTACATGCAGCTCAATATCAAAAAAACAAAGAACCCAATCCAAAAATGGGCAGAAGACCTAAATAGACATTTCTCCAAAGAAGATATACAGATTGCCAACAAACACATGAAACAATGCTCAACATCATTAATCATTAGAGAAATGCAAATCAAAACTACAATGAGATACCATCTCACACCGGTCAGAATGGCCGTCATCAAAAAATCTACAAACAATAAATGCTGGGGAGGGTGTGGAGAAAAGGGAACCCTCTTGCACTGTTGGTGGGAATGTAAATTGATACAGCCACTATGGAGAACAGTATGGAGGTTCCTTAGAAAACTAAAAATAGAACTATCATACGACCCAGCAATACCACTACTGGGCATATACCCTGAGAAAACCATAGTTCAAAAAGAGTCATGTACCAAAATGTTTATTGCAGCTCTATTTACAATAGCCAGGACATGGAAGCAACCTAAGTGTCCATCAACAGATGAATGGAAAAAGAAGATGTGGTGCATATATACAATGGAATACTACTCAGCCATAAAAAGAAACGAAATTGAGTTATTTGTAGTGAGGTGGATGGACCTAGAGTCTGTCATACAGAGTGAAGTAAGTCAGAAAGAGAAAAACAAACACCGTATGCTAACACATATATATGGAATTTAAAATAAAATTAAAAATGGTCATGAAGAACCTAAGGGCAAGACGGGAATAAAGACACAGACCTACTAGAGAATGGACTTGAGGATACGGGGAGGGGGAAGGGTAAGCTGGGACAAAGTGAGAGAGTGGCACGTACATATATACACTACCAAATATAAAATAGATAGCTAGTGGGAAGCAGCCGCATAGCAGAGGGAGATCAGCTGGGTGCTTTGTGACCACCTAGAGGGGTGGGATAGGGAGGGTGGGAGGGAGGGAGACGCAAGTGGGAAGAGATATGGGGACATATGTATATGTATAACTGATTCATTTTGTTATAAAGCAGAAACTAACACCATTGTAAAGCAATTATACTCCAATAAAGATGTTTAAAAGAAAAAAAAAGTGTAGTTACATCAGAATGCATGGTCAGAAAATTAATTAAGATCTCCTTTGCCTAAAATTATCTTGAACTGCACTAACATATAATTGAGAGCTTTACTGGTATACAAGATTCAAGTGTCAACAGCATTTCTGTCTCAGAAGTTAGAATGCTGTAGTCTCTGACATCTGTTTCCATGAATCTAGAATGCCTCTTCTTTTCCTCTCTAGAAGATCTAGAAGATCTTATACACTTTTATTTTTTTGCCTGATTCATTAATTTTATCAGAAAGTCTGTGGTTATAGATAGTAGAGATTGTTTTCTTTCATAAATCCTATTATACACTAAGCTACATTTTACAATCTGAAGATTTTGTCTCTCTTCAGCTTTGTTTCACATTCCTTTATCATTTACTTATTTCATTAAAACTATGGTGTCCTGATGAACACCAAATGAGCCTTTTCTTAGAACTCTTATGGAGTAACTTTTTGTATTTTTTTTTTTTTACAGTTATATTAATGGAATTGTAGTAAAGATACAAGGTAAGTCCCTTCCCAACACTTTAAAATATGAACAAATGAAATAAAAATATCCAAAGCCTGTGTAACTTAGGGAAACCAAAGTTTATATATCGTATACAGTTCTATTCAGATAAGTCATTTCAATCTCTAAGATATTTTCTATTACCTTGATCAATGTATCTATAAATATTCTTTTCAATGTTACACAAATTTTATATTATTTCTCTAATATTGTCATATTGAGCTTATTTACATTAGTTCAAAGTTATATTTAACAAGCTCACACAGAATATAGAGAGGTCTCTGTTACTTATTATCCTAATATGTTTAAAATAGTTAACACTTATGTGAATTAAAACACTAAAAATACATTTTCTTCCTTTGAAAATGAATTTGTAAATTTCCATTTTTATTGAAATAGCCCACTTATTTTATTTATTACCATTTGTACTTACATAAGACATACCCATTTCCTAGGGTGGCTCAAAACAACAGAAATTTTTTGGTCTCACAGTCCTGGTGGCTAGCAGTTCAAATTCAAAGTTTCAGTAGGGCTATGCTCTCTCTGAAACCTGTAGGAAAGAATCCTTCCTTTCCTCTGCTAACTTCTGGGTTTTGCTGGCAACCCTTGGTAATCATTTGTAGATGAATCACTCTAGTCTCTGCCTCTACCGTATTTTCTTTTCAAGCCTCTGTGACTGTGTCTTGTCTCTTCTTATAAGTACAGGAGTCAGACTGAATTAAGGGCCCACCCTTACAGTGCTCTCATCTCAGCTAATTACATTTGCAACAACGCTATTTCCAAATAAGGCCATGTTCTGAGGCCCCGAGGATTAGGACTTCAACATATCTTTTACAGGGGACACAATTCAACTCATAACACCAGGAAAAACTGTAAAATATT
The DNA here is from genome assembly GCF_028564815.1 of Eubalaena glacialis. Lineage (NCBI taxonomy): Eukaryota > Metazoa > Chordata > Mammalia > Artiodactyla > Balaenidae > Eubalaena > Eubalaena glacialis. Next base: position 102,846,295 of record NC_083723.1, on the reverse strand, counting down.
TCAGAGTACGTAATTTTAAATAAAACAGGGCATATAATCAATTATGTAAAGCCAAAATTACTGAACTGAGGAAGCTCAACATCTTGTGGTCTCTCTGCCAATCTAAATTTTAACCCATTTAGGTGATAATTAAGTTTTTAATAGTCAATGCAATTCAGAATAGCAAATTAAGCAATTTGCTGTTTTACTGATTAGACAGAATTAAAACCTCAAGTTGAAAGCAGGCAGAGCAAAGGGGACCATTCCAAATATCCTGAATATTTGCTTTTCTGTCCCCTTTTAGTGTGAAAGTTATTATGACAATACTGTGCATGAAGTATATAAATGAAAGATATTGGAAAGCAGTAATATCTGGTTAAAGATAACTTAGCAGGGCTTCCCTGGTGGCGCAGTGGTTGAGAATCTGCCTGCCAATGCAGGGGACACGGGTTCGAGTCCTGGTCTGGGAGGATCCCACATGCCGCGGAGCAACTGGGCCCGTGGGCCACAACTACTGAGCCTGCGCGTCTGGAGCCTGTGCTCCGCAACAAGAGCGGCCGCGATAGTGAGAGGCCTGCGCACCGCGATGAAGAGTGGCCCCCGCTCGCCACAACTAGAGAAAGCCCTCGCACAGAAACGAAGACCCAACATAGCCAAAAATAAATTAAAAAAAAAAAAAAAAAATCAACTGACCGTATGTCAAAAAAAAAAAGATAACTCAGCAAAACAGTATTTGTCTTTTCTTAGTCTCAAATTGATTTTATTGTCTTTATGTTACCTTTTCCCCTTATTATTTTGTCCAAAAGAGTCTCAAATTTTGGTTGGATAAGTACCATGTAAGGACCATGTGAAATTTTGCTGGGCTCAGCACATACAGGTTCTGATTCAACAGGTCTAGGATGTGATACAGGTATTTACATCTTTTACTCTCCCCACATCTATGATTCCAAGTATATCACATATCACATTTTGAGAAACACTACTTTTCTGTTACTAGAAGTTAAACAATATTTTTAAAATCCCATACTCTTTTACATTTTGAACATTTTCCATCAATTTGTGAACTTTTTTCAGTTGATTTTACTTTTTGATACTAGAATTTTGATCTACCCATGAGACTTCTTTTTACAAAACTTCCTGAACCAAAAGGAGCAAGTGTAAATAGATTATAAAAATGGGTGGGACTCCTTAATTATATGCAGAATACAACTTCATTCTTTCTCATTACTACCTTTAATACTACATTGAAAATATTCCCTTTCCACACCTGGATGATATCAAAGGCAAATCCTACAGTTTTCCAGGCAGAACTGAGCATTAGAACAATTCCCTTATCATGTATTCATAATCCCAGTAATCTGAATCCATACTTCAAGCTCATTTCCAATTTAAATTTCCAATGTAACTTCCCTCTATTCAGCTCAGACCAGTCAGAGAAATTTGCAAGAAGAAACCAGGTGCAGTCTGCTTTTTTCCCGTTTTCGTCTTGCTTTGTACTTTACCCCTCTGCTCATCATGCTATTATAAATCCCTCCACACGTGGTCTGATGAAGGGAGATGAGGTAGGGCACAGAGAGGTCTCAGTTGTATAGTTCACCATACATTGCCTTCTGCTGTTTTGGTCTCTCCACCCCAGTGGCTGGCCCTGTCTGGAACAGGTATTTGAAAATGGCTCTAGCTTCACTACCTTCAGTCACCTCTTTGCCCAATTCTAGACATGTAGGATGTTGCTACTGCATCTCTAACCTTTCTCTGGTATCACAAACAGCTTTAGCCAGACTCTCACTTTTTTGGCTTTTCCAGATAAGATTCAAAAATGGAATCTTTATGCCTTCTAAGTTCAGGAGACCTAGAGCAATCTAATTCAAGAACGTTTTCATCCATTCCACTTTTGCAGCAATGCAAGTGGGATTAAGCTATTTTACAGATCAGCAATAATCGTTTCAGGGGAGAAGATGTCATTCTACACCCCTGGTAGACACCCTCACACTTCAAGGGGGTTGCTCCCTTGAAGCACCTCACTTGTCTTTCCCACAGAGGTATAATAATGATACATAAATCAGTCTGGAAACTCTTTTCAAAGGAATTCTCACTCACTCTCTCTGATTAACCTCCTGTCTTTTCAAAGACATAGGCTAAACACTGATGACTGTGGAAGTATCACTGATTTGTTTTGAGACCTCTAATGCAAATAGTTAAACGTCTCCCATTTGAACTTTGATGCCTATGTTTTCAATTGATCAGCCTCAGCCAGGAATCTCAGTCAAATTGTACTGTCCTATTTAATATCCAAGTGCAGAAGATTCCTCTAAACTACATAGTTCTGTTAAGAAGGTAAGTATCAACACTATATGCCACACAGACTGCCCAAAGTATTACCTAGATTCTGATCATCTGAGCTGTTTCTGTTGCCTGCTGGGATGAAGGCCAGGACGTATGGTGCACAGGTCTCTGTCAATCTTATTTAAAGTGAATAAAATTAGTAGTTGTATGTGGGATGAAAGCTGAAGAAAGTAACTCTAAATCTGGGGAAACATCCAGTGGACGTGAAGGAGAAAAGGAGCCAAATTGTGAAACTGAAAACCAGGGGCACATGAACCAAAGAGAAGCACAGCAGGCCAGATGGAAGGAGACATGGAACAATTCCAGAGAAATGAGGTGGCTTTTATCTACTCTAGCACAAAGCTGAAGAAGACTGGCTAAGGCACACGCAAGGCAGCTCTGGCCAGTTTTCAAGATTTTCGGGTGTTTTTGTGTTGTTGCTGTTTTGAGAAGGTTCACGTATGCTTAATTATTTATTTGCCAAGGTGTCTTGAAATAAAAACGACATTTATTATTTCTACTGTAACTGAATCTTTTAAATGTTATCATCCCTCTAAATATCAAGATACACACAACAGAAATAGGATTTATATGACTATATTCCTTTAACGTACTGTCTCTTTTGAGGACACGATATTAACTGAAGATTTTCCATTCCTGCATACTGTTTTAAAGCAGTTTACAATTTTATTGATATTTTACTTTTTGAGGGGAAAAAAAAGAACTTTATAAGATCTTCATTCTTATGAAGCTACTCTTTGGTTTGGTAAACTTAAAAAATCATTACAATTTCTCTCCGCCTTCCAAAATTATTTTAATCTCATGACTTTTAGGCTATTTAAAAATCTGATAGTGTATTATTTGCTCCAACGGAGTTTAATTAACACATTCTCTTCTATGTCAAGTGCTCTCTCTCTTCTGGAAACCAACTTTTTCATTAGTGATTCTAATAATCTTTCTTGATTATGAACAATCTCTCTCTGTATATCTTTATCCATGTATCTCTACCTATCTGTGTTTTACTCTCTAATTTGTCCATATGTATTTTCTTGAATTCCATTCCCTCCTCAAACTGATTTTTATATCATATACAACTTGATCTTATATTTTGCCTATAGTTGAAGTAGGAGCAGTACAAATGACATTCTGCAAAGGTCAGAGAGATTTTTAATATTTCTTAAGACTTTAAGCATGAACATCAGATGAATCTTACAGCTGATACATGAGGCATCATTATGGATGGAGGAAGGAAGAACTCTGCACTCTGAGGCTTTGAGACACTTTGCGTAGGAAAAAAAAAAAACACTTCCACCCATCAGGCAAGAAATTAAATGGGATTGTTAATGTTCATTAGGGATTCAAAAACCTAATAGTAATCACCTATACTGCTTTCAAAAAAACCTAATTATTCCCCAGAAGACCGGAATTCCAGATTTAGAAGGTCTAGGTAATGGAAATGAAAAGAGGAGTTATTTATTTGCTTGTTTATTTATTTATTTCTGATTCTGTAAAGGAGCAAAATATACCAGTTCTTGGTAGGTTGGTTCAGAAAACCAAAATGTGCTATGTAAAATATTTCATGTGTTTCTTTTTTGAAAAAGGAAAGCTTAATGACATACTGAGAATTATCACCTTTCCCCAATTCCTTCCAAAGATAGCTATTCAGCTAAAGGCCATATTTCAAGGGTATGTGAAGAAGGAGATACCATAAAGTAAGCCTACCTCCTGAGAGGAGCAAATTAAGAGTATAATGGTGGGCAGCTTCCACGCACCACTGTATGATGGGGCCTGGCGTGGTGGTGGTGACTCAAGAATCGAGCTGAAAGGGGTCCACTCTATGCATGACATGAGATATTCCTGATGCTCTCTGAGAGGGCCAGTAAATTAGACTGAACTTAGGGAATTCCTTCAGTATGTCTAGGAGGATTTGAGGGCCTGTAGTTAAATAGAGACAGAGTATTTAGAGTCTTTTAGGCCGCGCTCAGAATCAAGGATTTACAATAAACATTAAGCAATACTACTGCTTTGTTAGCTCAGTTGCCAATAAAGAGTTTGGCTTTTATCTCATCTGTGTTTATTATACTTTCTCTGTTCCACGCTATATACAATTGGCCAAATATTTTGTATGCACATGGTTAGTTTTAAGTTTGAACATGATACATATTGTGGGTTGATGAGTACAAATTTTTCAACTACCACTACAGAGAGGCGAGGTAGTCTGACAAAAAGTACCTTTTCTAGATTCAGATGGAGGTATTTTAGGATAGTTAACCCACTCTATGCTAAAAGTAAAAGTCTGACCAAATCACTAGCCCTCACTTCAAAGTCTTTGGGAACTCAGCTAATTTATCTCTGTCCTAATTTCCAGAGGTGGCAGTAGATTTTAGGTTAGAAAGTCAGTGAGTTTGACTTCTGGCTGGGGATGTGGATTTCACCTCCCACTATCACTCATACGGTGGATAATTACCCCAAACTAGGAAGTGTATTTAGATATAGAGGAACCCAAAATTGGCAAATGCTCTCATTATGGTGTGTATTTTAAAAGGAACTATAAGAAATGTGACACGAGCTGAAAATTCAACATGCAACACTCAACCTCAATCAGAAAAGTGGCATTGGAGGGGAGATCAAGATGGTGGAGTAGGAGGCTGCAGAGCTCACCTCCCCCAACAAGCACATCAAAATTACATCTACATGTAGAGCAATTCTCACTGAAAGCAAACTTAAGACTGGCAGAAAGACTCTTCTACAACCAAGCCTGTAAGAAAGATCCACATGTAGGAAGGGAAAAGAAGTGATCAGGTAGGGACCTGTGCCCCTGGGAAGGGACACAGAAGAGGAAGGGGATTACACTAGCTATTCCATCCACATACGGGGCACCCTAGCCCTGTGGGTTTGACACCAAGGGGATGAATCCCCTTAGCTGGCTTGAAAACCAGTGAAAGTGACAGTAGGGCTGTAAGAAACGTAGACTGCACTTGTGAAGAACAAATTCATGCTTGCTTACTCGTGAAACAAGGATTGTCAGTACCAAGAATATTACTTGGTGTATAGCAGATGCTCAATAAATGTTGACTGACTTACTGGATAAAGGAGCTTCAATTTCTTCAACAATTTTATTTAAGGGACTAAAATAGAATCTATTTTATGTTTCTTATAAGAATTGGAGGTACTATTTGTAAAGAACACATTTAGTTTATAACTTTAGGGTCTGGCAATAGCAGGAAATCAATAAGTGCTAATTCTCTCTTCATCCTTTTTTTTCTGAACACACATTTATACACAAGAGCTAGCTCAGTTACATTTTTGAACTGATGAATACATTAACAGCCATGATTATGTATATGAGAAAATTTTAGTTTTCACACTTAAAACTAGACTTTAAAATTGCATTATGGGGCTTCCCTGGTGGCGCAGTGGTTGAGAGTCTGCCTGCCAATGCGGGGGACACGGGTTCGAGCCCTGGTCTGGGAGGATCCCGCATGCCGCGGAGCGGCTGGGCCCGTGAGCCACAATTGCTGGGCCTGCGCGTCTGGAGCCTGTGCTCCGCAACGGGAGAGGCCGCGATGGTGAGAGGCGCGTGCACCGCGGTGGGGAGTGGCCCCCACTTGCCGCAACTAGAAGAGGGCCCTCGCGCGGAAATGAAGACCCAACACAGCCATAAATAAATAAATAAATTAATAAAAAAAAATTGCATTATGTATATGAAAATTGCATATTAGCAAGCATTGCTTTCTTATTACTTTTGTCAAACCGATTTCTAATAGAACCAAATCACATGTTTTGTTAACTATGTAATATGATCAATGAAAATATGGGATTCACAATTTAGGCATGTCAAATTAAGTCGAACATAGAAATGTTACATCAAATATATGTTTTCTACTGCACATAATTTTAAATGGAAGGCTTTATGCCAAATCAATGTTTACCTATTTATCCAGACCTCAAAATGGTATTTACCATTCATTTCAATCATTATGAGAGTTCTGCTATTCTTAGTTGATCCCTCAAGCATTAAGACATTTAAAACAGGGGGGGAGGGGCAAGATGGCGGAAGAGTAAGAGGCGGAGATCACCTTCCTTCCCACAGATACATTAGAAATACATCTACACGTGGAACTGCTCCTACAGAACACCCACTGAACGCTGGCAGAAGACGTCAGACCTCCCAAAAGGCAAGAAAATTCCCACGTACTTGGGTAGGGCAAAAGAAAAAAGAAATAACAGAGACAAAAGAATAGGGACGGGACCTGCACCAGTGGGAGGGAGCTGTGAAGGAGGAAAGGTTTCCACACACTAGGAAGCCCCTTCGTGGGCAGAGACTACGGGTGGCAGAGGGGGGAAGCTTCAGAGCCACGGAGGAGAGCGCAGCCACAGGGGTGCGGAGGGCAAAGCAGAAAGATTCCTGCACAGAGGATTGGCGCCGAGCAGCACTCACCAGCCCCAGAGGCTTGTCTGCTCAGCCGCTGGGGCGGGCGAGGGCTGGGAGCTGAGGCTCGGGCTTCGGTGCTAGCCGGGAGGGAGTCCGGGAAAAAGACTGCAACTGCCGAAGAGGCAAGAGACTTTTTCTTGCCTCTGTTTCGTGGCGCGCAAGGAGAGGGGATTCAGAGCGCCGCCTAAACGAGCTCCAGAGACGGGCGTGAGCTGCGGCTATCAGCGCGGATCCCACAGCAACAGGGGCGCAGAGGGAAAAACGGAGAGATTCCCGCACAGAGGCTCGGCGCCGAGCAGCACTCACCAGCCCGAGAGGCTTGTCTGCTCACCCGCCGGGGCGGGCGGGGGCTGGGAGCTGAGGCTCAGGCTTCAGTCGGATCGCAGGGAGAGGACTGGGGTTGGCAGCATGAACACAGCCTGAAGGGGCTAGCGCACCACAACTAGCCGGGAGGGAGCCCGAGAAAAAGTCTGCAGCTGCCGAAGAGGCAAGAGACTTTTTCTTGCCTCTTTGTTTCGCGGCGCGCAAGGAGAGGGGATTCAGAGCGCCGCTTAAACGAACTCCAGAGACGGGCACGAGCCGCTGCTATCAGCGCAGACCCCAGAGACGGGCATGAGACGCTAGGGCTGCTGCTGCCGCCACCAAAAAGCCTGTGTGCGAGCACAGGTCACTCTCCACACCGCCCCTCCCAGGAGCCAGAGCAGCCCGCCACGGCCAGGCTCCCGTGATCCGGGGACAACTTCCCCGGGAGAGCGCATGGCGCGCCTCAGGCTGCTGCAACGTCACGCCGGCTTCTGCTGCCGCAGGCTCGCCCCGCCTCCTCCGTACCGCTCCCTCCCCCCGGCCTGACTGAGCCAGAGCCCCCGAATCAGCTGCTCCTTTAACCCCGTTCTGTCTGGGCGGGGAACAGACGCCCTCAGGCGACCTACATGCAGAGGCGGGTCCAAATCCAAAGCTGAACCCCGGGAGCTGTACGAACAAAGAAGAGAAAGGGAAATCTCTCCCACCAGCCTCAGAAGCAGCGGATTGAAGCTCCACAAACAACTTGATGTGCCTGCATCTGTTGAATACCTGAATAGACAACAAATCATCCCAAATTTAGGAGGTGGACTTTGGGAGCAGGATATATTAATTTTTCCCCTTTTCCTTTTTCTGTGAGTGTATATGTGTATGCCTCTGGGTGAGATTTTGTCTGTATAGCTTTGCTCTCACCGTTAGTCTTAGGGTTCAGTCTGTCCGTTTTTTGTTTTTTTATTTTTTTCTTAAAAAATTTTTTTTCCCTAATAAATGTTTTCTTAATAATATTTTCCTTATTTTCTATTTTTAAAAAATTAAAAAAAATTTTAGTAAGTTTTTTCATATTTTTTATTTTAAAAAATTAAAAAATTTTTTTTTCTTAATAAATTTTTTTCTTATTTTTTATTATAAAAAATTAATAAATCTATTTTTAAAAATTAAAAAAAATTTTTCTCTTAATAAATTTATTCTTAATAATTTTTTTCTTATTTTTTATTATAATAGCTTTATTTTATTTTATTTTATCCTCTTTCTTTCTTTCTTTCTATTTTTTCTCCCTTTTATTCTGAGCCGTGTGGATGAAAGGCTCTTGGTGCTCCAGCCAGGCATTCAGGGCTGTGCCTCTGAGGTGGGAGAGCCAACTTCAGGACACTGGTCCACAAGAGACCTCCCAGCTCCACGTAATACCAAACGGCGAAAATCTCTCACAGATCTCCATCTCAACATCAAAACCCAGCTTCACTCAACGACCAGCAAGCTACAGTGCTGGACACCCTATGCCAAACAACTAGCAAGACAGGAACACAGCCCCATCCATTAACAGAGAGGCTGCCTAAAATCATAATAAGGCCACAGACACCCCAAAACACACCACCAGACGTGGACGTGCCCACCAGAAAGACAAGATCCAGCCTCATCCACCAGAACACAGGCACTAGTTCCCTCCACCAGGAAACCTACACAACCCACTGAACCAACCTTAGCCACTGGGGACAGATACCAAAAACAACGGGAACTACGAACCTGCAGCCTGTGAAAAGGAGACCCCAAACACAGTAAGATAAGCAAAATGAGAAGACAGAAAAACACACAGCAGATGAAGGAGCAGGGTCAAAACACACCAGACCTAACAAATGAAGAGGAAATAGGTAGTCTACCTGAAAAAGAATTCAGAATAATGATAGTAAGGATGATCCAAAATCTTGGAAATAGAATAGACAAAATGCAAGAAACATTTAACAAGGACGTAGAAGAACTAAAGAGGAACCAAGCAACGATGAAAAGCACAATAAATGAAATTAAAAATACTCTAGATGGGATCAATAGCAGAATAACTGAGGCAGAAGAACGGATAAGTGACCTGGAAGATAAAATGGTGGAAATAACTACTGCAGAGCAGAATAAAGAAAAAAGAATGAAAAGAACTGAGGACAGTCTCAGAGACCTCTGGGACAACATTAAACGCACCAACATTCGAATTATAGGGGTCCCAGAAGAAGAAGAGAAAAAGAAAGGGACTGAGAAAATATTTGAAGAGATTATAGTTGAAAACTTCCCTAATATGGGAAAGGAAATAGTTAATCAAGTCCTGGAAGCACAGAAAGTCCCATACAGGATAAATCCAAGGAGAAACACACCAAGACACATATTAATCAAACTATCAAAAATTAAATATAAAGAAAACATATTAAAAGCAGCAAGGGAAAAACAACAAATAACACACAAGGGAATCCCCATAAGGTTAACAACTGATCTTTCAGCAGAAACTCTGCAAGCCAGAAGGGAGTGGCAGGATATACTTAAAGTGATGAAGGAGAAAAACCTACAACCAAGATTACTCTACCCAGCAAGGATCTCATTCAGATTTGATGGAGAAATTAAAACCTTTACAGACAAGCAAAAGCTGAGAGAGTTCAGCACCACCAAACCAGCTTTGCAACAAATGCTAAAGGAACTTCTCTAGGCAAGAAACACAAGAGAAGGAAAACACCTACAATAACAAACCCAAAACATTTAAGAAAATGGGAATAGGAACATACATATCGATAATTACCTTAAATGTAAATGGATTAAATGCTCCCACCAAAAGACACAGACTGGCTGAATGGATACAAAAACAAGACCCATATATATGCTGTCTACAAGAGACCCACTTCAGACCTAGAGACACATACAGACTGAAAGTGAGGGGATGGAAAAAGATATTCCATGCAAATGGAAATCAAAAGAAAGCTGGAGTAGCAATTCTCATATCAGACAAAATAGACTTTAAAACAAAGACTATTACAAGAGACAAAGAAGGACACTATATAATGATCAAGGGATCGATCCAAGAGGAAGGTATAACAATTGTAAATATTTATGCACCCAACATAGGAGCACCTCAATACATAAGGCAAATACTAACAGTCATAAAAGGGGAAATCGACAGTAACACAATCATAGTAGGGGACGTTAACACCCCACTTTCACCAATGGACAGATCATCCAAAATTAAAGTAAATAAGGAAACACAAGCTTTAAATGATACATTAAACAAGATGGACTTAATTGATATTTATAGGACATTCCACCCAAAAACAACAGAATACACATTTTTCTCAAGTGCTCATGGAACATTCTCCAGGATAGATCATATCTTGGGTCACAAATCAAGCCTTGGTAAATTAAAAAAATTGAAATCGTATCAAGTATCTTTCCCGACCACAATGCTATGAGACTAGATATCAATTACAGGAAACGATCTGTAAAAAATACAAACACGTGGAGGCTACACAATACACTACTTAATAACGAAGTGATCACTGAAGAAATCAAAGGGGAAATCAAAAAATACCTAGAACAAATGACAATGGAGACACGACGACCCAAAACCTATGGGATGCAGCAAAAGCAGTTCTAAGAGGGAAGTTTATAGCAATACAAGCCTACATCAAGAAACAGGAAACATCTCAAATAAACAACCTAACCTTGCACCTAAAGCAATTAGAGAAAGAAGAACAAAAAAACCCCAAAGCTAGCAGAAGGAAAGAAATCATAAAGATCAGATCAGAAATAAATGAAAAAGAAATGAAGGAAACAATAGCAAAAATCAATGAAACTAAAAGCTGGTTCTTTGAGAAGATAAACAAAATTGATAAACCATTAGCCAGACTCATCAAGAGAAAAAGGGAGAAGACTCAAATTAATAGAATTAGAAATGAAAAAGGAGAAGTAACCACTGACACTGCAGAAATACAAACGATCGTGAGAGATTACTACAAGCAACTCTATGCCAATAAAATGGACAACCTGGAAGAAATGGACAGATTCTTAGAAATGCACAACCTGCCGAGACTGAACCAGGAAGAAATAGAAAATATGAACAGACCAATCACAAGCACTGAAATTGAAACTGTGATTAAAAATCTTCCAACACACAAAAGCCCAGGACCAGATGGCTTCACAGCCGAATTCTATCAAACATTTAGAGAAGAGCTAACACCTATCCTTCTCAAACTCTTCCAAAATATTGCAGAGGGAGGAACACTCCCCAACTCATTCTACGAGGCCACCATCACCCTGATACCAAAACCAGACAAAGATGTCACAAAGAAAGAAAACTACAGGCCAATATCACTGATGAACATAGATGCAAAAATCCTCAACAAAATACTAGCAAACAGAATCCAACAGCACATTAAAAGGATTATACACCATGATCAAGTGGGTTTTATTCCAGGAATGCAAGGATTCTTCAATATACGCAAATCAATCAACGTGATACATCATATTAACAAACTGAAGGAGAAAAACCATATGATCATCTCAATAGATGCAGAGAAAGCTTTTGACAAAATTCAACACCCATTTACGATAAAAGCCCTGCAGAAAGTAGGCATAGAGGGAACTTTCCTCAACATAATAAAGGCCATATATGACAAACCCACAGCCAACATTGTCCTCAATGGTGAAAAACTGAAACCATTTCCACTAAGATCAGGAACAAGACAAGGTTGCCCACTCTCACCACTATTATTCAACATAGTTTTGGAAGTGTTAGCCACAGCAATCAGAGAAGAAAAAGAAATAAAAGGAATCCAAATCGGAAAAGAAGAAGTAAAGCTGTCACTGTTTGCAGATGACATGATACTATACATAGAGAATCCAAAAGATGCTACCAGAAAACTACTAGAGCTAATCAATGAATTTGGTAAAGTAGCAGGATACAAAATTAATGCACAGAAATCTCTTGCATTCCTATATACTAATGATGAAAAATCTGAAAGTGAAATTAAGAAAACACTTCCGTTTACCATTGCAACAAAAAGAATAAAATATCTAGGAATAAACCTACCTAAGGAGACAAAAGACCTGTATGCAGAAAATTATAGGACACTGATGAAAGAAATTAAAGATGATACAAATAGATGGAGAGATATACCATGTTCTTGGATTGGAAGAATCAACATTGTGAAAATGACTCTGCTACCCAAAGCAATCTACAGATTCAATGCAATCCCTATCAAACTACCACTGGCATTTTTCACAGAACTAGAACAAAAAATTCCACAATTTGTATGGAAACACAAAAGACCCCGAATAGCCAAAGCAATCTTGAGAATGAAAAATGGAGCTGGAGGAATCAGGCTCCCTGACTTCAGACTATATTACAAAGCTACAGTAATCAAGACAGTTTGGTACTGGCACAAAAACAGAAACATAGATCAATGGAACAGGATAGAAAGCCCAGAGATAAGCCCACGCACATATGGTCACCTTATCTTTGATAAAGGAGGCAAGCATATACAGTGGAGAAAAGACAGCGTCTTCAATAAGTGGTGCTGGGAAAATTGGACAGGTACATGTAAAAGTATGAAATTAGAACACTCCCTGACACCATACACAAAAATAAACTCAAAATGGATTAAAGACCTAAGTGTAAGGCCAGACACTATCAAACTCTTAGAGGAAAACATAGGCAGAACACTCTATGACATAAATCACAGCAAGATCCTTTTTGACCCAGCTCCTAGAGAAATGGAAATAAAAACACAAATAAACAAATGGGACCTAATGAAACTTAAAAGCTTTTGCACAGCAAAGGAAACCATAAACAAGACCAAAAGACAACCCTCAGAATGGGAGAAAATATTTGCAAATGAAGCAACTGACAAAGGATTAATCTCCAAGATTTACAAGCAGCTCATGCAGCTCAATAACAAAAAAACAAACAACCCAATCCAAAAATGGGCAGAAGACCTAAATAGACATTTCTCCAAAGAAGATATACAGATTGCCAACAGACACATGAAAGAATGCTCAACATCATTAATCATTAGAGAAATGCAAATCAAAACTACAATGAGGTATCATCTCACACCAGTCAGAATGGCCATCATCAAAAAATCTAGAAACGATAAATGCTGGAGAGGGTGTGGAGAAAAGGGAACACTCTTGCACTGTTGGTGGGAATGTAAATTGATACAGCCACTATGGAGAACAGTATGGAGGTTCCTTAAAAAACTAAAAATAGAATTACCATACGACCCAGCAATCCCACTACTGGGCATATACCCTGAGAAAACCATAATTCAGAAAGAGTCATGTACCAAAATATTCATTGCAGCTCTGTTTACAATAGCCAGGACATGGAAGCAACCTAGGTGTCCATCATCGGATGAATGGATAAAGAAGATGTGGCACATATATACAATGGAATATTACTCAGCCATAAAAAGAAATGAAATGGAGGTATTTGTAATGAGGTGGATGGAGTTAGAGTCTGTCATACAGAGTGAAGTAAGTCAGAAAGAGAAAAAGAAATACAGTATGCTAACACATATATATGGAATCTAAGGGGAAAAAAAAGGTCATGAAGAACCTAGTGGCAAGACGGGAATAAAGACACAGACCTACTAGAGAATGGACTTGAGGATATGGAGAGGGGGAGGGGTGAGATGTGAAAGGGTGGGGGGGTGTCATGGACATATATACACTACCAAATGTGGAATGGATAGCTGGTGGGAGGCAGCCGCGTGGCGCAGGGAGATCAGCTCGGTGCTTTGTGACCACCTAGAGGAGTGGGATAGGGAGGGTGGGAGGGAGGGAGATGCAAGAGGGAAGAGATATGGGAACATATGTATATGTATAACTGATTCACTTTGTTATGAAGCAGAAAGTAACACACCATTGTAAAGCAATTATACTTCAATAAAGATGTTCAAAAAAAAAAAAGACATTTAAAACATATATCTTGCACTTGGGTTTCTGTAGAGAACTGTTTATCACAAATAGCTGAGTGGTAACCAATTAGTGTGTTATCTCAAAAAAAACTTACTTCATTATTTTCCCCAATGGATTTAGTCATTTATAAAATATTTTGTTATATCATATTGTTATATAATGGTGTACTATATATGTCTATTAAACCTGTCACTGTGCATACCTGTTAAATAGGAAGGTAAAGTTTGGGGGTCCTAAACAAGAACAGATCATGTATTGTGTACTATAATCTATCACACTTTAGGTGAAATAATTGAAATTATGGTAGTCCAGATTTGGATTGAATCTATTCACACTGAAAGTCTTTGTTTTCCACACCTTTGACAGTGATACTGTTTCATTTTGTTATTGGTTTATTTGATAGCACCGAATGAGATGAGTTTTGTTTTTATATTTCTCATTCTCATTTAATGCATTCCTACAACACAGCTGGGAACCGTTGCAGTTGTAAACTCAAATGATTATGTGGTTTCTAAAATGAAGGAAAACTAATAGAACCGATAGAGCACAGTTTTTAAATCAAAAGTTAAAATGTTAGGAAAGATTCACGGTTCATTTGTAGCTTTAGGCCAGTCTGATCACTCCCATCAGCCCCAATAAAACTAGTTAAGTTGAGTGTAATTCAATTACTATGTATAAAGGCAGGTAGCCTCTCAGAAGGGTGTGAAAAACATTTGTTGCAAATGTATTTTATGGTGTGTGAAATAGTTTGTATTTTTTACAGCATGTAGAGGAAGTAAATACTTTTCCATTTGGTAGATAACCAAAAAGCTCAGGCAAAAGTATGTGAAGATAAATAAAGGAAGCAAAGCGCAATTTAGATGTTCATATTATTTTTAATATTTTGTTTCTTTTGCTGTGACGTGTGTGTGTGTGTGTGTGTGTGTGTGTGTTTGCATGTAGCTCAGACTCTCTGAGAGTGAAATGGCTGAATTTTGCATCTTGTCAGATCTCCAATCAAAAATAAGATATAAATATATAAAACTACAAAATATATAAATATGAATATAAATTAAGTAATAACCATTTGTAATAACATATTAATTTTACTTCATAGCAAATTTTAAAACCCAGCAGTAATTGTTAATTGTTTGCAATATAACTTAAACGGACTGGACACAGCAAAGAACTACATAGCAAGCCTGTAATTACCACTGCATGCAAATATTAAATAAATATCTACATGTAAAACAATTTCCTCCAGATGCATACAAAGTGAATGAACCAAACATCTGGTACATTTCTCCATACTCCCTCCCTTGATTTGCATAGGCACTCAGGTTTGAAACAAAATATTAACCGTCTGTGGCATAAGACTTCATTATCTAGATTATATTGCTTAGTTCACATATTTAATTTTTAAAAGCCCTACTGTTTTCTTTCTGGCCGTTAAAACTATAAATTAAATTATAGAGCAGTATTTGAAATAGAGCAAACTCATACTGGAATATAGAATATATTTCATATACAACTATAAGATTATCGAGTTTATTCAAAATTGATGTGATTCAATTATAACTGTAAAACTATTATTTCATGTAGAGAAGGAGTTCCCTCTTTGAGTAAAGGGCATATAGATTGCATTTCACACACAAGAAAAAGAAATTAAAAGCAGAAAATAGAGGATTTTGGTCTATGAAATTTAGAGCAAATTTTAGCATATTTTATTAATATTTAAGAACATAAAATACAACGGCTTTGGAAAACACAAGCAACACTAGCAGGGAGAATGATGCTGCCTACTGTACATGAAAATATTCCTTTGAGCAACAAATACTATTTAGTTGTGCTCTGTTCTTACTAGAACAAACCCCTAAAGGAAGGAAGTTTCAGCCGAATTTTCTCATTCATCATGAAATGACATTTTGCTTTCAGTTTCTATAACCCAACCTGGTTCTTTAATATCTGCCCATTTTATTACCTAACCAATGTGAGGACCTCAAAAAACATAAATCTAAAAAGCCAATACATTTCTGCCAGCTGTGATCTGTGCTAATGTGAAAAGAATACATTGAAGTATTCGTTGGCATCTCCCCCTAAACTGTACACATGCAAGGCTGCTCTCACAAATATGCAGAGATACGCTTTCACAAATTATGTTATTGATGATATGGCTCCTGTGCATCAGCTAGTAAGCCTGACTTTGTTCTCTGATGCTTTTTTATATATTTTTAAAGTAAAACTCTTATATATATGTACAATGGGGGGAAAATACTAAACCATAATCAGTGGATCTATTAGATGAAAATTATTAATCCAATCAAATCATATATTTCAGACCACTGTGGTTAAAATATATCCAATTATTTTGCTAGCTCAGATCATGTTTCTTTTGTACAGGGAAGAAAGAGCAGGATGGGGTAAAGAAAGATGCAAAAGATGGAATTATGGGAAAATAGTGAAGTTATGTCCCTGAAATACTAACCCTGCACCCATCTCTCTGGATTAAAAGAACAACTCACTTTCTTATACAGCAGAAACTAACACAACATTGTAAAGCAATTAGACTCCAATAAAGATGTTAAATAAAAATAAAAAGATACAAATTTATACAAGAATTAAAAAATATTTTCTTACTGAGTGCCATGATCTGGCTCAAACACAAATGCAACAGTAACAAAATTATTATATACATGATTGTTTTTTGTGTGTGTGTATGAAAGTGTTATTTTTGAAATCACAAATGCAGAAAAAATTTTCTTTTTTTTTTTTAAATTTTTTAAATTGTAGTTGATTTACAACATTGTGTTTTGTGTTAGTTCCAGGTGTAAAATTTATTTCTTTAATGTCTAAACTGTGCTAGATTTTTTTTTTTTTTGCTGCACAAATATTTAATTCTCAGTTGAACTTGAGATAAGCATGAATGGATTTCATTTTTAAATGAAATGAGATCATTTTTTGATTTGTGGTGACCTAAAAGGGAAGGAAATCTAAAAAAGAGTGGATATATGTATAACTGATTCACTTTGCTGCACAGCAGAAACTAATACAACATTGTAAAGCAACTATACTCTAATAAGAATAAAAAATAAATAAAATGAAATAAGATAAAAAAAAAAAAAAAGAACAACTCAGAGAGCCTAGAGTATACGTTATGACCATGATTTCAACCAAGATCTCCGGTGGAGAAGGCAAGTGAATAGATTCATCCTCTGGGCACTAGGCAAGAGCTAGGGAAACGGTATCAAGAGAAGAAAGCCATATATTCTACCCTGAAGCCCCAGGAGAGTTAGTCAGCCTCTCTCTGCATCTCAGCTACTGGGTAATACCTGACCAGCTAGTTTTAACTCAGGCAGATATTGTTCCAGCATCTACTTTTACAGGTTTGTCATTATCCAAGTGATCCCATAAGCCTGCCTTGTAGAGCTAATGAAAGAATACAAAATAAACTCTAATTAAAGAAAAATAATATAAATCAGCTCACTGAAGGAGGATCAGTAACCTGAGGGAGGAAGATCCAGCTGAAAATACAAAATTATTGGCTCCTATGGAACTATAATGAATGGAAAAAACAAAAACACATTTTAGGGAAACTATAATAAAAACTCTCAGTGACATAAAATTACAGTGCAAAAAGCTTGCCAGCATTAAAAAAGGAAAATGAAAACATGACTTTTACATGAACAGACTGAATAAACAAACTAAAAAATAGAATGCCACCACTAAAATCTGAATTAATATTCTGAAAGATCAAATGGAAATATTATCTGACAGCAAGAATATAAGTTCCAAGAAGGCAAGTACACATTTACATACCTTTCTATATTTTAAGCACCTAAAACAGTACCCATGGAAAGGTTTGTTAATGAAGACATAATCAACACATAATAAGTTAGAGATTAAGAATGAAAAAGATAAGAGAAAACATAATTAAAGAGTTCAAAGAGTATAAACTGAAGATAGGCGATCTAGAAGGAGAAAATCATTAGCTGATGATATAATAAATACAGAAATGCCAGGACAGATTATTTGGCAGTGGAGAAATGCACTATATACACATACATATACATATACACATACGTATACATATTGTGTGTATCTTAGTGAAAAATACAAGTGATAGAGTAATATGTATAATGTGATCCCAGTTCTTAAAAAACAAAAACACAATTATGTGTATCTAGATAATTCAAATATTTTTAAATGAATGACTCAATGTGCATATGAACTTGAAGAATGGCACATAAGCATAACAGCAGATATTTATTAATGTTTACATCAGAGGAGTGCAATGGGGTGCAAGAGTGGCAGTTTATACCTTCTGAATATTTTATTTATTGTTAAACTTTTTAATAAAGATCAATTCAAAAGGAATACACATTACACAGAAAAAGCAAATAAGGCTAGGGAATCTAAGATGTTAGCAGCTATGAGTCTAAAAGGCAATATAATACTTGATTATTATCACTATAATATGTGATAGTATAAAATTTGTTTGAGAGTGCAGACACCAGGGTTAAACTGCTTAGACTGAAATTCTGTTTTTTCTATAAAGAAGTAACAAAGCTATAGGAACATTTTCCTCTCTCGTAATGGCTCCAACCTCTTGTAAGGTGGTTGTGAGGATTTATGAACTAACAAATGCAAAGAATTCACAAGAGTAGAGGGAACATAAGATCTTCAGAGATCTTAGTTGGCATTACTGCCCTGCTCAAAAGTTTAGCAAAGTGGACAGACTATAGGGCATTTTGGCCACATAAAAAATCCCTGATGACCCTAGCAAATTTGAAACTCAGAAATATAGGTGAAGTCAGTTTTACAAAATAACCCTCTCTCACGAGTTCCTCAGTCAGTCTAGACTTGGAAGGTAAGCTGAATTCTCTCCTACTTTCCCCAGACTGATAGGATAATTTGAAACTGACTCTTTGCTCAAGGCCTGTAAACAGTTTGGCCACTTCCCTAGATATCACCGCATGCCAGGGCACCTGCAGGGAGAAGAGATAGAAGAGGACACCACTAGGCCAGTGTGTTCTGGCAGAGAGAGAGATTTCCTAATACCTCTCCCCCGGCTCCCTAAATCTGAACATGCTGCTGTAGATAATTCTAAAGGTGAGGTACAAATATTCTTGGGTCACGTTGCAATTTGTATTTTCCTGCTAATGGATTTTACAGCTTTTCTTGAGAGCAGTTTTTCAAAGTTACAAAATATAACTGAAATGAGAATAAAGGTCTGTACCTGGAAAGCCAGGGATAACTACTTTCCAGTGTGGCACAGGTCAGTACTTCTCTCACATATAAAAGTATGTGTAGTGATTTTTCATCAGTATCTCCCCTCATCCAGTTGGTAAGATCAGCTATTCATTGTATTGTAGGCCATCTTCTCACGGTTTTTTTCATTTTAGAAGATATATAATTTGATGATAGCTTTGATTCAACGAAGGATAAAAAGGAGATAAACTTTCTGAATCTTTCTTCCAACTTTTAAAATCATAACCACTAATTTATACTTTGTATTGCTCATGATATTAATATTAATTTTACTTAAATTTATTTATAGTAAAATTTAAATTTTACTTAATTTTACTTAAATTTTTTAATTTAAATTTGTCTTTTTTTCTCTTTTAACATGGCGTGTATTTTTTTACAGACAAATTAGTATATGTATGTCTGTGTGGCTGTGTGTGCACGTGTATGTGTATAATGCAGTTTAACATGAAGGTGCTACACTTCTCCATTTACTTACCTACCTACCCCTCTATCTGTATTTAGTGGCTGACTGCTACTGTTTTGTAGCACAGCATAATTTATTTAAGCGAATCTGTATTAAAAGCTACTAAGAGAAATGTTGTAATATACATACTGCTGCATGTATTTTTGTGAATTTATCTAATTTTTCCCTTCACATAAATTTCAAATATAGAATTCAGGATCAAGGACTTATTTTTTTTAACTTTTTGATACCTAATGACAAGAGTTTGCAGTATACTGCACACAGCCAAAAAAATATCTGCTATAAGCCATTTTAAATTTGTCAAGTAGAAAGATTAGGAAAAAATACATCAGATTATTGTTTTTCTTTGCATTTCTCTGATTACTAGTATGTGTTTGTACATTTTCCATATCATGTTTGGCACCTATTTCTTTTATATTTTCCCTCAACTCCTTAAATTTGGAGGGTCACCAGCATGAAGTATACTGGGTTTGCAATATTCTTGAGCAGCTTGGGAGAACACAGCACGAATGACCCCAGGATGAGGGAGGTAAAGTAAAATAATTACAAAATGCTGAGAAGTAAGCCATCTTTCAGCACGAACATGAATAAAATTCTTAACATTGTCAAGAACCCAAGTGAGAAAATTGTAAGATGGCTGTCAGAACAAATGCTGGGTGCAGTTCCAGAGTGAGAGGACACTGAGATGCATCAGCTACAATCTTTCCTTGAAGTTACTCACATTAATGAAATTTCACCTACTGAGTACTTAATTGTATGGAAGACTGTGCTAGAAAGAATTCTGGTTGCAACTTGGAAGCTTAACACAAGTCCAACATATAAAATAATGAACGTCAACAAGAAAAAGAAAGAATGTCTCCTCAAGTTCTTTTTGAATCTCTTTAAAGACTGCCAGCTGGCATGTATACAAGCTGTGGGTTTTTCAATTAAACCCCCTCTAAAATACGGTTTCCCCAGAAGTATAAGACAATGAGTTAACGTAAAACATGGGATGTTTATCTAAATAATCTTCCCTTCATTTCAGCCGTATACCCTAACCAATTATGACTCAGTATTCCTTAATATGATAATAACCATCTTACTTTCAAAGCATTAGAGTTGACTTGACTTGATGTTTTTCTTTATTGCCTAGCTGTACAGGTTGGGCACATTTCGCAGCCTGGATCATCCCTGGAGATGCCTGGTCACTTATAGTGGCCCAGGGATAAGACACTGAACTCACTGAGTCTCTATACCATGAATACGCAAGAAGTTAAAGATTAAACAGGGGTCTCATTAGCCTCATAGACCAGTGTAAAAAGAGGAAGTCAGATGTTCTAGACCCAACTTGAAAATTGGGTAGTAGCTCCAACAAATTTAGTGGGAGGGTCCAGACCGGGAGCATAATGTGAGAAAGTTTTGGATAACTTCTTATGCATCTCTTATTTTCTGTTAAAAACAAAAAAAACAAAAAACTATTGGGACTAAGTGGAAGAGGGTTGTTCTCTTGCCTGGATCACTTATCTTTTTTCCCCCCCTTATTTGCTTTATTTTTTATTTGAATCATCACCTTAAATATCTGCCTTCCTACATTTCCTTTTAGCACAATTTGTCCCACCTCTAGTCAATGCTCCAGTCTCCCTTTCATTAGGTAAGCCACCCACTGCCCATCCCACTTAATATGGAGATAAGTGTTGTAAGACAGGCTTGTTTATATTCTGGAATTAACAATATGCTGATTGAATGACCTTGAGAAAATCGGTTAACTGCTCTGTGCTTCAGTTTTCTCAGTTGTAAAACTGCATAACACCTAACTCATGGGACTTTTAAGAGATAATTAGAAATTAACATATAACACTAAATGCTTACTATATGTCAGAAACTATTCTAAGCACCTTTCATATATTGACTCATTTAATGCTAACCTTTAAGATAATCCTCTGAAAGATAGTGTTATCCCTATTTGACAGATGAAGAAACTGCACTGTACAGTGCTGATCAAATATCCAAGTGTTGCTTAACGATTCAGTGATGGAGTTTGGACTTAAATGTAAACAGCCTATCTGCACAGCCCATAGCCTTGACCTCTATCCTGTGCTGACATAAGGAAGGTCAATAACCGTTAGCTCCCTTCCCAATTTCATCAATCCTAAATGTAAAGAAAACTAAAAATGAAAGAGAAAGTATAAGTGATTAAGCAGTGTTCCATCTAAGCAGATAGTTTAGGGAATGTTTGATTTATTGATTTTCATCTTCCAGGTGATCTTTCTGGTGTCCTGACTGACTTTTCTCAATCAGGAATGAAAAGAATCAGAACATGGTCACAGATGCTAGCCACTCTATGTTCCCTGTGGCACCTGGTCATTTTTCCCTTCCAGGTTCCATCCCCTACTGTCTCATCTCAGTTAAGAGCTGTCTCTCTGGTAAAGCTTGTTGTATCAAAGGAAAGACACCACTCAAAACTAAATCCTACCTCAGTTCTCTAGTTACCTGACATATTTCTAAGAGAATCTATAAAATAAAATTTAAAATATCTAGGTGTTTATTTATCACATTTATTTTTAGAATGAAACAAGGTAATAAATGTGAGATTATTCCAGGAGCTATTGCTGAATAACAAACTAACTTAAAATCCACTGTCATAAACAACCATTTTATTAGGCTACCAATTCTGTGAGTTAGGAATTAATTACGGAAAAGCTCGGATGGACGTTCTTGCTTGGAGTCTCTCTGGGGCTGTAGTCAGCTGGTAGCTGGGGCTGTAATTATCTGAATGTTCTACCTTGTTTTCTGGAACAGTCCTTTGGAGTCCTGAAACTGCATGTAAAAAATTTTACTATCCTGAGGCTCAGAGTAGTTGAATTTCTTCTGTGGTGGCTCAGGGCTCCAAGCACAAGCAATCCAAGTAGAAGACTAAAGCTGCATTATCTTTTATATCCTAGCTTTAGAAGCCATGAGACATAACTTCTCCTGAATTTTTTTTTTTTTGGTTATAAATGAAGCACCCAAGTTTCCCAGATACAAGAGTAGGGGACACAGGCTCACTGATTAGTAAGAGGGATGTGAAAGAATCTGTGGGCTTTCTTTAAAATTGCCACACAACTACAAATCATACAGGGTTAAAACAAACATATAAAATTATCTCATTATCCTATGAAAAGGTCACTTAATCTATTTTCATTATATTGTCCCTACTGTCAAAACACAACTAAGCATGTCTCTCTCTTGTCTTTCAGGACAACATAATCTGCAGATTTTTCTACTACTCACTGCTTCCTATTCAGTCTTTCTTTTTTTTTCTGACTCTGACTTTTCTACCTTTACTTTAAATGTTAAACTATCTAGAGCTTGGCCCTGGGTTCCCTTATCTTCTCTAAAACAGAGTGATCACCTTCAGTCCCCCAAACCTTAAATACTAAGTAAATGTCAATTAATCTCAAATAAATGACTCTAGACATGAAACCTCTCCTGAAATCTAGATTCACATATCCAATGTCTATGTGAAATTTCAACTTGTACACTAAACAAAACTCAACACATCTAAAGAGAACATAAAATTTCATATCCCAAACATGGTGTCCTATCAGTCGATTCCATCACTACTCATCCAAATTGTCAAACTTTGTCTAACTATTGTTAAACTTTCTCTTACAATGGATGCATAGAAATTGTAGGTTCAAAGTCTATACAGTGCATTCGATCTACTGGCCCATACACCATTAGAGAAGTACAAAAGAGATACTAGCAATCTACTAATCGTCAATAACTTTCTCTCTGAGCATGTAATGAGAAACATGCTTCTCTCTCTCTTCCTCTCCCCGCCCCCCCGTGTAACACACACACACACACACAGACACAATCTTTTCTCAATCTTACTACAGATGCTCATATTCATTGAAATAAGTAAATCTAAAAGAGACCAAGAAGGAAAAAACATAGCACAGACATGGTATTTATCTAAAGAACGTCAGTGTTAACTATTTTAGTATAAACTTAGAAGCACTGATTCTTAACAACTGGAAGGGAATGACTCCAAAACCTTGACTGCTAACCCAAAAGTCACTTCCTTCTTGGTGGGTGGAAGAGTGTCCCTTTTTTTCAGTTGCTCTCTGACCATTTGGCCACCTGTTCATTCACCAGGTGGGTGGATACTGAGTAGCGTTAGTCATCCTGGAAATCCTGTTCTCCACACCCGTTATTAGTTTGGGTACATATATGATGGAATTTGGTTAATAAGAGGAAGATTACTGAAGAGCTTCTAAGAGTTTCTTAGCTTTTCAGTCAGAAACATGAAGAGGATGTCCCTTTTCTAACCCTCAAAGGAACTATGTGAGGAAGTGGTGCCTGGAAATATGGAATACTGAATTGGGAGGAGATCTGCCTTAAAACAAACAAACAAATAAACAAACAAAAACTTCAAGATAGGACAGATGGAAGAACTTGGGTCCTTGGATATCATTGGGTCATCAAATTAACTAGCCATGGAATCATCCTTTCTCTGTGCATCTAGTCATGAGAAAAAATAAAGTACTTATGGATTTAACCATTTTAGTTGGGTTTTGTGTTAGTTGTAGCTGAAAGTATCCTACCTTATTTAAGGACCTTAACTACCCCAGCCTACATAAAGAAAGCTAAAAATATAAAATAACTTGTTATAAAGCAACCAGGTCTTCTCTCTCGCTCTTTCCCTCCCTTTCTCTCCCCTCCCCTCGCCTTCTCTTGTCTCCCTTTCCTCCCCTCCTCCTGCATCTTCCTGTCACTCTGTCTCTCCCTCCCTTTCTCTTTCTCATAGCGTACCCCACAAACACATTAACCATGTGTGTGCATGCACACACACACCCATTCATTCTTCACTCAATTCTGCTTTTCACCCCAGCCAGATGAAAACCAAAATTGAGTATACTGACTCAATTGAGTGCATAGCTAACTCAACACATTGACTGTCTAGCTAATCTGCCCATTAGATATTTAAGAATTGTTTGTTTTTATATTGTAAGTTTCAGAAATTTTAGATAATGAGAATTTAAAAAGTATTTGGATTGTTATGCAAAAATTTATTGTGGATATATTAACTTCAGTTGAGGATTTAATATATGCAATAAAATTGAATCTGTACATAAAATATATTCTGAGATATATTCTGAAAAATGGGAGACACTGAATAGGTACTATTTTAATAGCTGTTCATTTCTAATAAAGAATCCTATGGCTTAAAAAACACAAAAAATATTATTGAATCAAAGTGGCTAATTAGTTTTGCAAATTTAAAGTGCTGTATTTGCACATGAAAACTAATTATTGATTATATGCAGCCTTGAATCAAATATTTTTTTATATGCTATTCTGATTGATGGTTGTAAACCTAAATTTACCAGAAGTTGGAGGCATTTCCCTGGCATCCAGATTTCAAGCATTTGGTCAGTAAATAGTTTTATTAGTTACCACATATATAGTAATACATATAATCTCAAATCTTCAAGAAACATCTTATGTTTATGCTTTGCTAGAATTATACACCATGGAGTCTAATCTAACTTTGATGTATGATACATTAGCTGTAGTGTTTTAATCAACGCTAGCAGAATTCTGGCAGTTACATCTCAGAGCATTCAGCTAGCTGAGTTTAAACTCTACATGTATGACCTGGATCAATTATGAACACAGCATAAACACTTGAATAAAAAAGAAAGAAAGCATTTATTTGTATATTATTTCTAATGGCAATGAGGAAAAAATAAAATTAACCAAATAAATAAACATGCCTGAGTCACCAAAAAATAAAGCCACACAAAACACTATTTGCAAAATGGGCATTATTTTATGCAATATATATCAGTCTTCAGAAGCTGGAGTTACCCTGCCTATAGCCTTATTCTCCCCAAGGAACCATCTGATAAAAGTCTGTCACCATGACTTCAGTGTCTTCTTCATTATCTGTCACTAGTTTAAAAAGGAACAAAAATGAGTTATAATTGTTTCTCTCATCCTTTCTCTAAACCTTCTTGGGATCTGTCCACAGTAATACTTTAGGATCTTAGCCAGTTTTCACTTGAATAATATAATATTTCAGGTGGATGAGGAAGAGAGAGAAAGAAAGAGAGAAAGAGGGAAAGAGGGAAGGAGAGAAAGAGAGAGAGCGAGAGGAGGAGTTCTCCAGCTTTAATGTCACTATCTTGGAATATAACTTTACCTTAGGCAAATGTGTCAAAAAGGCAAATATGTCTATGGCCTTTTTAGAATCTTCTTTTCCGCCTTACGTGATAACCCATCCCTTTTATGTACACCTTTACTCTTAATTACCTAACACTATAATCTCTTATTTTCTCTAGATCTTGTCTAACTTCATACCCAGAAAAAGATACTTGATGATTGTACAATCATTTATTCATTCATCAGACTCATATACATGCAATTAATTAATATTAATAAACAGAATGCACTATACAATTTCATGGAGAAGGAGTGGATTCTGAAATTTTAAGTAATAGTCATTGAAGAAATGAGGCTACTACTTTGATAGCACAAATAGAACAGATATCAGAGAGCATGCCCCTGGTCCTCAGTTTCAATCTTGTCTTCTTTTTCACCCCAACAGTATTCTTCACGCATCTCCACTTCTACTTTTATAATTTACTCTGAATTTCAAGCGTTATTTTGTTTAGAGTATATGATTTTGTTTTTTACTCAAAATAAGCCCTCAGTATAAAATCACCTAGGTGGTTCTGACAAATGGCATTCCATAACATTCAGTCCTCTGAACACAATATTCTGTACTTAAAAAGGTGTTCTTCAACATCTACTATTTTATTCTCACTCCTCATTCCTGTTTCAATGCCCCACACAGATTTTTTCTATTTAAGACCACAGCCATTTATGTTTCAGATTATTATCATTTTATCTTTTTGAAGTGGAAACATTTGTGTCAGCAGAGAGATCATGTAGTCCCAGGTACCTTGCTATGCAGCTGAACAGTTCTGAGTGATAATGGCTGGTCACGCGTGCACTGCTGTTTGGAAGCCACAAGGCCACAGTAGCACTGACAGAGAGGTGGTGTTGACAGGAAAAATAATAGAAACCATGAAAACCAAATATTCTAATACTTGAAAGGGTGCCAATCTTTGTCATTATTGAAAACTGCCTCTGTGACCCCAGATGGGTATCACCCAATATCCCATCCAACACACTTACACACGTGCAAGCTAAAGACTGTCATACATTTAACAAATAAAAAGTCCCAGCAACTGAGCAGAGATTGATCTTTGAAAAAAGCTTTGTAGATTATTATCAATTCAGTTACAGTAAGACCAAAAATACTGAGAAGATGGTTACTGAGCTGTGAATGAAACCAAAAATCTGGGGAAAATAAATGAAATTGCTTCTTTATTCATTTTGTCCCCCAACTAGACCATAGCCTTCCCTTTGAGATGCCCCCTTAAAACACAGACATAGACTACCATATGATGCAGCAATCCCACTACTGGGCATATACCCTGAGAAAACCATAATTCAGAAAGATACATGTACCTCAATGTTCACTGCAGCACTATTTACAATAGCTAGGACATGGAAACAACCTAAATGTCCATCAACAGATGAATGGA
This sequence comes from Eubalaena glacialis, assembly GCF_028564815.1. NCBI lineage: Eukaryota > Metazoa > Chordata > Mammalia > Artiodactyla > Balaenidae > Eubalaena > Eubalaena glacialis. The sequence continues at coordinate 102,819,027 of NC_083723.1, read as the reverse complement.
TAAAGAAGATGTGGCACATATATACAATGGAATATTACTCAGCCATAAAAAGGAATGAAATTGAGTTATTTGTAATGAGGTGGATGGACCTAGAGCCTGTCATACAGAGTGAAATAAGTCAGAAAGAGAAAAACAAATACCATATGCTAACGCACAGATATGGAATCTAAAAAAACGGTACTGATGAACCTAGTGGCAGGGCAGGAATAAAGACGCAGACGTAGAGAATGGACTTGAGGACACGGGGAGGAAGGGGAAGCTGGGACGAAGTGAGAGAGCGGCATTGACACATATACACTACCAAATGTAAAATGGATGGCTAGTGAGAAGCTGCCGCATAGCACAGGGAGATCAGCTTGATGCTTTGTGATGACCTAGAGGGTCGTCACAAATATCTCAATCCGGTGAATCCCTGTTTAGTGAATCCTTGATTTCTTAAAATAGGTCCTTCTTTCCTGACAGACATACCTCTGTCTTTAAAATTAACCTTTTGGCAAAAATTCAGATAATATGTAGGTACATATTTTTCTCACGGTGATCTTATTATAATTACTACTGAAAAAGTGAATTAAAATACCTTGATTGCCTCCAAAATAAGTCTTTCAAGTAACAAAATAAGAAAGAATTTGATATCTTGGGAAAACTCATAACTGAAAAATTTGATATATTTGACTATACCTAAATAAACACCTTTGTAATACATAAGACAACAACATTTAAGCTGCAAACTATGAGAACCTATTTGCAATAATAGAAGAATTCCAGAATAAATGATGATGCTTACAAATCCATTAGAAAAATATAAACAACCCAATGACTAAACGGTTCACAGAAGAACAAATCTGAATTCTCTAACAGAATTTTCTTTAATGAACCTTTTTCCCCACTCATAGTTTTGGCCAAGGTTCCCAGGCAATAGGTGCCAAAGCAACATTCTAAAGCAGGTTTTGAAATCGTGTATAAGACATTTGTATTTGTAGCCTTTAGCTTATCACACACAAGTTCATAAAGACCTTGATGCTGAAAAAAGTGGGGAATGGAAATTAAGAGCATTGGTTTCCTGAAAGTGGCACCATGGGATTTAAGCCTACAGTGCACGTTCATAGTTGAGGAGCACCAAGGCTGGCTGGCATTAAACCAATGCCTAGGAAAGTGCAAAACTGTGGCTGGCTAGCTGCTCTGATGGCAGTTTCTGGGAAAGCCTGAACTTCCAAATTTTGTCAGAGTAAAAACGTGAGTATGAGGGGTTGGAACCGAGATGGCACTGAGAGGGGCACTGTGACCCAATAAAGAGACTATGCTATGTGTGTCACCCCAAATCAAAAGCTGGGAGTCAAGTCGTAAGCTGCTAATCAAAGGACACATTATCAATAATAGCTGAAGATGAGATATCCTCAGTGGCAGCAACAGATCTTTCAGGAAACCAGAAGGCACCTCATGAGAGAGTAAGATTTAAACAACCACCAAATCCATGAAGTTTTATTCGAATAAACCATCCCTGTTTCTTATTTTCCTTCCTCTCCTATGAAGCTTAACTATTGATGTGAGAGGGTTCTGAAACTAGAAGAGACAAAGATATATTTATTATATGACCTAAAAGATTGTGGGACGCCCTAGATTTTTATCCAGGGATTGGGAAAAGGAAAACATTTGGGTGTTTTATGGGTATTTGAGAGGAAAGAAAAAAATTGCTTTACTAATGCTCCATACTGTATTCCAATTTTTCATAATTATCACAAACATATGAAATAAATATTAAGTTTACTAGTAATCAAAGATACTCATATTAAACCAAAAATAAAACCTTATTTCACAAATACAAAATTTGCAGAAAAACTACAGTCTTGCAATATCAAGTGTTGATAAGAGCTTGGAGAAAGAAGAACTCTCATACACTACTGCTGGTAGTATAAGTTGTTACAGCAACTGTACATTAGCAGATAGTAAAATTCATATCCATACTCAAATAACAGACTAAGTAATTCTTCTGCATGTACAGGCTGGAGGATCTTCTACATGTGAAAAAGGAGACACTACAAAAATTCTTACTACAGTCCTCTTTGAGACCAAATAAAGTGCCAATCTAATGGAATGGTAAATTACAAAATGGAGGATGAGAAACTATATCATGGCTAATAGTAATATATTAGATACATGCATATCTATTTAAACAGAATATAGAAATATAACGTTTGGTAAAATATTTGCCTAGACATATGAGTAATGGTACTAATTTTAAAACAAAAATAATATTTATTATGCTCATGAATTCATATATGTGAATGCAGGTGGAAGTATAAACATAACAGATTTAGAGATATACAATAAACTCACTATAGTGTACTCCTGTGCTGGTCAAGTGTTTTTGATTCAATTTATTCTGGCTAACTGGATTAGGGGTATATGTTAAATTATTTTTAAGTCTAAAACCCCAAATGTTTATTCACTTGTCAATCACATCTACTCCCTATTATATTTTTACCATTGTATCATGGTATAGATGCAATAAATTATTGAGGTACTAGGATTTTATACTTTAAGGACAATAAATATTAAGGTTCGTTAAGCAAGAAATAAAATAAAAATCAATGATTTTTAAAATCATTTTACTTTTTCTTTTTAGTGAAAAGGTATAACTCATCATGTCAGTGCAACACACTACACAGTGTCTTTTAAGATATGATGTGTGTACACGTGTGTGTTTTTAGAGGTGTATACTGTAAGTACACACTGTATCTTTAGCCATCACTACTTTTGGAGCTGTTATCCATCTCTTATTAATCCTATTTGCCAGTATTACAAATGGAGAAAAATAATAATATAAAACTGCATTCTCTGAATTTTTTGTTTAGGACTACAAAGTTTTCCTTCTTCTTCAGTCAAGTAATCAAAATCTATCCTATATAATTAATATTAAAATAAAACTATAGTTTTTATGTTCCCAGTTTAGTGTTGTTTCAGACAGTTTATAGAGACAACAGTTTTTTATTCTAATTCCATTGGTATAGAAAACAGATACGTAGTCATTCAGAACCATAGAATGTGTCCAGTTAGCCCAAAGAGAAAGCATCAGTAGTATCTTGATTAAATGGATTTCAGTGGTCACTATATTATTCCCTCAATGTAGAAGAGCAAGTGACTAAGAACGTGTTTTTTTCTCCCTGTGTCTTTTTATCACCTTACAATATGATTTGTGAGCTGCAAGTAAAGTAACAGGAGAAACAAAATCTAAGTCATTAAATTAAAATGTCATTAAATTAAATTAAAATATCATAAATAACTAAGTCATTAAATTAAAATATCATAAATAACTCCATTTCTCTCCTCTTTGATCTCCAGTTCGTTTTAGTATAATGCCCCTGTCCCAATCTCACTTATTTCAAATTATCCCAAATTACCATCACTATCATTAGTAATCTTTTGTATTTGCTATGTAATTTTGACCTCCATGGTCAAATACCAGGTTAGCACTTAGATTTCAGACTGTAAGTATAATTATACAGTTGACTGTACAATCAATTAGCAAATATACAGTTCAAGTTTGCTGGATAGAACCATCCTTATTCATAGCTGGACTACATAAATATTTTAGGTTGTCTCCCAAACAAAATTATTACCAGACTTGCTGGTAACTAAAATTTACCTAAACAAGATGTCAGCCATGGTTGATTCCTCCTCAATATAACTTTTCAGGTTCCTCAATTTATTTTAATAAAAATATACAAAGAACTGACTACACAAGAAACTTAATTAACCTCATGATACATTTCAACCAGTATCATGGTAGATGTAATATGAAACACCAAATCCAGCTTAAAGAATTAGTCATTTATATAATGTTAAGCTAAGTAAAGCCACTATGTCCCTATCAAATTCTAGTTTATCCATTTTTCAATTATATCCTGTTATAAGCAATAGAATTCTTTATACTGAGAGGGTAAAAAAGGAGTATTTTGATGTTTCTTCTTCTGTATCCTTCTTTTGCTCTTTTATTCTAGTGGTCACTTGGCATTCATGCATTAATTTTGAAAATTTGCAGATGGATTTAAGTGTTCTCCAATTTCTGACACCAATGATATCGTTCACATTCATAGGTATTCTTCTCAAAATTCAGCATACCAGCATCATACATAAGTCAAATAACAAAATTATACAAATGCATTTTTGGAGAGACAAATAGAATCGTCCACTGAATTACTCCAGTAAATCTCTGGTTGCCTGGCAATGAACAAGCCAGACTCAAATACCACAGGTGGAAAGACTGTTATGACCCCCGCTTTCCAGAGTTACCTATATAGTGGGAACTGACATACCAAGAATCAGAATGCAACTTTACCCAGGAACATTACTCCTCAGACCTCCCCTTTACTTTGTAAGACCACTTTCATTGAAAACCCACACATATGAAGAATGGCAAAGAGTGAGATCCCTCTCCTGCTTCCCAAACCACGATGTCTCAGTTGCACTCTGAGCCAAGTACACATTTCTGTAAAATACCGGAAGAACTAGTGACCACGTGCTTCCTGCAGCTGCAGAACTTCTCCTTCATAGTTCTAGCCTTTGCTCTCTAACTCTTGCACGTTGTTTGGTAAATCAATTATAATAAACAGTATCCCCAACTCATGGTCTGCCATTTGTTTATCATCCTGTGAAGCAAACTGGGTAAAGGTAAATCTTTCCAGTTTTAACTTCCTAATCATAGCCACATCCCAAAAGGAGCTGGTAAAAATCATTCTAAGGCAAAAGGATCTATTGAAATGTTTCATAGGAAATTTAGGAAAAACATGGAGATAAAAACTCTAAGTACATACAGAAGGACAAAGGCACAATCTATGAATGTCAAATCAGGTTTTAAATTCTCACAAGAACTCTTCTCATTTTATTGTGCTGTACTCAGCTTAGTACTCGAATTCGCTCTTACCAATAATATTTAGAACCTCCATTTTAACCCTCCCCCAAAGGAATTCACATGGATTCTGGAATCTGAAAGACTTAGATTTACACCCCTGCTCTGTCACTTAGTAATACTTTGACCTTTATAAAATCACCTAAGGTTTCTGAGTCATTAAATACTCATCCTCACAATAAGGATGATAAAGACAACCTCACAATTCTATAAGCTATTTTAAGCTATTTTAAGCTATTTTAAGGGTTAAATTAGATAATATATATGGTATTCCTGCACACAGCCACTTCATAAGGACTGGAGTATTTCCTCTGCACACTGGAATTAATTAGTGCTGGTTACACTTCTTGCCATTCGATCTCCTATAGTACCTAAAAAATTGCAAATCAAATAGGATTCCTGTGCCTCATTTCTTTTTTCCATACCCATGTGATTTACCATCTCTGCCAAGGGCACTTTCTTTGTGACAGTCTGAATTACTGACCACACAGAAAAAGACTGAACAGTACTGGGGGCCAAATTCTGCCAGCTGATACGCACTGAAGCTTAGCTCTGAAAAGCAGAATAAGTTAAACTTTCCATGAACTGACAGCAGCATTTGTACATGATTTATGATCTGCCAGTACCCTATCATCCATAAAAGTATTTCTTTACAACTATATACCCTAGGAATTTCTAATAGTAGTTAACAGATAGGAACTTCCTCTTAGAGTTTCTTCATAACCCTATTAAATGACTCTCTATTTATATTTACGGTTAAAGACTAGAGTGATTGAAATAACAGGATATTTTTAACTTGTATGTATTTGAATTTGAAACACAATTTTGCATTTACAGCCAAATATAGACCTTAATTTATCCTCCCTCATTACCCTCTTCATCTGAAATAATAAATCAGTTATCTCACTTTCTAAACACATTATCATTTAATTCCAGGTCTCTCACTCAGCTTCTCCCCATGAATGGGTTGTTTGGTCTCACAAAACACCTCAGTGTTTTTTCTCCATCTATCAGCCCCATGGAGCCTAACTTTCTTCCTCTTCTGGCCTATATTCCGTGACCCACTGTTCTTTAGTCTATCACTGGATAAAAACTTGAGCCTTGGTTGAATTCTATAGTCACCTTTCATCAAGCTTTCACTTAAACAGATCAAAGATACTCTACAACCTGGTAGCCAACCTCTTTGGGCCTTAATGGTACCTGTGAGGGCCCACTGGTACTTCATTCTCCCATTCCCCTAAAAATTATTTTAAATTCATATTATGGAGAATTCCAAACACAGTAAACCAAATAAACCAAATACCATAATAAACTCCAATATACCTATCATCCTCCCTTAACAAACATCAACCATTTACCATGTTTATTTCATTAAAACTCTGCACACTCAGTAGCTACCCAATTTTCAATTCTTTAAGTGAAATATCCACCTATTGAGAGGTGTACACCTTAACAGTATGATTTTGATAAATGGATAATCATGTAATCCACACTGGTATCAAGACACAGAACAGTTCTTCCACACTGGAAAGTTCTCTCATGTCCTTTTCTCATTCAGTTCCCTCTACAAAGAGCTAACCCAGTATTTTTATTTTTTTTCCCCACCACAGATTAGTTTTGCATAGATTAGTTTTTCTAATCAAAGAATAGCTTCTTTCAATCAGCATTATGTCTGTGAGATTCATCCGTGTTGCATGTTATGTTTATTCCCTTTTATTACGGATAATATTTCATTTAATAAACAATATTACAATTTGTTTAGCCATCCCTCTGTGGATGACATCTGAGTTGTTTCCAGTTTGCAGCTATTATGAATAAAGCTGCTATGTGAACTTTCTCATACAATTTTTGGTGGACATCTGCACTCATATTTCTGGGGTAAATATGAACAAGTGGAAAGGCTCTGTCAAAGAGAGTAGGCACATGTTTACTTGGCTCTTTAATCTGATTAGATATAAAGACACAAATGATTCTACCACCAATAGAGCACTGAGAGTCAATGGAATGATATGGCAATAGAAGTACACAAAATATCTCCATTGGATATTCCTAATCAAACACTAACAAAATGCAAGGATCTGAGTGAACATGTATATAATATTTTAGGTTATTTTTGCCAACTTAATAAGTATGATGAGGTTGGCTGGTTGCTCCTGATGCCTCTGGACAAAGTGGGAAACGAAAAGGATGGGCTCAGGAAATCAAATTCCCAGCAAAAGCACTGCATAAATGACCTGAGCGCTTCTATAGCTGCCTGCAAAGAGACACTTATCTCCAGTAGCTGCAGAACTAAAATGGCTGAAATCCAAACTCAGAATCTCATCCTGCAAGTGACTGAATTGCAACACAAATTGAATTCCCAGCCTCACAGGGTGTTTGCTGTTAAAGTGAGGGCATTAACTGGGAACGAGTAAGATCCTGTAAATTTTAATGGGGATGTGTGGTAAGACCCTGAAAGAACTGAGGACATCGAGCAACTAAATTCTTATGAGTCTTCTTTTCCACTAGAAGCAGCCTCCCACCCATAGTCGACCTGGTCTCTCCACCTACTGCTTCTGAGAGGACTAACTATGAATTGCCTGAGGAAATGTAATGGCCTTCCCTGAGGCATTGCCTTCCAAGACAATGGAGACACTCCTGAGGACCCACCCCTATCACTTCTCTTTGTTTCCAGATCTATAACTAAATTCAAGTCCCAGTAGTTCCCTAAAGGTGAGGTGTACTACACGCCAAAAGAACTACCTGAGTTTTCTAATTTATATAGGAAGAAATCTGGGGAATATGTGTGGGAATAGATATTAAGGATGTGAGATAATCATGGAAGGAACATAAAGTTGGGTAAGGCCAAATATTTTGACGTGGGCCCACTAAGCAAGGATTCTGCATTTAATTTTGTACCTAACCTGGGAGGTTTGAGAAGACACAGCTTTCATGGCAAGTATGAGAAATAAATTTGTGAAGGTAGACCCAGCATCTCTGAAGAACTCTGAGATCATTCTTCTATGTAGACTGAACTTACAGTGGGGACTGAGTCCACTGAATTGGTAAACCTGAATGTAATGTAAGTCACTGGATCCCAGGGTGGCAGAAGCCGAATGACAGCAGACAACTGCCAAAGGCAAGATGAGTACGGCTGCTGTAATGTACAGTAGAGTCAAAGTAGTACTCAGAACAGTCTAACACGTATAAACAAGGGAGTTGTCTAGTTATTAAAGTATTCCTAGAAGTAAAATACATAAGAAGATTACTAAATTCTTACTTGATCTACGGCAGTAGTGCTGACCTACAACAAAGAGACTGCCAGATATTCCTCCACCAAAGATGGATTTATTCAAGATCAGCTGAGAATTACAATTGAGGTTCTGTAATGATGGCAAGCCAAGTGCAAGCCCCACACAATAAGGTAAGGAGAACGCTTCTACAGAGGGGAGAAGTTGGTAGGGCTATAGCAAACCAATAGTCCATGGCTTTTCATTAGCCGTGTCCCTGCCAGGAAAGAAGAAGAGTCTTTATTCTTCCTGTTGGGCACTGGCAAGTGCTTTTTCTCCATACCTGTCAATAATGTCCATCAGAAACAGTTTTCTTCCAGCTGACAAGGTCAGCAATACAACTTCACTGCCCTATCTCAGAGGTATATACCAACTCCATCCCCATGTCATAATTTAGTTCACAGAGATATTAATCTTCTTTCCCTTCCACAAGATATTACCCTGGCCCATTACATTGAGGTCATTATTCTGATTGGACCTAGGGATCAAGAAGTATCAACTACTCTAGACTCACTGGCAAGACATTTCTGTGTCAGAGTGTGAGAAGTAAACCCAATAAAAATTCTAGGCCTTTTATCTCTAGTGAAATTTCTATGGGTCCAGTGGTGCAGGGCATATCAAGAAATCCTTTCTAAGGTAAAGAATGAGTTGTTGCATCTGGCCCCTTTTACAACCAAACAAGAGTCACAAAGCTTAGTAGCCTTCTTTGGATTTTGGAGGTAATATCTTCCTCATCTGGGTGTGTTACTCCAGCTCATTACCAAGTAACCTGAAAAGCTGCTAGTTTTGAGTGGGGCCCAGAACAAGAGAAGGCTCTGCAACAGGTCCAAGCTGCTGTGTAAGATGCTCTGCCACTTGGGCCACAGGATCCAGCAGATCCAATGATGCTTGAAGTGGCACTGGCAGACAGTGGTGCTCTTTGTAGCCTTTGGCAGGCAACAGGCCCTATCATAGTTATTATAAATCTGAATTGAAATTTCCTATTTATTCCTTTCTCTTTCTGATAGACAACACATTGAATGATGCTTAAGGAAAGGTATTATGTCTGATTCACCGTCCTCCCCATTTATAAGATAAAACATCTTATGTATATTTTTGTTGGACTTTAGTTAGAAAGAGACATATAGTAAAGATTCTCCTTTTTATTTTATTTAAAACTGTCTTTCAAGTTTAATAGGTATTTGCTATAAAAGTATTAACATGACTATAGATAAATGTACAATTTTTAAATACAGCAATTGTTATGTTTCAGAACAAAGCATTCTATCGTTCAAACTTTTGACTGTGAAGTTTTTTGTTGTCTTTCAGTACGATATTCTCACTGCATATGCATGCACCTTAACATCTGTGCCATTTTGTTTTGAATGTTTGACAGAAAAATTATTCAACAGGTACCCCAGCTGTCAAAGCATGCCATTTGTGATGCTTCAACAAGCAGCACAGACTCTTCAAACTATACTGCACCCAGGGGAAACCTCCACTGGGAACTACTGCTTTAAATGTTTCAAAGCATACATAGGACACTTACACTTTTTAACATCAGGTCTCCTCTATTTCTGCAAAATTGGTCTCTGTTGATAATCTCCTTCTTATTTTTCACCTAGGGTGACAGTGATATGATTGATACTGTTTACTCACTTCTCAATGGGCCCTTAAATACTGTCTTATCTTTGACATTTCACTTATCTCTGCTGTTTTACTTGTCAGTTATTTATTTCATGTATTAATTATTTCTTTATTTAATGGTGACCTTTTTCTGAGAAGTTCCATGTATGGATGTACTTTTTTTTTTTGGTATCAAAAAATACTGAGGAGTAGAGATGGAGAGAATTGATGAAAAATGATATAAGAACAGTTTTTAAGCTACTTCTGGAAAGCACATCCCAAATCATTGCTATATAAGGCATACCTTTGACTATTATATGAAAAATATTATTTCAGGGAATATTGTGCCATTTAAGATATGACACAAGGGAATAACACTCACTTTCTACTTCCCTAAACTTATTATCCTTCCTCTATTATGTGTATCCATTGGTGATTCCTTATTTTTCCGAAAATCCTAAATCAGTAAACTTGAAACAATCCTCGAGATTACCTCCTCATATTCAAAAATTCATCAAGTCCCATTAAATCTATTACATTTACTCATTCAGACAAATCTTATTAAGTACTTGACACATGCCAGGGACTTTGATATACGGTAAGATGGAAGGAGAAGCTAAATCTGCATGATCCATGACATCACGGATCTTATGGACTCGTTTGAGAGAAGAGGCAGACATTAATCAAATAATTTCACAGACAACTGCAGGTACACGAAGGAGAGGTACAAGAAGGAGAGGTTCTTAGTGGTCCTCGTGCATATATTAAAACTTCACTTGAGAAGCGGTGAATTGTGTTCAAATTAGAAAAAAGAATAGGCCTTGAGCAGATGAAGGGAGGTTTGGAGTGTTTCAGCTGAGGGAACAGCATGTGCAAAGGCTCAGAGGACAGAGGGGGTACGGTAAGTCTGTGATACTAATAGAAGGCAGTGTACCGGCTGGGTGAAAAGTAAGACTGGAAACTTTCAAAATGAGTCTGAATAAGTTTAGGAGGGACTTTTCTATGTCAAACCTTATAAGACATATTAAGTAATCTGGTTCTTAGTATATAAACTATTTAAAGCCAATGAGTCACTTCAAGCAGAAAATGGAAAATGAGGAATTGGCACAATCAGATTTGAGTTTTGAAAGATCACTCAGCTGTGAGAAGAAAAATTTGTAAAGGAGCAGTGGCTGGACATGAGGAGATTATTTCAGATGCTCCTGAGAAAAGATGATCTCTCTAACACAAAGATAGTGGTAAAGATCACTTACTGTTATCTAAATTTTATAGCTCGGGGGAAAATGGGAAAGGACCAGGTTTAATGTAGTGAAGAAGCATAAAATTTCTAAACATGTTGATTTTAAGAAGTCTTTGTGAAGGCCAATGGGTGATATCAAATAGACTGTCATATATATATATATATCTGTGCTTAGAAATTCTAGGATGAAGATATAAATCTGATTTAACTGCATATGAGATAATTAAACCCAAGATGAAATTGCTTAAGTGTTAGAGGAGACCTAACATTGGGATGTGATGACCTTTGGCACATAATATCTGAGGAGATAACGATGAAATTAGAAAGCAAAGCAAGAAGCAAACAGAGAGACAGAAATAAAATCAGAGAATGATACCATAAAGCGCAAAGAAAGAGAGTATTTCCAAAGAGACTTGTTGGCCACGAGAAATGAAAGCATTTATCTAAACAAAAACTTGTATATAAATGTTCTATAAGCAGCATAAGAGCCAAAAAGTGGAAACCACCCAAATGCTCATCAACTAGTGAATGGCTAAACATTATGGAAAACTACTCAACCATAAAAAGTAACAAACTAATAAATACGTAATAATATGGAAAAAATTAAAACCATAGCGCTAAATGAAAGAAGGCAATGACAAAACATGAAATTTAAGAAAAAGAGGAAATGACCATGAAATAAAGAACATTAATGCTTCTCTGGAGCTGGGGGTGGGAGGTTAGACAGGGGGAAAGACTGACTGTAAAGGGTCAGAATGGAACATTTTGGAGTTGTGGAAATATCTTATACCTTGATCAAGGTGGAGATTAAATGAGGTAAATTACGCCTCAATGAAGTTGCATAGTCAAGGGAGTTGTAGGTCAACAAAATCAAATGCTATTGAGAGGTCAGGTGTGATTGAAACTGAAAAATATTTATTAAGTTAAACACAATGATTTATTAAGTTAAACACAGCGGACACCAGGTATTTATCAGAAATGACTGTGCGAGAAGTTAAATCAGGGTGATTATTTTTAAAGACTGAAGTAATTTGTAGTGACTAAAGAAACAAAATCACTAACTTTTCTAAAATTTAAGACAATTAATTAATTACTTCAGTACCTATCAACTATTTAATTCTTCATCCTTAGTCAACTCCTAACAAACACATATAATGTTTCTTGTGATTAATATAACACTGTTTGGCTCTGTTTTTGTCTTGCTTTGCTTTGTTTTGTGTCCCCCACAGAAACTGTCAACCACATCCACACTGAGGATGGACATGGGAATGGCTACAATTCACTACCTTAAGATTAGAAGTGGAGATCAGTGCTTTGGCAATTGCATCCATGCTATTACTATCATTCGAGTTTTCTTTTTTCTTTTTTCTTTTAAAGAAGAGTTTAGGGCTTCCCTGGTGGCGCGGTGGTTGGGAGTCTGCCTGCCAATGCAGGGGACGCGGGCTCGAGCCCTGGTCTGGGAGGATCCCACATGCCGCGGAGCGGCTAGGCCCGTGAGCCACGACTACTGAGCCTGCGCGTCTGGAGCCCGTGCTCCGCAACGAGAGGCCGCGACAGTGATGAGGCCCGCGCACCGCGATGAAGAGTGGTCCCCGCTCGCCGGAACTGGAGAAAGCCCTCGCACAGAAACGAAGACCCAACACACCCAAAAATAAATAAATAAATAAATAAATTTATAAAAAAAAAAAAAAAAAAAAAAAAAAAAAAAAAAAAAGAAGAGTTTAATGTAATGTTTACTACATCAGAGTTGGCTGCGTGGTGCCTTTCGGAGGAAAGCGCCATATAAATCTAATAAATAAATAATAAACAAGTGATATAAGCAGGAGGAAAATTATGTGTTTTAGGTGAGTTGTAAAGAACACTGTACAACCTGTAAAAATGTGTTTGTTAGATGAAGAGACAGGGAAGAAAATGCAGATGATCATCGTTCATACAGAAGTGAGTGCCATGCAATATTTTAAAGTACAGAAAAATCCCCAAGATTTTTAACCCTTTGTGAAACTGACTCTGCCTGTGCTTTTGGCTGCAGGGAATGTGAGGCACAAAACAGCAGGTAGCTCAGTGGCATTTTGTTTACTTCCTCGGTAGGCCACAGAGGGGCTATATCATTCCAGTTTTAATTTTTTTTCTACTACATCATATTGGTTGGAAGTTTCAAGTAGCCTAGGGCAATTTAGCACTGTCTGACTATAAACTACATAAGTTCATATCTAACACTTAATGATTAATCATCTCACACTAAGTGTTTGCTAGGATTATCGCCTTAAGAACAAAAATAATCTTAACAATATTATAGCTGTAGTTTTATGTGGATTCCTCAGGTACCTTGAAATTTTTAATTTAACAGATAGTTAAGATCAAAAATAGTTTTGTGTACAAACACACTTCAAATCCATAAGTTGTTTTATTTCTTAAATATTTATTTGCACATTTAAGTAACCACATCGAAATATTTCAGATGATTTTGGAGCATCTGATATATTTCACTCGAAAATGCATCATTTCTCTCTAAATATAAAAAGTAAATATAAAATACATTATATTTACATAAAACATAAAGTCTTTCTAAATATAATATTCATTTTGGCAATCAATTTCATAAAGATGTTTTCTTCATCCCAACCTTACATCAATGAAGAAACAGGGGTACATATATACCATATTGTATGATACATATGGAATAATCTATATTTTCCTATCCATTCCATAATTGAATTTTCATTACTTAGGCTTCTGATTTGATGATTTAAGAATTTGTTTAAGTGGTGTTGTTAGCTCACAGTCTATCCACAAGGACCAGAAAATCAAGTTTGAAGGCAATGCCCAACATCATGTAAAAAACTAACCCAGTGAAAACACCAGAGCCTTGAGCCATAGAAAACAGATATTGCAACTTGCACCCTAAAACTGGGCACTGTATTCTGCCTCTATGAGAGATGCTGCCACTAGTTCTGGAACCTGGTAGAGCTACTATAACCCATCAGCAAAACAACTTCTGTGTGATCCAGCTTTCCTTATGTCAGTATATCCAGATTCATCATCCAGAGCAGGTCCATCTGAGTAGTGGAGCACACATCTGATGCTCAGGCTGTAACTTCTAGGGAAACTGCCAAAGACAGAATGTAGATATTTTACCTTCTATGGTGAGAAGGAGACTGTCATAGAAGATGGTTGATTCCTCTAACATGGGATGAACGTTCAGATGTTGGTGTGCCAAACGAAAAATAGATATATATATTACTATGGACATTAGTAATGATTTTCTAGAAGCAAACATTATAATATTCTTTTCTCTATGTACTGACAATTACTCCTATTTGTTCAAAGGGTTTCTGGTGCAATACATAAGCATTAATTAATGCTCACAGTTTGCAGCCCACTTGACAGTCTTTAACTATGAGTCAGCACTCGATAACTTAGGATGGCATTACTTTAAAAGTGTGAGGGTCTGAAGTCTATTTATGACAACCCCACAAATAACATCATCCTTAACGGTGAAAAGCTAAAAGCCTTTCCTCTAAAAGCAGGAACGTGACAGGGATGCCCACTCTTACCGCTTCTATTTAACATAGTATTGTAAGTCCTTGCCACAGTAATCAGACAAAAAAAGGAAATAAAAACATCCAAACTGGAAGGGAAGCAATAAAACTCTGTTTGCAGATGGCATGATACTATATAGAGAAAACCCTAAAGTATTCACCAAAAAACTATTAGAACTAAAAATGAATTCAGTAAAGTTTCAGGATACAAGATTAACATACAGAAATCTGCTGCTTATCTATACACTAATAATGAACTATCAGAAATAGAATTCAAGAAAACAATCCCATCTACAAACGCATCAAAAGGAATAAAATACCTAGGAATAAACTTAACGAAGGAGGTGAAAGACTTATACTCTGAAAACTATAAAACACTGATGAAGAAATTTGAAAATGATACAAAGAAATGTAAATATATCTTGTGTTCTTGGACTGGAAGATTAAATGTTATTAATATGTCCATACTATCCAAAGCAATCTACAGATTTAATGCAATCCCTATCAAAATATCCACCGCATTTTTCACAGAACTAGAAAATAATCCTAAAATTTATATGGAACAACAAAAGACCCCAAATTGCTAAAGCAATCTTGAGAAAAAATTACAAAGCTGGAGATATCACACTCCCTGATTTCAGACTATACTACAAAGCTATAGTAATCAAAATAGCATGTTACTGACACAAAGACAGACACACAAATAAATGGAACAGAATAGAGAGCCCAGAAATAAAGCCACATGCTTATGGTCAATTAATCCCCAACAAAGGAAACACGAATATACAGTGAAGAAAAGGCACGGATTTAAATATACTACCAAATGTAAAATAGATAGCTAGTGGGAAGCAGCTGCACAGCACAGGGAGATCAGCTCGGTGCTTTGTGACCACATAGAGGGGTGGGATAGGGAGGGTGGGAGGGAGATGCAAGAGGAAGGAGATATGGGGATATATGTATATGTATAGCTGATTCACTTTGTTATAAAGCAGAAACTAACGTACCATTGTAAAGCAACTATACTCCAATAAAGATGTTAAAAAAAAAAAAAGAAAAGGTAGTCTCTTCAATAAATGATGCTGGGAAAACTGGACAGCTACAATGTAAAAGAATGAGATTAGAACATTTCCTCATACCATATACAAAAGTAAACTCAAAATGGATTAAAAGACCTAAATGTAAGACCTGAAACCATAAAACTCCTAGATGAGAACGTAAGCAGAACACTCTTTGACATAAATTGTAGCAATATTTTTTGGATCTGTTTCCTAAGGCAAAAGAAATAAAAGCAAAAGTAAACAAATGAGACAAAATTAAACTTAAGAGTTTTTGCACAGCAAAGGAAATCATTAACAAAACAAAAAGACAAACTACAGAATTGGAGAAAATATTTGTAAATGATACAATCTATAAGGAATTACTGTCCAAAATATATAAACACTAATAGCACTCAATATCAAAAAGAAACAAACAAACAAACAACCTGATTAAAAACTGTGCAGAAGACCTGAATAAACATTTTCCCAAAGACATACAGAGGGCCAACAGGCACATGAAAAGATGCTCAACATCACTAATCATCAGAGAAACGCAAATCAAAACCACAATATCACTTCACAACTATCAGAATGGCTACCATAAAAAAGAACACAAATAACAAATGCTGGCAGGAATGTGGAGAAAAGGAAACCCTAGTACACTGCTGATGGGAATATAAATTGGTGCAGCCATTATGGAAAACAGTATGAAGGCTCCTCAAAAAACTAAAAATAGAACTACCATATGATCCATCAATTCCACTCCCAGGTATGTATCTGAAGAAAACAAAAACACTGACATGAAGAGATACATGTACCCCAATGTTCATCACAGCATTATTTACAACAGCAAGATATGGAAGCATCCTAAGTGTCCATTAATTGATGAATGGATAAAGAAGATGTGGTATATACACATACACACACACATACATATACAGCAGAATATTAGTCAGCCATAAAAGTGAATGAAATTCTGCCATTTGTAAAAAAAATAAATGGATCTAGAGAGTATTATTCTAAGTGAAGTAAGTCAAACAGGGAAAGACAAACATACTGTATGTTATCACTTATTATGTGGAATCTAAAAAATAAAACAAATTAATGTATATAACCAAACAGAAACAGACTCACAGATATAGAAAACAAACTAGTGGTTACCAGTGGGGAGAGGCAAGATAGGGGTATGGGATTAAGGGACACAAATTACTATGTACAAAATAGATATGAAAGAAGGATATTTTGTACATGGTAGGGAAATATAGCTACTATTTTGTAATAACTTTAAATGGAGTGTAACCTATTAAAAAATTGAATCACTGCTATACACCTGAAACTAATACTGTAAATCAACTATACTTCAATAAAAATAAATTCCTTTTAAAGATAAAAATAATAATGAAATAAAATATGTTATCTCAATTAACTTGAGCATGGCTTGGAATGAAACAGATATCCATATCCTTATCTGCGTCCTGGTTTCTCTAATTACTAATTATGTGATTTCTGAAAACTTATTTTACCTCTTTGAGCCTGTTTCCTCATCCTTTAAGATATTTCCTTGAATATCTTAAAGTATTCAAGAGAGTAATAAAATGGTGAACATGTATCTCTTAATATAAGTAGAATTATATAAAAACTATGGTATAAGATGGATAGAAAATATGAGATATTACCTATGATTTGTGTCACATATCATAGTTTACCAAATGTCTTCATATGTATTCTCTCACTTAATATATCACATAATCCCGCATACCATCCTGTGAAGCAATTCTGTGGCCTCTGTACCACTGTTGTATTATACTGATATTTCATTGCACCCACTTACTGAACGCACTTCAATAAAATACAGACATGACACACAACTGCACACTTATGTGAGGTATGACCATGTATATCTGGGTGTGAACTTTATCATTTAAAAGACAACATAAATATGCCACAGCAAATCCCCAATCATGACCAGCCATTTGATAAGTTGCTCTTATATATTTAAACTCCTCCTTACACTGATAAAACCACACAAAACATTTTTGTATCTGTACTGAAATTTTTAACAGTCTAATGTTTTATCTCTGCTACACATGTAGCACTTTATTAAACTGTATATTTAATTTAAGTTATTTCATATATCTGAATATCCATGTTTATTGTAACTCTCTTGTTGGCAGAGATGCTAAAAAGCAGTGCAGAACAGAATACCATATATAAGCATGGAGGAAAAATTGGACAAAGGGAAAAAAGGACTGAGATCTAGCTGTAGATCTATTATTTAGTTATTGCATGGCCCTCAAAAACAGTCCTGGAGCCTGTAGATTTGCTTGATCTGCCCCCCAACGTCATTGTATTGCATATCTGATCAGCACTGAGGTTTCTGGGCTGGCTTTAATCTTTCTGTGTCACAGTGAATATATCTATTGTATAATATGAGGGGAATGATATATTGAAGATCATAAGTTACTAAATGTAAATATTAAATGTAAGATACCTAACATGGTGATGATCATGTAAAAGGTGCTCAAGTTCCTTTTATATGTCTCTGTCTACCTGTCTGTCTCTCTTTAATTTCCTACAATGTCTAGGCACATTAAAAACACCTTTTTACATTAATTTGGTCAATACTCTCACTTTCTTATTGAACTGGTATTAAGGAATACTATTAAACTCTCAAAAGATTATGTATGTATGTTAATGTATATATATATTTTAATACATAGTCCTTACTGATGATAAACACAATTTCTTAGCCATGTTTTACCACCACTGTTCGATATGCTCCACACTTCCAGGAGAAGACAGTATCCATTCATTTAAAAACAAAACAAAACTTCTATTTTGACAACAGACTGACAACATTTAAATAATCAATTAATTTTCTAACCAGCCCTCACGATATCAAACATGACATATAATAAAACCAAGCAGAAGTACAGACTGTTGTCTTGAAGAAGGGTATATGAGCTGAGGATCACAAAAACATGATACTCAACAGAAGAATTATGCTACTTAATTGCACTGCAACGACATGGGTCATAAAGACTGTTTGTAATCCTGGATATGGTGGGCAAATAAAAATTGTCTTTCATCTCCATTGCTTAAGGTTGAATGAGATTGCAGATGTAGCTAGAGAACTGATGAAAGGAAAAATTAATGAACATAAATTTAAAATTCTTCATATGTCTGTACTGATAAAATCTCCTCACTCTCTAATGTGTTTCCCTTCCCAGGCCACCTAGAAGCATCTGAGTCCTGCAGTTTCGTCTGATCTGTCCCACCCATACTATTGTACCCTTGCACACCTGACACTGGGGTTTGGGGGATGGAATTATCTAACCCTTCTACCATTGACTGAGCTAACAGAATTGGGTTTCAGTTGAAAAAAGAGAACCAGCAAGGAAGAATGAGAGAGGTAGGTAGAGAGATGGCTGTAGCTGGTGGCACTATTTTTTAATAGAACACAGTAACACAGTAACCATTTATAGAGTAGGTATCCTTAGGAACTTCACACTAAAATCAATATGCCAGCTGTGAAATACAGCTCTGCTGCAGGCAATTTTTTTTTCAAGAAAAAAAAAAAATCTTAACAGATTTAACAAAAATAGAAAGCATATGAGTGAATTTATCCCCAGGGATTGAATGGTTCCTAGGAATAGAAGGTAGAAAGAAAACTATTAGCTGCCCAGTATGCCAAGCTTTAAGCATAAAAGGAAGCATGGCGGGAGGCATGGCAAGACAGACCATCTTCTCCAGGATGGTCTGAACTCAACAGTAAGAGCCCCAAGTGCTCAGACTTACCTTTGACCGAATTCTATCTACCCCCACCTCTACCCGCCTACACACATACACATACACCCTTCACGGCATTCATATTAAATGGCTCTTTACATTTTAAAATATTTACCTAATTCTAACATGACCAGGCACTTTTATTGGCTTGCTTTAGATGAAGAAAACATTCTGTGTCTATGTTCTTTGGGAGGCTGACCGTGTGGATGCATTTTCTCAGTTTAGATTCCATTAGAATGGTGCTGCTTTTTAGATTGCCTTTGATGTACCAGAGAAATGGGAGGCATCACACACCACTGACAGAAGTGTAACGAATGGCCCTCTCTCAGGATTTCTGACTCAGGGTGTTGATAAATGTAAGCTAGTAGGACAGGCAAAAGTTAGCAAAGTTCTAATAGAAGTAACAACCATGCTGTCAGCATTCAAAGTGAGGAAAGACAGTCCCTCCCAAACAGACTAGACACTATGGCTTTGTGAATAGATTCTGTTAATGATGATGACGATAACTAATAATTTTTGACTAAAACTACATGACAGACACTTTCCTAAGTATGTTATGCAGGGGTATCTTTTTTTTTTTTTTTTTTTTCAATTTAATTTAATCCTGTGAGGTAAATGTTACTATTACTCCCTTTCTACAGCAGGAAATGGAGGTAAAATACAATGCTTTCTAAAATGAAAGAGTAAAACGATTCTTCTTGTTCCGTTGAGAAGACTTGAAGCTAAAAACATTGTATAAACAATGTGAAGACAGTGTGGATTCAATCAGAGAAATGGAAAAGTAGAATGGGAATTGAAGTAAAATATTTAAAAATTCCTCCTAATCATAAACCTGAATAGAAAATAAAATGATCATTTCAGTGGAAGAGAAATACAAAGAATCATTATTGTCTTACACTCTCCTCTCAGAAAAACTCAGAAATCAGATGAAACAATATATTTATGGATGAAGAGTTGTTTCAATACTTATTCCTAAAAACTTAGTTTAGAATTGTGGATATTATAGTCCCCACAGAATATCACTTGTTGATACATTCATGAATGAATTATTCATCTGGATAGATTTTATTCTTGACCCATTATAACAGCTCCTTTCTTTAAGGCATATGCAGTTTCCATCTCACAAACTATTACAATCAATCAGAGATAGGTTTCTGATTCTTGACCCACATTCAACAATAGCCTGTTGTGGGTTAATTTTTTTGGCTTTTCTAATAAATAACAAAACAAGAACAAAATAAAACCCCTAGAATAAGAACCAAAAAACACACGACTTAAGAGGTTTACTTGATGCATGTACTCTCCAGTTTGCAAGAGGATTTACCACTCCCTAAGATTTTACATCTGGCAGTTTTATATATTCATTTATGCGCTTACCTAGAGCTTAAATATTCCCATTAGTTAAGGACATCTTTACTCTAACGTAAAAGAAGGAAATGGTAGTCTGATTCAATGAAGGAGGAAGAGGGCAGGGTGGTGGGAAGAACAGTGTCACTTTGTGTTCTGGCACACATCACAACTTGTTCTTGGCTAGCCAACGAAGCTCTATCTTCTGAGGAAGGAGAATTACCAGTGTAGGTGGTAGAAGGTGAATTCAGAAGAACACCAGAAAATGTCTTGTGACCTCAAGTCTCATTCTGAAACCACCCAGAGCATATGGAAACGGGCTAACCTTTGCTCAGTGAAGTGGGAGGTCCGACTGCTTTCCTGAGACACAGGATGCAATCAATACCTACTTGATGCTGCCAGATCCTGTCCTGAACTGCAAACTGCAATCTCCTATCGTGTGCAAACACTGCTGAGGATGCGATCATCAGAAAACCAGCAGAAATTAGTTTTCCCACATTTCTCAGGATTTTTTCCTGAAGTTGCCTTAGGGCTTTGGTTTCCATCCTTGATAGATAATTTAGGTAGAATGAGATTACATGTGTTTATGTGAATACACATACACACATATATAGAGAGACAGAGAGGGAGAGAAAATATGTTGATACATATCTACAACTATATATACATATAGGGTGGGCAAAAAAGTGCCATCGGTTTTCTAAGTAAAAATAAAAGACATATTTTTCATTTTCACCAAGAACTTTACTGAATGTGTTCACCCTTTTGTTCTGCCATTATTCAGGCAACTTCCTAATTCCATCTTCCCAAAACTTTTTATCTTTTGGAGCAAAGAACTGTTCCAGGTGCCTTTTACAGTCTTCCAGGGAATTGAAATATTTTCACAAATGCTGAGTTACCTTTGGAGGAAAAAATTTCCTTTGTACCTCCACCAAGCTGTGATTTTTAGGTTGGGGTTGAAAAATCCTTTCCAGGGGTTATTCTTTAAGATAAAAGAATCCTCTAACTCTGGAATAAAAGATTTAGGGGGGCTGAAAGGAACCTTTAAAAGCTAAAGGAAGAAAAGACCAGTGATGCTTCAACATAGGCCATCTTTCAGCTCAGTATGAATTGTGCCTTTCCTCATTTTAAAGAGCAAAAAGACTAGAGGATATGGAATAATAAGAGAAAGCAAAATAGAAATACAAATGGATATTTACTATGTGTTCACTCACTGATTCAACAAGAATTTAGTGAAGCATTTACTATGACGGCAAGGATTTTTCTAGTTGCTTGGAAGAATGCCATGAATTCAGAGAAACAGGATCTTTTCCCTCATGCAGTTTATATTCTGGTAGAAAAACAGACAATAAATAAGTAGGCAAATAATTTAAGAATAATGATTGTTTTATATACTGTTAGGTAGGTGTGAGATCCTATAAAAGCTTACAAATACAAGTATTTGAGGACAACTAGTTGTACGCCAGTAGGTGATTGGGAAACACCAGTAGGTGACTGGGGAAGTGACTTAGGGAAGGAAGCCAATAAATAATGTTATGAAGGAGCTCAATCCCTCTTGGGAACTCTGGGAGAATGTGTAGAATGGCCCTCAGGTTTATTCTAATCTAAAGACAAAATAGCTAGTGTTTCTACCCACTTCTGCCTATTTTTCTTCAATCATTTTACTCTTTGTTCTTCAGACTGAAGAATTTCTACTGCTCTATCTTCCTATTCATTCATTATTTTTTTTCTGCTATTTTGCATCCACTATTGAATTCATTTAGCAATTTTTTCTTTTCAACTCTAGAATTACACTATTCAACCCTAGAATTTCCATTTTTAATTTCTACTTCTCCTTTGAATTTTCCTATTTATTAAGCCATTATATATTTTTATTTAATTTTTCAAACATGAGGTCGTTCAGTACTTTAAGCATATTTCTAACAATTACTTTGACGCCCTTGTCTACTCAATCTGATGTTCAGCTAACTCGAGGACAATTTCTGTTGCCTTTTTTGTTCCCCTTAATATTGGCCATTTATTTTACATTATTTATTCTATTTTATATTTTACTGGTCAGCTAATGATTTGGGCATGCATTGTACTGAAAAACCTCAAGTCCTGTGTGTGTATGTGTGTCTGTGGAGGAGCTCACTTAAACTCCAGCCAGTTTTCCATCTGCCTTGGCTTCAACTGTATACCAAGCTCTCTCAGTTCTCCCTGAACACGTGTGGAGGTTTCTATCAGTCAGGCAGGTTTGGATGACTTATGTGTGGACCTCTCATTCTAAGCTCTCCTCAATAAATTTCTGGCAAGTCTGCCACTTGCCCCAACTGTGACTGTAACTTCTGGTTCACAGACATGTGAGTTTCCTCTCTTGTTTCCTATGAGTTAGCAAATTTTACTGATAATGTCACTAATGTGAGTTTTCAGTTATACTGGTCCAAATGGAGCCCACCCCCTCTGGCAACAAGATCGATTCCCGTGGCCAGGTCCACCCTGGTAACAACTACCATTCTTGCTGCCTGAGTTGGGTGGGCTCGATTAGAGCAGTACCGGGAAAGAATGCCATAGCCTTTGCTACTGTTACCGAAATTGCTGGCAGTTTTTATAAATGCATGCCTCTCAGTTTGTTTGTTTGATCATTTCCTGAGAATGCAGTATGGTTTTTTCAACCATTCTGTCCAATTTTATACTTTTTAATTTTTAGGAGAGGATTTGCTAATTTTTTAAAGTTACTATAGATCAAAGTCTACCCCTGCCCCTCCCTACTTCCTTTATATTAGTACTGAAAAGACATGGTGCATAGGCCAAAACATATTTTTATCAAGTTCACCACTAAAGCAAGTCACATAATTTCTCCATTTTTCAAAATTCTTGCTGCGCTTTATAAATGATGGTTATGAAAAAGTGGTCAGTATAAAATAGTGAAAACTCAACTGTGCAAAGAAAATGCTGATGTCTTTACAGCTGCATACACACTGTCTCAATGAAATTTTTTTTTTCTTAAGTTATACAGAGGGGAGGACATCTGTTGCAGTGATAACTTTTCTTTATTCCAACTTTTTTATTGGTAGCAGATAGAATAAAAATAACTAAAATGAGAATAAAAACTGATGGCAAATATTTATACCCAGCTTTATTTGTGATAAAGTCATCTATAATTTAGTATTCCTCAATTATGTGTTCCAATTTGAGGTTTCCTTTTTGTCCTGAGAATGCATACCTGTGAAACCCATCTTGCATCCTTCTGAATTGATTCTTTGCTAAGCTATATTTCTCTGAAAGCTTTTAGTTTGTAAGTTGGCTTTTGAAAGTAAAACAATTTTCATTATACTAATCCCTCACTTAAAGTCATCCTTGTTTACTGAGTCACAACTTTTACTCCTTGTGCCTTCTTGAATCCATTTGCTTCTGAATTGCAATTTTATTATTTCTTTTATATTAAATTGCCCCCGATGGCAGAATTTATGCAAAGCAAATAATTACTAGCGTATCTGAATTCAACAAAGATTATTTAGGACAATTAAGAATTATCTGAGACTAAAAAAAGGGAGATGTAATTGGGAAGCAAAGCAATCTGGCAAGATGAATATATCTTGAAGTATCCTGAGGCACACTGATTAAAACAGGGGATGCTCTTCTCTTCATAATACAGAGTGAACTAAGAAAACTAATAAATCTGTTACATGCATATACATATGTATATTTATGTATGTGTGCACATATGTATATATGTATTTATTAGCAAGGCTTATCAAAGAAAAAATTGCAGAGTGAAATAAGAAAACTTATATATGTATGTGTATGTGTGCGTATGTATGTATGTATTAGCAAGACTTATTAAAGAATAATTGCAAAAATTAAAAATAAAAATATTGCCAAGCCCTCCTACATATTAAACCTTGGCTACTATCTGATAGAGTGTGTAGTAGTCGACCTTGGTTCTCTCAGATCCATCTGATTTCTGCAGGGGCCGGAATGACGTATTAAATGGTGATATAATTGGAGGTATGATGGGGACTACCTTCCCTGCATTCTACAGAGCCTTAAAGAGAGCACTATCTCCTCCACTCTTCCCCCTACAATATTATTTTTTATTATCTTGTATAGGGAAGAGGGACAGTTTCAGAGGTTTCTGGCCTTCGTAACAGCCTGTATCCCACAACTTAGGGTTACCACAGATACCAAGTGTATCAATCCCAATTATACATCCTGAGCCTGGGTAAATACCACCATGTGGGTGTACAGGCCCAGTGGACACTCTATAAGCTTAACATAGGCTAGGATTCCATCTATTGATATTAGCTGGACTCACATGCCTCCAATCTAATAGGCAGCCATGATGACACTTTGGTTCTCTGGGTATCAACTTGCACCTGTGTCTAGTGGTCCTTGGAATGTTTGGGTATTTCTCTTTCCCCAGTATATAGTTACTCAAGTTAACAGCTACAGATACCTTTCGGGAAGGACTGAGGGGATTGTTATCATTTATAGTTACACTGGCATTGCAGGTTCCTTTTTCCTGGAGATGAGGCTTCCTCTTCATTCAGTGGGTTCCAAGTTTTCACACTATCTCAGGAAAGGAAACTGGGAAAGAGATGGTGACCCTTTATTGGGTGACTCCCCTCAGGCTCCTGATACTCCATCATTGATATCTTCTTGTAGAACAAGTTTAGGTGTATTCCTGTTGGCTGGCCATCTCTTTTTCCCCTTGACTATTGTGTTCCATCAATCATCTTTGTAAGTCTCTGTAATCCAGGTCCCTTGGCTGGCACTCTGATCCTTTCCTTCTCTACAATAATTGTGTCCACAAAGCTTCAGTCAATTAAGCACTGACTCCCAGCCTCTATAGGTGTCAAGTTCTATGATTCTCATTACTTTCAGTGAGCCTAGTTACATCACGGCCTCTGTTGCCATCAGCCCTGAATTACAAAGAAAAACCAACAGGGAACATTTTAGTGATGCTGAAACCAGCCCCTCCCACCTGTTTTCTAACAATCTTGTTTTTCTCAAGTCCTGATGCACACACCAAACCTCTGCTAATTAATCAGTGTCGGTTTATACCTCCAGCTATCTCCCCTCCAAAATAAGGTTTACTGCCTGAGGTCCTTCCCAATAGAAGAATTTCCTTCCTTCAGAGCCACATTCTGAATGGATCCAAACTGCAGCAGTACTTTTCTGTCTGATGCTAAAAAATCATGGACACCCATTGTAAGCCAGGTTTGACCTATCTTTCCTTGTCAACCTGTTATAGGACACCTCACGATGACACAGTGTAGATTGAAGGATAGTTAGAAATACAGCAGCAATAAGCATTGTGGGAGACTGAGACACATGCCCATGCCTTTTTTTCACTATCAAGGAGGCCATCGTTGTGCTCTTTATACACTGTGAGTAACCCAATGCAAAAATCCCAGCATGCGTTACCTGTTCCCTGGGACTACTCTTGATAGTAAGAACTTGATAGCAAGTCAGAGTCTAACTGGAAAACAGAAACCACTTGAGGATTAAAATAGACTCACTTTAATCTAGGGATTTAATCTATGGGAACACTGAGAAGCCAAGCAGGGGACATATGAGTATATCCATCTATAAATCCAATTATCTGACCTATCATTGAACTTACATTTTTTATCCTTGCAGGAATACTATGCAGGCTTACTTATTAGAATAATTTAAGTGGATTTGATGACATTTCAATATTTTATAGATTTTTATGCTTTGTCTCATAAAGCAATAGCTTAAAAAGCTTGATTTCTAAGTAATTCCATAGGAAAACATTTACTTTTAACATCAGGTTTCTTCTTTAGAGATCTCTATTCCTAATTATCAGTATATATTTAGCTTTGAATCAGCCTCCAAACCTACAGAATTTGACTTTCTCTGACCAAATAATTGTGAAAAAACTGGTGTCAGTTGACAAATGGAAAGAAAAAATATATATAAACTATTCATCTCACACTGCTCTTTCACATGTCCCAGTTATTTGCATACTACTTTAAATTCCAATTTAGCACCCCATTTGCGAAACTGGCTATTTGGACCTTTTTACATTCAAACCTGTTGTAAGCTATTATTAATGCATTTACAGCACACTAGCTAGCAATGGCACCTTGATAAACTGTAATCGGCATTAGCTAATTTCCTTTTGTAAGAGCTGTAACTTCTATGAACCTATGGATATTGATCATTAGCACAATGATCCATGTCACAAACATCTCCATTTATCACAGCCTCATTGTCATTAATGGCATTAGTAAACACGTTAACTCACTTCCTCAAGTCAACAGGATGTGATAGAGCTTTGTAAAGAAATTCAAGGTTGGGGGGAAAGTGAGAAGTGTTTTACATCTACTCTAATGGTGACACAAAAGCTTATATATTAGATGAGACATCACAGCATATCACAGGGTATGCTGGATATTTAAAGAAACAGTTTCAAACTTTAAAACTGATGGCTCCTTCTTACTGGTACCCGCAAACATATCATAAACACAGTGTATTTTTTCCAAATATAAGTTGATTGTAAAGCAGGTGTCAAATCTTGAAATAACCCTTTCTAATCCAGAGTGTGAATAAACCCATACTGAAAAAAAAATTTTTAATAGAAAGTGCCTTCTCATCATGATCCAAGTATGCTCAATCATTTTAGTACCTCATTTATATCTGAGGTGTCTGGAGAGAGGGAAGCTTCTACTAAGAGTATTAGAATAGGGAATTTTATTTCCTTTCACCACTGGAATGGGGAAAAAAAGAATATTGTTTATGATGAAAAACAAATTAGGAGCCCACACGTCAGAACTATCATTTTTATTCCGACCTACCATAGTGCTTTAAATTATGTGGTATACTGATAAGCAACCAGTGATGAAAATACTATGCTATGATAGCCTGATAACTAATATATGGTTTATACCCAAAAGGTAGCATAGTTACAGAGAGAGACTTTAAAATGAATATGTTCACATGCATTCACTTCTGTAGACATCTTTATTTTACCTGTCTCCTGTCTGGAATATTTATGGAAGTTTAGTTCGTGGTTCACTACACCCTGAAATTGCTTAAATGCCACAACTGACCTGACAGAATCCAAGATAGGAAAAGCATAAATAGAAAACAAATGTATGATACATAATGCAATATCTGACTAGAAAATTCTCTATAGCCTCCCTATTCAGATAGCATTGGTAAAGGCAGCACTGACATCAGGTAATTTTTATTTCTTTGTATATTCTTAAATGTGATCCAAAAGTAACTACTATTAAATTAAAATAATGATAATAATGGTAAGTAAATAAAACTTTTCCACTATGTAAATGTGTACTATCCTGGACAGGTTATGTAGAAAAATAGCTAATTGCATGGCTCATGGAAAAAGACTACCTGAATTCAACTACTACTTATATGACTTGGAGCAAGTTATTTATCCTCTATTTACTTTATTTTTCTCATACACGAAGGGGGGATAGTGACATACTTACTGAACATAATAAGAACATTAAGTGTTATAAGCATTACTCTTTCTCTTCCATAAATCTGGTAAACTACATGCCTAAGGTTTGCTTGTGTTGTTCAGCAGAAAGCAGTACCTTTGATGGCAAATCCATCTGTATGCATGAGGCACCTGATGTGCTGTTAAATGTTCATGTGAATAAGGATACAGAGAAGAGATTGGTGTTTGCCTGAGGCAATGGGCAGAGGGTGGGCAAAATGACTGAGAGGGTCAAAGTGTACAAATTTCCAGTTATAAATTGAGTAAGTCACAGGCATGTAATGCACAGCATGATGTAATATACAGTAGTTAATAATACTGTATTGCATATTTGAAAGTAGCTAGGGGAATGAATCTTGAAAGCACTCATTACAAGGAAAAAAAATTGTAAATATGTATAATGATGGATGTTAACTGAGCTTACTGTGGTGATCGTTTTGCAATATATACAAATATTGAATCATTACATTGTACACCCAAAACTAATATAATATGTCAATTATACATCAATAATTTTTTCAATATATTCATGAATCATCAATAAGTTTTGGTGTCATTTGTTTTATTTTACTATAGAGTTACCAATTATGTGGTATATTATGATGTGTATGCCCTAGAAAAAGAAATATTACATATACTAGGTTTTTATAGTCCTCTAGGGAATGACTTATTCCATATGTATCTTCTCTGATTCATTGAAACCAAACTTTATTTTAGATGACAAATTAGGTATAGGGAAAAGCTAGGTGCTGTCACCTTTTTATGAAATCCACAGTCCTAAGGATATCCAATAATTACTGATTCACATTAGTTTTTTTTTTTGGTATGGTGTGGACATAGTGATATAAACATAGAAAAAAGTTTATTTTATTCATGAATATGCTCAATAGCTTAAAATTCAGCAGTTTCTTGAAAAGAATAAACACAAGTAAATCACTATATGTGATCACTATTTCTCAAAGATGTTGAACATCTACTAATTTGGGTGTACAAAGTTTTGTTTTTATATATTTAGAATTTCCTGGATTGTGTTTAGTCTGTTCTAATGGGGGTGGCAAACAAGTGATACTGGATTTCAGCTATTTTTCTGGAAAATAATTTATCTCATTAATGAAGCCATTTCTTCTGTCAATATTCAAATGTAGAGTAATAAAGAGACTCACATTTGGCTGTCCTCTAACCTTCATATGGCAACTGGATTAACTTCACCATTTAAAACCTCTTAGTGAATATCATTCACTTGAAAATATCAATTTCAGAAAACAGAATTGTACTGCCATCTTTACACTGGACATTTATTTTTAGATTAGCAAGATAAGCCATTATGTTGAATAATGGCTCCTTAATAAAGCTTCATTTTGGCTATCTACATTTCCTTGTGCATATAAGAGTTGTGGCTAGCTATACGTGTGTGTGTAGACACTTCTAGTGCATCACTTTGACATTCTACCATTGGGATGATGGTATGACACAAAGCAGTTAAACATTAACTAATCCACTCCAGGTCTTCAATTTGCCCATTTTGAGAGTGGCAAACTTTCTAAAAAAGAAAGGTACTATGTCTTTATATTGTCATACTTGTAAGTATATTATAAGCAAGGAAAACATGAAATGGTTAATAATACAAATAGATATACCATAGCAAGTTCTCTAATATTGCCCATTTTCTCTAAACCAAGTATCTATAGCAAGTTCTCAAAAATTGCTAAAATTCTCAAAAATTCTCCACATATTACAGTTTTTCTCAATTTATCTTGTTACTAATTTTTGAATGGCAGAGATTTATAACATTTCTTTATTTCTCTCTTTCCTTTCCCTTCCCTTTCCTTTCTTAAAAACAAAACAAAACAAAACAAAAAACTGGGCTTTATTCAGCGTTTGTTTCCCAGATTGTCTTCAGAATGCTTTTCCATTGGCAAAGGACACATCTCTACTCCTGCTCACGTTTGCCACATCTCCAACCTCACACTGCATTTAGTTTTTAATCCCCACCAAGTCAGAGCTTGATTAAATAGAGCATCTTTAATGCTTTTATCTTTAATTTTTTTGCTTCCCATAGTGGCTCACAAAACATGTAACACTGTGAAAAATGAATAACACCCCCCAAAAGATGTCCATATCTGAAACCCCAGAACTTGTAAATATGTCATTCCCCTACTTGTAAAAGAGACTTTTCAAGGTGTGGTTAAATTAAGGATCTTGAGATGGGAAGATTATCCTGGATTATCTGCATGGGTCCAATGTAATCATAAATGTCCTTATAAGAAGGATGTAGGAGAATCAGAATCACAAGAGAAGATGTAATGATAGAAGCAAATGTCCAAGAGGAGAGAAGATGCTATGGCGCCAGCTTTGAAGATAGAGGAAGCCAAGGAATGTAGGTGGCCTCTAGAAGCTGGAAAAGGCAAGGAAACAGATTCTCCTCTAGAGCTTCCAGAAGGAATACAGTCTTGAGGATCCATTTTAGACATTTAACCTCCAGAACTGTAAGAGAATAAATTTGCATTGTTTTATGCCATAAGGTTGCAGTAATGTGTTACAGCAGCAATAAGAAACTAATACAGACGTATATGAGCACTGAACACATTCCTACTGACTGATTACTTTCTCACCTCCCTTTTTGCCTCTGCTTATTGTAATCACATGCATATTTTCCATACATTTAGTATGTTCCCACTTCTCTATCTCCCCAGTCATTGACATCTCAAAGAATCGTATTTTTCAGTGACTATGAAGTTTATCCAACTCTGCAATTTCCTTTATACTTACAAATGGTGGAGAGTTGAGAAATGCAAAAAGAATGCAAAAGATTACTAACAAGATAAAGACTAAGAAGAAATTGTAAAAATATATAAAATAGCAAAAGTGTGTGTGTTCCATAACTTTGACTGAAATTTGACAGGGCAGGTGGTACATGTACCAACCTTTCCTTAAAAGGCATAATCATTAGTCATATATGCTCTGATTTAGATGTGCTCTACAGAAGCAGCTGTGATCCCATTGTTGATTAATGCATTGTGAAAGTTGATTACTATGATGATAAAATTCTGAGTCTAAAAGATAAACATGATGTTTATTACAGTATATAACAATATATTCAATACTAATTGTACTGATAATAGCATTTAATAATAAATACTGAGTACACACTTTATGCCAGTGGTTGTCACATGTTATCTCATTTAACGCTCACTACAATTGTATGAGATAGGTACTATTAGTGACTTTTATAAAAGAACTGAAGCACAGTAACTCGCCTAAAGTCAAATTCACTTAAATTTTGAATGTCCTTGCTACACAGATGAAAATTTAATTGTCACAAATATGTTCGTAGGCCGCTTATTTTATTTCTGAAAGACTATTTATATATCTAACCCTTAACCAAAACTGAAAGCTGCTAATTTAAAATTATCATTTTTTTAAAGTAATGGGTTGAGAAGTATTTAATTGTCTATGCAGTAATTGTCTATCTTAACTCTCTCTTTCATTCCTAATGACAAGTTTGTTTTCAATTTAACAGAATATATCATGTTCTTTATTGCCAGTAAATGGCATTTAACAGAATGTGGTAGAGATGAAATTGGCATAGCCTAGGGGAAAGGGGAGAGAAACAAATTATTTAAATATACTTCTTTCAAAGTAAAAATAAACAAAAAACTATTTTAAGACAAGGTTTATTTAAATCACAGTAAATTGCTATTATTTTATGATTGATTTATGATATAATTTATGATGGAAGCTATCTATATTATGATTGAATAGAAGCACATCAGATTACAGAACATGAGGGAATCCTCTCATGTGCATTGTCTTCTGCAGACTCCTACTCCCACTCTGCCTGTTCACTGACACTACCTATAGTGGCTGCCAAGCAAGTGCATTTCCACAGGGAATTTGTCATCTGTTTTTGTTACTGTTTTGCCTGCTGCTTTTACTGGGTTGGCAGCCATGCTAGACACTGACTTCCAGTTCTATTTTTTTATGACAACTGAAAAAAATAAGTTGTAAACTGTCAGTTCTCATCCATCACTGTATTATCATGAACCACTCCAGCCATGGACCTCATCTAATCCATTCTCCAGCCTTCAGGCAGGATTATATTTAAAAAAAAAAAAAAAAAAAAGCAGCCCAAGATCTATTGGATATTTAAACTGTTTCAAAAGCCCTAGGGAAAGACTGAGATGTTTGGCATTCTTTTAAATGCCATATGGCAATTTCGTTGTTTTGATTATTTTATGACATTAGTAAATATTTTTTTGTATTGGCTTGTTGTCAGGGTGACAGAAATAGGTAGGATGAGAAAGATAAATTACATCTAAAAGGAGCTAATTAGCACAGCTGTGAAGACAACTAGGTTACTATATGGTTGTAAAGTCAAATCATGTGACAGCTTAAAAAACATATTGTGCTTCATCATAGACAGCTGGAAAGGAAATGGATGAATCTGAGTTGCCAATGCCAAACATCAGTTTTATTTATATATTTTTAATTTTTACTGGAGTATAGTTGATTTACAATGTTGTGTTAGTTTCAGGTGTACAGCAAAGTGAATCAGTTATAGATATACAAATATCCACTCTTTTTTTAGGTTCTTTTCCCATATAGGTCATTACAGAGCATTGAGTAGAGTTCCTTGTGCTATACAGTAGGTCCTTACAGTATTAGTTACCTATTTTATATATAGTAGTGTGTATATGTCAATCCCAATCTCCCAATTTGTCCCTCCCCACCTCTTACCCCTTGGCAACCATGTTTGTTCTCTACATCAGTTAATTTTAAACATAACTGTGAAAAGTACTATACAGTACAATTTTTCCATGTGTTCTAATAGGATAGATAAATTTAGTCAAACTATATCATAATCTTTAAAATAAAAAGCACAAGTACTCTAATTCACTGGCTAACAAATTCTTATTCCTATAAACACTTAAATACGTGTTTGGCTCTACAGATACTGAAGTCCTGTTGCCATACTATGGTTAGTATTAGAATTACACAATTGCATGCAGTATTATGTGGTCACACTGCCTGTAGGAGATTGCATAGGTGGCCCCAATTCTTTAACTATCCCCTTTTCTATATCCTTTCTCATGTGCCTTTCATGTCCCTCTCACTAAGTAGATGGAATATGTTTCCCCATACCTTTACTTTGAATCCAACCTTGTGACTTGCTGTGGCCAGTAAAATGTTATCAGGTAGCAAAAATATGTGTACAATTGGTCTTATGTCCCTTGCAATTCTGATGTCTTCACAAGACCTGCATAGCTTCTGCTCCTCAGGCAGGACCACAGAGTGATCACACGTAGAACATGTATAAAGAACATGTATAAAGAGCCCCAACTTCAGAGAAGGCCCACCCAGATACATTCCTTGAAGCAGAGCCATCTAGCCACGTCCAACTGATCCCTGCTAATCCACAAACTCATAAGCCAAATGAATATTTGTGGCTGAGATTTTGTAATTTACATTGGGACATTATTGTGACAATAGATAATTGATACACTGCCTTTCCATGATTCCCATTTATTACTTCAGTAGCTATAATCTTAATATCTAGTTTTCATTTACTAAGTATTTGTTGAATAAATGTGAATGAATGAACTAAAATATTACATGAAAATTCCAGATTATCAGTGCATGTTCTTCTGGAAGAAAATTTCTAGTTATGATTTAGCAGCAACATTAGAACAATATTAAAACTGTTGATTTTTATGTGTTCTGCTTCAATTATTAAAGATAATTTATGTTCATGTCTATGCTTTATTAAAAAAAATCCCATAAGGATGCACAATTAGGACACTGCATTCAAAATTTACTTGAAAAAAAATATTTTTGTCTTGCTGTTGTTTAGTTATGTCATCAGTTTGACTTACAGTTAGTTTCATT
This sequence comes from Eubalaena glacialis, assembly GCF_028564815.1. Classification (NCBI taxonomy): domain Eukaryota; kingdom Metazoa; phylum Chordata; class Mammalia; order Artiodactyla; family Balaenidae; genus Eubalaena; species Eubalaena glacialis. The sequence continues at coordinate 102,784,935 of NC_083723.1, read as the reverse complement.
GGTTCCTTTTTGTATTTGATTTTAGAATGTGCATTCTGGGCCCTGTATAAGAAATATTCTCCTGGGCTCTCAAGGATATTGTCCTATATTATCTTCTAGAAGGTATATCGATTTGCTTTCACATTTTTATCAACAATCCTCTTGAAGTTGATTGTTGAGAACAATTTTAGTTAGGGGTCAAATTTAATGTTTGTTTCCAAATAGCCCCAGAGCAAATTATTTAAGACTGTATGTTCCACTGCTCAGAAATGTCACCTCTGCTTTAAACTGGCATCCTTTTACACAAGTATCTAGTTTAGGATTCTCTATGCTCTTCAATGGATTTATTTGCTTATATTTGAGCCAGTAAGACACTTAATTATTGTATATTTATGACTTGTTTTTATATAGATCCATTCTGGAAACAGTACAAGTTTATTATGAAGAACTGTTACAAATAAAGGGGATGAACAGGATTCCATGGGTCTCAAAAGTATCAAATGTAGAAAGCAGCTACAACTTGTAGGCTAAAGGAGTGTGAAAAAAAGAAGGCAGTGGGGGAAAAAATGTAAGGTTTGAGTTGACCACTGCTGGTCCTTGAGGGCTGCTGCACTGAGCGCTGATGAGCCTCCTGCACTCCAATTCGTTAGCTGCCATATAGGGACAAAGAAAACAAAAAACCACCACCACCACCACCAGACAGGAAAGCACCTTCTTCTGATCTGTCCTAGCAGTGTCCCCTCAACACCTAATAGCATCAAAGTCTGCTATCAAGCCAGCTGGCAAAGGAAAAATATTTACAGGATCCAGCTGCAGTATCACAAATCAGGGAAAAGATGGGTGAATTTGGAGCTGAAAGACAATAAATTGATAAGACACCGTCTTGACAGCTGATAGAATAATTCCTATAAACTTGTTCTTATTCAAGCTTGCATTGGATATATTTGGACTTTCTCACTCATATACATTTTAAAATCTGATTGCTAATGTTAAAATTTTTAAAAACTTGAATTTTAATCAGGAATTCTGAAAATATTGGTCAATTTGGAGAGACCAATAAGCTTCTAATTAATGAACATGATATTCCCTCCTTTGATTTCTCTCAAATTATGTAATTTTGTATATACATATATTTTATATTTTTGTTATTCTTATTTTAATTTATAATCTTTCATATTTAAAATCTGAGATTTTTTTTGTATAGAAATACAATTTAATGTGGCAACCTATTTAATCAACTTAACAGTTTATCTGAAGACTCTTTTTGTACTTTTCCAAATCCACAGCCAAATCATCTAGTGATGAGATGATAGCAGATCTATTCTTCCTATTTAACAATTGTCATTATATATTTTTCTTGCTTTATTACATTAGCTAGGAATGGTACAATGTTAAATGTAAGTGATGACAGTAGATACCCTGTATCTTGTTCCATATCTTAGCTTTCAACATTTTAAAATTAACTATGATACCTTGTAATGGCACCTTTCACCAGATTAACAAATTTCCCTTCTACTTGATTTGCTAAAGAGTTTTATCCCAGATGGCCCTTAACTTGATTAAGCAGTTTTCTTGGTTTATTAAAATAGCCATCCCTCTTATCATTTAATGTAGTGAATTCAATTGATTTTTTCAAATATTAAATAAGCATTCTATTCCTTGAAAAAAGCCAGCTTGATAGTAATTATTCATCTTATATATAGATAAGTACAATTTACCAAAAAATCAAATTGTGTTTTTAAAATCTAAATTTATGAATGAGACTGGTCTGTTATTTGGCATTTTATATTAATTTAATTTTTATTGAGATACATATATATTCAGTAAAGTGCAGAGTTCTTAACTATATACTCTGATGAGTTTTGACAAATGTATATACCTGTGTAATCAAAACACCAATCATGATATACAAAGTTTCTTTGTGAATCTTTCATGACTATGCTCCCTACTCTACCCAGAAATAATCACTATTTTGATTTTTATCCCATAGATCAGTTTTCTGTTCTTTATATAAATGCATTATATAACAAATTCTCTATATTTGAGCATTTGACCAGGTAAACTCAAGTTCATTATTTTGTTAATAAAAATATATTAAATAGTCACCAAGTACTAGAATAATTTAAATACTCAATTGTTTTAATATATTCAAAATTTAATATTTTGTAGCAGAAGTATATGGTATTTCAAAAAGATTATTAGAGGTAGTTTTAAATACTTATTTAGACAATTGCTACAGTAGACATTGCTTTTATATTTCAATAACAAGAGCTAAAATCTAGAAATATATATTTTACTACATATGCTTAGTTTTTCAGAGAAAAAAATTCTGTTTCAATTAGAAAACTATTGCATAGCTTTATACTTCTTACACACAGAATTATCACAAAACAACACAGAAAGAGGCAGAGGATATAACTAGAAAAAAGAGAGGAAATATATCTTTAGCTTCAACTTGGCCGTTTTTCTTTCATGGCATTCAGAAATTGCCAGAAAAATAACATAATACATATAATACAAAAAAAAAAGTCAAGCTGAGAAAAGAAAGCCCATAGCAACCAGAAGAGTATCACTGACTAGTCAGATCATTTGAGGGTCTTTCTATTACAAAGATGCCTGAAGTTTCAGAATCTGGGTATGCTGGAGAAGGATATCTGACTCAGCTGAGTTCTGATGGTGAATTTTTAAAAAAATTATTTTCTCAAATTTATGAGTTGAAATTTGTGAGTGTTGTAATAGCTAATTGAGGGAATACAAATTTTGAAAACTGTCAGTTTCTGTCTAGGCATTTACTCTTAAAATCTTACTTATTACGTACACTCAGTGTTTTGAATGCCTTACTGATCATTTGGTTTGATCATTTTCAACTTCCTCCCTCTGCCTTCCCTCCTTTAAAAAGCAAAAAAGTTCAATGAGACAGAGGAATAGAGCAAATGATACAATGAATACTCATGTATCCATACGGAGTATCAGCACTTATCAACATTCCACTGCTCTTTATTTATAGCCCCATGCTAAGCTATTTTTTCTAAGTATTTCAAAGCAATTTTTCAGATACCATCATTTTACCTATAAATGTTTTGAAAGGTATTGGGAAAGAGCTTTTTATTTTTGTGAGGGTTTCATGGTATATACATTTGTCAAAATGAATCACCTTGCACACTTTAGATATGTAAAATTTATTTTATGCCAATAATACTGCAAAAAAGCTTACAAAATGAAGATTCTGTACACATATATATCTAGGTATTATATGCATTTTGTGATTATAAGTGAGATGTTTTTGTTTTTTGCTCATATATGAAACATAGACTTCATTTTATAACAACTATTTATCCAGCAACCATACTATATTTCTTGATTTTTAATAGTTTATCCATTGAATGTACTGAAATTTCTCTGTATAATGATAGTTTTCATTTTTTTCCCTAATCTTTATATGTTATCCTTTTAAACTTGCCTTAATCCACTGGCTAGGATTTCCACTACAACAGTGAATAGAAGTAACAGTAGAAAACTTTGACATTTTCCTAAGTTCTGGGGGAAAGCTTTAATATTTCATCACTATGTTATTGGCTGTAAGTTTTTCCTAGATGTACTTTATCAAACTGATAATTTTGTCATGTTACCAGTTTATAGATTTTTTAAAAAAATCTTTAGTTTATGTGGTTTTTTAAAATGAGTATGTGTTGAATTTTATCAAAAAAACCTGTCCCTCATCTACTGAAAAGATGTTTTTCTTCATAATTCGTAAATAAAATTTTCTGACTTTCTAACGTTAAACAAAACAGGTGTTCCTAAAATAAACTTCATTGTTGTATAGTTGTTTTTATATATTGATGAATTCAATTTACTTTTGCATCCATATTTGTGAGAGATAATTGCCTTGCTTTGGGTTTTTCTTATAATGCCCTTTACAGATTTTGTCATTAAAATTATGCTGGACTCATAAAACCAGTTTGGAAGTGTTTTTTGTCTATTGCCTAGATTATTTATATTATCTGTATCTTTTTTCTTAAATATTTGGAAAATTTGAACAGTGAAGCTATTTAGGAGTGGAGTTTTCTTTGTAAGAATAATTCTATTGTAGACTTATTTCATAGATACAGGATATTTAGTACTTTTCTCTTTATTCTTTATTCACTTTTTGATGTATTTTTTTAAGGAGTTTGTCAATCACAAATTATGTCAAATTAGTTCATATAATATTTAGAGGGTTTACAAATTTAATCTTTTTATGTCTCCTTATAAAATTGACCATTTTGTTATTATGAAATATCGCTATCTTTCCTTATACTTTTTAACCTTCAATCTACTTAGTCTGATATTCATATAGCTATCATTGCTTTCTTTGGTTACTATATGCAGGTATATATTTCTTCATCTATCGCTTTCAGTCTTCTTGTGTTTTATATTTAAAGAACATACCTTATAAAAGAAATTGTGAGGGTGAAGGAGTTGGTGCCTTATGACAGCCAAGGGTAGAAAATATGATTTCTTTTCGTTTTGAGTTTTGTTTTTATTTTTTCTCTTTTTGAATTTCTTTTTTTATACAGCAGGTTCTTATTAGTTATCTATTTTATTATTGTTATATCTTTAAAGTCTACTAATTTTATGTGGGTAAATCTCCAAAATGGCTTCGTAGCTCAATTTTCTAAATTATACGGCAGGTCTTTTCAATATGAAAATGTAGGTCTTTCATTTCTCTTTGAAATGGTCTCTTGGAGTATAGTTTTCAATATTAACTTTGCTTCATTATTCTGTTTTTTCTTTGTAGGAACTCAGTGTATATTTATGTACTTTCCTTGCCTAGCTTCTATATTTATCACTCCCACTCTAATGGTGTTTGCTTATGTATTTTTTATTTCTTCTTTGTTCCCTGCCTTTACTAAATGACCTTTCCTATGTTTTCAATTGAATCTAGGCTATTTGTGTGTGTGCTCTGTAATTTGGTCTTCTTTTGTGAAATGATTTTGTATTTTTCATACATGAAAGATACTGGGATATCTTTGATGAGTTTGCCAGCTCTTACTTCCTATTTTACTTTATTATCCATTTCTGATCTAAGTTTTTGAATGTATTACTTGAAGCAGTTTTTTTTTTTTTTTTTTTTTAATTTTGGCTGCATTGGGTCTTTGTTGCTGTGCGCAAGTTGTGGTGAGCAGGGGTTACTCTTTGTTGCGGTGCACGGGCTTCTCATTGCGGTGGCTTCTCTTGTTGCAGAGCACGGGCTCTAGGCGTGCAGGCTTCAGTAGTTGTGGCATGCGGGCTCAGTAGTTGTGGCTCGCAGGCTCCAGAGCTCAGGCTCAGTAGTTGCGGCGCACGGGCCTAGTTGCTCTGTAGCATGAAGGGTCTTCCCAGACAAGGCTTGAACCCGTGTCCCCTGAATTGGCAGGCGGATTCTTAACCACTGCGCCACCAGGGAAGTCCCAGTTTCTTTCAATATGTATATACAAATGATTGTTTAAGGATGTTTAATATAGATTGATATGCTCCCTTGCCTTTTTCCAGATTTGGGGTTTTTTGGTTGGTTAGGTTGTTTTTGGAAGAGTTACTCATTAGCTAAAATCCTGTAATTCTCACTTTATGTTTTCTTTTTGTTGTGGTTTATATGTTTTGCAAACAATTTTCTGTCCATCGGAAAATGCCTCATAATGTACAGAATCAGCAACATCACCAATCAGGGATGAGAGGTTTGGGTTGTTTACTACATTGTTTAGTTCAAGTTCGCCCTCTTCTGTTGCTACAGAGAAGTGCAGTTTCTATAATGGCAGCTTTATTTTGGGGGGGAGATTCACTGTGTCTTCTACTTCTGTGGTTCTTCTTCTCCTCCTCCTCCTCCCCTTTTTTCTTTAGAAGACTTATTTTTCCTCTTGCTTCCTTCCCGTACATTCACCACCAACCATCTAAGGAATGTCTCTGAAGTTCTCTCCTTTTTGCCCCTTAAGTGATGAATTTCTAACTTCGCCATCTGGTCCAAGGTTCTTTTTTGATTTCAGGACTGAAACCTCTTTTCAACAAGTCCCTACTTTCTGATGATATATTTATCTCTGTCCAAAAACATTTTGTACTACAACCCTGTCTCACAAGCTAGCTTTTTCAATTGTGGATATTTATTTCTCACTTACATGTAAACTGGAGAAGGGGAGGGGGAGAGAGAGAGAGAAATATTAGTTCTCCTAGCATGAATTATGCATGGTTTTAATTGTTCAACTTGTTAATCTGTTTGCTTTTTGCACTACATGTGAAAAGACTTGGATTTAGGGGGCATCCATTTTCCTTCACAAACAGAATCCTCTAACACTTACTTTTAAATGAAATAGTGAAATAAAGCAAGATGGAACAGAATAGAAATAGATTGGATTGCATTCACACATAAAGTAGATGGTATGTGCATACGCTTACACATGAGCAAATATATATATATAATCTTTATTTACTGAATTTTAACAAATACTCTTATTGTGGGTGTGGTTTAAAAAAGAGTAAAAAAGAGAAAAGCACTGCTCTAGAATACATTTGGATTTTTTTTTTTTTTTTTGGTCCAGATCATGAGAAAAGAATTTCTGATGGGAAAAGTAAAAAGAGAAGCACTGAAACAAGTTTGGGTGCACAGCAGAGAGAAGCATTTTGCACTGAGAATGGTAAGTCATGCCAAAGTCAGCACATCAGAACAACGTTAAGTTGTCCTTCTTTAAACAAGATCATGAATGTCAAGCTCAGCTAAATTCGATCTTCATAAAAAATCTAGAGAGCAAGACCATCAAATAAAAACAATAGTTTTGGAATGTGTGTTCAAGTTACCATTTTTTGCTTTAAAAGTCTTATTTTACTTTGTATATATTAAGATTTGATTTATTTCCTCAAAATAATTGTTTGCCACATATGACAAGAAAAATCTTTACATGCCTGAAACTTACCATATGCAAAGCTTTCCTTACTCTATTTTTCTCAATTGTTATTTTTATTTGGTTCCATGATCCAAATAAAAGTAATTAGCCTGAATATGTGAAAGCATTTAAATTATACAAGCACCCATAGAAAGGAGAAATGCATATAGTTGAGAGCCATACAAAATGTCTTTACAATTTTACTGTTTAGTCTAAACAGCAGTGTGAAAATAACATAGAACTCCAATGATTAAGTTTCTTAATTAGACCTACTGGACAGCTAATCCATAGTTAAATATTTTCTGACGTTTCTAATTATAACCTGCCATATTTGAAAGTTAAAATGCAAGTATACATTTTTTCAAAGTTCAGCGTTACTAGCAGAGAAAATTATCTCACTACTTTGTCATTTTATTCAGGGGACCTGTGAGATTCTGATCCTGGGAGTGAGTAAAACTGTAAGAACTACAATTTCTTGAAATTTTTGCGTGTATCGTGTACTATCTAACACACTAGTAATCTGTCCTCATTTAATTCCTATAACAATGCTCTGAGGTATCATTTTATACGAGAAATAACTGAGATTTCAAGGTGTTAAATAATTCGCCCAAAGGTACACAGCTTGGGAGATGAAGACAAGCTCACAGTCTCAACCCTCCTGCTGCCTTCATTCTTCTTAGGCCTGCACTCAACCCACTCTTCCTACCCCAAACTGGGACCATGTTTATTCCCCACAGAGAATGAGCCCCCAACTTCATCTTCACCCTCCTGATCATAAATTTTCAGAAATGAATGTATTCCATAGGATAAACCCCACTGGTTCATTTTAACTCTTCATTGCCTTTAAGGTAGCTAGTAGATCATCATTTAAAATACTATTTTTATTAAGCATAAGTTCAGCCGTACTGTAAAAAACCTAATTTTGGAGGCGAAAAGTAGTAACTATGAGTGGTTTTTAAGCGGTCATTTGTATTACCCTAATGATTTACAACTTTGTAGTACTCTGTTATGGTACCCAATTACCTTCTACATGCCAGGAGGAATTTTAAAAGGTTTCAAAATAAAATAAAGAGTCTTAACTGAGAAGAAATGAGGTGGGGGTGAGAGCCAATGTATTTTTAAAAAAGAGGAATCTTAGTTTACATCCATATTCCTGGGAGATACAGCAAAGAATCACTTTATGATGAAACAGTCAAGAAGCTCAAAGAACCCCAAGGAGAAAAAACAAGCCACACCAAGGCACATTATAATCAAATTGTGGAAAGCCATAATAAGGAAAATGTCATTATGAATGGGAAGAAAGATAAGAATAATGACTTCTCATCTGAAACAATGGAAACTGACAACTGTGGGAATTGAACCCACAGCCTTTATCCTCTATGCTAATCAGCCCCAGACTAGTATCACTAAAATATCTAGATTTGTCTTAAAGTTGCTGAATTCTCTTCTCATAGTTAAGAATTAAAGATAAAAATCTGAAATGGAATAAGTTGTGTAGGAGAGGGCTTGGAGATAGTGTTTCAATGGATTTGAGAAGTGGCATATTTTTCCATCAATTCTGTGTTTATATTTCATTATTTCTATAAGAGTCTAATAAGGTAGTACTATCATCTTGCCTTTAAAAATGCTTTCCTGAAACCCATCGAAGAGTTCAGGTCTTTTGAGCATTAGTTGCCCCAGACTCCTTGTGTGGTGCCTTACAATAATCGCTGCACTTTCCTTCACCAAAACTCCCGTGTCAGTAAATTGGCTTTACTGTGGCAGGCAAGCAGAACCAAGTTTGGTTTGGTAACAATAAGGAAACTAAACCCAGGAGTGTAACAAAATTTGCCAAGAAGATAAACAGAAAACATTGTTGAAGTTAGATATACTAAGCACAGAACATTCAGAAAATGCAGAATAGTCAAAAGAAATATTTAAAATACTCAGGGGCTTCCCTGGTGGCACAGTGGTTGAGAGTCTGCCTGCCAATGCAGGGGACACGGGTTCGAGCCCTGGTCCGGGAAGATCCCACATGCTGCGGAGCAACTAAGCCCGTGCGCCACAACTACTGAGCTTGCGCGTCTGGAGCCGTGCTCCGCAACGAGAGGCCGCGACAGTGAGAGGCCCGCGCACCGCGATGAAGAGTGGCCCCCGCTCGCCACAACCGGGGAAAGCCCTCGCACAGAAACGAAGAACCAACACAGCCATAAATAAATAAATAAATAAATAAATAAATAAATAAATAAAATATTCAGTTCTACCCCCTGAAGTAAATACCACTATTATTTATGTTTTCCTCCAAATTTCTTTAAAATATAGTTGAATTGAATTTATGTATCTGCAAGATAATGCAACTCTTAACATTTATAATATAAATCAGAGTTCATGCTATTCAAAGAATGTTTCTCACATAATAGATTTTCCTTTAATTTTCTAATACAAATGTTTATCCATTTATAATCAAGCACATTGTTTAACGTTCAGTACAATTATACATTCATTCCAATAAGTAACTTTTGAAATTAAAAAAAATCTATATAGCTTATAAATGGAAAAAATGAATTCATACCCAAATCTCTTTGATTCCAGGTCCTGTGATCATAATCATTATTCTGTACTTTCCTCTAACTAAACTGTACCTGGAAGATACTATTCATTATCCTGAGATTAGCAGCAAATGAGACAATTATTACCAATAATGTAAATATCGGGGGTGGCCAAAAGTAAAGTGGAAGTAATTTATTTTTACTTATGTAAAAATAGACTCATGTACATAAGTTCTCTTATTTTTTAAACATTCTTTTTTTCTCTGTCTTGGTTACTACTTCCAAGAAAAATGGACACTGTTACCTCTGGAGAATTTAGGAACTTTGTTTTTTAAGCTAGCAATATAGAAATTTTGTGAAGTTGAAAAATTGGCTACTTAATAACTGAACAAAGAGCAAAAAATATTCATTCTTCTCTGTTTTCTCTTTCTCTGAACACAGGTTTTCCAGTAAATCAGCTAGCACCAATGCTGGTTAACAGAAATATAAATGATTGAGATGAAACCATAACCTTTCCAAAGGAGAAGAGACAAATTGTACTTTGATGTTTGACTTTCTCCTATAATGAGAAAAAAAAATATCTCTTAAGTTTTTACAAATGTGAAGATGGATTTCCTAGAATGATATTTGCTCCAATTTTAAAATGCATACGGTGCATTTTCAAAATTATTTCCATTGGTGTTTTTCTTGCATGCTTTTGAGCTAGATAAGTTGTTCTAACTTTGTCGGCATATACTCAAATTCACATGCAGAATTTCTTCTGTGAAGCCGTCCAGAGGATGTAGGCTAGAGCAATGTGCTCAACGGAACAATATCATCTCCACTTCACAGATGACAGACCTGAGACAGAAAAGTAAAATGACGTGTTCAATGCCACCGAATGAGTCACTGGAAAAATCAGGATTAGAATTCACTGTCCATGATTTCCAGGACGGAATGTTGGCAGAACTTCCCCCATATTTGACTAGAGGTTTTGTTAGCTTTGCAAACTCCAAAACAAACGTGAATCTATTTATAACATTGGTGTGGAAATAAGACAGACCTCTACTTAGGAATAAACATGACACATAAATTTTTATCATGGTAGAAATAGATTTAAATGCAACATGTGATCCACGGTGTATCCAACTTGGGTAAAAGTAAAGTGTGCTATAAGTAGAAGTATATCTATATTATACCTTCACATTTTCATGTAATTAAAGCAGATCCTATTTAGTTTGGCCCATACTTCTTATGCTCAATGTTCAAAATTTCATATGATTCCAACTTATATATGAATAGACAGAAATACAATCATAGAAATAGTTTATTTTCTCCTGAAAATAAAGTCTTAAATTCAGAGCTTCAGCACTAATTCCCAAACTTGGTTCCCAAAACACTAACGACTATGTATCTCATTTATAGGAACATCTCATAGTCTGAGCTTAAGACAGTGGAGGGAGAGTTCAAATCCCTGTAAAAGACTACTGCCCTAAAACAGTGGTTCTCAGAATGATTCCCAGACCCCTGGGAGTTCTGGAGTCATTTCACTGGGTCAAGTGTGGTCAAAGCTATTTTCATACTACTAAGATATTTATGCCATTTTTACTCTCATTCTCTCATGAATGTCTCTAGAGGCTGTATCACATTTGATAACATTATTGCTTTGATGGCTAATGTAATCAGTGCTTCTGAAATCTCATGCCTTAATTTTGTTTGCCTTTTTAATTTCTAATATGATAACTACTGATAGATACTGCTACACAAACAAAACCTCCTTGAAGTACTTGATAATTCTGAGACTAGAAAGGAGACCAAAAGCTTTCCATTACAGAAGATGACTTCCTAATTTTAAAAGAGGGAACAGCTCCCTGGTGGCCACTTTTGAGGTGTAGCTTTGAGAAATCTTCCAGAAAGTTCCTTTAGGTTTATATAGGTTTTCAAATAATTCTGTAAGCCATTTAATAACCTGAAATAAATAAATTTCTCTATAAACTAGCCACAATGTGCATGTTTGTCTTCATCTGAACTCAGACCAATAAGCCATGTCTTTTCAGTCAAGAGAAAAAGATATTTCCATGGCAGAAAGGACTAAAATTCATTAAGAAAGCATTGTGTTCAGAGAATGGTGGAAAATCTAGTCTAACTAACACCTAGCAAGCATGTCTAGAACTGACAGGAAATGGTCTAGAAATGCGGGTAAGGTGTGGAATGTGCAAGGCCTTCAATGTCAAGTTGAATAATTTACACATTATCCTTTGGGGCATGTGTTCTTATACCTGCCTAGAAGTTTTATAAAATACAGATTCCCATGCCTCACTCCAGACATGTTTAATCATACGAATCCGTATTTTATCAAAGCTTCTCAGACATTTATTGGCTAGGTTTTTGAACTAGACTTAAACAATGGAAAAAATGGTTGCGAGCAGGAAATTGAAGTGATCAGATATGTGTATTGGAAAGAATTTTCTGATTTTGCCACTGGTAATTGATTGTGAGACAGAATAAGAGGAAATAGGGAAAATAAGACTCTCTCAATAATACAGTCAAGAGATTATAAAACAGTAACAGTGGGGGAAAGATAAATGATTATCCATACAAGAAGCATTTCATGACCCTCTTTTTCGTGCATGTCTCACTAACCTAGAATATAGTTTCCTTGTATATACCATCTGTAATATAATATTTCAAAAGTGCTCTCTTATCCCAGTTTTGAGATCATATCTAAAAAACTCTCAATTCCCCTTTACAGAAGTTTGCTAAATGCACATCCCAACCATTTTATCAGGCTCTAACAAATCCTGGGTTACAACACTCATACCCAACTTCCAGAGGCCTCAATGCCAAACATCTACGAACATCCCACTCTTCTTTGGGTCTGTGGAATCATTCAAAATACCCAATTCACAAGAAGCCCTCCAAATCTAGTTAACCCTACCTTACTTGCCATACATAAGCCACTTCCTACAGTTCCAGCTAATGCTTACCACCCTTTTCCCAGGTATAACCCCTTGTGTGGCTCTGCCTGGGAGTCTTCTCTTATTCAAAGCTATAGGTGATAGAGTCTTTTTTCATTTATTCAAGTAGGCATTGTGTTGTGATCCACCATCATGAGAATCTAACAAATGTTTTTATTCTTATACATTGTGATCACAGATGAAGCAAAGTATAAAGATCACTGCTCATCACACAGTATGTGCAGAAATTTTTTTTTTTTTGATGAATGGAAAATTGAGAGAACCTGTAAAATGGGGAATTATCTTTTCTCTAGGGTTTAGTATTGTTATACATATTAGAGATAAGGCACATACTGTATTTGGCCATGACAGGCTACTGAAACATGTTAGGGATTATTCCTACGAATAAAAGGGTTTAAAACAAAAATGAAATAGCTGACCTAATAGTTGGGTTTCACAATGAATGACTAATAAAATATTTGTGGGCTGGATAAAGCCCTTGGCTTGCCAAAATGTAAAGATAACTCCTCTCAACATAGTGTTTATAGAATTAGAAAAAAATGGAGAATAGAAGCTAAGAACAGAAACCCCAAATAATTTCTTAAATTTCAAATTATCAGGGGAAGGAATGGCATGTTTAAACTGAAAAAAAAAATTATCACTACTTCTACGTTCTCCAAGATCATACATGTTGAAAATGAAAACATCAAATAAGTATGTACATAAATAATTACACGTCTATGTTTACTATATCCATAAATGTTTATTTGGGGAGTATTTCTACATAGGCAAACATGTCATCTGCAAAAGTTTTATTTCTCTTTATTGTCTTATTGCACTAGCTAAGACTTCTAGGATGATGCTGAGTAGGAGTAGTGACAGAGGACATCCCTGCCTATTTTCATTCTTAGGGGGAGATAATCCAGTATCTCACCATTAAGCATGGTAAAAGCTATAGGTTTTTTTGCAGATATTTTTTATCCACATAAGGCAGTTTCTTCTATTCCTGGTTTTCTGAGAGCTTGTATCATTAATGGGTGCTGAATTTTGTCAAATGCTTTTTCTCTATCAATTTAATATGATTATGTCACTTTTCCTCTTTATTCTGTTGATATGGATTACACTAATTGATTTTCAAAATTGAATCAGCCTTGCATACTTCAAACAAATCCCACTTTATTATGCTATATAACTTTTTTACATTTTAAAATTTATTTGTTTTGCTTTTATGCAAAATTAATTTATTCTGTAATAGTAAATAACCGATAGAATTATGCTTACATGGCTATTATAAATAGTATATGATATTAAACAATTATTTTTAACTAATGCTGTCCTGCAAATGAAATTGGCTTTTGACTTTTATGTACTGATTCTATATCCAGCCAAATTGCTAAGCTACCTAAAAATGGTGCTTTTCCTTGTATTTGAGCACTTCACCTGTGAAAAATGATTGTATTACAATTTCTTTTCTAATTCTTTAATTCTTATTTTTTGTTTTAATTTTATTGCACGGTATAAAATACATTTTATGGTCACTATATTGATCAGAATTAATAATAATGGCATATTTATCTTGTTCTTAATTACAAAGAAACAGGTTCCACTAACTAAAGTCTTTGATGATTTAATTTTTTTCTCTTGACTTCTGTTATTACATAAATATCATGAATATAAGGTAGATTGAACAATTAAGGCCAAAACTATGATAAATGTACAGTAGTACTTTAAGAAAAGGGAAAAAAAAATATCTAACAAAAGCTACACAAGATTACTACTGAGGAAAGTTCAAAACTTTATTAAAGTCATTACAGAAGATCTGCCATATCTCTGTATGTTTTTGATGACCTGAGCGCTGGCTCATATTTGCCTAAATTAAACCTCTGGGAATTCTGAGGGAAATGGATAAAGGATGATAAATCTAGAACAAAATTTTATTTGTATCTTCCAGGCACCAAAGGACAATACCAACCTTGAATCACATTAACTTTTTGGGCTGGATTGTTTTCTTTCAAGAGAATAAACCAGCTAAATCAGCAAGAATAGTTCATTGGTTACAAATTCTCAGAGGATTCTATTATTGCTTTCAATGAGCAGGTAAAGAAACAGATTTCTTCATTTGAGACCTTTGCAGGAAGGCAGATTCTCCCACACACAGTCTCTCAATAAGAGAGTGCAGTATCCTTGAGTGTCTCATATCTGAGAAAGTGCTTCTTTACAGTCCAAACCTGCTTAGGTGTAAAGCTGATATTCCAATTCCCAGTGGTTATTATTCTCACAAAGGGCGATTTAGCATGTCTCTCTGTTCTCTGACTGATTTATCGATGCTCTCCTTGCATCTATGCTCAAAATAAATGTTTATTGAACTCTATGTATAGACTATACCAGGTAAACTGGAATGAAACACAGATACCAACTATACTATAGTTTATAATCTATTTAGTGTTATGCATTAGTTATGTCTAAAGAAATACTACAAAGTCATATATCAAAAGATGCATATTGAAAATAAATGTATCTAACAGCTTACGCCAACACCACAGGAAAAAAAGTGAAGGTATAATCAAGGTGGAATGAAATTAATTACGAACAACTATCTCTCAAACTTTGTTTTTAAAAAGGCAATGAATATAGACTGCTTTTAAAAATATGTATATTATTTTCGAGGATCCTCAACTATCATGTGCTTGTTAAAATGCTGTTTTCCCAATACCTCCAGCTAGTGTAATGATGTCTGGTTGCTCACAGAAGAGATTCTGATTCATTCCATTGCTTTCTTAATATACTTTGCTGTATTCGTTTTACCATTTTATCTCATTTGTTGGGCCCTGTGATTATTTACTTCTGAAATTACTTCAAACATATGAACACAAAAAATGATTGATTTAAAACATGGAATTTGGCAAGTGATTATATATAATGTGCTCTAATTACTTGCAGTGGAGCTTTTATCCTATGAATTTTTCATAAGAATAAAAAGTGCATGGTAAGTAATTAATTGATGATTTTTCTTTCATTTAAATAGTGAATACATCTGTAACTTACAGATTACGACAATTGTTCTGATGAACTGAAATTATGATATTTTTTTCAAATGTTATGTAAACACATCATTAAAGCTATTAGGATCTCCTAAGTAAATCATGTGAATTTATTTCAACCTACTATAATTATTTTTACCAATGGGCTGTTAAAAATCCTAAGGAGGTTGGAAACTCTCTCCTCTATATGTACATCTTATAAACTTGCCCCCAAATATATGTATTTTTAAGAATAATACAGAATTGTAAGCACTAACCCACTGAAATCAAGTTTCTCTTTGGTCCAGAACTAGACTTCATATTTTTTCAATCTGATACATTAAAGAGACTTTAAATACATTTCAATTACTTTCAAGGAAATTTCTGACAACTTACTGTTATAGGAGAGGTATCAAATTGCGAAGAACTAAAGAAGAAGAAAAGGGAGGAAGAAGGGGATGGGGAGGAGAGACATGAGGAGGAAAAAACTGTAGTGACCAGCAAGACATGCTAAATTCATAACAGCGGGTACTAATACTTTTTAACAATATAATTAACAGTTCTGATATTTTTCTCAAGATAAATGCTGCATTTATTACTTTACTTTGAAACAGGTTATGACTTTTAGGCATAACTCACTTCATTTAGAACCAGATATACTAAACAAGTCAGGGTCTGAAGTCCACATACACCTTGACTTATAAGCTGTATTAGCATTAGAGGAAGTTTAAATTACAAATACTATGATTAAATAAATATCTAGTTGTTAACTGTTCCAGTAAGCTCTAGTCTCCTAGGGATGTCACAACAAATTACCACAAACTGGATGGCTTAAAACAACAGAAGCTTATTCTGTCATGTTTCCGGAGGCCTCCTAGAAGTCTGAAACGGATGTGCTGGCAAGGCCATGCTCCCTCTGAAGGATGTGGGAAGGAATAAAGGGGTTCCTGATCTAAAGCAAGTTCACAAATAGGCAGGACAATTTCCAATAGGTTTCAAGGCCTGAATATAATTCTCTATGGCTTTATCTGCCCCCTGGGCCTGTGGAGGTCCTGCCTTTGGGTTGCATTTGCCCCAGAGTGGCCTCTGAGTCTGCATCTGTGACACTTGCTATTACCTATCTATTGGCATGAACAATAAATTAATAAATGGTGGGCGCGATTTGGAACCGATTTTAATCATAAAATTAGCAATTACCAAAAAGAATCCTTCTAACTTCAAGCTAATAGAGAGTAATGTTCTTGAACATGTGACTTTCTTTGATAAACATAGCATATATTAAGTAGAGAGGGTAGAACAAAAGTACAAAGGGTGAATAAAGTTTGTATAATGAATAAATTTAAACACAAAAGAAGAGAAACTAAATAGAAGTTGAAATTCACTGTAAGTTCCAGTAAGACTATTAGGGAAGTGATATATTGGGAACATGAGATTATTTAAAAGTAGAACCAATTGAGAGAAAAACACCATAGAAAGGAAAGGAGCAGTTATCTAAAAGAGTAAAAGAGTGAATTCAGTACAGAGGTAGAAGGTGATTGGACAGGGTAGCTGCTAAATTTTGGGGAGAGTGAATTGGCTGGGGAGGAACAATAGGAAGTTAATGGAAACTTGCAGGAGAGAAATACGAAATAAGTGAGCTGAAAGAATCAGATGAGGAAAGACCCCTCAAGTCACTATATTATTTACCTTGCAGTCAGTATAAAGTGTTTTGAGCTGCAGCTCCCGAGGAAATTCCTATGACCAAAATGGCCATTCCTATGACCTGCCCTGTCAAAACTGGCCAGCTATAAAGTTAGAGTATGAAAAACTGTTAAGTCTGTTTCCGAAAGTTTGTCTGTGACACGGACTTATTAAATCAAAGCCCATAATGACACATTAATCCATAAAAATAATTTTATACTGAAATGAAAATAAAGTGTATCTGCAATCATTCAGTCCATTATTGCAGTTGACAATTACTGAATTAAATGCCCTATGTTCAACAACAAGAAAGACTTACCCGTAATATTCAACCATTTTACTCAGTCCAACACTGTCTGTTACTATAATTAGAGCCTGGTTTGGATATGTCCCAAACATAATTTAACATCGTATTTATCACCTCAAGAACAGTAAGGCACAAGGGAGGGTAGCCTTAGTTGAGTTACCTTTTCCATCCCTGGAATTCCATATTTAAAAGAAATTGGAATTAGTATGTGTATTAGTCCACTTGGGCTGTCATAACAGAATTCCACAGGCTTACACAACACAAATTTACTTTTTCACAGTTCTCAAGGCTGGATGTCCAAGATCAAGCTGCCAACAGAGTTGGTTTCTGGTGAGACCTCTCTTCCTGGCTTGCAGATGGCTGCCTTCTTGTTGTGTATTCACATGGCCTTTCCTCTGTGTGCGTGCACTCCTGGTATCTCTCCTTATAAGGCCACCAGGCCTCCTGGATTAGGGCCCCACCCTTCTGACCTCATTTAACCTTAACTGCCTCCTTAAAGGCCTCATCTCCAAATACAGTCTTATTGTGGGTTAGAGCTTCAACATATCAATTGGGGGAGGGGGGACACATTTCAGTCAGTAACACCATGAACAGCACAAAATGAAAGATAGTGAATTTTGATGCTAAAGGCACATGTCTGTTTATCTGTGATGATAAAGCTCTTTACACTAGCAGCAAAATTACTCTCTTGCTGGCAGTCAGTATTAACAGATTTTTTCCCCCAGCAAATGGATCCATTTCTTCTAAAGCCTTCCTGTAGGTCTGCAGATTGTTAGGCAAACCTCCCTCTGTTGTAAACATTATGCAAGAAAAATTCCATGCTAAATGAAATTACACTCTAGCTGCAAAAAGTGCCATCATCATAAAGATCTGAGAAATGTGAGCATTTCAACATATAAGACAATTCCAGTAGGATCACTTTTCTTTCTTATACTTAAGCTGATAATTCTTTTTACTTTTTGCAAAGATGTCCATTTGATTACAACATGGAATTATATGTAATATGTTGGCATCATAATTCATGATAACAAAAATAGCAGAGTGAACTTTTTGTAATATTTGGAGTCCTTTATCATAATTCTTCCTTTTATTTCTGGAACTGGGAGGCACTTTGCCTGTGCAGACATAACTATGCAAATGACATTGCTTGGCTTCAGTGGGGTTTTTCGAATGTTTGCCCAAGTGAAATTTAGGTCTGAGGCATCCGAGGTATAATCAAATTTGAATGTGGATTCCTGGAAGGGGGATGTCAGAAAGTCCAATAGTATTTGTGGTATAAATAGTTTTTGAAGCAGCAGGAGAAAAGAGCTGCTGAATTGCCTGAAGGCTCACTGAAAGCTTTACATATTTCCATTTTCAGAAGGATATCCTGAAACTAAAGCTATCATCAATATATTAAAATGATCACATTTTCCTTCTTTTTCCCTACTTTCTTAATCTGCACCAGAGAAACAATAATAAATACTTCTTAGAGCCATGGAGCTTATGGGGAAATCTGTTGGGAGCTTATTTTTAGAGCATCTAACTATTGTTTCCCTGGCATAAAATATGCAAAAATCATTCTGCAGGGTAAAATATTAAGGATTCATATATATTATCTTACCAGTGCTGGGCTGCTCACTATAATATCCTCTAAAATGTATCTATTATGTCTAATTTAAATTCTGCAACTTTCCTCTCTATTAGATCAATATCACTGGGTGCAGAAACCTGTGGATAGCAGCTGTTACAAATCCTTTCTCCTTCAGACAAACTGGGATCTCAGTATATTTCAGGTCTCCAGTTCTCCTGAACATAGCTATGTGAAAGTCTTGGATTGCCTTCTTGCACAAGGAAACAATATTTACTTTACTCTTCTAAGAAGAGAAGACACCTATTTGAGGTTCCTAATGATCTGTATAAGCCACAGAAAAAGTCTTTTATGACTTGCAAAAGAACACTGACTAAATCTCCATATGTATTGCAATTTTGATATCAGAACATAAGTTCTGATATCAAAGTTTAATGACCTGTTCCCTTACACCATGAAAAAGGCATGGGACAGGTAAGGGGACTAAGGGAGTTTCTGTTTTACACTTACATCCTTATTATCCTGAATGAGATTTAATGATGTTTGAGTATTTGGACGTCCCATAACTGGGCATGCTCAGATTAAAGACGTCTGGGTCTTTATATGCCTTAGACTCTAGTTTACAATATGGAATTAGGGCTTTGGAGCCACCAGAAGTTGGAATGACATTTTATGGAAGAAATTTTTGGTGACAAAATCAGGTGATAAAGTTTAGTTCACTGATTGATTGATTCATATATTTATTTATTCACAATAATTACTTAGTATCTCTACATGCTAGGCAGAATTCTAGATACTGGAGACACAGAATAAAACAAAGTCCTGCCCTCACGGAGCTTAGAGTCTAGCAAGAGGAGGCATGCTAAATAAATACATCACGTGCAATGGGAAAATATAATTTAAAAAATCTTCTAACCCAGAAAACTTCTCACAAAGGTAGAAGAGAAAGAAAACAGTGTCGTTACTGAATAAACATTAAACCAGAATATGTTGTGTATCACAGGTGATATGCTAAAACATTGCAAAGACAGAAAGAAATCTCTACCCTTTTATGAGACAAGCAGATACAACCCACTACACACATGTTCTCAAGATAAACAATAACTGGAACTCAGGTAAGAGTACTGGACTGCACCACCTGTCATATATAGTTCATTCTAAATTCACTTGGTAACTGGGGTGGTCATCTCAATTTGCTAATTGGCTTTACCAAAGGAAAAATAAACTTCTCATATCTTTATAACAACAGGTAGTTTTGCAACTTGGAGGAGGTGCTCGTGATCATAGCCTTCCACAGAAACTGGGAAGCTATTCTTCCTTGAAGATTACATACCAGAGATAGCTCCCAAATCCTTGAGAAAGACATTCCTTGGTCTTTAAAGTTGGCAAGAGGCTATCTTTCTTTTTAACAAATTTATATACATTTCAAAGAGACAAAAAGAACTTAAAATTACAAGTTTTCTAAAGTAAATGCTTTAAGAAAAGTGAGGGGGATAAGTCTTTTCTCTTATTTTCAACAGAGAGAATTAAGCTTCTTATTTTTATTTTGTATTTGTCCTTACAACCGCCTCCCTGTGTTACTAGAAAATAGTAGCATTGCCCTTTGCTAATAATCTCCATTGCTATCTTTCCTTTCTCTGGGCAAGTTGCAGACATCTAATATCCAGCAAGTCCAGTGAAATTAAAGAAACACTTTCTTTGAAGCTTATGGTAAAACAAATCTTTTGTTATCTATTTCATTCTTTTAGCTTTTTTTTTTCCCTGTAGTAAACAAGAGAGTTATAGCTTCCTCCTCCCCTCCTAGAGAAGAGTTCTCAGTTAAGAAAAAAAGTTCTGCTGCCCAAAAAGAAATGTTATCAATGTTATCTATATTGTTACAGTTCCTTGGAACTGAAAAAAAAAAAAAAAAAAGATATTGCCTCTTTAAATGCTTAATCTGTTTTGATCACTTTGTTGGAGAGAAAAGTGTTGGACTAGGGTACTGTGACAATGTCCAAAGGTAGAAAAGGAAAAGGAAAGAAAACAGCACCATGTGTTTCTCAATGGAGTTTCCAGTGTCATTTCCACTTATAGCAATTAATTGGTAACACAACCTAAATCAGACTACGGTTAAGATACAGGCCTCCGTCCATATAGTACAATGATTTTCAAGTCTTAGAATTCATTCAGAGAAGTGAAGTCTTCTATTATTTATCAAATGGATAAATAATAAATGGATGAACTGCTTTTCTCTCTGCCTAGAAGATTCAACCGTCCGTCCCACTCCCACCCCTACCCCCCCCACCCCCCCCACCAACCCAGATACCTATTCATAGAGCTCTTTCCCTTCCATTTGGTTCCCTCTCACATGTAATTTTTTCAAAGAGGTTTTACCTGACTACCCTATAGAAATAGCACCTTCTCCTTCACTTTGAGAACTTCCCCATCCCATTTATTTGTTATTTGCTAGCACTTGTATTTCCTTGTATTTCCCCCAGCACTAAGATGACACCTGACATGTGTGAGGGCAAAACTGTCAAGTGCAGATCGAGTCACCCCCTCTCTTGTAACCTCTACTAAACCCTCTTCTACTCACTAGCGTTAAACAATTTTCTCAGTAGATCTGGACCTAAAGTCTTCATCCTCTTCTTCTCGCATTATTGTATATTTTCATTTTCCTAGGCTACTGTGTGCATATTTATCCCATAGCATTTGCTACCTTCAGTGTACACGTTTCTACTGTAAGAATTAAAGGCCTTTAAAGGCAAAGACTGTGTTCTGTTGCTCTTTAAACCCTAAAAGTGCAGTTGCTAACAAACTGCCTGGTACATAGCAGGTACCGATAATTAGTTGCTGAATATTAATATTTGTTCAGATACATATAAGTATTAAAATCTATAATTTTCTATAAGTTGAAATATTTTATAATGAAGTAAGTTAAACATATATAGAGAGAGAGGAATGAATTCATTAGCTTTCCCAGGAAACTACTGAAATTTGGATGGTGGAATTCATTGCCCTACCCCAAAGATGAATTGGGCTGGCAAACCTATTCTTAAAGTTATTTGAGAACAGGAAGGTGTTTAAATTCTTAAGTAACACTGTACAGACAGCCTGCTCCTCTGTTTTCTAATGATAATGGATCTATTATTGTGCTTCTAACTAAGAGGCCCTTTTGAAGTAGAGCCAATTTTCTCTATACAGTCCTTTCCTGTTTGAGATTATGCTGTAAATCGACAGGATTTGTTACTGATGATACCTTTTTTTTTTTTCCTTTTCCTACTTTTCGACATTGTCACAGTAACATGGACCAACACTCCATGGAAAGAAAGAGAGAGACTGAAAAAAGATTCAATACCTGAAGGGGCAATACCTTTCTTTCAATTCCAAGACACTGTTACAACATAGGTAACACTGATAAAACTGTTTCAGGGGCAGAGCTCTTTTCCTTAACCCCAAAATCTTTTTGGGGAGGAAAGAAAGCTATAAATATCTTGTTTACCACTGAAAAATGTATGCTAAAATAATTAAATAACAATAGATTCACTTTATCTCAAACTCCATATATGGTAACTCTGAAACAATTGAAAAAAAATAAAACATGAATGATTATTTCAATCCATTCAGTAGTAAAAGAAGAAAGAAACTCCCAAAATTGGATCACTTTACATTTAAAAATTTATAAAAATATTTTTAAAACTTAAAAGTTCTATATCATTTTATACTTGGACTATTTAACATTTTATATGGTAAAGTAAAGGGATATTTTCTGTATGTCAATTGAAGAGGATAAAATGGGTCATGGGCTTATAACTAAAATCATTCAAGTCTTAGGATTACTTTTTCTGATCATATGCGATTACATGTTAAAGCCCCCAAAATAGATGAATGAATACATACATGGAAATGGCACACTTGGAATGTAAATTTATGTGAATTTAGTGATTTTAGAGAGTCAAATATTCTGAAAATACATTGTGCACTGGAAACAGTTTTATGTCTAGCAGAGGGGACCTGGTTGCTACCTGATTACTAGAAACAGGTCTGGTTTCTTTGAGCAAAGTCACAGGGGATTATACCCACTCCTGAATGCAACAGAAACAGGGTAGTGTAGCAGAAGAGCTCCTGAGGAAGTCCATGACTTTTCTCTAATCAGGGTCCTATCCAGTCACTGATTAATAAGCCTGTGACCAAACAGCCGTTCTCTCTGAGATTCACAGAGTGTTTATCAGGAATTAAACACTACGTAAAATAAATAGGAAATGTCATGTAGTTGTAAAGCATAATTAAATACAACCATATGTTTTCAGTCTTTCCTCTGAGGTTGGTTACCCAAATCCACATATCAAAGTAGAAGCTGGACAGGATTATACTCACTCTCAAAACCTCTTAGATTCTGTCCTTAAACCTAGTTTTACTCTGAAACAAAAAAATAATTTGCCCCCAGATTCAAAAGGAATTCCTTCTCCATAAAGTTAAGAGAGGCATGGCAGAGACTGTTATTTACGCTTTTTAACAGAGACAGAATTGATGGAATTCATTTTTATTAGACGTGGAATTCAGCACGCACTCAGTGCCCTAGCACATTCTACTTGACACATCTCATGAATATGATAGGATGTCAGGTTGACTAGCTGCATTTCCATAAATGGTTACCTTAGTCCCTTTGGGCTGCTATAAAAAAATACCATTGACTAGGCAGCTTATAAAGAACAGAAACTTACTGCTCAGAGTTTAAAGGATGGAAATCTGAGATCAGGGGTGCCAGCATGGCTGACTGAGGGCCCTCTTTCAGGTCTTAGACTTCTCACTGTATCCTCAAGAGGCCCAAGGAACTAGAGGACTCTCTGGAGCCTCTTTTATAAGACACCCATTCATGAGGTTCCACACTCATGACTTAGCATCTCCCAAAAGCCCCATATCCTAATATTATCATCTTCAGAGTTAGGATTTTTAACCTATGAGTTTGGGGAGGATACAAACATTCAGACAACAGCATGAGTATAAAGCAAGACCAACAAAAATCATATAGACATTCAATCAGATAGTGGCAAAAGTATAAAGAGTTCATACCCTGGTCTCTTAATACTATTTAAACTGCCAGGTGGAATATATTCTGTTGGCAGCAGTTTTAGGAATCTACGTATAATTCTGTTAGAGACAAATCCAAATTCCTTTATTGTGAGAATGGAGAAAAACACAAACAACAAACACGAAAGCTCACTTTGTATGAGAACTACTCTCACCTCCTCCCAAAAAAGATTCATGCATGGTACTATAATATAAGGTAACATCTGTGGCACTGAAATCAGAATGAGATAATGAAATAATATGAACAGACTAATTTGTATTAGATTGTAGGGTGCAAGGTGTGTGCAAGTTTCAAACTGAGCATGGCCTGTCTTATTACCTTTCCCATAAGCCTTACTGGAGGATTCCTTTGAACTCATAAAAGTGAGATCAATACCAAAATCATCCCTCTACCTAACCCATTCAGAACAAAATGCTGCTATTTGTTTTCTCTGATGATGTACTCGAAATCTGACATGTAATATGATAATTTGCTTTTTTTTTCCATGGGTGCTGATGTGTGAGTTCTAACAATGCAAAACATCAGGGTTAATAAAGACAGAATGATTCACCTCTTAAAAGGCAAAAGTCCCTTACTATTCAGCTGCAGAAAATGGAGATTGGCAGTTTCATTACTTACCTTAGGAATTCTCTTTCTTTTAAAAAACCAACAAAATAAGCCAAGAACTATTACGTGTCAAGGGTTAAACTCACGTAAGGCACTTAGGGATAAAACCAGCTATAGCTTTGCTGGTTTCAAGATAAGCTTTCAGCTTCTATTACCTAACAAGAGTGGTTAGCAAATCCAACTAGTTTGTGAAACTCCGGCATTTTAGTTTTGGTTCAACTCTAAGGTCAAAACTTGAGGAAATTTAGGACATGTAGGTTGTACACAGGTCACACCTTAGCCAGAACCCCTACCTCAAAAAGTGGAATGTTTTTAAATTCAACTTAATTCAGTGGTTGAAACAAGCAGTATTTAGATCATTAAACTGACCTTTTTCTTTTTTTCATTAGTTTGTAGCTCCACTAAACTGTGCTAAGAGTCTATCTGTGCATTAATTTTGTATCCTGCTACTTTACCAAATTCATTGATTAGCTCTAGTAGTTTTCTGGTAGCATCTTTAGGATTCTCTATGTATAGTATCATGTCACCTGCAAACAGTGACAGCTTTACTTCTTCTTTTCCGATTTGGATTCTGTGTATTTCTTTTTCTTCTCTGACTGCTGGGGCTAAAACTTCCAAAATTATGTTGAATAATAGTGGTGAGAGTGGGCAACCTTGTCTTGTTCCTGATCTTAGTGGAAATGGTTTCAGTTTTTCACCACTGAGGACGATGCTGGCTGTGGGTGTGTCATATATGGCCTTTATTATGTTGAGGTAAGTTCCCTCTATGCCTACTTTCTGGAGGGTTTTTATCATAAATGGGTGTTGAATTTTGTCAAAAGCTTTCTCTGCATCTATTGAGATGATCATATGGTTTTTCTCCTTCAATTTGTTAATATGGTGTATCACATTGATTGACTTGTGTATATTGAAGAATCCTTGCATTCCTCGGATAAACCCCACTTGATCATGGTGTATGATCCTTTAAATGTGCTGCTGGATTCTGTTTGCCAGTATTTTGTTGAAGATTTTTGCTTCTATGTTCATCAGTGATATTGGCCTGTAGTTTTCTTTCTTTGTGACATCTTTGTCTGGTTTTGGTATCCGGGTGATGGTGGCCTCATAGAATGAGTTTGGGAGTGTTCCTCCCTCTGCTATATTTTGGAAGAGTTTGAGAAGGATAAGTGTGAAAATGACTATACGACCCAAAGCAATCTACAGATTCAATGCAATCCTTATCAAACTACCACTGGCATTTTTCACAGAACTAGAACAAAAAGTTTCACAATTTGTATGGAAACACAAAAGACCCCAAATAGCCAAAGCAATCTTGAGAAAGAAAAACGGAGCTGGAGGAATCAGGCTCCTTGACTTCAGACTATACTACAAAGCTACAGTAATCAAGACAGTATGGTACTGGCACAAAAACAGAAATATAGATCAATGGAACAGGATAGAAAGCCCAGAGATAAACCCACGCACATATGGTCACCTTATCTTTGATAAAGGAGGCAAGAATATACAATGGAGAAAAGACAGCCTCTTCAATAAGTGGTGCTGGAAAAGCTGGACAGCTACATGTAAACGAACACTCCCTAACGCCACACACAAAAATAAATTCAAAATGGATTAGAGACCTAAATGTACGGCCAGACACTATCAAACTCTTAGAGGAGAACATAGGCAGAACACTCTATGACATAAATCACAGCAAGATCCTTTTTGACCCACCTCCTAGAGAAATGGAAATAAAAACAAAAATAAACAAATGGGACCTAATGAAACGTAAAAGTTTTTGCACAGCAAAGGAAACCATAAACAAAATGAAAAGACAACCCTCAGAATGGGAGAAAATATTTGCAAATGAAGCAACTGACAAAGGATTAATCTCCAAAATTTACAAGCAGCTCATGCAGCTCAATATCAAAAAAACAAAGAACCCAATCCAAAAATGGGCAGAAGACCTAAACAGACATTTCTCCAAAGAAGATATACAGATTGCCAACAAACACATGAAACAATGCTCAACATCATTAATCATTAGAGAAATGCAAATCAAAACTACAATGAGATACCATCTCATACTGGTCAGAATGGCCGTCATCAAAAAATCTACAAACAATAAATGCTGGAGAGGGTGTGGAGAAAAGGGAACCCTCTTGCGCTGTTGGTGGGAATGTAAATTGATATAGCCACTATGGAGAAATTTTCTCCATAGCCACTATGGAGAAAAAACTAAAAATAGAACTACCATACGACCCAGCAATCCCATTACTGGGCATATACCCTGAGAAAATCATAATTCAAAAAGAGTCATGTACCAAAATGTTCAGTGCAGCTCTATTTACAATAGCCAGGACATGGAAGCAACCTAAGTGTCCATCAACAGATGAATGGATAAAGAAGATGTGGCACATATATACAGTGGAATATTACTCAGCTATAAAAAGGAATGAAACTGAGTTATTTGTAGTGAGGTGGATGGACTTAAGAGACTGTCATACAGAGTGAAGTAAGTCAGAAAGAGAAAAACAAATAACGTACGCTAACACATATATATGGAATCTAAAAAAAGAAAAAAGAAAAAAAAATGGTCAGAAGAACCTGGGGCAAGACGGGAATAAAGATGCAGACCTACTAGAGAATGGACTTGAGGATACAGGGACGGGGAAGGGTAAGCTGGGACAAAGTGAGAGAGTGGCATGGACATATATACACTACCAAATGTAAAATAGATAGCTAGTGGGAAGTAGCCGCATAGCACAGGGAGATCAGCTCGGTGCTTTGTGACCACCTAGAGGGGTGGGATAGGGAGGGTGGGAGGGAGGGCGATGCAAGAGGGAAGAGATATGGGGACATATGTATATGTATAACTGATTCACTTTGTTATAAAGCAGAAACTAACACACTATTGTAAAGCAATTATACTCCAATAAAGATGTTAAAACAAACAAACAAAAGAAAACTAATTTTTGTCACTGTTTGGTCTAAATTGTACTTTCTGTTCTCCAAAAGGAAGGTACAGTAAGAGCTCTGTGGACAGATAATTACTACAGTACCTAGACAAGGATTGATCTATTTGTTTGTTTTCTCTCAGAAAACACTATGCTTGTTTTATTCTGGCTTCTGGTTTTAAGATATGTTAAAGACATATTTACAAAAATTTATATTCACATGATATTCTTCTCCAAAACATCAGCAAATCTAGCTTAGTGAAAGTCACTTCTGATCAAGAATCTGCCAAGGTGAGATATAAAAAAAAAAAAAAAAAAGGTGAACCTCTCAAAGGTAATTACTGAATCAAAAATTGAATATACACATCCTTTACTTAGGCGTGTAATCTACTCTACTTGATTCACTTTACCTAATCAAAGGACTCTGTTTAGATATTTGTAATGCATGTGTAAGTTGCACGAGTATGGTAGATTTAGGATCACATAACTACCCAGATAAATGAAGAATTATTTTGCAACATAAATTTAAATCCCCATCAACACAATTTTTTAAATTAAGGCAATCATTAAATAATCATAACAAGTAACAAAAAGAATGTAGCTGAGTATATGTAGCAATAGTAGATTTTGAAAGAGAATGTGTGATAAATAAATGTAAACTATTTTGTAAGCCATAGATCATTGTAATCCAAGTGTTCTTCAATAATAAAAAACAGAATTAAGGAGCTATCTTCATGAAGTTCTAATTTTAGAGACAAATAATGCATGTTTTGAAAATTTTTAATTATTCCTAACTGCCACTGGTTCAGAACTGGAGTATATACATACACAGTTTTAGGGTAGTTTAAGTCATACTTTTAAAAGCAATATTAAAAACCGTTCAGCATTTTGAAAAGATTTATGTATTCTGCTTTCAGTTGGTTGAATGTTTTGTGAGAATGCATATGCTATATAAATGTATATACATAGACTTAAATATCTATATATACACACATAGCTACATAATTTATCCTAATCTAAAAAATACTGATCTGCTGATCTAGATTGACAGTGGTAATGTATATATTGTCAAACTATTTGAGATCACTGCCTGTGGAATATATATTTTTGAATTTCTCAATACCTAACACAAGCTAGGCATTAAGTGTTTGTTCAAAGAAAATTTATTACAGTGAAATTAATTGATTTTGCATATAATATGTCTTTGAGTAAGGTAAATGGGTATTTAAATACAATGAATAGTTTAGTTTAATATTGAGAAATATAAATTACTATTTTTAAGACAAGTAGAATATTCCCTTATTTCTGAATAGAAAATAAA
This sequence comes from Eubalaena glacialis, assembly GCF_028564815.1. NCBI lineage: Eukaryota > Metazoa > Chordata > Mammalia > Artiodactyla > Balaenidae > Eubalaena > Eubalaena glacialis. Next base: position 102,756,094 of record NC_083723.1, on the reverse strand, counting down.
GCCATTGGCAATACAATACAGAGTGCCCTCACTGAAATTATAAGTTCGAGAGCTGTGTTTGCTCTCTAGTAACAAGCATGTATGGTGTTGGGAGAAAAAATAGTATTGAAACATTACTAAAGGAAACACACATGGAGAATACATACTACACAAAGAAAAATCAGGTATATAGTTGAGTAAATACGTTGCATTACATTATATAAAATCTGCTAAAAGTATTAGAAAACTGAAATAGAGAAAGACTGAATGAAATATACATGAGAAAAAATTTGATAGTGTGGTTTTCCAAGGAATGTGTCACACTGGGGATTTTATGAGAATGTATCTATATTAATCAGATAAAGAATTAATACTTTAAATTCAAAAAATTCTAAAATGTTTTTAAAATGCTGCAATTTTAAAAAAATTTATATGAATAATTTATAGCAGAATTTAGTAATTTTGCAAATGACAAAATGATAAAGAATCAAGGCCACCTGAATTTGGTCTTGATCAATGATTCTTTTTTGATCTGATCTTTCTTAAGAGATTTTAAAAAGTGAGACCCTCAATAACAAATAATCGCATATAGAATGCCATTTTACTCATTCCTATGTACATCAGAAAAATATCACATACTGTTGACTAGTCCATTTAAAAAATTCTTTATATAATTTTATAATAGGTACATCATCTCCTTCAGAGAGATTCAGTGTGTACAGAGACACCTCATTTGTTCCCTAGAAATTAGGTACCAGAGGTTCTCTATCCCACATTTTATGTCCAGAGGTCCTTGAACTTAAGGGAGTTAAATTTGGGAGTTGGCTGGGCTGTAGAACAATGAGTCCACCTTCCCTGGAAGGTCACTGTTGACCTTCAGTACAGGAATAAGGCTTCAAGTCTATGCAAAATAGTCCTTTCCATAAGTAGTAGCTTAGTCCTTTCCCTAAGTAGTAGCTCAGTGCTTCTGGGGACACAAACATCAATATGTAAAACCAAACAGCTTCAAGCTGTCAGGTTTGATCCAACATAAGTTAAAAAAAAAATTAAAAAATAAACATTCAAAAAATTAGTTCTAAACAAATCACCACACCAGGTGATTTTGCTTTCTTTGTAAAAATACCCAGTTATAATTGTATACTTAGATTGATCAGTCAGCCCAAAATAAAGATAGCTACAAAACAAGGGGTAATGTATTCAAGGAAGTTGATGAAAGTTGAGGACCAATCCTAGGTTACTAAATCAGCTAATAAGACATATTGGCGTTCAATATGCATTCCATAAATTATCTGGATTTTTTATTTCATAAAAATGCATGTGGAAAAACTAGTTGTAATACAAGCATAAGTTAAAATGAATACAGAAGAAAGATATTGGATCAGCTTGGATTAACGTCATTTCCTGTGATGAAGCAAAAGAAACTATTTCTAAAGCAAAGTGCCATGGGGCAAAAAAAGTTGCAATAACTGAAAAGGGAAGATAGTACATTGGCTTTAATCAGTACTGAAAGTAAAGGAGGTTATGAATTGGGCTTTTAACTCACACAAAGTAATTTTAGTAGCTAAAGCATCTTGAAAGACAAGGAAAATGATTTATGTGGAAGTCTAAGAGAGAACAAATATGGGAGTTATTTAAGCAGCGTCTAGTGAAAACAAGGCAGACTGTGATATGTGAACCTGTAAACTAGATTTTGGTAATAGAGAAACAGCCATAACATTCATCATGGGACTTTGAATAAAAGTGAAAGGGAAACCTTTGATTAAAGGTAATTCTTTATCTCAGTCTCATCTAGTTTCCAAGTGTTTGTAAATCTCATGGGAACACAAAACTCTCTTGTCTTTTCATTCTTCTCTGCTCCTACTCTGCTTTTCAAAAATGTTTTTAGCTCAGCTTTACAACAAAAAAACTTTAGTTCCATAAAGACTTAGAGGATTTTTTAAAATGTAAACGATGCCATGAAAGTGAATAATCAGTAGGCTCTTAAAGACAATACAAACTCAATGAATTAGAATAAGTAATCAGGGCTTCCCTGGTGGCGCAGTGGTTGGGAATCTGCCTGCCAATGCAGGGGACACGGGTTCGTGCCCTGGTCTGGGAAGATCCCACACGCGCGTCTGGAGCCTGTGCTCCGCAACAAGAGAGGCCGCGATAGTGAGAGGCCCGCGCACTGCGATGAAGAGTGGCCCCCACTCGCCGCAACTAGAGAAAGCCCTCGCACAGAAACGAAAGACCCAATACAGCCAAAAAAAAAAAAAAAAAAAAAAGAATAAGTAATCAAAAATGAATCAACTTTTGCATTCTGCTTGGGATGTAGAGAACAGGAAAGAACAATACTTCTTTGCCTTACAAAAATATTTTAAGAAATAGTGGCTTAGAATCTTTTAAATTAATACCAGACACCAAATACAGATCCAAAATGCTCAGAAAACATGAAGAATAAATAATAAAAAAAAAAATAACATTTGTGACTTGCAGTTTCAGCTCTGACATCTGCAGAGCTTAGAAGTTGTCACTCCCATTCTTACAGCAAGAAAATGCTCAAAGAACTGAAAATCAATAACTTTTCTTAGGTACATCAAGGAAGTAAGGTTGCAGGGCAAATTGTCACCCTGACATCTGGAAAGGCAGATCAATCCAGAGAATTACAGTCAACATTTACTTATTTGGAGAAGAAGCTACAGCAGCCATAAACTGGTAAAAATATATCAGTGGTAATTCTGATGAACTGTGGAAGGCTGAGTGTGTACTAGTGTGAGAATGAGAAACTCCTGGGGGTCATGTTCTTAAGGGTAAACTTAAGTAAAGTTTTCATGGGTTTTACCTCCCAGATCCACCCTGAAGGTTCTGAAGATGAGAATTCAAGAAAGATCGTTATGTGCCTCTGGCAGTAGGAGGGGAAGAGTGATAATTGTGAAGTACATCTTAGAACAAAGACCTGCTCCCCAGGGAAAAATATTTTATCAGAGCCTTATCCAACTGCAAGGACATTCACCTCACTCCAGCTCCTTCTAGCACTCTTGTCTCACATTAAGTGTGTGCAAGTGGAAGGCTGTGCCATTGGGAAATACTTGTGAAGGTCACAGCCCCAAGTCACTTGTTCATTAAAAGACTGAGATTTAATCATAATATATCATAGAATGCTTTCCTTACCCGATACTTACTTAGAGAGGCCCAAACTTGAGAGGAGACCAAAACAAAACACTAGATGAATTTGAAGCCTCTGGTGTCTATACCTAGAGCAAACACTAAATGCAGCCAACTTCTAGTCATATTAACATTACCTGATACTACATATCTGGCTTCCAATTAAACATGAAAAGGCATGCCAAAAGGCAAGTAAAAATACAGTCTAAAGATGTAAATCAAGCATTAAAATCAGACTCAGCTATATCACATATGTTGGCAATTTAGAGTACCTGTGATTAGTATGTTATGAACTACCATGGGAAAAACTAAACAACATATAAGCAGAGAGACAGAACCTCTAAGGAGTAAAATAAAATGCTAGAAATAAAAAACACTGAGTTCATCAGTAGACTGGACATAGCTAAACAAAGAATCTATGAGCTTGAAGATGAGTCAACAGAAACTTCTCAAACTGAAATGGAAACAGAAAAAAAAAAAAAAAAATTAAACACACACACCCACAAACAGCCCAGAACAAAATATCAAAGAAATATGGGACAAATTTAAAAGGTATAACTTAAATGAAACTGGAAAACCAGAAGAATAAAAGAATGAAGCAGAAGAAATATATGAGGTAAGAGTGACCAAGACTTTCCAAAATTAATGACAGAGATAGTAAACCACAGATTTAGAAAGCTCAGAGAATAAGAATACCAAGCAGGATTTCTTTAAAAATCTACATTCAGGTATATCATATTTAAACTGGACAAAACCAAAGACAAACAGAAAATCATGAAAGAAGCCAGAGGAGGAAACAAAACATCTTACTTACAGAAGAAAAATAAGATTTACAACAGACTTCTCATCAGAATCCACGCAAGCAAGAAGAAAATGAAGTGAAATATTTAAAGTGTTAAAAAAAATAATAACCACTAACTTAGAATTCTATGTCTAGAGAAATTATCCTTTAAAAAATGAAGGTAGGGGCTTCCCTGGTGGCACAGTGGTTAAGCATCCGCCTGCCAGTGCAAGGGACACGGGTTCGAGCCCTGGTCTGGGAAGATCCCACATGCTGCGGAGCAACTAAGCCCGTGTGCCGCAACTGCTGAGCCTGTGCTCTAGCACCCGCGAGCCACAACTACTGAGCCCGCACACCTAGAGCCCATGCTCTGCAACAAGAGAAGCCACCGCAATGAGAAGCCCGCGCACCGCAGTGAAGAGTAGCCCCTGTTTGCCACAACTAGAGAAAGCCCGCACGCAGCAATGACAACCCAACGCAGCCAAAAATAAATAAATTAAAAAATTTTTTTTAATTAAAAAAAAAAAAAAATGAAGGTGATACGGACTTCCCTGGTGGCACAGTGGATAAGACTCCGTGCTCCCAATGCACGGGGCCCGGGTTGGATCCCTGGTTAGGGAACTAGATCCCACATGCATGCCGAACTAAGAGTTCACACGCCACAACCAAGGAGCCGGCGAGCCGCAATTAAGGAGCCCTGGAGCCACAAACTAAAGAGCCCACCTGCCGCAACTAAGACCCAGCGTAACCAAATACATAAATAAAATTTTTTTAAATGAAGATGACATAAGGACTTTCTCAGACTAAAAAAAGAGAGAGAACAAATTTGTGACCCGTAGACCTGACCTGCAAGAAATGATAAAAGAAGTCCTTTGAGCAGGAGAAAAAAGGATATAGATCAGAAATTCAGATCTTCAGAGCCGACTTGAGAGGAGCCTAAGAAGACAAGACAGGTAAATGTAACATGATCTGCTGGGTGGGATCCTGTAAGGGAAAAAGGACATCATGTAAAAACTAAGGAAATCTGAATAAAGTGTGGACCTCAGTCAATGATAATGTATTAATATTTGTTTACTGACTATAACACATGTAGCATATTAATGCAGTGTATTCATAATAGGGAAAATTGGGTGTGGGATATATGGAAAGTCTCTATTATTCTTATAATTTTTCTGTAAACTTCAAAATGTTCTAAAATAAAAAAGTTTTTTCAAACCAAGAAACAATAACACTTTGGCATATCATACTCAAAATGTTGCAAAAATTATAAACAGAAAATCTTAAAAGCAGCCCAAGAAAAATGACACACTACATAAAAACAAAGATGTGAACTACAGATTTTTCATCAGAAACCATGTGAGCCTGAAGACATAGAGCGATGACTTAAAATGTTAAAACACTGAAATACACACACGTACATTCACACACACACACACATACAACTGTCAAGCTAAAACACTATACCCAGCAAAATAATTTTAAAAATTGAAGGACAGTTTCCAAGTCTGGCTAAAATGGAATAATCATTCTTCTCTAGCTCAATTCTTCTACTGATTACAAGTAAAATCCTGGAAAGAAGGAAAGAGCTCTCTGTTTAGACTCTGAAAAACACATAATAGGAGGTGGATTGAGAGGGAAATCAAAACCCAAATAATGGCTGATATGGTGATGGTATCTTTTAAGCTGAGGATATCTTTCATACATTCAGCTTTAGACTCTGTGATGGCTGCTATCCCAGAACCATGCAGCGAACACAGACGAGCCTTCGAGACGAATCCTCTCTTTCTTAATAGAAGTCCTAGAAGGGAGATTGTGGGAGTAATTCTCTTTTTTGTTTTTACCCTCCTGGCCCAAGGCACGTTACAGCAATGAGGCTTGGCTCTGATATCAGCAGAAGCCAAAAAGGTACTGAAAATTAGGAGAGAAAATCTTTATATGTGGCCAGAGGAACTGGAAAATGGATGTTCATATGTCCTAAAGTTTGTGTGGGGAATTCCTGTTATCTTTTTCTCTTTGCTTGACCCACAAAGCAGACCCATTTAAAGGAAATGTGTGACAACACAGGGAAGTTAATACACCATATTTTTAGCCAGGCAACCATGAAAAAAGGAGTCGTAGGAACCATAGGAGGTAAGGAAACCTAAAGAGAGACTGGAGATGGACAGAGAGGGCTCCTATACTTGTGTACAAAGTCTTGGACTTGCTCCTGAGCTGCACATGTATGGAACTGAATTACTCACTGGGGTCCACCCTAAACAGGCTGATTTCCTGCTAAAGGAAAGAAAAGCAAACAAAAATTGTAAGTATTATAGTGTACTATAATTCATACATTAAAATGAAAAACCTTATACAAATGAGTGAATAAATAAATAAATGGGGAGAAGGGAAAGTCTTCCTTCTCTCTAGTTGAATGTCAACTAATAAATATAGAGGAAATGAAGTTAGCAAATTATAAATGACTGCTAAAACAAAGGGATAAAGCCTTGATAAGGAACAGGATATTTACCTATGTTTAAATAATCTCAAAATATAACCCCATATATTACTTATTCCAAAGGGTGCTGTAGTAGTTTATAGCAGAGAAAATGGCAGACATTATCTTATCTGATCAAAGTTAAAATTATCACTTCTGGACTCCATGTTTCCACTTCTTCAGTTTAAAACTTAGTCCAGTCCAACTTAAAATCTCAATTTCAAATTAAAATCTCAAGCCTAGACTTGCTTGCTGCAACCAGGAGCCTCTTGCGGTGGAGAACAATGCAACCTGAGGTTTACTCTTGTCTATCCCACCGCTCGTTCTCCACTTGTGTCTGCCCTGCTGATGGTGATGGGCAGTGAAGGGATGTTTGCTCATAGACGGCTTGAGCAATTGTGGTGGTGAGTTTCTAATGTTATTTCTTATTGTTCTTCACTGTATATTTGTCTGTTGGTGTCCTCACATAGTCCAGTTTCAGGTTTTAACTGTTAACTAGCAGCCAGCCTTAATAAATGGCATATTAGGTTGGTTTCAAATTCAAAGCTGATACCACCACGTTAACCTTTCTGAAAATGGATGGTGTGTGTGTTGGGCGGGGGGGGGGCTCTTCATGTGCTCCAAACGTTAGTCTGCTATATCCCAGTGCAGTTATGATCTTGGCAAGGTGTCCTTATGCTTGGCCAGATTCCTTGTAAAGCAAGAGAGGGAGGGAGGGAGGGAAGACGAAGATGACTGCTTGCCAGCTGTCTTCTTTCTTTCCTTCCTTCTTGCCTGCCTGCCTTCCTCAAGTATTTAGTAGGCACATATAATGCAAATGATTTCAAATAATACTTTAATAATAATATTTGAATACTATTAATATGTCTCTAAATTATCGCTCTTACTAAAACATGCATCAATAATACTCAATATCATTACAGTAGTGCCATCATTACATTCATAGTCATTAAGTTCAGAAATATATACAAAATGTGTGCTTATGATGCCAGCTATTTCAAAATGTATTAAGACCCATAAAAAATATATTCAAGGGCTTCCCTGGTGGCACAGCTGTTGAGGTCTGTCTGCCTGCCAATGCAGGGGACACGGGTTCGAGCCCTGGTCTGGGAAGATCCCACATGCCGCGGAGCAACTGGGCCCGTGAGCCACAATTACTGAGCCTGCGCGTCTGGAGCCTGTGCTCCGCAACAAGACAGGTCGCGATAGTGAGAGGCCCGCGCACCGCGATGAAGAGTGGCCCCCGCTCGCCGCAACTAGAGAAAGCCCTCGCACAGAAACGAAGACCCAACACAGCCATAAATTAATTAATTAATTAATTAATTTAAAAATATATATATATTCCATACATTTTTCTGCAATGCTAATAAACCTGTTGTTGCTCCAGAAGACTAAATTTCATATAACTCTCCAGGCTGAACCATGAAATCAGATATCAATGAGAAGATGCAGCATCTGATTGTGATTTCTTTCAGGTCTTAAGAGACCTGAGAAAGATCCCTAGGTTTCAGCAATGTAAGATTACTAGGATTCCACAGTGAACAAGGAAAGTTTGACAATCATCCACTCCAGATGATACCTGTATAATTTCAGAAGTGTTGGAAGAAGGACTAGTAGAAAAAGATTCTGTCTACAAACCAGACCAATGTCCTCAAATCTACTATTGTCTCAATCTGAAGTTAAGAAACCAACAATTCAGTCCACTGAACCACAGAAGCCCCTCTCCATGATCTACAATCAACTTGTGAGCAAGTTTGTCCCTATAAATTAGGCATCTATGAATAAAATCCTTCATTATCTACTTTTCTATCAAAACACCAAGAAAACCATTTTGCAATTTATCACAAGAAATACTGTGAAAAGATTTAATGGAAGCTTGGATTTATAGTTCATATACCAATTTTAGAAAAAATATAGATATACTAGATGATGGTACAAAAGCAAAAAAATAAAAAGAATCTTGATGCAGAGAATTCAATAAGTGGTGTTAATTGCTATATTGAGGAGAAAATATTAAGGAACATATCATGTTTGGGGAACAGTGAGAAGATTGCCAAACAGATCCTGAAAGTAGCTGGACTTCCTAGGTTAGCATCTCACAGATGCCTCATGTTCAATATACATAAAATTGAATTCAATATCTTTAACATCTGGCCTTCCTTTTAAAACACACACACAAATACACACACACATATATATAACTAAAAGGAAAATAGATTGGGTGTTTTGTTCTCTTTATATTTTGTTTATTTTTTAATCATGGTGCAACTCCCATTATCCACTTTCCCAGGCCAGAAGCCTGAAGATTCTTTTAAACTTTTGTCCCTCTGTCAATGTCTAATATTCATCAAGATACATTGGTTCTTCCTTCTCCATCCTTTTGCACTGACTCTTCTTTGGTTCAGATTCTCATTAAGTCTTGCTCTAGGTTGTGATTCTAATACTGCAACTGATCTCCCTCTCCCTCTCCCTCTCCTTCTCTCCCTCCATCGCAGTCCCATCAATAAATTTGTCAAAATTCTGCCAGAACAATCCTTTTTAAAATATCAAATGGATGATATCATTCCCTCTTTAATAGTTTTTATTGCTCTCAGGATAAAATGAAAGCTCCTTATCATGGCATATAAAACCCCGTAGAAATGTGCCATTTCTCTAAACATAAAATGTGCCTCATGTTTCAGACATGCTAAATTTATTAAAGTTTCTCAAATGTATCATATTCTTGAACACTTCCATAACTTTCCTCCACCTGGAATCATCTTATTCCCTTTTCACCTGGTCGGCTACTAGAATAGAAGGAAAAAGATGTTCCATGATATCATCTCTTGACTGAATAAGTATTCCTTTAGCACCCTGTAAATTTTTTAATCAAACTTGTTATAAATGTTCTTTTAATTTCCAATGTCCGTATTACATACAGAATAAAAAGATCAGTAAGACACAGTGCCTAATTTCAAGGAGCTTGTACTCATTTGGGGGAAATGTTAAAATGGCTAAACAAAGAGTATATAAGGACACAGCATCTTTTATTCCTGGTTTTCTCTGTACCAATTTTTATTAAACCTAACTTCTAAATCTCTTAAAAGCAACCTGTCCTTCAACAAGTCTGTGTCAATATCCTCTCAGTGACCACCCAAACTTATCTCATACCCCTTTAATGCATTATCAACACTGCTGGCAGACTGATGTTTCTAAAATATAGATTGGTTTCTATAACTTTCCAGCTTAAAAGCTTTCAGTGGCACCATGTCGTCTATGGGATAAAATTCAAACTTGGTGACACTGTCTTCACAGCCTGTTAAAATCTGACTCTAAATTACCTTTCATGCTTTATCTCCTACAAATCCTACTTGGTTCTAGCAACAGCAAATCATACCATCCTTTGAACCTACCATGGCTTCTAACATCTCTTGCTTCTGCATGTTATTCTTTTTTCTTAAATACCATTTCCACTTGGAGAATCAATACTAACAAACTACATTTTCCTCTCAAGTTTTCCTTGACTTTCCTCTTCCTGATATCATTACTCATTACTCTATGACCACAAATACCGACTAAATACCCATGCAATAGCACTGTTATCTTGTATTTTCATTTTAGAATACATACTTCTCTATTAGACTGGAAATTTCTCAAATGCACAGACTATGTTTATTCATCTTTGTGCTTCCAAGGGCTAAACAACATAGAACAGTTTATAAGGGATTAATACATGTTGTGAAATGAACAAATGAAAAAAAGAATGAATTATACACATATTCAAACTTTTATCCATATTTACATTTTTGTATTGAAATATATTTTTCATCCATATTATACACAAATATGTATTATACATACAAATGAGCATATTGTACGTATGTGCCCAGTTTAAACAATAAGAACACTCATGTATTCACCAATAGGAAATGGGTACTTTGGCTTAAAAAATGTTATATGGCATGCCATGATGTAAATTTGATACTCTATAAACCCTCGGATGGTGGTAGTACTGGCAAAGGCACTGGGGTGGGAAAGGTAAATGCATATCCAGACTAGAAGCCAATTCCAAAAAGGATGGACTATTGTCCCCAGTTTGGACAAGATTGACATAATCAATCCAGGACCGAGTGGTTGATGGGTCTCATTAGTTGACTTTGCTCTACTGAGTGCACCATGTTCCTCTCAGATATTGGTAGGTGAGCGTTCAGCAGGGGCAGTAGCTAGATCTGACACAGAGAAAGAGAAACCCTGCTGTTGGACTATTCTCTTCATGGGCTCATTGCTCGAGAAATGGGGTGGCTAAGAATAAATTCTGGCTAATATCCTTAAGAAGAGTCCTCTTATCTCTCCTGTTGTTAAGGGTCTCCTCTAGGTTGGATGCTCATAGGTAGTTAATAATGCGAGACAGATTTTCATGCGTTTTGCCCACACCCATGATCCATCCATGGATCATGAGTGTGGGCAAAAACTCTTCTGCAGAGTTCTTATTGTTTCCTTGCTGAACTCTTCTGCAGAGTTCTTATTGTTTCCTTGCTGAAATCTTCTGCAGAGTTCTTAATGTTTCCTTGCTGAACTCTTCTGCAGAGTTCTTATTGTTTCCTTGCTGAAATCTTCTGCAGAGTTCTTATTGTTTCCTTGCTGAACTCTTCTGCAGAGTTCTTATTGTTTCCTTGCTGAAATCCCAATCTTGCTCTTTGCAGGCCCCTGACCAACCAGCCTAGCTATTTGTGAATGCTCAAATGTCTGTTTATATAAAAGTAGATCATATCTAATTGCATGTTGCTCACAGCTATTCACACCAAAAGAATTTCTTCCTAACATTGTGGTTAAAGCCATCTTTGAGTTTGTGGTAAGGTGGAAGGTCAGTTTGGTTTGCAGCAACACATCAAGTTAGTTTCCTCACTGAGGAAACCACCATGAAGCTATAGGTATGAGCTAAGGGAGAAGCATTGCTTCTAGAGAGTAAGTGAAACAATTTACACTTCTTCATGTAAATTACTGTTGCTTCTGAACCTGCTAAGGCCCAAATCTAAATACACCATTTCAAATACACACTAAATTTTATTGCACACATTCTATCTCATTGGTGGAGATCTGCTCTGGCTACACAGTCAACAGATGTTCCACCTATAAGCATTCAATTTCTACTGGGTTCTGCAGCAAATAAGCATCTGGTTTTTAGAGAACACATGGTCCTCTAGTGCAGATGCCATGACCCTTGAGATACATGCAACAACTTTATCTATCCTTGATACTTCTGCCACCACTGAATGTAAGAGTCATGTGGCCCAAGCAGTAGGTCAGTTTGCACTGCACTAGAACAGTAGTTCCAACTGTGAGAGACCCACTAAGTCCTGTGACTCTATCTTAGTGGTAGGATGTGTGAGGAATAATAACTTGTCCTTTATCTCAGAAAGTAAATGCTCATTGATGTGGCAGGCCTGTGGTTTTCTAGGAGTATATTTACCACTTCTGGGATGCATGTAACTTAGTAGGGTATCTAGAAAACTTATTGAACACCAGGTACAATTAGCATGATAAAATCAATCTGGTGAACCATTGTGATGCCCCTTAAAATTACAAGAGATGCCTAAGGCTTCAGAAAAGTATAATGTAGTAGGAGCAAGATAGTTACCCTAGTCCTGGTACAAAACTGTGAATGAATATTTGTTCCCTTCCCTCAGTAAAATGTATTACTTTGATACTCCATTCATGGAGATTGAAAAAAATGCATCTACCATATCAATAGCGATATCCAAGTATCAGAATTTATGTTCTTTTCTAGAAACACATCCAGCAAAACAGTTTCAAATAAACTGTTTTATAGTACATAGGTTCATAGTTATCCACTATCACCTATCATAGTTTATCTGAGTTTTGAAAGGGCCATAGAGGTGGACTGATGTAGGATGCTGGTGTATTTCGTTGGTCTTTTTTTCCGTAATAGCTTTCTCTCAGCAGGTCAGGAACTAACCAGATTCTAAATATAATCAATCCTAGTGTCGCATTTTTTTTGAAGAATATTTTATAACTTTGATAAAATATATTTTATTTCTTTTATTTTACATACAATCCTTTAACAAATCATTTGTTTGTTTAACTTTTAAACGGCTGTACTGAAGTAAAATTTACACACAATAAAATTTACCCACTTTAAGTGTGCAATTCAATGAATTCTTTTTTTGGTAAATGTAAAGAGGTTTCCATTGAATTAGTGCTCTCATCTCCAGGCCTAGCCAAACACTAATCTACATTTGCCTCTCTAGATTTGCCTTTTCTGCATAATTAACATAATTATTCACGTGATTTTATACCAAGGACTTATTTTAATGAAGATTTTCTAAATTTAGACTCATAACTTTAAACATTCATACGTCTCTAATTTGTCCATCAGGTATAGAACTGAGCATCAAGACTCCATAGAAACTTCAAGTTTGCAGAAGTACTATAAAAAGGTCTCATTATATGAATTAAACCTGTAAGAGTTTAGATCACTGTGCTTTAGAGAGTTTACCATGTGCTTGTTTTTGTCACCAGTTATATACTATGTTGCTTTGATAATGAGCGCTAAACTCAGAAGTTCTCAACTGTTATTTTCTTCCCCATCGATTTTTTAATCTCAAGGTGACCCAGTCTGATGTATGCCTATACCCGTTATACAAGGTTCCCAATATATCCTAGCAGGCAATACTAAAGGTAATAAAAGTTGCAAGTCATCTATCTAAAACTACCCGGATAATGAAAGCTCATTTCAAGGAGCTGAATAGATAAGATATTGATTCTGGTGAAAGACAATGTATGCTCAACTCATGGTCTGGTAATAGAGGGAATGGAATTAGAGAGGCTAGCTGTCACCACAAATAACCTGAATCTCCTCATGAACCAAGATGGTTTCTAAATGTGAAAAAGTTTCAACTTGAAGGAACTTAAAAAATATAGCACTTCCAAGTAAAGCAGAATGAATGTAGAACAGGATTTCATTATTTAATTATAATCCAGATACCTGATGTAGCTCTTCAATTAAGATTAGCCCAAATTACTATTCTGTATCACTTATTAAACTGAGGAAACTTCTCTTTCTGTATTATTTTGTTAAAGAGGAGTTGGATTTTTTGTTTGTTTTATTTTTAGTGCCTTATGTCCCCAGGCACTGTTCTAAGTTAGGGTCTCAGTATTGAATAATGAATGAAATAGAAAAAGCACCTGAGTTTACAGAACTTATATTCAAGTGGAAGGGAAAAAACAAATCAAATAAAAAGCTATCGTACAATATGATTGCCGGTAGTAAAAAAAAAAAAAAAAAAAAAAAAAAGCTACACAGGAAAAATAACACTGTAAGGTGAGAGTTTTAGGAAAGTAGGGATACTTTTTTGGGTAGGGTTGCCAGGGAAGGCCTGTATAAAGATGATATTTGAGCAGAGAACTAAGTAAGGTGAAATACGGCCATATGAATATCTGGACGTGAGCTTTCTAACCTGAGGGGAAGTCAGGTGTAAATCCTCAGGAGAAAATGTGATAAGCACATTCTGTGGAGGAGGGGAGGGAAGTCCAGGACATCTGAACAAGAAAATGAAAAGTCAGGCAAGAGGACACAGAGTCACCCAGGTCAACTAGGTCCTTATGGGGAACCTTGATAAGAACAATGGATGTTGTTCTAAATATGGTTGAGACACCATGCAGAGATTTTTAGGTAGAAGAATGACAGTCATTTTAAAAAGAAATAGTCTAGCTATTAAGAGGAGTTGGAAAAAAAGGAATCAGAGACTGCCTGATAGAGTTTTGGACTAGTTCAAACAAGAGATAAAAATGGCTTGGATTGGAATTTTAGTGATTACAGTTGAGATAATATGTCACATTTGCTGAATAATTCAAAAATAAAGTATAAAAAATTCCCTTATATATTAGATATAGCATTTGAGAGAAAAATCAAAAATGATAACAATGTTTTAGTATGAGCAACTCAGGGACTGGTAGTCCCTTATACTTCAAAAAGACCGGGCAGTGAAAGAGATTCATGGAGATGATATGGGAATCAAAACTTTGGACTTGGATATGTTAGGTCTGAAATGCATATTAGATACCCAGGGAAAAATACATGTGTCAGGAAATGGGATAGTCACAAGATAGTGAGAGAAAGGATGAGTTTCTAAATAAATGTTTGTGTGTCATCAGTACAGAGAGGATTTTTAAAACCATAGGTCTGGATAAAATCACCAAATAGGAAAAAAAAAAAAGTACATGGAACCTTGGGACATCATGGCATTTCAAAGGCAAACACAGGAAGAGAGGAAGCCAAAGCAGCATTGATCGCTAGGAGTGATCACTACCAGAATCTAAGAAACAAAACTGTTTTAAGAATGAGAGCAAGATCAACAGTGCTAACTGCTCTGAAAGTTCAATTAAACAAGAATTAACTGCTATAACATACAACCCGAAATCTCAGTGGGGGAACACAAATGTTTATTTCTCATCCACATAGAAATTATATGTACATTAGCAGAAGGCAGAAACAGTGGGGGCGTGGCTTGCTCCATACAGTCATTTGCATACCAGGCTTCTTCTGGTTCCAGAAAGAATAATTATAGTAGTAGAAGCGGATCACTTTTTGGTAGAGAGACAGAGCCAATCTTTGGTAATCTGGGAAGAAAGGAGCTAGAAAAAATGTCCCTACCTCATTCTCTTCCCTCCCTCTCATCTCTTGCTGATCCTTCCATTGATTAAATTCAACTGGAAGATAAGAGTCAAGGAAGGCATTGACGTAGAGCATACATGTAAGAAATGTGGAAGGTGACTGAGAGTATATTTGGTGGGGCAAATATAAGATATCAATACACCACTGTTTTAATTGCTAGAAATATGTAAGAAATATTGGTATGTGGCTATTTGTTTTCCTTTTGTACAAGCAGCTTGGATATTCTTACATACAAAATACACTATATGAATTTAGAGTCAGCTTTTCCATGTGCACATAAAAAAAAACTGTGGTAACATTATAATTGGAGTTTCTTTATATTTATAGATTAATTCATGAATAATTGATACTTTAAGATACTGAGCCCTCACATCCATGGACTTTACTTCATTATTTATTTAGGTCCTCTTTTATAGCATTCAACAGTATTTTATAACTTCCTACCTAGAAATGTTGCACAGTCTTTCTTAGATTACTTTCTATATATCTTATAGGTTTGTTTTGCTTTTGAGAGAAATATTTTTCAAACTATTTCTTCCCGTTGGTTATTGTTGATATATATTATCACTATGGCTTTCATATATTTCTCATGTCTAACAGAATGGTGTTATTAGTAAGCCCT
Source organism: Eubalaena glacialis (assembly GCF_028564815.1). Classification (NCBI taxonomy): domain Eukaryota; kingdom Metazoa; phylum Chordata; class Mammalia; order Artiodactyla; family Balaenidae; genus Eubalaena; species Eubalaena glacialis. The sequence continues at coordinate 102,740,421 of NC_083723.1, read as the reverse complement.
TTTTAGGTATTTCATCCCTTCTTCCAAAATATTTTTTCAAAAAAAAGTCTGCCATTAGTAAAATGTTTTTATTTTGTTTTATATTTTCTACTATCACTTAACTTGAACAAGTTTTCTTTGTCCCACTTTCATTTCACATGACTTTGTACTCTCTGACTTAGAGCTGTATATTTAGTTTAGAAACATTTTATGAGGTTAAGCAAGTTCTAATTTCTTGTTTACTATGTGCTTCTTTTGTTTGTGTCAGTGAATAAGTGTTCAATTTTAAAGTGAGGATTTCACTTTAAGATATTTTCTTCTTTATAGTTTGATGTGATAAATCTTTCTGTGTGAGATTGATTTATGATTTATGAATTTATCTATTTTACATTCTTTGTGTTGCTTAGTTGTTTGTTATATTATTCTCATGAAATGACATACAATTTTTCCTAATTACAAATGTTAGATTTTGAAGCTCTGCAGCTTCACCTGCTCTTTGAATTGTTAACATCAATACAATCACCTGCATGAATGTCAAAGCTTCTTATACATTAATTTTTGTGAGGAAAAGCAGAATTGGTGAAATAGTTAAATTTTCACTTCCTTTAGTGGGGATGGTTGTAGCCAGGTATAATATCTAATCTTCATTAAAAATGGAAAATAAGTAAAATTGGATATGTTTTTAAATGTATTTTTTTCTCAATTTTCCTCATTCCCTCCTTCATTTGAACTGGTAAAGTTTTATACATGCTATTCTCTCTCACCACACCTTTTTCCCTATTTATTTTTTAAACTACAGCTTTTATTTACATTCCTTCGGTGATTACTCTTATATATGTATGTCCATATCTGTATCTATATAAGATGTGGAATTAAATTAAAATTATACATTAAAGTCTGACTTCTGGTTCTGGATTTAAGTCAGAGGCATCATCATGAATTCTTATTGTATGTTATTGGGGAGTGTTAACACATATACAGAAACAAATATAAATGTGTATATATGCATGGGTTACTACATACATTTCCTAGTTCTCTCCACTAAGAGGGCCCATAAAGAGTGTCACTCCAGTACTCAGATCTTGGTTTCTATATTCCATTTACCAGTAAAAGGAGCCAGAGCTCATTGGATAAGAGGTTAATTCCAGAGCTTGGGCAGGGAAAATACAGTATGAGCTTCGGGTATGTTGGAATGCCAGAGGGAGCTCACAGTTTATGCTTCTGTATAGTTAAAAAAAATAAAGAAAAATTTTAATTAATTTTACAATTTAACTCAGTTTTGAGGTATTTTATGAAAGTTATAAAAAAGACAAAATTTGGTTAACTTCTACAGAGTCTGTAAAAGTTTCCAGAACATTACAATGCAGGTGTGTACAATCATGCTAATCAATTCTCTCATGCTTACTTCCCCTGTATCGCTACCTCTTTTACCAATTGATTCCTTGACTCCCTTAAGTCTAATTGTAATGATAGTCCTTAAAATTTCTGGAAACGTGAGTCCTCTTTTAATTAATATATGCTCATCATGTAGCCTCTCTCACCACTCGACCTAAGTTACACTGTGCTCAGAACAGGGCCTTCAGCAAGATGGTCATGTGTTGAACATGCTGATTTCACATTTATTATAAGTCACTAATAATCCTTTTTCATTTGTCACAATGCTCTGATACCCCTTCTTTCTTTTTTGCAATTGAGGTGCCAAAAGTTTGAATGACTTTCAAGCCTAAATGTCATGTTATAAAAATATTAACATAAGGCAACAGTGGAGTGTGGGGAGGGGGATGGAGAGGAGGGAGGTGGGATAAAATATTGTGGAAAAGCCCTAAGGAAGTTGACAAGAAAGGTAAGTTAAAGAACACCCTGAGACAGAGCCTAATGAGGTAAGTTGATAGTACCTGGATTGTATCTGTGAGTAAGTAACCAAAGGAGGCCATTTATGTAAAATTATCACACAGATATGTTGCCCAAATCATCACTCTAAAATAACACCCTCACTACCTAAGTTTCTAAAATTTCACCACTGACTCTCAAATATTTCTTTCTTTCAGAATTATTGGTTAAATGGAGGATAACAACATAAGCTTTTAGAAGTATGAGGTTTATCACAATAGCCAGAATGGCCATCATCAAAAACTCTACAAATAATAAATGCTGGAGAGGGTGTAGAGAAAAGGGGACGCTCCTACACTGTTGGTGGGAATGTAAACTGGTGCAGCTGCTATGGAGAACAGTGTGGAGGTTCCTTAGAAAACTAAAACTAGAGTTACCATATGATCCAGTGATCCCACTCTTGGGCATATATCCTGAGAAAACTATAATTCGAAGAGATACATGCACCTCAATGTTAACAGCAGCACTATTTACAATAGCCAAGACATGGAAGCAACCTAAGTGTCCATCGACAGATGAATGGATAAAGAAGATGTGGTATATATACACGATGGAATATTACTCAGCCATAAAAAGAACAAAATAATGCCATTTACAGCATCATGGACAGACCTAGAGATTATCATACTAAGTGAAGTCAGACAGAGAAAGACAAATATTATATAATATCGCTTATATGTGGAATCTAAAACAATGATCCAAATGAACTTATTTATAAAACAGAAATAGACACACAGACATATTAAACAAACTTATGGTTACTAAAGGGGAAAGGGGGGAGGGGTAAATTAAGAGTTTGGGATTAAAATATACACACTACTATATATAAAATAGATACCAACAATGACCTACTGTATAGCACAGGGAAGTATACTCAATATCTTATAATAACCTATAATGGAAAAGAATCTAAAAAAGAATATATATATTATTTATACACACACACACATATAACTGAATCACTTTGCTGTAACCTGAAACTAACACATTATAAATCAAGTATATTTCAATAACAATTTTAAAAAAAGAAGTATGAGGCTTAATGTGATTTAGAATAGGAATATTAATTAAAATATTTTAATTAATTCCTAATATGCACACAATAAGCTATGATTACAAACGTGGACACTATCTTCAGAGAATTTAACTCTCATTAAGAGAATAGAAAGAAATATGCACTTAGAAGGACATAATCTATCTAAAAAACATAATCACAAATTGGTTAAAGTGTTAATAAGATACTAGGGAAGGATTCAAGGAGAAAGATGCATTTAAAATCAGCCTCTAAAGGTGAAGAAGAGCTCTATTATGGGATAAACTGAATCCATTGCTTCTATTAAAATTGAGATAGAGACAGAGACAGAGAAAGATTTGGCTTTAGAGAGAAATTGTCACAAAGATGTGATGTGTCCTTCTGCTTGAGAAAATGTAGCGGAGGTGCTAATCATTAATGTGCAATTCCTTTGTAATGACAAGTTAAGAAACATGAATATTCAGCTTTACAAAATAAGCCAAGAACTATTAAGTGTCAAGGGTTAAATTCACGTAAGGCACTTAGGGATAAAACCAGCTATAGCTTTGCTGGTTTCAAGATAAGCTTTCAGCTTCTATTACCTAACAAGAGTGGTTAGCAAATCCAACTAGTTTGTGAAACTCCAGTATTTTAGTTTTGGTTCAACTCTAAGGTCAAAACTTGAGGAAATTTAGGACATATAGGTTGTACACAGGTAACACCTTAGCCAGAACCCCTATCTCAAAAAGTGGAATGCTTTTAAATTCAAATTAATTCAGTGGTTGAAACAAGCAGTATTTAGATCATTTAACTGACCTTTTTTTTTTTCATTAGTTTGTAGCTCCACTTAACTGTGCTAAGAGTCTATCTGTGCATTAATTTTGTATCCTGCTACTTTACCAAATTCATTGATTAGCTCTAGTAGTTTTCTGGTAGCATCTTTAGGATTCTCTATGTATAGTATCATGTCACCTGCAAACAGTGACAGTTTTACTTCTTCTTTTCCAATTTGGATTCCGTTTATTTCTTTTTCTTCTCTGACTGCTGTGGCTAAGACTTCCAAAACTACATTGAATAATAGTGGTGAGAGTGGGCAACCTTGTCTTGTTCCTGATCTTAGTGGAAATGGTTTCAGTTTTTCACCATTGAGGACGATGTTGGCTGTGGGTGTGTCATATATGGCCTTTATTATGTTGAGGTAAGTTCCCTCTATGCCTACTTTCTGGAGGGTTTTTATCATAAATGGGTGTTGAATTTTGTCGAAAGCTGTCTCTCCATCTATTGAGATGATCATATGGTTTTTCTCCTTCAATTTGTTAATATGGTTTATCACACTGACTGATTTACATATACTGAAGAGTCCTTGCATCCCTGGGATAAATCCCTCTTGATCATGGTGTATGATCCTTTAAATGTGCTGTTGGATTCTGTCTGCCAGTATTTTGTTGAGGATTTTTGCATCTATGGTCATCAGTGATATTGGCCTGTAGTTTTCTTTCTTTGTGACACCTTTGTCTGGTTTTGGTATCCGGGTGATGGTGGTCTCGTAGAATGAGTTTGGGAGTGTTCCTCCCTCTGCTATATTTTGGAAGAGTTTGAGAAGGATAGGTGTGAAAATGACTGTATTACCCAAAGCAATCTACAGATTCAATGCAATCCCTATCAAACTACCACTGGCATTTTTCACAGAACTAGAACAAAAAAACTCACAATTTGTATAGAAACACAAAAGACCACAAATAGCCAAAGCAATTCTGAGAAAGAAAAACGGAGCTGGAGGAATCAGGCTCCTTGACTTCAGACTATACTACAAAGCTACAGTAATCAAGACAGTATGGTACTGGCACAAAAACAGAAATAAAGATCAATGGAACAGGCTAGAAAGCCCAGAGATAAACCCACGCACATATGGTCACCTTATCTTTGATAAAGGAGGCAAGAATATACAGTGGAGAAAAGACAGCCTCTTCAATAAGTGGTGCTGGGAAAACTGGACAGCTACATGTAAAAGAATGAAATTAGAACACTCCCTAACACCATACACAAAAATAAACTCAAAATGGATTAAAGACCTAAATGTAAGGCCAGACACTATTAAACTCTTAGAGGAAAACATAGGCAGAACACACTATGACATAAATCAGAGCAAGATCCTTTTTGACCCACCTCCTAGAGAAATGGAAATAAAAACAAAAATAAACAAATGAGACCTAATGAAACTTAAAAGCTTTTGCACAGCAAAGGAAACCATAAACAAGACGAAAAGACAACCCTCAGAATGGGAGAAAATATTTGCAAACAAAGCAACTGACAAAGGATTAATCTCCAAAATTTTCAAGCAGCTCATGCAGCTCAATATCAAAAAAACGAACAACCCAATCCAAAAATGGGCAGAAGACCTAAATAGACATTTCTCCAAAGAAGATATACAGATTGCCAACAAACACATGAAACAATGCTCAACATCATTAATCATCAGAGAAATGCAAATCAAAACTACAATGAGATACCATCTCACACTGGTCAGAATGGCCATCATCAAAAAATCTAGAAACAATAAATGCTGGAGAGGGTGTGGAGAAAAGGGAACCCTCTTGCACTGTTGGTGGGAATGTAAATTGATACAGCCACTATGGAGAACAGTATGGAGGTTCCTTAAAAAACTAAAAATAGAACTACCATACGACCCAGCAATCCCACTACTGGGCATATACCCTGAGAAAACCATAATTCAAAAAGAGTCATGTACCACAATGTTCACTGCAGCTCTATTTACAATAGCCAGGACATGGAAGCAACCTAAGTGTCCATCAACAGATGAATGGATAAAGAAGATGTGGCACATATATACAATGGAATATTACTCAGCCATAAAAAGAAACGAAATTGAGTTATCTGTAGTGAGGTGAATGGCCCTAGAGTCTGTCATACAGAGTGAAGTAAGTCAGAAAGAGAAAAACAAATACCGTATGCTAACACATATATACAGAAGCTAAAAAACAAACAAACAAAAATGTTCATGAAGAACCTACGGGCACGACGGGAATAAAGACGCAGACCTACTAGAGAATGGACTTGAGGATATGGGGAGGGGGAAGGGTAAGCTGGGACAAAGTGAGAAAGTGGCATGGACATATATACACTATCAAATGTAAAACAGATAGCTAATGGGAAGCAGCCGCATAGTACAGGGAGATCAGCTCGGTGCTTTGTGACCACCTAGAGGGGTGGGATAGGGAGGGTGGGAGGGAGGGAGATGCAAGAGGGAAGAGATAGGCGGATATATGTATATGTATAACTGATTCACTTTGTTATAAAGCAGAAACTAACACACCATTGTAAAGCAATTATACGCCAATAAAGATGTTAAAAAAAAAAAAAAAGAGTCTACCTGCTCTGTGACGACCTAGATGGGTGAGATGCAGGGGGGTGGGAGGGAGGTCCAAGAGGGAGGGGATATAGGTATACATATAGCTGATTCACTTCATTGTACAGTGGAAACTAGCACAACATTGTAAAGCAATTTTACGTAAAAAAAAAAAGTCTATCTGAGCTATACATGACTTCTGCACGTCTATTCCAAAGCTGGAAATGTGTTCCTTAAGGAAATCCAGCAAAATTGGTTTACTGAATCAAATAATTCATCCAGGAAATATGTGCATAAACCTTCTGAATATAAGTTGTTACAAAATAAGAAATAAACCAAATAATGCACTTAAATAAAATAGTAGAAAAATGAGGCAGTCTGTGACTCTATGTATTCACTGATATTTTGTGCTGCCAAGAATTTGAAAGCATTTAATGAATAAATATGTGAACTGTCTGACCTGCTTTCGCATCTGAATTGCAGTATGAATAAAAAACACTTTTGGTTTATAGAGGCAAAATATACATTCAGAAAAAAGAGTTTAAAGATAAAATACTAGAAAGAAACAGATAATCTTTAAATAACTTAATTATTTATAATTCTAAGATTTTGGGGAAATAAAATTTTAGGGCAATTTAGATTTCTACAGGCTGCTTACAAGCTTAAAGCAAATTCTTAATGCTACTGATTTTACCAGAAATGGATATACGTCTGTAGTGCCATATTTATATGTAAGAAAACCTAAACTTTTAAAATATTCTCACTGTATTTTTAAATATTTAAAATTAGAATTTCAATATGTGGTTTAAGAAATATTAGTGAATTATTTTTAAATATCTATTGAAGCACCACATTCAAAAATTAGTTAGCAATAAAGTCTTTGGTAAACCTAAGTAAACAAAGTAAAATGGAAAAGGCATTAGTTTTTCTATAAGAAATATTTAAAAAGCAATTGGATTACTGTGATAATATCTAAATAAATTTTGGCATTTTACATTGTTTCTGTAGTGTAGTAAACTCCTCCTAAAGTTCAAAGAAATCATTTTTAATACTATTATATGACTAGAGATATTTATAGCTCACAGAAAGTATATTTCTGTCAACTTTATAAAAACTAAAAATCATATCAATTTTCTAGTTTGGATTTATGTAATTATTTTCACCTATAATAAAATATATTTTCTTTGAATTCTTAACATGGTAGAGTTATATTTACTGAATTCAGCATACATATTGGGCAACTTTTCCTCACCAACATGATATTGAACTTTTCTGATTATGATACTACATTGGGTAGATGATACAAGAAGTCTGGATTATAGTTTTGACCAAATACAAACTGTTTATCTTTGAATAGAAGACATACTTCCTTTTATAACTGTAAAATAAACCTCTAACTTCTATCCATTTTATAACACAAATTATTCAGCAAATGGTGAATTGGATAAAAGAATATGGACAGACAACTCAAAACTGTGTGTTTGAAAATGGAGTATCTTAATTTCATACATAGTAAAATAATTGTTTCACTTACTATAAATGATTATTTTAACATAAGAAACCAACTACATAAAATTTTGGTACTGTGTCTCTATTAGTCATTGAAATAATCTTCACAAGTTTAGTTTTCTTCAAAAGTTAAAACAGATATACTCCACATGGACATATAAGACCTACTTTTCTATATAAGTAATATACAAAACAAGCTGTATTACAATGTTCATGTAGACAATCTTTATATAATCTGGGATTTACTGATAAATTATATGAGGCCATTAAAAATGTGTATGTATATTTGAACCTCATTATTTTTGCTTGCATTTAATTATGCTTTGGTTTTATGTTCTCTGCATATGAAATAGTCATTGGGGTAAAAACTCATTACAAAGCTTATTTTAAGGATATTATGAATGTATGCATTTGACTATTCTGTATGTCTTAAAGTTTCGAGTTAAATATTTAGCCATATTTAATAACTATGTATTATTGTATCCAAATTTCATTTTGATCCTATTATACAGTAAATGTTGTTGGAAGTCACCTAAAGATTTTTTTTTGAAATTATATGGCATATAGGTAAATATGCTGATATATACATATATATGTATACATATATATATGTATACAGCTATTGCTTTTATAGCAAAAGCACAAATTTATCTGGACCCCTTCACATGGGATTAGTACCAAGTCAAAGTTTAGAAAACATCTGCCTACCACATTCCCTGGTCCACCATCTTGACATTTTGTTCCTCTACACACTGAATATCACACAGCTCTCCTGAGGTAACAGCATAGGAGTGATACTCTACTTGATCCCATTTTTCAACAACAAAGACATCACAGCATCTGCTGACAATACGACAAATAAGGAAAAGCAATAGCTAAGCAAGGTTCAGGGCTGTGAAACACAATAAACAGATGGAATGAAAAAACGGTAGAAATAAGTAACAAACAGACGAGGAGGAATTATATAGGTTTCAGATAAACAAAATGCTTTGCTGAAATCAATAGTGTAAAGCCATGAAGAATACAGAAATCAAGTTTTACTCTCATTTTCAACCTGAAAACAAACAAACTGCAAAACTAAACAGCTGCCCAAGAACTTCTATTTTCTCATTTCTTCTTAAAATTACTGTATCAAAAGCAATGGCAACTGTATTTAGCTACTTCTCTTTCTTCCTAAAAAAAAGTTTGATCCAATCCCATCAAACCTTTCTTTCAATCTCATTCATTCACCATCAGAGGCACAATCATCCCAGGTGACTCAAATTTTCAGGAATGGTGAACCCCACATTGTTCAATATATCTCTTTATTTGATCCCAGCTCCCACCCTTCCCACTTTACCTTTCTCTTTCAACAAGCCCTCTGGAATCCAAAGCCTGTCTTATCAAACTCCCACACTATATTTTCAAAAATCTCTACACTCTGTATTCCTTCTCTTTATCTTCTTATTCCAAGGGGCACCTGGCTTTACACTGAGCACATAACGTTCCTTTGCAGTCCACTCAAATGTAGGCTGAAGGAAACTGCTTTTTTTCCCTCCAACCTCCTGAGGATTTAGAGAGGTTTTATATGGTACACGGCATTCTTGCTCCCCACCCCCTTTTTTTTTTCCTACTTTAAGACTTTGTTTTTCATCTCCTTCCTTCTTCAAAAAACTCAGGTCTTTGAAAACATGTCGCTATCTCCAGCCAATGTGTCTTCTCTGGCTACTACTTCTGTCACCTTTTTTGGTTACATCAATGTCCACGTAAATGATCAATTCAAAACACTGCTCTTTCAGTTTCTTGGTTTTCTTAGTTCAAATAAATTTGCCTCAATCTAATTTCACTTACCTACTCAGTTCTTTATTAGGCTGAATTTATCTTCATCAACAGCAGCACTCCCCCTTAAATTGCACTTTTTGATATTCCCATTTTCTAATCTCCATCTTCACCCTTCCAGTTCACTTACCCCAGTATGCCCATGCCAACAGCTGTTCAACCTCCCTCAACCTGCCAATCCATCACCACATGGTAACCACATCCTTGCAAATATCCCTAACTTCCTTGCCTCTCTCTTCTACTACTGCATTCGCTGGCAAAAATGCCAAACCTGTTTGATCCAAACTGCAGACTTACTCCCTGTTTATAACCAAGCAACTAAGTGTTTCTGGAGAAAATCAAACAACCATTACTGACGGGTTTGCTTTAAATCTGTAGCCACCAATCTCAAATAGGCACTAAACGCTGACGATCACGATGTGTTACACATAAATTGATTTTCCATTTTTGGATATAGCAATTTCCCATCTTGTCTCCTGAAAAGTCTAGTCTACAACTCAATCATACTTCATGGACAAAAAGCTGTCATTACATACAAGTGATTTTCTTGTTTCCACCACCAAATCTGTACCCACCTGTGCTGCCTTCCTTTCTGTTCTGTGAACATAGAAATATTTCTGCTCCTATTATGGATCATGGCTTTATTTACATGAAGGATCCCATCCTTTCCATCTAAAGAAAATCTTTCCTGTAATTCTCCCCATCTTCAGCCTATCAGAAATTTCCTTCTATTCTATTGCAGTATTTTGTGGGTACGAAAACATGCTCTGATATCATCCAAATTTAAAAAAAACAAAAATTCTTGATCACATGTCTCAATCCCATTGTCTCCCCATGTCTCAGTTCAAGTCCCTTAAAAAGTTACCCATATCATGGCCCCCCCTTTCTCATCTCCCATTCCCTTCCAAACCACTACATTCATGTTCTTATTTCTATAACACACTGAAATTGGTCTTAAAAGTAACCCAAGTTACCAATATCTTGCTTGTTCTAAAAGTGAACTTTCAGTTACCATTCTAACACAGCTCTCAGCAGCATTTTACACTCCTGACTACTCACTTCATCTTGTTAATTTTTTTCTGTGTTTTCAGATATATATATCTGAAAATATAGAAATACATATATATCCCTCTAGATGTCATGACATGGCATTCATCCGATTTCCTCCAACATCCCTGAACAGTCCTTCTCAGTCTTCTTTGCGGGCTCCCCTCTTCTATCCAATCCTTAAGTTCTGGAGCTCCTCTAAAGTTTTCTTCTCAACCCTTTCCTCTATCTACATGCTCTCCTTAGTTTGTCCATGGCTTTATTCTTTACATTTTATATATTTACTCTTTTGTTTGTTTAGGTATAAACATGTTTATTATGGAAATTTTCAGACATAGATAAAAGATTCACAAATCTCATTTTTATAACTCAGGTGCATAGCAAACAACATATAATGAATCTTGGTTCATTTTTAAGGCCTATTATCCACCCATCCCAAGCCGAACCATTTTAACAAGGCATATATTATTTTCCCTTTAAATAATCCATAGTTTTTTTTAAAGCATAGCCATAAAACAATTATTTATTTTTTCTCATATCCAGTCAGTGTTAAAATCTCACTGATTATCCCATTTCAATAAATGTCTTTTTACATTTGCTTTGTTTAAATCAGGATCCTAATAAATTCCATGGGTTGAATTTTTTACATAGCTTTTAAATTTCTTTTACTCTAGAACAGATCGTTCTCCTTTATTTCCCCAATTCACTTCTTGAGGAAACCAGTCCTTAGTCCTGTAGAATTTCCAACATCCTCTATTTGGCTAAATTGCATCCCCATGGTGCCAACATGCTCTCAAACTCAATGCTTTCTATAAACTTAATTAGACAGAGAAATATGATGAAATTCATGTTAAATTTTTAGACAGGGACATTTCACAGATGGTGCCATTTATTTTCAGTTGCTATGCATTTCAAATCAAGAGATACATCATGTCTATCTCTTTAAGCAGTTAAAATTGATCAGCTGGTTCGGATCTTATCCATCCACCATAACATTTCTCTATCAGTCTTTCACCCAATGATTTTAGCAGCCACAGAAGATCATTTCCTTCCATTTATTCCCATTATATACATGTTTTTAAATGCCACCTATATGCTGGTAACTGATTTCATATTTATAGCTCTAGCCTTCATTTATAGCCAACTATCTACCAACTTTCTCTGCTTGGAGGTCTAATACTTACATCCAACTTAACCTTACAAAACAGAAATATTAGTCCTTGCTTTTAACCTATAACCAAGCCTTCTCACTTCAGTAAATGGAAATATCAGGCAGTGAGTTTCTCTTCCCATAAACCTAGGAATATTCCTTGATTCTCCTCTTTTTCTCATTCTGTATTATAATCTATTATTATATCCTATTAGCTCTACTTTTCAAATATGTCCTGAATATAACCAAATCATATTGCATATGCTGCTACAATACTTAGCCATTTTGCTATAATCTCACTCCTAACTTAATAGTCTTCTAATTACCCCCCCTTTTAGCACTTATTTCTCCTACATATTGGCCCAAGTAATCCTTTTAACAATAGATCCCACCCTTCCCCAATAAAAACCCTCTGAAACTTTTTTATTTCAATGAGCATACAATCCAAACTCACTAATATGATCAACCTTATTCTACCTAACCAGGTACCTAATCTCTCCAACCTCCCTTTCTGTACACTCCACTTACACCTGTCCTTATCCTGCTCATCAAACACACCAACCATGTTCCCATCCAACGCTTTTGTACTTGTTAGTCTCTATATTTAGAAAGATCTTCTCAGTATCCTCAAATGACTCACTCACGTCATTTCAGAGTAAGCTCAACAGATCATTCCTGAACCTCTCAGCTAAAGCAGCAGTCCCACCTACCCCTAGTCAATTTCTGTCATATTACCATAATACTTTTGTACAGCAATAATCATTATCTGAGTGTCTTATAAATTGATTAATTCTTATTTGTTTTCCCCAAATAAAATACATGTTCCACGTGGTTAAAGAAGTCTGTGTTTTTTCATCCCTGAACCTAGAACAGTGTCAGACACATAATTTGTAGTAAGAACTCAATTATTGTTGAGTGACTGATTTGCAACAAAAAATCCATTCAAATAATTTGCAAAGAAAATTTTCTAAGGAACCAAAAGTACAAAATGTGATAAGTTTTATTAAAATTAAGCTAATAACTACTCAAATTAAACCCAGAAGCATTAAAGAAGGATGTCTCAGCATTAGATTGGATAATGTTTGAAAAAGAAAACATCACAAAAATAGTAATAGTACTTGTGCTTCAAAACAGGATTACTTTTGGTAGTGTATATATGTCCATGACACTCTCTCACCCTGTCACATCTCACCCCTCCCCCTCCCCATATCCTCAAGTCCATTCTCTAGTAGGTCTGTGTCTTTATTCCCGTCTTGCCACTAGGTTCTTCATGACCTTTTTTTTTTTTTCCCCTTAGATTCCATATATATGTGTTAGCATACTGTATTTCTTTTTCTCTTTCTGACTTACTTCACTCTGTATGACAGACTCTAACTCCATCCACCTCATATATACACTACCAAATGTAAAATAGATAGCTAGTGGGAAGCAGCCGCATAGCACAGGGAGATCAGCTCGGTGCTTTGTGACCACCTAGAGGGGTGGGATAGGGAGGGTGGGAGGGAGGGAGATGCAAGAGGGAAGAGATATGGGAACATATGTATATGTATAACTGATTCACTTTGTTATAAAGCAGAAACTAACACACCATTGTAAAGCAATTATACTTCAATAAAGATGTTTAAAAAAAAAAACAGGATTACTTACAAATCATAGGATTAAGGAAGGACTTTAAAAAAACTGAAAAACTTTCCTAAGTATATTTTTGCAAGCAAGTTATCTTTAGGTCTTAATTTGCAAGTCAAATATGATATTAAATATATCAATATATATTAAATATACCTTAGTATGAAATATTTTTTCAAAACAATTATGCCCCAAATATACAAATGAAACCTATTTTATTAAATATATTTTATTATAGAGTTTAATAAATATAAGGTAAAAATTATAATCTATACTTTATTGTATGTAAGGCACATAAGTGTTATTTTTAATTTTTTGATGCTTAATATAAAGTCCCAATGCAAGCTTACTACTGCTAATTACTATGGCATTTCATTCCTCTTATTTTGCCCCTTTCTAGTACCAATTATCTGAAAATAGTAAAAACTACTTGCACATATGTTATATTTTGAATTTAATTAAAATTAAATCTACCTTAAGGGCTTTTTTTTTCAGATTAAATTAAATAGCTAAAAATGTTAGAAAGTATGGCTAGCACATAGAATGTGTTCACTAAATGTGTTCCTTTCGCTCTTGAACAAATACACCAAGTTTGGGGATGTGGAAGGAAGAAGCAGATTGAATTTATCTCAGTGACACCGTTATTATTAGGCTTCATCCAACACTTTGGGTTTAAATGCGTATCATGTAAACAGCTTCTGTGTCTTTTCCTCAAAACCAGCCCCCTTTATATGCACTTCTACCACTGGGTTCATAGCAGACAAAACATAGCCTTGGAAAGTTATACATACTTATTTTACTACTTACAAGTTGCTGAACACTGTTTCACTTTGGGATAAATGCCTTAAATTATCTTAATATATTTTATTACTTATAAAATGAAGATTATCATCATCATCCCATCTCACCAACTATTTGACAAGTTTGTTATGTAGTTCATAAGAAATCACAGACACAATACGTGAATGATTGTATCACTGTTCCTATTGCTGTTATTGATTAGTAATATTAACAAATAATTTACTAGAGGTAATATTTAATACTGGAGGGCATCTCTTTGTGGCCATAACGCTTACTTTCTTCCTTAATTTACCTAAATTCTGTTTACTCCTAATAATAAGGAAGGGTTTGTTGTCCCAATGAAATCTCTAGTTTGTCTGGGTTCTGAATTATATTACATACCCAGCATATCAATACTAGTTTAGACAAGGTATATTATGAAATATTTTTTAAAAAAATCATTTTAAATGAGTGACTAAATATTAGGGCAGTTAGTTCTTTGATTGTTGATGATAATGTACCACCAGACTCCAGAATGTGTTTCTGAAAAATTAATTGCTTCCAGGGCTGGTTGCCAGTTTCCACAGTAACCAGAACATATACTAAAAAGTAAAATATGTAATTTTTTTATAATGTTTTTCACAGTTTCTTTTCTAGAATGGTTCTTCAGCTAAATAATACCCATCAAGCAACTGCAGCTGGAATAAACATTTATCTACTAGCTTATAGCTTGACTGGCATACTCAAAGCATCCTTGTGACACGAAACATATTTCTTTTCAGATTAATTGAGACTAGTAACCAAGCTATTGATCAGACTGCCTCCTGGATGATTCATGAGGTTTGTCACACTTAAGTAGCTAATGTTGACTAATATGACAGCCGGAAACAAAAATAGTAGATTACATTAACATGTAACTGATGTTTTTTTATTTATTTGGCTAAAGTTCCATATGCTGCAGCTTGTTTAGTACTGGATGTTAGATAACTGTAAGTGTCTTCGTAATATTTCTAGAAACTTTTCGTTTAGTTAGAATTAACTAGATGTAAACAATATTCCAAGTCAAACACAGGTTTTGTTTTTTTTTAACTGCCATAAATACATCTAGAAGTAAAGAAAGTTTGACATTTAAAAATATAACATAATGGCCTCCATTTTTAATAGAGCTACAATTCATTTTTTAAATATGTAAGCATCCAAAGGAAGTATACTTTGTGAACTCTGCGCAAAAATAGCTTGTACTAAAATTCAAAGCAGAACACTTTTTTTCCCACAAGCATACATTAGTCAGCAACTGCGTGAGTCTAACAAATCAGAATAATTTTCGATGTTCCTTACATACAAGAGAAGACCTCTAGGTCTCCCCCGCCCCGCCACTCTAGGCCCTTTTACTCAATTGGGAAAAGGCACTGCTATAAACATTCAGAAGTCCCTGGATCCCGTGGCAGGACCCAGAAGAGTCCCAGGCACGGAGCCATCATTCAATAAACGCTAACCGGGATCTCAAGCTCATGGGCTTCCACACTTCACCGGATCCCTAAAACAAGATTCCACAGAAATGGAACAAGAGGTCATAATCCCTGCTCACAGAAGCCTCAAATATCTCCATTTACCTCAAGGGTGGACTCCAATTTCACGAATTTAATTTTAATCCACTGTAACATTCAAAATCACAAAAAACTAGCGCTGGTAGCATGCAGGGAAATGGGGCTTGCAGGACGCTCAAAATGTGGAAGCCAAAATTCGAGAAAAGCCACCTTCACTACCAAACAAATCATTTTCTTCAGAGTCGGGGAGACCTGGGATAAGAACGAAACCAAATGGCCCCCGGAGAGGGACCAGGAGTCAGCTGGCACAAGGCGGTACTCGTGGTCCCACCGCGGCCGGCACCCACCTTCCTGCCCTCCCGCTCCAGGGGCAGGGCCGTCTCAACTCAGGGGCGTCCGTGCTGCTCCCCGGGCTCTGCCACAACCCACAGGCGCAGCGCAGCGGGCTGGGGTCCGAAGAGAGCCAATACGCAGGCCCCGGGGCCGCAGGTATGGAGGTATCTCAGCCGCGGCTTGCGGGCTCCTCCAGGACGACCCTCACGTGGAGGCCACGTGACGGACGCTGGGCGGGGCCTCGCAGGTGGTTTTCATTCCCGCCTTGTGGAAATAGAAGCAGCTGGGCTCGTTCTGGCGTCTTTTAACCTCCACACTTTTGCCTTCGTTCCATGCGGTCATTTCTTGACCATTTCTAATGCTTCTCCTAGTCAGGTCCTTCATTTCCAACCTGGCGCTTTTCTCCACCCAAACAGTATTTGGAGATTTAGGGGATGGCTGGGTTTTTTGTGGGTTCAGAGCAGTGGGCTTTGGCTCTGCATCCCCTTAGTCTGCAGCTGCTCTCACCAGCCTTGGATATCGGGGAGCTCAGGCTGCTCTTCCACTTCTCTTGCCCTTCTGGCAGCCACGTGCCTCCATCTGGTTTTTGCACTGTGCATAAAGCACAAACAAGAAATGATTTTCATGCAACAATCCTCAGGTCCCTACTATGCCTCAATCTTATCCTATCTCCCTGTTTGATTTCTGAAGTTATAAACCCAACAAAAATAAGAATAAACCCAATATAGAAGAAAGCATTAGCTTAAACAACCAAGTTGTTTATTAGGCACGTAATGTAAACCTGGGCACTGCCTGCAGCTGCCCCAGTTCCTTGCCCAACCTCCTCCAGTAAAGACTCCCTGGGAGTTTTTTTCCCCCCTGCCATTAGGCAGTATCACTACCTAATTTTACAGGTAGGGAAATAAAGTTTCCATCATTACATGATTTACCCAAATTCACATTTCATTAAAAAGTGAGCCCCTTTATGATAATCAAATAATTATGTTTACGTTTAGTTTCTGGAAAATAATATCCAAGTAGAGAACAGTGCAATAAAACAAAATCAGAATGAAATAGAATGGATTGGGAACTCTAAGTCAGCCTGCTCTGTGTGTGTGTGTGTGTGTGTGTGTGTGTGTGTCCCCATTGTTTGCTGAGAAACCTTTCATAAGGCTTACCAATGATAAATTTGTGTTTTGTTCAAATTTCAGAGCTCATAAAAGTTAACATCTGTCTTCTATGAGTCAGCACTGCCCAAGGAAGCTAGGCCATCTCTTTGACACTAAAAATTGACAGTGCTTTTCAAAGTCAGGATCCATTAACTTAAACTGACTTTTTGTCTTCACTTCAAAGTAAAATGTGTATGTATGGGGTGTGTGTATGTGTGTGTGTGTGTGTGTGTGTGTGAGCGCTAACTTTATGGAAGCTGGGGAAATAGAAAAGCTAAAAGAAGGTTGAACTGTGACCCACTGTATCAAAAGCAAAATAAAACAATATCCCCCAAAATGTCTGTAATTTTTCTCTGGGATTAGTTGCTTAGTCGTAAGACTTTTATCTAAAACTCTGATTTTCAACATTAAAGGGTAAGAGTTTGTGTTGTTAGAAGTTAAGATTTGATATAAATTGAGGCAGGACACGGCGTGGGGAAGAGATAACAAAAGTTCAAATCAATGATCATGTCAATCAAAATTTCAGAATCAGAGAACTGATTGAAATAAAGAGGCGTTTATTTGGGATTTGTTAGGACTGTAGCCCAGGAGATGCAGACTCAAGAAGCACTTGAATTGTATTCCGCTGGACTACAAAATGAAGGAAGCTTATACAGGCAAAAAATGCAAGGCCACAGTTAGTTACATAAGTTATTTGTCAAGAATTATAACTGGAGCTGGCAAGAAGTAAGGGTGCTTGTTAAGCAAGGATTGGTTGGGGTCTGAAATGGTTGCAGAGTTACAAGGGGTAACCTTGAGACCATAAAGTGGCAGCTGGCAGCTGTTGTTCCAGATACCACTGATGGTGTCCTTGGTTTGATACATTCACAGAAATTTTAAGTTCATGTGGTGCAGGGACATGTCTAAGACCAGATCCTCAATGGGTGCCAAACTCCATTTTCGTGTGCCTGAACTGTGATGACTCCATTACAATTGCAGTTTGTCATCAGTAGCTTTTCTGTGGTGAGACAGGCTAAGAGAAAGCATTCAAGTACCTGGCAATAGGAAGGCTTTGGATGGCAGGTGAAGCATAATTAGATTCTGGCATCATGCAATAAGCCGAAAGATGAGCCCAGATTTAAAGTGTTGAAAGTTCACTAATAAGAAACAGGTTCTGGCAGTTTGATGAATTATGACTTCTGATTGTTTGCAGTTGAAGGGAATATAAGGCAGACATTCAGATTGGATCAGACTGCAAAAACCCAGCCAAGACAGGTAAATTCAGCAACAGGTCTCCTGCCACATGGAGGAGTTTGTAGTACTTGAAAACCTGTGTCCAGAAATAGAGAAAAAGTAGAGAAAGCATCTAAAACAAAGGTTAAAAGTAGAGCCCTTGAGGTACATGGCAAGGAAAAGAGCCCAGTTTAGGAATCCAGTTCAGACTGGCCCAGCAGCTGGGTTGACTCGAAAAACACTTTACTCTCTTAGGTTTTGTCAAGCATTTACTGTAGTTAGTGTTAAGCACCTAAGAGTACTGAGGCTACAACAATGAATAAAAGAAATAAAAGGAATGAATAAAAGGAAAGTCTTAAAAACACCTGTATATTCTCTTTGGGAATTGATGGATGATGAAAATCAGAAGGACACCTATAACCTTCTGAAGGTGGAAAATAAGAGGCTGGCAGAATGGCAATGGCTGATAGAAAGATGAACCCCTTTTTAAAGTCAATTGGAAGTAATCACTGTGGTGGGGCTGGTCCGTAAGCTGTCATCAAACATGAAATTGTGGGTATTTGCATGACAGGCAGCATCTGGCAAAGAAATAGAAAGTAATTGTTGGTAGATCAAGTCATCGGTAAGAATGGAATGAGCAAAGATAGAAAATCCAAATGGGAACAAACTAGGGTGTGTAATAAGAATGAATGAGTTCAATGTATACATGAAGTAATCAACCCTGGAGAAATTCTCTGAGTTTGCGAGATACGTGGTCAAAGCCTCCTCATACCCTTGCTCTGTAATGAGCGGCCTCTGCTAGTTTTGCCCCTGTCCACACAGCCTCAGGAAATGGGAAGCAGCTGTTAAAGGTATAGGCCTAGTTAGATAACAATTAAAACAACTCTCTCCTGAGAAAAGGTATTTAAAAAGTCTTCCACAACTTGAGTTTGAGGGATAAGAGTGTATGATACCACTTGTACACATTCTACAGCTTGTCTACTTTAGGACTTCACTTGTACTGTGGTGAACAAACAAATAAGATCAAACTCCTATACCAAGATATTTCACAACTCAGATATGCTGTAGTGTGATATGCTTTCCACATTCAAGTGGTTTCAATCCCAGGAGAAGCTGTCACTGTGAGATAGGGAAAAACACAAGAGACGCATGTGGAGAGAGAAACAGAGGAGTTACTCTTGCGGATTTTTCCCAGTACCCCAGAAAATGTAGCTATCTAGCAGCTGTGAAGATGAATAGGATACTTGGCAGTAAATGGGGTGACTGGCAAAAAAATATTGGGAGCATATGGAAATATGCTGGGAGCATACTGGACCATATGGAAACTGGGAAAAGGTACTTTTTGGATGATGTCTTAGAAACCCATTTTTGAAGACAGAGGGCTCTATTTGGAGCCACATACATGATAGGAGGCCAAATCAGAAAAGAGTTACTTAGCTATTATTTTGTATCATTACTTTAGCCCAAGGCTAAGTGATTTAAAAATTACCTACTGTGAGACATAATCTCCAGCCTCCAGTAACTGGTAATATAGAAAGATACATAAATGTAACTAAAATATATTGTGATAATTGTTAATGGGTACAATAGAAGTATGCAGAGAAATAGAGCTGATATAATGGAGGAAGCATTTGGCTTTTTTAGGGCATGAGAGTTGAGAAAAGGCTTCACAGTGGAGAGACAGTTAAGTATAGCCATATGATTATTCCACAGATTTAAAAAATCATCATATCTGAAACTGAATTTCTTTTATTAATTTCTTTATGTATTTATTTATTTATTCATTTATTCCTGCATTCCCTAGGGGTGTTAATGGAACCAGTTGTCCAACAAAGCTTCTAAACTGGAAGTCTGGGCATCATCCTAAACTCATCCCTTTCCCTAATACTGATCACCCTCACCTTGCAATTTCTACCTTTTATTTTTCAAATATTTTCTCTTTATCTCATTGCCACTACCTCTTTTCAGGTCTTCATTATCTTTTGATTATAGTCTGTTGATAGTCAGCTAATTGAGTGCCCTTTCCCCAGTCTTTTCTTTTTCCTATCTTTTCCTCCACCTAACCACCAAGACAGTTTCTCTAAATGTAAGTACAACCACATATGTCCTCTGCTTAAAAACTTCTACAGGCCACTCAAGCCCTGGCCCCTCTCCATACTCAACTACTGTCCATCCTCTTCCCACCTTACCATTCTCCTCATTTAAATTGTATGAGGTAGCAATATTAAATCCCTTGTATCCATGCAGATAATTTTCTGTCTCTCCCTTTATTCTACATTTATATCTCAAAATCAAATATCAACCATTGCATTATTAATCATTAATTATGAAATTTCTAATTATCCCACATATACTTTGGTTCAAAATAACCAAATATTTCAATACAAATCTAGTGACTCTAAAATTAAAATACTGTGAACACTTTATATGTCTATCCTGGTCGATCTAACTTTACCAGTTCAGTTTCCATCATTAAAACAAAGTGATATTTCAAATCTGCATAGGCTTTCCCAGGAAGATCTCAGAGAGGCAAAGACATTCAAATTCTGGAACTTTCTTTCTTTTTTTAAGAAATCAGTTGATATTCCATAAAGTGAATGGAAATAGTTCTGCCAGACCCAGGAATCTGAGGTTTTAGCTCTAGCCCTGGTACTCACCAAATGTGTGGACATATTTTAAGTCACTTCACATCCTGATCTCATTCTTATCTACAAAGCATTGAACAACATAAACACTAAGCACTCTTTTTCGCAAGTTATGACTCCAATAGGGTTGGCAAGTTTGCAAGACCAGGATGAAACCCCCATAAGCTTACGAAGTCTGTTCTGTTGCTGCAAAACAAACTACAGTTGACCCTTGAATAACACAGGTTTGACCTGCACGGGTCCACTTATACATGATTTTTTTTCAATAGTAAACATTACAGTACTACACAATCCGTGGCTGGTTGAATCAAGGATGTAGAACCACCAATTTGGAGGGCCAACTATAAGTTAACACAAAAATTTTCGACTACGTCGAGAGTCATTCAAGGATCAATTCTACTAGTGGCTTTAAATAGTCATTTTGTTTTGCTAACAAATTATGGATCCAGAATTTGGGAGGGGCTTAGCTGGTAGTTTGATCACTGATCTCTGTGGCACAAGCTGGGGTGGATGGGGCTGGAACATGCACTTCCGAGATGATTTCTTCTCTTAAATATCTGGCACTTTAAAGATCCTTCCCCTCCCCCATCTCTTTTTCTCTTTCTCTAGCATCACAGTCTCCATGGTCCCTTTCCACATGCCTTGGCTTCTCAAACAAAGTTTTCAGTCTTCTTACATGGTTGCTGGCTTTCTCCAGAACAAGTGTTCCAAGAGACTCAGATACAAGGCTTTTTATGACGTAGCCTCAAAAGTCTCAGAACATCACATCATCATTAAGCAAACTAATGTGTGAAACAAAACAGAGACAGATTAACAGATATAGAAAACAAACTAGTGGTTACCAGTGGGGAGAGAGAAGATGGGAGGGGTAAGATATGGGCATGAGATTAAGAGACACAAACTGTTTGATACTACGCATAAAATATATAAGCAACAAGGATATATTGTACAGCACAAGGAAATACAGCCATTATTTTGTAGTAACTTAAATGAAGTATAATCTACAAAAATATTGAACCACTATGTTTAACACCTGAAACTAATATTGTAAATCAAATATATATACATATATTTATACATATATATATATATATATGTATATGAAAGAACATCACATTGTCTGATTATATTGACCAAGCAAGTTATTAAGGCCAGTTCATAATTAAACTGCACCTCTTATAGGGAGGAATAACAAGGAGTTTATGGTCATCATTAACATACTAACAAGGTCAAATTCCAACAGTGCCATTTTTCTACCTCTGTTATATTTTTCAGTACTCTACTTCTCCGAAGTCTGGAATTCCTGATTGGAAAATCACTTATTTTATACTCAAGTAACATGCAAAACAGTTAAAAACAAAACAAGACAAAAAAAATAGTGGCAAAATAACATGAGATAGAGATGTTCAACAACAATATGAGCTGGGTAATGTGTATTTTGATTATAAATATGACCCTTTTGCTGCCTTCTATAATTTGTAGAGGTATGTGCACACCCACAGTGAGCTACGGATGCTCTCAGTATCAATGAACATCAACTTACCTGTTTATGCATATTTGTTGAAATTGACAATATTTCAAAGTCACACTTCACTGCATCCCATCGGATTAGAAGCATTGTAAATAGCTTTGTTTGGAAATATGTAAGAGGAAAAGCTTACCAAATATCAAAAAGGGTATTCTTCAAAATGTTAATATTTCTTTTAGTCACTGCTTAGGCTTCAAAGATATAGCTGAATTTTCAATGAATTTTATTTTTCATGTACTTCTTCCGTGATGACATAACACAATGCAAAATATGCAGTAGATATTTTCCAGTCATTTGGGTTTGTTCAAGTAATTACAGTTTCTGGTTATTAGTGCTCTAGAAGTAACTGCAGAGACTATTGGATACACTGACACCACACTAGGGTTGCAGTTTTGCAAAACCTGGCCGTCTTTTATTTACATTGTGATTATTTACTGCCTGAGTTTGGACACAGAGAAGAAATGGGGGGAGGGAAATGGGAATCTCTGGATGAAGTTGATCTGTTCATCCTCCTGGTAGAGTTTACAGAACTGATTCTACCAACGAAGATTTTAAAGGGAGGCAAATACATGAGCAGAGTTAAACTAAACAATGGAAAAACCTTGGGAACTTCAGATTGAAAACATTTTGTCATGATCAGCTATATGAATATACTTCATCTGGCACTTCTGTTATTTCATAAGAAAAGTGTTGACCTTATAAAATTTATATTGTTGGAAGGGAAAGTGATATGCTGGAAGGGATCAATCATTAAGTTACTTCTGGAACCATCATGTTATTTTCCATTAAAATGGGTAATTGGTCGTTGAGAACACAATCTGCTATTCTAATAAACATTTCTATAGAGTTTTCAAAGTCTTGATACTTAAAAAAATACTAGCCGTTATAGCACCAGTAAAGGTTTTGTGCCTTAAGTCAAGGGCAGATGTAATCTGATGTAAAGAACACTGAACTTAAAGTAGAAGTAGTGAAATCCAAAAAGAGTTAATAAACCAAGCAGAAATTTCCTTGTTTACAAAATGAGGATGAAAAGATTTCCTAAGATATTTGTAGAAAGAATTTCAAGTTAACAAAACAAAACAAAATATATATACAAAACAAATCAATATATATATTTAGATAGATAGATGTGTGGGCCTGTATAGACAGATAGATGTTTATATAAAATGCTTATATATATACATATAAAGTTGAACATATATTTATATTTGTAAATGTAAAAGAGAGAAAAACTAACATAGTATTGACTTATTTTAAACATTTTATCAAGAAGGCACATTAATAGCAAAAAAATCCTATCAACTATTATCATCATTAATGTTTCACTAGAGGTTAACTCAAAATAAATATTAGATTAAAATAGATAACCAACAAAGACCTACTGTTTAGCACAGGGAACTCTGCCCAATACTCTAATAACCTAAGTGGGAAAAGAATTTGAAAAAGAATAGATACATGTATATGTATAACTGAATCACTGCTGTACAACTGAAACTAACACAACATGGTTAATCAACTATACTCCAACATAAAATACGTATTTTTTAAAAAGGAGTTCTATCATGGTAGGGGTGGAAGATAAAAAATAATATTAGAAAGATAAATATCAGCATCTATTGTAGTTTATGAAAATATTACTGTATCACACTCATGCTTTTCAGTTCACTGTGGACCAGTGAAATCTTCGAAAAGGACAAGGACAACAAAGAAATATTTTGGGGTTAATGGGTTAAATTAATTGTACAAGGCATCACAGTAAGAGTCATAATTAGAATTTCATTGCTTTCACAGCCCTGTATTCTTTTCATGAGTTTATAGTTTTTGGTTCTTGCAACAGACATGAAGCATTATCATCACAGCTAAGGCTTACTATAATTCCATGAGAAATATAATTAAACTATTATGTATTAGGCTCTGATCAGTGGGAGAGATGGAAGAGAAAGATTAAATTGATATTTTATATGAATCCACTTGACAGTCATAAAACTACCAATCATGAAACTATAAACAAAGATTTATATTGTTGGACTTTGTTTTGGGAGCTATTTGATTCATACTTTCAAATGTATTAATTCTACTTCATTACCTCTATACTTCCATCCTGCTGCTTTGGCAATGAGCTACCTGCACAAATTAAAATCAGCTTCAGACAAAAGGTTGGCTTGTGTTTTACTTGTGTTTTCATCATAGACAGCATTTTTCTAAAAATTCCCAACAATTAGAGAAGCAGTCAGTGGAAGAAGGAAAGTGCACAGAATTGATGGAGGGAAGAAAATCCCATAGATATTGAACTTTAAAAATTATAAAGGTCTCATGTTTTGTCTTCATGTTATAGTTGTTTTTCTGCAATAGCTCTGTCTTCCTCTTCATGCTTCTGCTCTACTACTTTTCTGGTTTCCAAGTTCTGGTTTTTAAAAATACTATTTAAGTTTGAGTTAAACTTGTCATCCTAGAAAGAGGAAGCCTCCTATGCTATCATTTTCTTCTCCAACTCTTTCCCAGAGAAATTTATTAAACTTATCCAGATCTTGGATTGTGCTTCTTTGAGGGATTTTTTTTTTGTATTTTATATATAAATAAGCTACATATGTACATAGATATAAATATTTTATATGTATTTACATATTTATTTATATTAAATGTAAATATAATTTATATTTTACTTCAAGGTATCTCAAAACCTATTTACAGTCAGATGGAATTCTTCTTTTGGAAACAGAAAAACAACTGTAGGCTCACGGGTTTATGAGATACTGCTATCCTCGCATCACACTTTTGAAGCTTCCAATTCCTAAGTACAGTTTACTTTCTATACTGGATACCTGACAACCACCCATTATGATCAAATAACATGTGGCTGCCATGAAGGGCTCAAACATGGAAGACTGAAAGCCCAGGCAAAGAGGCCACTTTGGCTCTCTCAAAACAGTTTAAGTATCAGTCTGTTAAAATGTTTTCTCAAGTATTACATAACACAGTACTTTCCATCATGAAGCACAGCTGCTGCCTTTGGCAGATATTCCATCAATTACCTCCCACTTAAAATGGGTTCCAGTATATTCACAGACACATGGAATTGGGAGGTGTGCATAATCTTTGACAGTATTGTAAGGTCTGAAATTGATAAAGTTAACATTTCTTAGAATGAGAACTGAAATAACAGCCTTGGTATCTTCTCAAACTATAAATATTCAACTTATTTTAAAAATTCAAACCATTAAAAAACCTGATGTATTTCTCTTTTTGACTTACTTCACTCTGTATGATAGACTCTAGGTCCATCCATCTCACTACAAATAACTCAATTTTGTTTCTTTTTATGGCTGAGTAATATTCCATTGTATATATATGCCATACCTTCTTTATCTATTCGTCTGTCGATGGACACTTAGGTTGCTTCCATGTCCAGGTTATTGTAAATAGTGCTGCAGTGAACGTTGTGGTACATGACTCTTTTTGAATTATGGTTTTCTCAGGGTATATGCCCAATAGTGGGATTGCTGGGTCATATGGTAGTTCTATTTTTAGTTCTTTAAGGAACCTCCATACTGTTCTCCATAGTGGCTATATCGTAGCACTGACATATATACGTTACCAAATGTAAAATAGATAGCTAGTGGGAAGCAGCTGCATCACACAGGGAGATCAACTCCGTGCTTTGTGACCACTTAGAGAGGTGGGATAGGGAGGGTGGGACACACGAGAGGGAGAGGATATGGGGATATATGTATACATATAGCTGATTCACTTTATTGTACAGAAGAAACTAACATGACATTGTAAAGCAATTATACTCCAATAAAGATGTTAAAAAAAAACCTGATGTATATGTACAAATATATACAGAAATCCATAAAAAATATGATTTCTGGTCTATACAACTGGGAAGGTCAAAAAACACTCTTGAGTGACACAAGGCAGAAAAAAGTAGCAAGATCCCCATAATAATCAGTTATTCAAGCAACTTTTTACAATTGCAACATTTCCCAGAAAAATTCTTCACAATGTGAAATCAAAAGTGGAAACATCAAAATATAAGGATAATGATATTTGTTAAGTGTCATACATTTTTTATGGGACATTCATCTGCATACAAACTAACTCTTAGAGCTTCATTCTAATTTTGATCCAAAACTAAATCTAACATGTTGAAGCTACAATTTGATCTACTAAACTCAATACTGAATAACTTAGGAAATTTGAAATCTCCATGAAATATCTATCACTTATTATAAAACTTTTAGTCTTGTAATCATTTAAAGAAAAAAACGACTTTACTGTTCTTTTTTCGTGCTGATATATTCAGCTCTGTGAAAGAGAAGTTTATTAGTTTTTATCTCAACCACTGCTCCCAAGTTGTGCTGACTTAACTTGGCCATGGGCACTGCTATCCTCTAAGCCCTATATGCCTCTTGCCCACTAGTATTGATACTTCTTAGAAGAATTGTATTGGAGCTGTGGCAGACAAGTCATTTGGAATGACTGATTAGAACTTCTGCTATAGGGACAGGTATAAGTGGAGGGAAAGACCATGTCACTAATAAATATTCAAATGCCTTAAGTCATATCTGAATTAACATATAAACAGTATATATTTTTCAATGTATCTTTTTTGTTCATTTAAGGTGGCTTTTATTCTTAGAGGAAATAGGTAATAAATATTTCTTAGTAATCTTTATAGACAAATGGAGGTCAGAGATGATCACATTTAGAAAAAGTAATTAATTAAATAAGAAGAAAATTATTTTCTCATATGTTCTTCACACTATAAATGAAGGACATAAAAAATACATGCTGAGCATTAAATTGATAGGTGTTTACCCAAAATCTAAAACCAAAAAGTTATTTCATAAACAGAATTACCTGAAAATTGGGTCATGTTTAATATTATTTAATTATTACTGATTAGAAAATAATTATTTTTATGCTCATCTGTATTGGTAAGGATAAAGAATCAAGTTAACAAATATATATTGTTACCACCAATGTTCCCAGCTCTTTTAAGAAAATTTGAAGACAATAAAAAAAGAAACAATATACTCTTGTTCTGCTTACAATATGTGATGATTTATTTTCAAAAAATTAAATCTAGAAAAATGATGTCAGCAAAATGGCACAGTAAACTGCTTCTTCAAACTACCATCCATCCACAGAAACATGGAAAACTATGCAGAAACTGCCAGAATCAAGTTTTTCAGACCTCTGGAAAGTAGTCGAAGATTTACATCATCCAAGCTAATGCTGAATCAAGAAAAGACAACTTAAAAAATGGCAGGAAAGTTTTGTGGTGTTTTTACTTGCCTTTGCCCTGCCCCCTACATGGCTCAGCAGTGGTCTTGAAGACAATGGTCTGCATTCCCAGTGTAGAACCCTGTTCCCTGGTTCTGGAAGGAGCAGAGAAGACCTTATTACAAATTAATGTGTTTATTTGTTCTAACCTATTGGCAGGGATACCTGAAAGATTAATGCAAGGCACTCATCTCTGCCCCACCTAACTAGGAATTTACTCACTTTTATAAAGAGGCAGACATTACTTAAAAAAAATTTTAAGGTAAATGAAAAACTCACAGCCCCCCTGGGGCAAAAGATTATGCTTAAGACATACAACAGACCATCTAAAGCCTAGGAGGAAAATCTGGACAGAGAATTTCTTTGGAAAATAAGGGCATTCAAAATGACCCATATATTCTGAGGAATTTAGAAGACCTGTGTATGCCTAGGGAAGTACACATACTTAGAAAATACCTGAGAAGATTCTAAGCTTTCAGCTCTGGCTGATCTATAGCCTCAGTGCAAGTAGGAAGTGAAGGCTAAGCAGAGTTCTAAACAGTCGACCTAAGTGTTAAAGGACTGCCCCAACACAAAGCCATTGTGCAAAGACTGGGAGAGTGTTTGAGTATTTTGTTTTTGTTTTTGTTTTTTGTTTTTTGTGTGTTTGTTTGCTTATATCTCCTGGCATTCATGGAAATCTCTGTAAAAACACCAGCTTACACAAGCTAAAAACACATAGACTTCAGTGACCACACATGATAAAGAATACAGTCTTTTCTGGGGGTGGGGGGATGGGACAATTTGGAATAGTTACAAAATATACAAATGACCTCAGCCTTAAACAATCAAAAACAGCAAATCCTAGGAAAAGGGTAGGCTATTATTTCCAGAGTGACCATATTATAATATTTAAATATCCACTTTGCAACAACAACAACAAAAACAACCACAGGGTATACACATGAACAGGAAAGTATGACCTAGGTTCACAGGAGAAAACAAATTGACAGAAACTATCCCTGAAGAAGCCTGAACACTGTAATTACTAAACAAAGTCTTAAATATACACAAAAAGCTAAAGGATACCATGTATAAAGAACAAAAGGTAACCAGGAAAATAATGTGAGAACATCATAAAGAGATAAAAATTATAAAAGAAGAACTAAATAGAAATTTTGAAGATGAAAATAATAACTGAAAGTTTCTCTTTAGAGGATTCAACAGTACATTTTAGCAGGCAAAAGACAGAATCAGTAATTTAAAAAATGGGACAACCGAAATTATTGAATCTGGAGAGCAGAAAGGAAAAAAGGATGAAGAAAAATGAACAAACCCAGGGGAACTGTGGGACATTATTAAACCAATCAACATATGCATTATGGAGTTCCAGAAGGAAAAGAGAGAAAATGGCAGAAAGAATACTTAAAGAAATAATGCCAGGAAACTTTCCAAATTTGATGCACTTCATGAATCTACACTTCCAAGAAGCTCAATAAACTCTGACTGGAACATATTCAAAGAGATTACCAGGAAGACACATTATAATTAAACTGTAGAAAGCCAAGGAAAAAAGTCTTGAAAGGAGCACATGAGAAGTAATACATCATGTAGAAGGAATCCGCAGTAAGGTTAACAGCTGATTTCTTGTTAGAAACCATGGAGAATGAAAGGCAGTGGGATGACATATTTTAAATGCTGAAAGAAAAAATAACTGACAACTAAGAATTCTATGTCTGGAAAGAATGTCCTACAAAAATCAAGAATAAGTTAAGATATTTTCAGATAAACAAACTCTGGCAGAGTTTGAAAATAAAATGTTAAAGGGAGTATCTTAGGTTGAAATGAAAGAACACTAGACAGTAACTAGAAGCCAAATGAAGACATAAAAATCTCTAGTAAAGATAACTACACAGGTATATGCAAAACCCAGTATTATTGTATTTTGGTTGTTAACTCCAATTTATATTTCCTACATGATTTAAAAAACAAATGCATGAAAATAATGGTAAATATATGTTATTAGGCATACAGTCTGTACAGATATAATCTGTGACAACAGCATAAGGAGGGTACATATCTGTGTAGGAGCAGAGTGGCTTTTACCCTAATATCAGGAACAAGAGAATGATGCCCACTTTTACCACTGCTATTCAATATTATACTGGAAGTTCTATCTAGAATGGTTAGAAAATAAAGGCAAATAAAAGACATCCAATTTGGAAAGGAATCAGTAAAACTGTCTCTAACCGCAGAACACATGATTTTCTATATAGAAAGTCCCAAGGAGAGATATGGGAACATATGTATATGTATAACTGATTCACTTTGTTATAAAGCAGAAGCTAACACACCATTGTAAAGCAATTATACTTCAATAAAGATGTTTAAAAAAAAAAAAAAGAAAGTCCCAAGGAATCCACAAAGAAAGATACTAGAGCTAATAAACAAATTCAGTAAAGTTGCAGGGTACAAAATCAACACACAAAAATCACTTGTGTTTCTATATATCAGCAATGGATAATCCAAAAGGAAATTAAGAAAACAATTCAATTTATAATACATCCAAAGAATAAAATATTTACAAATAAATTTACAAGTAGATGAAAGACTTGTACACTGAAAACCATAAAATTTTACTGAAAGAAATTAAAGAAAACCTAAATAAAAGGAAAGCCATTCTCTGTTCATGGACTGCAAGACTTAATATTGTTAAGATATCAATACTACCCAAAGCGATCTAAAATTAATTAAAAACTGATCAAAGACCTCAGTACAAGAATTGAATCCATAAAACTTTCAGAAGAAAATATTGGGGTAAATCTTCATGATCTTGGTTTTGATGATGGATTCTTAGATATGACACCAAAGGCATAAGCAACAAAAGACAAAATAGATACATTAGACTTAATCAAAATTTAAGAACTTTGTGGGCCAAATGACATTATCAAGAAAGCAAAAAGACAATCTACAGAATAAGAGAAAATATCATCAATTCATCTATCTGCTGAGGGACAAATATATTTGACAAAAAAACTCAGAG
Source organism: Eubalaena glacialis (assembly GCF_028564815.1). Classification (NCBI taxonomy): domain Eukaryota; kingdom Metazoa; phylum Chordata; class Mammalia; order Artiodactyla; family Balaenidae; genus Eubalaena; species Eubalaena glacialis. The sequence goes on along the minus strand of NC_083723.1, from coordinate 102,709,519 downwards.
AATTTAGAACTCAACAAAAAGACAAACTACCTAATTAAAAAATGGGCAAAGTACATTAATAGCCATTTTTCCAAAGAAAATATACAAATGACCAACAATTACCTGAAAGGATCCTCAACATCATTAGTCATTAGGGAAATGCAAATCAAAACCACAATGAGGTATCACTTCAGACTCACTAGCATGTGATAATTGTAAAAATAGAAAATGACAACTGTTGATGAGTATGTGGAGAAACGAGCCCTTGAACATTGCTGGTGGGAGTGTAAAATGGTTCAGCTGCTTTGGAAAACAGTTCTAAGTTATACATAGAACTACCACTTCACCCTGTAATTCCTAGATAAATAAACAAAATAACTGAAAACAGGTACTCAAACAAGTAAATGTACATGCATGTTCATAGCAGTCCTGTTCCCAATAGCCAAAAGGTGGAAACAGCCCAGTGCGCATAAACAGCTGAATTGATAAACACTATGTGGTATACAAGTACGACTGAATATAATTCAGCCACGAAAAAGACTAAAATTCTGATACATTCTACAATGTGGATCAATCTTGAAAACATTTTACAAAGTGAAGGAAGTTAGACACAAAAAGTCACATGTGGCATGATTCTATTTATACGAACTATCCAGACTGGAAAAATCCAAACAGATAGAACACATTTGGTGGTTGGCAGGGGCTGGAGAGAGGGGAGAATTGGGAGAAATTACATAATGGTTAAGGGGTTTTCCTTTGGAGTGATGGAAATGTTTTGGAACCAGATAGAGGTGGTGGTTGCACAACATTGTGAATATACTAACTACCACTAATTGTTCATTTTAAAGGGGTTAATTTTATGTTATATGAATTTCAAGTCAACAAATTCTTTGAAAAATTAAACTGTAAGAGGGATTAAATAAATGTTTGCACTCATATAATATTTTAATTCAGGAGTGGGAAAACTACAGCTCTTGTGCCAAATCAAGCTTACCAACTGTTTTTGTATAGCCTTTAAGCTAAAATGGTTTTCATATTTTTAAATGGTTGAAAAAAATAATACAAAATTTCATTAAAAATACTAGTCTGATTTCAACTTAATTAAACTTGGAGAACCTTTTCTACTGTCTATTCTTTGGATATTGAAAAAAGATGAAAACAACCTTCCCTTTTTATATGACTCTGTTGCTGTCATCTTCTGAAAAAAATGTTGTATTAATTGGACCCAACTGAGGTAACACAGTCTAGTGCAAAGATTAAAGAAAGGTATTTGGAGACCTGGGTTCTAATTATAGCTCTAACATATATTAGGAGTGTGAAATTTGACAACATACCCTATTTAATCCTCAGTTTTTCATCTGTAAAAGGAAATATTAGCAATATTTCAAGGCTTCTGTGAAAGGTAAAGATAAGTGATGAAGAATTCATGTCACATAGTAGACATACAATACAATGATAATTTTCAGTAATGAAGAGACAGATAATTTTTTCTCTTCTAGATTTTAAAAACAATTTCCTAAGTAGGTTCTCAGATTGATAGATATATTGGCATACTAATCATTACTTTTTTTTGCAAAAATAGACTGTATTTTTAGAGCAGTTTTAGGTTCACAGCAAAATTGAAAGTACAGCGTTCCCATATGCCCCCTGCCCCTACATACAACAATTCCTCTTTTAATATCATAATCAAATATTTTAATAATTATAGAACAATTAATTATAGCTTTCTTTCATGATATAGGCCCCTGTTCTTTCTCTAGCACTCTTCATCTCAATATTGCTTTTCCACTAGTGATTCTAGAATGAGGGTGAGAATCCCTATCCTGTGAGTAAGACTTTAGGACTCAATACTATTTCCTCTGGCTCTATTTCCCATTGTATCGTGGGAATTCATTGGCTCACTTGTTGGCTCCTTAATCAGCAACAAGGAAAACCAGCTGTGTTTTAATCCCCTTCTGCACAGGTTTGCAGAGGTTTGAGTGGGAAGGTAAAGAAAACTTGGATTCTTTTGTTTAGACTTTACCTGAGTCTCTTGCTTGTGAAATCTGTAGTTACTAATCACTGAGGTCTTAGTCCTTTGGTAAGTGATTAACAACCTTTCCTAGAAGACTACTGGACTTGTTAAAATTTTGATGTCCTAATGATCTTGTCATAACCATCTATTTCTCTAGATTGATCCACTCTCTGTATCTTATATCATGCTTTGTTGGCAAGATTTGACTCATTCTTTCTCCTGGTCATCTCTACCCACCTAAGTGTCGTAGGTAGACATCATCAACATCATCATCTAAACTTATAATGTCTAATATTTAATGAGTACAAAGAGTAAGATGGACATTATAATGAGTGCCTTTTATACATTATATAATTTAATCCTCAAAACCTTATGAAGTACATAATATTATTAGCACCATTTTACAGACGAGTAAAGTAGAATTTGATGCACAAAAATAACAGCTAATACTCTTTAATGTTTACAGCCATGGTGAAAATAACTTTCTCTTGATCCAAAGATACATGTAAATATTTGGATAAGTAATATTAATAGTAACTTAATAATAATAAACTCATACAAGAACCAAACTAGGAGATCCCTAGTCTATTTGGAGTGCCAATGACTCTCATATTGCTTACCTCAATTGGTTAGATTTTAATTTGTTTCTTTTTCCTTTCCATTTCTCCACATACATTCCTCCATATACAATTCAACTTATTTTTCTCATCTCATCCTCCCACCACCATTTAATCATTGATCTCTCATGACAAAGTATGTATTGAAACCATGCTAAAAAATAGTTGATGGGCAGGGAGGGTAGGAATATTTGTTAAATCCAGTTTGATTTAAAAATGAACAGGTGACCTAAATAATTTACATCAATCTAAGTAGAAAAAAAACTTTTTTTTTCTTGAATAATTGTAGCTGTTTTACCTGGTTGTAGCTCTTGATTGACTTTATTACATTGCATTGGGTAGAGAGGAAGTTCAACTGTTTCGGGTAGACTGTTTGTTTTACATTAATCTAGTTCAGAATTTCTCAACCTTGGCACTATTGATATTTTGGGCTGTTTAATTCTTTGCTTTTTGTCAGGGAGAGGCTGTCCTGTGCACTGTAGAGTGTTTATTAGCAGTACTCCTGGCCTCCTAGATTCCACTAGAGGAATTAGGTTCCATTAACATTCTCACTCTGCTCTGACACCCCAAAATATCTCAAGGCATTGCTAAATGTCCTTGATGGGGGAAGTAGGGTTAGATAGCCCCACTTGAGAGCCACTGGTCTAATCTATTGTTCAGTGTGTCTAGTTGATTCCCAGTAACCACCTTCAACAAATTTTGAGTTTATGGTTGAATCTGGTAAATTTCATCTTTTACAAAGTTTGCAGATAATTTGTGGCATGGTAATGATATTTTAATTTTATTTTTTTCTGATTTTTATTTGTGAATCTTTTTTATTGTATTTTATTTTATTTTTAGTTTTGATTTCTAATATCTGGTAGTTATTTTCTGCTCCATCTTGAAAATAGACTTATTCTAGTTATATCAAATATGAGAAATGAAAGACTACTTCATTCTTCTGTTGCAAAAATAACTCATTCTACTGATGAGGATTTTGAAATCCAAAAAGATTAGTCAATTTGTTTAAGGACTGGTAACTAACTTGAAGCTAGCCCAACAAAAACCCTCCATCCACATGCTATGAATGAATACATTTTATTCAATGTTGAGACTCTGGATTCCTGTTACCTTGAGTTGATATTTTAAAACATCCATTACATTACTTACTTATAAAACTCTTTTACTTGATAACTTGACTTTGCAAAATCAGTAACCAATTCAAATATTTTCAATGTCTAATTAAGGCAAATCAAATATTTCTTATTCATCTGAAAAATCATGGTATCTGAAATAAACATAGTGTGATTCCATAGCCTATTTTCTGTTGTATAAATAACACAATGCAATTTCAAATTAAATCATGTATAAAAGTATATTTTTATAATTTCTTCATTTTGAAAGAGACTATAATAATTAAAACTAAATCACAAGTAATTGAACATGATGACTTGTTAATGACCTCATCTTATGTCACTAATCATTTTGTGTATAAAATACAAACCCCAAATCATTAAGTTATGCATGGAAGCTTTAACTTTTGTTTTAAACTTTATTTTCAGGGTCACATCAAAACAGGTATCAGTACTTGCACTGCATTCATATATTTAGATTTCAGGCTTCCCTCAAAGTGAGTCACTTAAAATATAAGCCAGGTCACTGACATAGAGATAAAAATCTCTGATAAATGAAACAAAAAGATATGCCTTGAAAAACAGTATAATCTCCTAATCTCTATGCCACAGTAATCCCGTGTGGTCTGCAATCATCGGCAATTATTGCATGTTTACCCTTGTAGAAATGGGACTGAAAACATTTAATTTGAGACAGTGTGAACTGAATACCAAACAACTCCTGTATGCTATTTGGGCTTAACTGGTTTTGAAAGATATATAATTATTTAACATTTAAAACTGTCTTATGCTCTTTCTTTTCAATAGCAGAGATATATTTTCCCATATTTGTCTTCATGGAAGATGATAACTATATAAATCAATGTAGGTATTAATATCAGCATTTATAAAGGTCCTACCATGTGTCAAAACTGTATAAGTGACTTTAATCCTTCCTCAGTTATTCAACTGTGAAGAGCCTAGAAATACTACCATTTTGCAGAAGACACTGAGTCCTAGGGCCCAAAATGACTCATAAAAGCTCACAAAGACCAGTAAGTGGTAGAGCTGGGATTCAGGTTTCATTTCTTCTTTCTGGGACACTACACTGAAACACTTCCTTGTATATGTCAATAGTTAAACAGAATAAAAAGCCTTCACAGCAAAGGGACATTTGAGAAAGATCTTAAAAGATAAGTATACTTCTTCTCAGACTAAATCGGTTTAAGGTTATTTGAAGAAGGAATAACAAAGAGAAAAGTAACTTGGCGTACTTGATTAGGGCATATTTAAGGGATGACAAATTGTCAAATAATTCAGGAAAGCAGGAGTGCAAAGAAATTGAGTACAAACCTTTGGAAAGTGAAGAAACAAAATCTTCCTTTCTCCCCGCAAAAGATGAAACTCTGTATGCAGGTTATGTTAGATTGTTTAGAGACAGACGGGAGGCAGGGAAATAATTCTTTTCAGCAGCAGCATAAGCAATTTTCATGATTCCATTTGAGGAGCTATTCAGTTGAAAAGCAGCATAGTACTCCAAGAGCAACGACAGCAGGTTAGGTACATCTGTCATTAGCAGAGAAGTGACTCAATTCCCAAAGGGACTTTCAGGCTATATTGCTAACTGAAACATGTGGCTAATTTAAGTTAGAATTATTTATGCACCTCCAGTTTGTGACAGGTATTTTGACATAAAGTCTGAAGAAGAGACTTGAGGTGATGGCTTCAAAAACTAGGAGGGATAATGGAAGACTCTAACACAGCTTCCTGCAAGTAATGAACACATGGAACAAATTAATAGTATCTGGAGACATTACAGAAAGTATTGCAAATAAGTTATAAATGAACATCTGAAAATGGGAAGAGAGTTTTCTAATTGATAGTGCCATGTCAAATTTCGGCTCAGAAACAAGTAGAATGGGAGCAGAGTTGGAAAATAACTGACAAAATAATAACAATAATAACAAAATGTGGAACTCGGGGAAACTCAAGAGCACATAAGACTTCAGGATGGCACCCGTTACCCCTTTCTGACAAACAAGAAAAGAAAAATCAATAGTGTATGCTTGGTTTCAGAGTAGTTTGAACTATCTGATTTAGTGTCTTGAAAATAATCCACAGAGGTCAGGACTGTCACAGCATTAAAAAAAAAAAAAATCTAGAACTTTGAACACTCATACTTTCTATTTACTAGTTTCCTCTTCTTGACCAGAGAGGAAGAATGAAGGGGAGGAACAAAATCGTCAAAACTGGTAGTGATTGGAAGTATCATAAAAGTCAAAATTCACTTTTTAAAAACTTGTTTGTGGACTTCCCTAGTGGCGCAGTGGTTAAGAATCTGCCTGCCATTGCAGGGCACACGGGTTCGATCCCTGGTCCGGGAAGATCCCACATGCCGCAGAGCAACTAACTACTGAGTCTGCGTGCCGCAGCTACCGAAGCCTGCATGCCTAGAGCCCGTACTCCACGACAAAAGAGAAGCCACTGCAGTGAGAAGCCCGCGCACCGCAACGAAGAGTAGCCCCCGCTCGCTGCAACTAGAGAAAGCCCGTGCACAGCAACGAAGACCCAACACAGCCAAAAATAAATAAAATAAATAATTTTTAAAAGAATAAAATAAAATCCCACAAGCCACGTGGCACAGCCAAAAAAATTTTTTTAATCAAAAAATAAAATAAAATAAAAACTTGTTTATTCACCAAATAGCCATACATAATTATGGCTTCTCACCTGGCAAATTGCCTATTTTTGGCCAATAGGTATATTGTGATCTATTTCTATTTTTCTATTATTTCTATTTTTTATTATTTCAACTAAACTACTCTTTTTGACTCCTTTCCACATAACTTTTATAGAAGTCATAATATTAAATAAAAGCAGCTAACCAAAAATATTTAAGAAGGGAAGAAACTTAACTTCTACCTGGATGTTAAAAGCAAATGGGAGGATAAATAGAGAGGTATTTTAAAATCAAACGTTAAAATTTGTGAAGTTATTTGAACAATTAAATGCAGCCTTCCTTTAGACACATAGTTTAACTTCATAAGACTATGATGATATTATAAATAAAACATTAGTGTTACCACCCTAAGAATTGTAAATATGTCAAGTTCCATTTTCTATGCCTTTATTTTTCAACAGAGGAATTACTCAGTTTGGGGACTTTTTCTCCTAGCTACTATTTTTGTGGAGTTCCTTCAAGGCAACCTTTTCACAATATTATATCAAACACATGTTCTCATTTAAATAGCACATATAACATGAAGTTAAGAGTAATTAGGCCACTGTCCAGGTTCTCTAAGTGATTTGCTCTATTCCCCAATCACCGTAGAAGGAAACACAGGACTCTGCGAAGCAAATATTAGAAACCAATAGGGATATAGCTGAAATGTGCCTTAGGCAACATATAATGAATGATAGGAAGGTTTTTGTTTGTTTATTTCTATTCATTTTTTGCAAATATAATTTTTAAACATAAGAAAACCAGACTTTAATAGGAACTGAAGTAATCGTAGCTATCATGATACTTGGTCCCTCACATGACTTATTTTGAAATATATCTAGAACAACATACAATCCTCCTGAGAAAAAGATCAGGCACAATATCAGTGCAAGCACACTAGAAAACATAAATTTTTACATCTTTGCTATTTTGAACTTATATTAACTTTACCATAAAATCAATTTTTATGTTTTTCTTAAGATTCAACATCACTTAATGGAAAAGTGGTCAACATTTACCGAATATACATACTATTTATAATCATTTGATCACTGTTAGAACAATTGTAATTGCCGATATTTTTGCAAATCTTAAAGTGTAATTTAATACGTTGTTGCTATTGCACATATGTACAGACATACATACATACAAAACTTCCCTAGCTCAGTCTGCTTGAGGCTTGGAAATTGCAACACTGCAAAAGCAATAAGTATACCTACCACTAGATTTTATTATCATCTCCACTTAAAGGAACCAGGGCTCCTCCATCCTGGGTTGGCACAGGAAAAGGACAAAATGTGCCTGGAGCTCTACTTGTTCCAAAAAGCAAGGAAGCACACATCATTGACAGAGACTTGTCCAAAATGTGCCAGGAGATGGCCTCCCCTTCTGGTTGAGATGTAGTAGTGGGGGCTGGATTTACTCTCCCACCTGAAATAACTAATAAATGAACAATATAATATGTGAAGCAATAGTTTTCAAGACATTGGGCATCAGACAACAGAGGACCGTGATCCCTGAAACATGGAAAACAAATAAGGTGAACACTATGATTGCCCCTACTTAGAGCTTGGGCAGAGTTTCAAGGTCATGGTGCAGAGAGGGGGAACTCAGGCAGAGCCCCTGGAATCCTTCAGGTGATGAGATGGAGCTCTGCAACTTGGGAGATCCAAGTGTCTGTAGTTCACAGGACAGAGTACTAAAAGCCAAAGAACTGTGGAAGAGAGAAGTCTGGAGATCTGAAGGCCCTGCCAATTATTTAGCTAAGTGCTAAGTGAGGAGACTACCTGGGGCTAGAACAGAACCACACACAAGGATTTGTAGTGGAAAAAAAGGAGGGGGAGAAAAGGAACAAAAAATAAATAAATAAAAGAGCACCAGTGAGCTGGGGGACAACATGAAACAGCCTGATACATAAGTAATTGCAATCCTGAAGACAGGGTGGCGGAGTGGCAGAGAAATATTTGAAAAAATAAAGTGCTGAATTTTTTTTTCTTCTGATTTTGTGAAAACAATGAACTCACAGATCCTAGAAACTTATCAAAACCCAAGCACAATAAGCATAAAGAAAACACATCAAGGCACAGTATAACTGCTCAAAACCAGTGAGAAAGATAAGATCTTAAAAGCAGTCAGAGGAAAAAGAGTCACATTGTTAGGGAGAGACAGAGATAAGGATAATACCAGGCTTCTCAGTGGAAGTAATATGTTAAGAAGATAATTAAACAATATATTTAAAGTAGATTCATTAAAACCTGTCAACCTAGAATTCCATACCAAGTTAAAAAAAAATAACCTCTCAAAAATGAAGACAAAATAAAGACTTGTTCAAAACTACAAAAGCTGAAAGAACGAATCCCCACAGATTCACATTCTAGAAATGCTAAAGGAAGTCCTTCAATCAGAAGGAAAATGATACCAGATAAGAAATCTGGATATACACAAAGAAATAAAGACATTGGAAATGGCAATTCAATGGGATTTATTATTTATTATTATTATTATTATTATTATTATACTAGACTACTGTTTCAGGGGGTCCCAGGAAACACCCTCAGGCTTGATGATTTGTTACAAGTATTCACAGGACTCTGGAGAATTGCTATACTTATGGCTAGAATTACCTACAGCAAATGATACAGTTTAAAATCAGCAAAGAGGGACTTCCTTGGTGGCGCAGTGGTTAAGAATCCACCTGCCAATGCAAGGGACACGGGTTCGAGCCCTGATCCAGGAAGATCCCACATGTCGCAGAGCAACTAAGCCCGTGCGCCACAACTACTGAGCCTGCGAGCCACAACTACTGAAGCCCACATGCCCTAGAGCCCGTGCTCCGCAACAAGAGAAGCCACCGCAATGAGAAGCCCATGCACCACAACAAAGAATAGCCCCCACTGGCCACAACTAGAGAAAGCCTGTGCGCAGCAATGAAGACCCAATGCAGCCAAAAATCAATCAATCAATCAATCAATCAATCAATTAATTAAATCAGCAAAGAGAAAATGTTAATGGGTGAGGTCCAGGAGAAACCAGGTGTAAGCTTCCAGAGGAGTTGTATGGATATGCTTAATTCTTCCAACAACAGTGTGTGTCAACGTTTGTGAAATGTTATCAATCAGGGAAGGTCACCTGAGCCGTGATGTACAGGGTTTTAATTGGTGGTCAATCGTGTAAGGCATTGACTGAGCCATCACTTTTTGCAATCAGACATAGCCTGCTGTTTCAGATTTCTGTACCAATATGAACTTCTTTCAGGTAGGTTTATGAATGGGGAGCTAGTAATATGTCCATATGTAAAATACACATCTCCCAAAATCCAAACAACCCAGCCAAGTGCTTTGCCTCTTGCTTATTTTCAAGAGTAGGCAACAACAGCAGTTTATTTTTAGTTGCCTGTGGAATGTTACAGGTGGCCCTGCCCAGGAGCTGGCCTCTATTAGTCATGTGTGTCACCACTGCATTTAGTCAGCCTAGCTTATTCTTCAGTTTCTGATACTATCTATCATGCTATCATCAACTTAGCGTAATTTCATACTCAGAATTCTGCATCAAGTTCAAAACCCTTCTACTCAGATAATGACAGGAAGCTGGTGAATTCAAATAACCTGTGAATACAGTAAATGCAAATTGAGATCATTCACACCTGAAGGCAAACTGTTGTTGGCTCCTTTCCAAGATTGAGAAAGAAAAGCATTTGCAAATTCAATCACTGCGTACCATTCTCCTTTAGCTTGATGTATATCTCGCACTGTTGAAACCATATCAAGGACTGCTGATGTTATACATGGTGGTATTTTATTAAAGTCTTGGTAATCTACTGTTGGTCTCCATCAACCATTTTTGTCACGGGCCACTCAGGGCTTTAGTACATATATTGATATCAGCACTCCAACTTCTGACATGCCATTAATTAAAGTGATGTTTTAGTTTTCTAGAGCTGTCGTAAAAACAGTACTACAAATTGGGTAGCTTAAGACAACGTACTTTTTTTTTTTTTTTGTCTCACTGTTCGGCAAGCTCCAAGTCCAAATTTAAGGTATTGAATCTGAGTTTGCTCAAGCCTTCTGATCCAGCTGCCAATTTGCAGGACATACAGATGACAGAGCAACACACTGAACTGTACCATGAGAGTGCAGCCGGCAATATTCAGATTGTGGGGAACTCTACAAATTAGTGGCTTGGATTAATTAACAGATAAAAGGTAATGAACAAGGTTGGATGGAGAGAGAGATGTACATTTGTGGATTTTTGTTGTTTTTGTTTGTTTTATTTTTTAATTCTTTTTAGTGTTTTTTTAAGATATGTCTTTCATGATTTTTAAAAAGCTGAAAAATGCTGCTCGTGAATACAGAAGTTTTGGCGTATTCTCTGATTTTTCTTGATGTTTAAAATGTTGATAGTAAGTTAAAAAGTAAAACAGAGAAGTGACTACAGAAAGTGTGCAGACTAATAGGACTACGGGCTATCCATCACTACAGTTGGAGTAATCTTGAATATTCTGGAAAATTGGAGCCAATTAAGTACTTTATTCACCGAAAATGGCAGGTAGGAAGTATGCTTTTTAAGTCAATAATGCTGATAAATACAATTTAGAGATAGAGGATTCTATAAATTGAGAAAATTGTTAAGAATTCCCTCTTTCTGATTAGTGTCAAGGTAAGCCTGAAGAAAGTTAGCTATTTAATGCTAATGAATTACTTACTTGTCAGGTACAATACAAAAGGCAAATTTTGACTCCTGAACCGTTCCATTTGTCTGCTGATCTCTTTTTGTCTTGGAATGGTTGCCTGATCTGGGTACCATATGCCCTCAGCCTTTCCTATAGCAACAAAGCCACATGATTGAGATTTGTAACTGATGTGAATCTCTATTACAACTTCATGGTAAGAAACATAACCTCAAAAACAGGTGAAATACTCAAGTGATATATTCTTTCATTAGCTCATCAAGGGATTAGGTGTGAAAAGGATAATGCTTTGGAAAGAAAAAAGATATGTAAGTTCTTAAAGTGAGAAATTTAAAAACAAACAAACAAACAAACAAAAAACCCAAAAAAGCTTCCCAAACGATTTTAATGTCACTGCAGTAACTAATGTGATTCCTTTAGAAACAAGTCACTCTCTACACCCAGGAGCTCTCTTTAGACAAATGGACCCCTGGATGCTGGTCGTACTTTGCATTTGGCTGTCCTCCATCAGTGCTCAGATAAAACAGGTTCTCTTTATAATGTCAGCATTAAGTTGGCTGTAACTGAAATAATTGGTTTTTACTGTTTTTCATCTTTGACCATTACTTTAGAAGAATTAAATTCTTATTTTATACAGCTTGTGCCTTATTCTTTGGAATAAGAAATTTCCAGGTGAACTCATGAAATTTGATATTCTAAAGTTATATTCCTGTTCTTCTTGACAATGATGAACAATGAAAAAGAAAAACTTGATGTTCATAAATGACATTGAACCTAAGATTTGGAGAGTTGCAGAGACATGTTTTGATTTAAAAATTGAGTAGAACATGTCAGATGAGAGAAAATGAGAATATACACATGACAAAATGTCATTTTCATAAAATACCTGTTTGAAAGATACTTCATTTTAAGGAGAAGATTAAATAAGGCTATAAAGAAATAAGTAGGACCACTTTAAAACACTCAAGATTTTTCTTTGTGTGGATTTACATTGTAGATTCCAAAGGTTAATATCACTCCTGTGTCAGAAAAACTAGGTGTTTGTAAAGGCAGAAAATAGATCGATAAAATGCATCATCAAAAATATCACCATGTTTATCATATAGATTCAAATCTAAGTTAGAAACATGCCCACTTCATAAGCGTATCAAGCAGTGGTCATATATTCAGACTGTATTCAAGTTCATATAAGCCTTTAGAACTTCCTAAAACAAAGTAGGGGAAGAGTTCTAATAGGAAAATAAATATAAACTCTCTCCTAACTTAAGCTGAACTTAACAGAACAATGACCTTTTAGGTCTTTGTTTCATTTCCAATTATTGAGGTAAGTTTGGTAAAATGTTGCATTTTGGTACATGATTGTTAGATTTAGCTAAAATTATAGGTAATTGACAAGTTACATTATTATCAATTCTCTTTAACACATATTGGCAAGTTTTGTATCACTTCTAGTCAGCTAATTCTCATAATTTTGTTTCAAATCAGTTTACTTTTCTCCATCTACACTGACACTAATTTAGCACAAACTACCTTTATGTTGCATCTCTATTAATTTTTTAAAAAAATTATATTACTGCCCTTTCCATCTGCCGTCTTGCCTTTTCTGATCCATACTTTGCACTTAGGCCAAAATGATCTGCCTGGTGTACAAATTTTATCTGAACAATTCCTGCTTAAAAGCATAATTACCAGTTGCTTTTGGGAGAATATACAGTCCTAAAATTGCTGTTAGTCCCTCATGACTTGGTTCCTTCCTTCTTTGCCTTTTGTAAACCTCATCTCTTACTACTCTCTAACTTTGCCTTTTGTATGACCCAGACATGCTGAACTGTTTGCAAACTGTCTCCTCTCTAGGTCTTTGCATAATCTATTCATTTGGTCTGCATGCAACAATCTACACCCAATCTTATCTACTCTCCTTCACTAATTCAACAAATATTGACTGATCTCTTCCAGGCTCAGTAGGCAAGACTAACTCCAGCCCATTTAGGGTAAGATCATCCTCCTTCCACCTCTCCAAGGCTCAGTTGGCCAAAAAGACTTACCTTAAGAGATGTGTCTAAGTATGCAACTGTGGGCTTAAGGAATTGATTAGAACAGGACATCCAGGAATTAGAACAGGAGATAGTCTGAGGGAAGTTGAGGCTGTAATAGAATTTAAGCAATCATCAAGCAGAAAGGAATGTCAGGTCATATGGGAATCCTGGCAACAGTTGGTGGTGGAAATTCAGGCAGGCTCCTGTCCACAGGTAGCAGAATCCTGTACCCTTGCTGACATGAGCAAGGCAGATGGCAGGGTCTCAGCCTTGGTTTAGTACAGGGTTCTTATTCTAGATGTGGTCTGGAAGTCTGAAGTGAGGGGTGAGTTGGATCTAGTGAGTAGGCCCTTAGCAGAGGAAAAATGAAAAGGAAATTAACATTTTCAATAGTCTACCAAGTATATATACACCTTTCAAATGTATGATTTTCTTTGATCTTTATAAAATCACAGCATGAGGAGTTGAAAAAATGGCCCAAAACCACTTAAATAGCAAACTAGTAATGCAGGTTTTCATAACAAGGCTGATCCCAAAGGCCAGGCTTTTTCCACCACACAAGATTATCTCTCAACAGGAGCCCCATTAGAAGAAAAAAGAATGTCTTGGGACTTAGAAGCAATAGGCAATCTATAACTTGTCCCTAAAGTCAATAGTATTAGAAGCAGCAGATCAATTTTTAGAACAACCCAATGTGAGTAACTGTGTCCACCAGATCACTGTTCTGGTTTTTAATCCTATTCTCCACCAGAGAGCATAGTTGTTTCTTTTATATGCCTTTTGTATATGCCTCGTCTCATAAGATAGGTTCAGTTACTGGGTAGGACTGAGCCTAAGGTGGTTAACCTATGTGTTATCAGTCAAAGTGAAAATGTAAAATCAGAAAAAAAAGGAGAACTTGAGTGAGTCTCATTCAGGGCATGTATGTGCGTGTCTGTCATATGTATATATGTCTTTGCATGTGTGCTAAACAAGGGTCTCAAAATGTCCTCTTCATTTATTTCACGTTCCTGTATTGTCTAGCACAAGCTGGCCATCTCAGCTAAAAATATTTTTTAGACTTATATTGCTATACTTGGGTTGTTTTCCTCAGACTGTATTCACTGTTTATCTCTCCTTTCTCTCTCTTAGTGCTGTGTTGTATTTTTCTCTCTCTCTCTTGTGTTTATTTTTCTTATTATAACTATCTCTTTTCCTGTATTTCTTTTCAAGGCTTCCATTTCTCTTTAGTTATCTGGCCTATGACTAGGTTTCAAACTACCTTGTCTTTTAAAGAGAAGATACTCCTGTTTTCCTGGTTTAGACCCAGGGAGTTAATTGTTATCATCTTCTACATTATGATGACCAGAAGCTTCATGGACCAGAACATTTCTTGGAGTCGAGCTGTTGTGTTAGGCAGAATTATGGCCCCTCAGAGATATCAAGTCTTAATTTCTGGAATGTGTAAATATTACCTTATATGTCAAAAGAGTCTTGGCGGTTTTGATTAAATTAAGTATTTTGATATAGAGAGATTATAATGGATTATCCAGATCACAATTGTCATGATAAGAGAGAGGCAGGGAGAGATCTGACACACAGGGAAGGTGGTATGAAGATGGAGCAGAGAGAAATTTGAAGATACTGGCCTTGAAAATGGGAATGATTGGCTACAAACCACGGAATGCCAGCAGCCCCCAGAAACTGGCTGAATCAAGGAACAGATTCTTCCCTAGAGCTTCTGGAAAAAGTACAGCCCTGATGACACCTTGATTTCAGCCCAGTGATAACAATTTTGGACTTCTGGCCTCCAGAACTGTGAGAAAATACATTTTTGTTGTTTTAAGCCACCAAGGTTATGGCAATTTGTTACAGCAGCCAAGAAATGCTAATGCATTTATGTAATTAGTTCATTCTTTGCATAATTAAATATGTTATTTAATCATCTGTCTAATTTAGCAAAAACAATACTGGCTTAATAGGATTGCTCAACAGCTATTTTCTCTGTAGGAAAGCCTGCGTTCCCCCTGCCCATTTCCTTTAAAGTATCCTTCTGCCACATGTTTGGGTTAAGGCAGTATTCTCATCTCAACATTACAGTTTTTCTTTAAGAATGGACAGACTATCTATTCTTTCTTCAATGTAATATGTTAACATATGAAGTATATAACCTTAAGTTATTTTAAAGATACTATGGTTTTATAGCTAATCTAAAAAAAAAAAAATCCTCAAGTTTCAAAGAACCCCCTTTCCTTTACATGAATTGTTTAATTTTTAAATCCTAAGCAATTTCATTTATACAATATCTTCACATTATTAAGTGCTCTGAAACAAAAACAGATATGTAAACATTGAAAAGTAATCTTATATGTGTTTCGTTTTTCTTGTTTTTTGTTGTTGTGCTGGAGACGGGGAAGTCCATCCTCTGAGAGCTAAAAATAATATAAATTTCCAATCATACCTCACTTTTTAAGTGAAACTCTGAGCTATATAATCCATCCCAGGATGTCATAAGGCCTTAAATTTATTTTATTTCCCTTTGCATTAGAGCACATGGCAAAAACATTCTATATCTAAACTTGTAAAGCTGAGAATGGCTGATATTAACATGCATTAGAATTACCATTTTCCCTCCTCTCTCCATATTTTTCAATATTAAGCAAAATGGGCAAAATATAATATAATAGGCAAATACTTTGTTCATGCCCTATTGTAGAGATAAAGGAGATGCTGCTACAACTCAATCACTGTCAGTCACCATATAATAGCACGGAAGAGTCATTAGTGCAAATATGATATGAAATAGCTATTCAAGGATATCATTTATTAAGGAATAAAGCACAGACTATATGAAGCTAAGGATTTTCTCTTCTAAGTCCCAGGCCTCTCAGAATCATAGAATTTTAATCAATAGTTATCCCTTTATCCTACTGCCCTATTATCCTTTCCTATTTTCATATTTCTCCGTCTGGAAGACTGAAACATTTTGTATAAGATTCAAAGGCAAACTTGAATAATTTTAAGAATACCTGAAGGTTTATATAATTTATACTCAAAATTAAAATAAGACGCATAACATTCATTTTGTTTATTCCTGGTTATTAGCTAGATTTTGGAGGTGTTCTTTTAGGTGTTTCTAATTTCCCTTTGACATGCTTTTATTTGGGAAAAAAATCAAATACTATTTCTAATCCTCCCCTCTAATTTTTTTTTCTCTTTTGTTAATTGAAGTATAGTTGAGATACAATAGTATATTAGTTTCAGGTGTACAACATAGTGATTAAACATTTATATACCCTCCCCCTAATTTTAACCAGAACACCCTATTTGAGGGAAGAGGAAGAAATATATACACTATCTGGATAATCACCTCAGGTGTCTGTTTCACTTTGCTTTGGTAAAACTAATTAATATTAACTGACAAGACATAATTTCTTTAAATGGTAGTATTCTAAGGCTTTCAACTGAGGCTTAAGCAGCGGTTATATTTATTAGTCCACATAAATTCTCTGAGTAGTCTGAAGGAAGCATTTGATGCTGTGTTTGATTTGCAGCCAAGCTATTCAGCAAAATTCTGTTTCAACATCCTCTACGAACATGTAAACCATGTAAAGTAAATGTCCTTTAAGCTTATTATCAACGAAAGTGTCCTCATCCAATGCATTAGCAACAATAATAAAAACAAAGTACACTCAGACCAAAGGCGCAGAGCTGAGCCATGGGCCTCTAGAAGCTCTTGTCATAAATCCATTGATGATGTCTTTACTATGGAGTATCCAATTAACTGTAAATAAAACTTCAGACATGCTTAAAAATTGTTTCTTCCCCCAAGAAATGACAGTTAGAAATAGCTTCCTGATAGCAATCATTACTGGCTTTTACCATTTAGTACAAAAGGGCTGACCATGGTTAAAAGGTTTAATTTTTATGTTTCAGTGGTCACAAAGTCAAAAACATGGATTTATCTACAATAGCAAAGATAGCTATAAATTCTATTACTGGTGACAGCAATTTTCTTCAACTACCTTAGGCTGACTGTAACTTTATTGTTACTTCCAGGAGGGACTTGCAGGCAATTTCCATTTTACAGTCACCATGAGTTAAACTCACAATCCCAAGCAGCAGTCATTTCAGGCTGGTGCATAATTTAGAGGAAGAAGTGTAACACGTAGATTGTTATTATCTACCTGCACTTGCCTTGGGGTCCTGGCTGCTTAATCTTCTGCCAGCACCAGCCAATCAATATGTCTGGCCTGTCAGGGTCGGATTGACAAGGTGCTTGCCACGCGATTTTTATATTGCTTTCACTATTATCTTCACAGAGCGTTTTTACATCTCCCTGGTAGGGAGACTGTCAAAAGGCAGCTGAAGTCAGTAGTTTGCATGGAACTGTTTTGTAAATGAGAGGTCACTAATTAGAGACCCCTCTAGCATAGTTAGTGCACTTATGGCATAATATCCATTCGTTTCCCAGCAACTATCAAGGTTTTAAAGAGAGTTGATAAGAATTGTTTTTATATATCAAACTAATAATAGAACAGTGTATTTTGGCCATTTTTTAAAGAACAAAATGTCATCTATATGATAAACGTTTATAATTTTGTTTATAAATTCACTCATTAGGGTATTAATGTAGAGAACAGAACTACATATTATTCTTTCATCTCAAGTTGGATATGTGACAATATCAGCAGAGTAGATATTCTGACTGAAAGGCTCTGGGGTTGCATGAACGCTTAAACAAGTTTGTTATGATAGTATTACTACTACCAAGAAAATCTCATCCATCCTTTCAAAAAGCATTTGTAGTTATTTCACGGCATAGGATCATCTCAGCATGGAAAAAATGTGTAATATATGCCACATTACATAAAATTGTGCCAAATTGCAGAATATTCAGTAATTTATTCAGGATTACACTCCTATTAAGAGTTTAACCAATAATGTCTTGTATGCTGGTAAATATGAGAACTGGGACCAGAACCCAGAAACAGGTGTCTGATGATACTGAGCACTCAATAAACAACTGCTGGGGCTTCCCTGGTGGCGCAGTGGTTGAGAGTCTACCTGCCAATGCAGCGGACACGGGTTCAAGCCCTGGTCTGGGAAGATCCCACATGCCGCGGAGCAACTAGACCCGTGAGTCACAACTACTGAGCCTGCGCGTCTGGAGCCTGTGCTCCGCAACAAGAGAGGCCGTGATAGTGAGAGGCCCGCGCACTGTGATGAAGAGTGGCCCCCACTTGCCACAACTAGAGAAAGCCCTCGCCAAAAAAAAAAAAAATAAAAAAAAAAAATAAATAAACAACTGCTGTCTGAGTGAGTGAAGTTTGTTTTAAATACGTAATTGAAGTTGCAAAAAAAATTTTCCACTCACAGGTAAACCTAGTTAATTAGTTTCCTTTGATTTCAGCCATTGCTTAGTTATGTCAGATAGAAACATTTTTAAAAACACAGACCCCTATTTAAAAAATGACCTATGATAGTTGGTTTACCAATTAGCTAAAACTTGTTTCCCACCCTTATTAATATTTTATTCTAACCAAATATAAAGTTGCAAGGCACATAATTTACTCAATCAGACATTCTTTCACTTCATTTTCCCTGACATTTACTATAAATGACATTTATAAATGTATTATATGTGATCTGCTTCTGTAATTTAATTCAATATTTGTGTCATGTATGGTGTTAAAAGCAGATAAACAGATGTGCAAACATATGAATGATGGAAAAATACTGAGAAAAAAACATGCTCATAAAATTCAAAATTAAAAGCTTTAATTAAAAGTTCAACAGATGCCCCAATCTGTTCACACAGTTTTGTTCCTTTCACTTCTCTCAGAAATTTTCAAAATAGTACATCACTTTTAATCTACGTGAGATTTTTATTTGGGGGGTAGTTGTAAATTTTCTGTGTAGGTAAAATTTTACATGATGTATTTAGTTACTTCACTCACATTTTCAGATGTCTCCTCATTTTATTAGTTTTTAAAAGTCTCTAAATTTTGGTCCCAATTTGCTTTTCTAATTTATATTATATCACATCCTCTGTGTATTACCCAGTAGATAGTATTGTGTGTTTTATCAAGTAGATACTCAGTAAGTGCCTCTGGAATCTGCTATAATCTCTTCCCACACACCTGAGGTTTTTGTGTCTCTGCATGTTAACTTAGTCCTTTGCTCCATAGTCTATAATGTTTTCTAAGAATTTCAGCATGCAGATGCTAGAGCCAGATTGCTCGGGTGCGCACCCCATCACCACATCATGTGACCTCAAGCAAATATTTAAATCCCCCTTTGCTAGCCTCTTCATCTAAAAAAAAAAAAAAAAAAGGATCTAATGCTTGTAGTTTGCACTTACCTCATTCTATTGCAGAGACAAGTGAGCTATCCTATGTCATCTGTTTGAAACAGTGCTTGACATTTAGTAAATGCTCCATACTGGTAGTTATTATTATTATCATCATTTTTATGAATCTGGAATTCACCTTTTATAAACTTTATCAATTTTAAAACGTACGTTTTCCCTCCTTCATTCAATTTCCTATTACAAACTAAACTGCAAATCTATTCTTCTTTTGAACTTCTTTAGAATTTAATTTTTCATTTATTCATTTAACATTTGTATAATGCCTAATGTGTACTAATTTTTCTGCTGGACATTGGCAAAGAAATTAATGTTTTCTGTTTCAAAGGGCTCACAGTCTGGATGAATTAGGGAAATAAAATTATCAATTCTAGTCGAGTTTAGTGGAGACTAAATACAGGAGAAACCTGGAAGTATATAATTTCAAACAGTTTAAAAGGTGACTATGAGAATTTTTTAAATGTAGATTTTGTTAAATCTAAGGACATCTTATGAGCCAAGTGCCTGCTACCTATAGTTTATAAAATCAAAATATCATATGTTTGGCACTTAGTATTTTATTCTTAATAACATATATTTCCCACTAGCAAAAATATACCTATGAAAAGCTTCTTTATAGCTATGATTTTATAAGCATCAAAGATTACTTTCTTTAGACAAATTTTAAGTGGTATTTCTAGGTATAAGGCTATATGAAGATTCTCATATTTTTTTCATATCTATATGTAAAATACTTTGATAGAACTTTAAATGCAGATTTTTAACAATAATATTTGTGATGATTTCTCTTCTTATATAACAATACTGAAATATTAAAAATTGTTTTTCCCCTATGCTGGATGAAAAATGGCATATTTTTATTATTTCAATTTGTACTTTAAAACTGTTATTCTTGAATAGATAAAATTTTTACAAGGTTCAACATTTTAATGTTAAAAGAGTACTGTATCAGCTAACTACTACTATGTAATAAAGCACCCCAGAATGGAGAGGCTTAAAATAGCAGCCATTTATTTATATTTCATAATTTCCATGATATCTGGGCAGTCTGCTTGGATAGTCACAGATGGACTCACTCATGCATCTGTACTCATTTGGTGGCATCAGCTAACAACTGTCT
Organism: Eubalaena glacialis; assembly: GCF_028564815.1. Taxonomy (NCBI): domain Eukaryota; kingdom Metazoa; phylum Chordata; class Mammalia; order Artiodactyla; family Balaenidae; genus Eubalaena; species Eubalaena glacialis. Next base: position 102,688,904 of record NC_083723.1, on the reverse strand, counting down.
TGTTGAGAATAGCCTTGGCTATGATAAATCAAATTTCTTCTACTTGTTTTTCACATCCCTAAAGACTTATTTGCGAATTGAATTTTAAAATTCATCGATCTCAGATTTTATCCTTATTAACATTTTTCTGTTTCTCTGAACTTTATTGATTTGTTCTTTAAATACTTTTGAGTTGGTGCTTTTATTAATGTAATGTATTTACTTGCATTCTTTTATATATGTTTATATATTCATATATACACACATATTTTTATCTCATTGCTGGATTTCATATGTATGTTTTGTCATATATTGCCATTATTATTACTTTATATTCTGAAATTAAAACTTGGATTTCATCTGTGCCTCAAATGGTTTTGAGAGCAAGATTTTCTTTTTATCTTACTTTTCCAGATGAGAGAAGCTGTTTATTTTCTGATTTTATAATCTTTTAGTACTTAGAGATTTTCACTGTCATGTAATGGTTAACTTTGGTAAATGTTCCATGGGTTCTTAAAAATAAGTTGTATGTGTTTTATATATAATCTGCCTTATTCATTATGCATTTGAGTTATAAAACCTTATCTCTTACTCTATCATGAAATGAGAGAAGAGAAATAAATCCTCCAGTCACCAATATACTTCCATATTTCCTTTAGAAGTCTATACCTATATTTTCTATAGATTTTTATTAGAAGATTGATATTAACTGTCATATCTTCATTATGAATTACATCATATACAGGCACTTATATCATATTTAATCACATTTCCTGAACTTAGTGCTTTTCTAGTACACAATAATTCATTCCATTATTTCTCGTGTGTTGGGCAGGAAAAATTTTCCTTTCTTCCCGTCTAGGTTCTTTGACTGGTTTAAAAACTACATGGACATTCAGACAGAAAAACAGGAGAAAAATAAATTTCATACGTACAGGAGCCCCTGTGGCACTCAAAGGCCATCAGGCATTGAGACTTATATATCATCCTGAGCTAAGGAGAAGGGGCTAGGGATTGGGGCTTCAAAGGGGAGGAAGATAATTCACAGGAAGACGAGAAGAGCAAATGTTTGGTCAACAGGTGTGGGCCATGCAATGCAGGTAAGTCTCTCTGATATAAAAAGTTATCTCTGGTAATAGCTCTCTTCCTGGTTACAGGCCTCCTATCTAAACTCTTTTAGGCAGTTAAGGGAAAGGTAAAAAGCTTTTCCTGAGTCTGCTGGGTCTTAACTGCACAAAACAATACACATGCCAAAGTGGCACCATTTGGGGTGGCATATTCTACTCCCCCTCGCCTGCTGTTTTATCTAGATCTCTCTTTTATAGCACTGAGTTGGTTTTGGTTTATGGTCTACTCTGAAAACTAGCATTTTGTTCAATAAGTGAATTCAGCCCATTTATGTATATTAAGTTGAAGGATATAATTGATATTTTGTTCCACTATGCTAAGATTTTAAATAACACTCGACATATATTTAGTTAATGTTGGTTTTCCTGTCGCTTCTCACTTACTATAATTCCCTAAAACTCTAGTTTTTATGATAGTTTCTATTAATGTTCTCATATGAACGATAAAATGAGTACAGCTCTGCTTGCCCTCTACTCTGTGAGTTCAGGTTTAATTTACTACATTAAATTTGTGTTTACCTCAGTGCTATTCAATAAACTTCTAATTTTGTCACTTAATTTGCCTTCCAAATATATCATTTGAATTCTAGCTATTATGATAAGTAAATAGACATAATTTCCTTACCTTTAATATCTTCCCACTTTTTGCTGCAATATTTGTGGATATATAATTTAGATATATCAGGACTTATAAACATTACATTCTTTCCAGGAAGCTTTTTAGTCTTTCCCCCACTGGAAATAAAAAATTATGCTTGTTGTTTATTGTTCATCTTTTTGAAAATTTTCCTCAGTATTTCTTGAGTTTGCTGAAGTTTGTCCTCTAGGTAAATATCCTTCCAGAAGAATTCTTCGGGAAGTTTTCTAAGTTTTTGCATATTCAAAATTGTTTACCTGCTACTGTCATACTTTGAAAAATGCTTTGACTGAGTATAAAACCCTTGGAGCACACTTTAGTTTCTTGCAAACTTTATGGATATTTCAGGGATTGTGTCTGGAGGAAATCTGATGTCAGCGTAATTATTCCACCATTACACCTTTACAATTGACATGACTTTTGGTACAACTCTTAAAAGTATTTTTTGTTTTTAATTTATCTGCAGTAATTTTAAATGTGCCTATATCTCGGCTTTCACCATTCTTTGTCAAATTTACCTAAGAAATACGTGTAATGTAAATATGAAGGTTCAACTCTTTAAGTCAGGGAAACTTTGTTGAATTATAATTTTAAATACTTCTTTTTCCCATGGTACTGGTTTTGGTTTTCTTAACCAAAAACATTGGTGATGCATATAGTTGATTTCCTTACCCTGTCTTCAGCAGTTTAAATTTTTCTTCTCTTAAAAAGTAGGTTATGACTGTTTTCTTTTACTTGCCCCTCTCATTTCTATCCTCTGGATCATTTGCTATGTGTTCAGCTATGTCTGATCTTCCTTGTGTCAATCTTAATCTCCTATCTTCTAACAGTTTTAATTTTTTATATTCTTGAGCTCTTCCCACTTACATTTTATGTCCTTCTATTTCAATCTTTCCTATATGCTCAAGCATTTCTTTTTTCTTTTTTTTTTTTTGGTCTTAACTCTAGAAAAGCATTTTCTTCATCTGTTTCCAGGCAAAAAAAAATTTGGCTGAGTATTTTTGATCTGCTATTTGCCATTTCTCTTCATTTTTTCTTTTAATCTTCATAATCTGCACCATGTGATCTTGGTGTAGTTAATAACCTTTGAGACTGTTGAATATTCTTGGACAGCTAATTGCCCAGAGACCTTTGCTGGGCAAGTATACCAGCCATGGTTCAGAGGAGCTAGAATTTCACCATGCTGATTTATGTGTGTTTTGTATTTAATTCTCTCCATCCAAAAAGGAGAGACCACTGTGAGTTTTTTTTAAAATGCAGTCTCTTTGATCCTCTCTAACTGCTTCCTGAAAATGGGGCTTTCTATGAAATTCCTTGTTTAGGTCTCTCTCCTCTGCATCCAGGAATAAATTATCCAAGTGAGGAATAAATTATCCCTCTCCAAATTATATTCTCCCTCTGCACTATTAAAAATAAGGAATTGAGGTTTTATTTAATAATGATGCCTCTCACCTCCAAGAAGGTCCCTTGCGGGTTCTTTCTGAAACATACCATGTGGACATCCTCTCTCTGTTTCCAACCTTCCACCACTAGTTTTTAAATAAATATAGTGTTATGGGCTAAATTGTGCCCTCCCCTCAAAATTTATATAATGAAGCCCTAATCCCCAGTACCTTAGAATGTGAATATACTTGGAGTCTTTAAAAGATGATTAAGTTAAAATAAGTCTGGCTGTTAAGGTAGGCTGTAATCCAATCTGACTGGTGTCCCCATAAGAAGAGGAAATTCAGTCACAAAAAGGACCCTGGCCATACACACGCACACAAAAGATCAGCTGCAGGCAATGGAGAGAAGCCTTAAAGGAAACCACTATGTGGACACCTTGATCTCAGCCATGTGGCCTCCAGAACTGTGATGAAATAAAATTTCTGTTGTTTAAGGCACCCCATATGTGGTATTTTGTTATGGTAGCCCTAGCAAATGAATACACATAGTCATGTTTTTAAATTAATCATTTAAACAATTAATTAATAAATAAAATAGAATATCTGAAGATCAGGGTGTATTCATACTATTGATGATATGTTAGCTATAAACAGAGCACTCTTCTTTGGTTTATAGGCATTAAACTAAAAATGTCAATTCATTTTTTAAAAGAGCGTGCATTTATAAATATAAAAATTAGTTAATATTTAATAACCATTGACAGTTTGTGAAAAAACTAAGCTACTATGTATGACTAGGTAGAAATTATTTCTGATTTTAAAAAAATACTTTTTTCCCAATTTGGCTCTTTTTAAGGGTTCTGTATTCTTATTTTAAAGGAAACTCATGAGGGGTTTGCTCAGGTGCTTCCACACGGAAAATTCAGTTATTTTTCACTGTCCTAGAAAGCAATACTGCAGAATTGAGGTCAGTGAAGTCACTTTGTCAAACCTGAACCCTGAGCCTCCTTCCAATGTCAGGAAGCATAAAGCATAATGGGACTATGAGAGGAGCATTCCGGCTCAGGCTTCTAGAAGAATCCATGTTGGGTCTCAGCAATCTTATTATTGACCCCGTGTAAGATAAAGGAAATGGACATCACTTCTCCTCTTCTTTCTACTCAACACAAACCACCCTTGTTGGGTCATCAGCAGCACTAGGACAGTTTACAATGATGGTGAGTCCTGCAGTATATGAACAACTGTGCCCATGAACAGGTACCACTTCAATCAATGGAAATTCTTATAAAGAATATCTGTGGTTGTGGAGATTGATAATCAAACAGCTAAAGAAACAGTAAACATGTAAAAGGATGGTGGCAAGCTCCAAGCAGCTCAGCACATATTTATTCAGCAGACAAAGGGATGGAACTTAGACTTGGCAGGCATTTTCTATAGAGAACCTCATGGGCTTTTCCCTTCAGCTACTCCCTAAAGGAGAGAGAAGAGCAGGGCTTCTGAAAACGGTGGTCAACCTTTAAAACTTCACACTTCATTTTTAAAATATAAATCATCTCCCTTCTCTACTTCATGATGAACTTTTAGTTTATTGAGATAAATACAGAGAGAGAGAAAAATTATCCTTTTCTGATGCTGGTAATGTGGACTAAACTCCTTGAAGAATTGCTATTATAAGAAATTATACAAAATAAATTCATCTACCAACAAAATTCCTAGCACAAACAATAATCATACTAGCAATATCTGTTATAATCCCTTACATTTGCGAGGAACATAACTAATGGGTCAATTGTGAGGCGCATTGTTTTTTCCACATCAACCACCAGATCATCCCTCATTTATTAAAAATTTCTGTCAGATTTAATAGTTCTCTTTTATTAATGAGTGTATTGCAATGCTGTCTCATCAGGAGAGCATAGAATGGAGAAAAAATAAATTAAGGTTTATGTTTTTATATTTCTGCATCTTCCAGAATTGCTCAACAGAAGCTTAAACAAAGGTGTCTTCAATATCCATCTTCCTTACTTGCCTGCCCCTACCAATAACACACACATACGCATACACACACAACAAATATACATCCCATATGCACACACACAACTCCGATCTTTCCATACCCTTACTTCAGTAATTATGTAGCTAATAAGGGATTGACCTAATCTGCCTAGTCCAAATTGCAAAATATATTTAAAAACTCATGTGTTAAAATCTATTTTAAAATGCCATAGACACATCAAGACAGAAAAAAGAGAAAAAAATTAACAAAATAGTAGAATGCTGATCAATCTACTAATGTTATAAATCACAGTATGTATAGACAGTAACTTAATAACTAGATACTGTCCAACAAATACTCATCTGGCAAAACCTATAGCTAACAATATACTCTTTCCCTAAGATCAAGGTCAAATACAAGGATATTTTCTTTTATCAGTTTTATATAACATTTAACTTGATGTCCTAGCCAGAGAAATAAAGCAATAAAATAAGAATATATTTTGGAAAGGAAATAGTAAAACTACTTATTCACAAATGACACAATTGTTTAATTAAAAAGTCTTAAGGGACACACAAAAACTTCTAGAATTAATAAGTAAGATAGGCAAGGCACAGAATTTAGGGAAAAAAATTAATCACATTCTTCCTATATTAGCATTAAATGATTAGAAAAATGAAAAAAGATACATTAAAATATCATTAAAATAAAATACTTAGGACTAATCTTCACAAAGGATATGCAAAATATCTACAATGAAAACCAAAATCAAAATAGAAAAAGCATTCCTAAGGAAAAAATTAAAGTTTTAAATAAATGAAAATATATATATTCATCATTAAAATAGTCAGCATTGTCAAAATGTCCATTCTTCCCAGTGTGATCTATAGATTCAAGGTAATCCAAATCATAATCCCAAGATGTTTTTCAATAGAAATGGACAAAGTAGCTCTAAAATTCATATAGAAATGCAAAGGATCTAAGATATTCTTTAAAAAGAAGAACAAAATTGGACATCGATTATACAGTAAAGTTATAGTAATCAACATAGTGTAATATGCAATAAGTAAACACATAGAGATAGGAGAGAAATACACACACACATACAGTCAGCTGACGTTTTAAAAAGTGTCAGAGCAATTCAATAGGGGAAATGGAAGTTCCTTAATTAATGGTGCTAGAAAACTCAGATATCCATTTGGAAAAAAAGACATAAGAAATAAACCATACCTTTACCTCATATTATATGTAAGTTTGTTTGAGATGGACCATTAACTTATATGTAAAAGCTAGATATATAAAGCTTCTAGAAGTGAACACACAAGAATAAAGTCATTAACTAGGAGCAGGCAAAGATTTGTTTGAAATAACCTAAAAGACATAATTGATAAGTTAAATTATATTAAATACTTCCTGTCATCAAAATACACTATTACAAAAACAATGAGGCAAGAACTCAGAGAAAAAAATTGTAAAATATATATCTGGTGGAGAACTTTTATCATATACAATCAAACCCTCTCAATTCAATACTTAAATGACAAAAAAAAAAAAAAAATCCAATAAGGAAATGATCAAAAGACTTGAACATACACTTCCCAAAGTAAGAAAAATGAAGGACCAGTAATCACACTGGTCCTTCTAAATATTCACCCAAGAGAAATAAATATAGATGTTCACAAAAACACTTATGAATGAAAGTTCATTATTTTACCTATAATATTATAATATCCCTAAACTTAATATTACACAAATGCCCACCCACAGAAGAATGGATAGCTAATTGTGTTGTATTCATACAATGGACTATTACTCAATAATAAAAATTAGCAAACAACTGATACATAAAACAAAATGGATGATTCTAAAGGCTTTATGATGTGTGAAACAGCTGATAACAAGAGAACGTAATGTATGTTTTCATTCAGATGAATTTCTAGAATAGATAAAATTAATCTGTGGTGAAGAAAACAAATTAAATGGTCACCTCTAAGGAGATGTTTGGCAGGGACAGGAAACAAGGGAATTTTCTTTGGTGATCAAATACTCTATATTTGGATACACATTATACAGGTCTATTTACGAAAAAAATGAAATCACATGCCAGAGATATGTGTATTTTAATGTACTTAAATTTTATGTCAAAGAAAATCTGTAAGCAAACACTGAACTTAGTAGGCATGATTTTCACAGTTTTAGTTATGAATTCTGAAGCACTTTCTTTTTATTCTGAGATTGAGAAAATGTATAAATATATTGTGGATAATGGAAGCCAGATTTACTTAGTAGGCATGATTTTCACAGTTTCAGTTATGAATTCTGAAGCACTTTCTTTTTATTCTGAGATTGAGAAAATGTATAAATATATTGTGGATAATGGAAGCCAGATTTACCATTACTCACAAAGAGAGTTATACACAGAGAAAGCCAGAAGACTAGATTGTAACTTGTGTTCTGTGTGCCATGAATCAGAACTGGCGGTACTATTTATGATAGGTTCATAAAAAGGCAGATATAGAAATGAATATATATGTGTGAGCTATTTATTTTTTTGTTCTTATTTTAAAATCCCTAGTTTTGTCTGCTGTATTTGACCAGAAACAATGACCCAGCAGAAACAATGACCACATCTAGCCAAGATCTTGGTTTCGAAATGTTATTCTTTAATTACAAGGAATAGGCTCCTTGGATAAACGGTTGGGACCAGGAACACAAGAGAAGCCTGGAACATCTTGTCATATCAGAAAATAAGCTAAGTGCTCCAAGAGTGAGGAATACATTAAAAAAAGGACATAAGAATTAGCTTGGTGTGACTCTCCCTGGCCAAAACTAAGACATTTTGAGCATTAAGATAAATAATGATAATAGCAAATTATAACTCACTGCATAAAATAAGGATCTATGAGCTGAAGCTGTCATGAATAAATGAGTGAATAAATAATTGGAGTAAAAGAGAAAACTCACCAAGACACTACTTAACATATATAGTTGGAATGATGAAGTTATAACATTGATTAAAGGAAGCTAAAAACTCTTGGATGAAAATTTAATGAAGACAAGATATTTAACATAGTCTTAAAGAATATCTATAAAAATTATGATTAATTTCAAAGGGGAAAATAGACTTGATTATAAAGAAAATTAATGGAAACCACAGTAACCAGCCAAAGTTAATAAAAACTAAATATTCAGACAAACTTACATCATATGCCTCTTGATATGATGCACTGAGAGTGACATAACCTTAGGTATGTGCTTTCCCTGCCAAAAATGCATAGCTTGACTTTAATACGAGAGAGAGAGACAGAGAGAAAATGAATAAACAATAAAGCAAGGGTAGAATGTTAGCAAGTGGCTAATGTAGATAAAGATTATACAAGAACTCATTGTTATGTTGCAATTTTTTTGTAAGTGTGAAATCTTATGAAAATAAGTTACAAGGTACATGTTAGCCTTTGTTTTTATGGAACTTAAGGTCTGGAGGGGTAAGACAAAAAAAGAGAAATAAGTGAATAAACTATACAATTTAAAAAAAAATAAATTTATTTATTTTTTTATTTTTTGGCTGTGTTGGGTCTTCATTGCTGCACACAGTCTTTCACTAGTTGCAGCGAACGAGGGCTACTCTTCATTGCGGTGCCCAGGCTGCTCATTGCGGTGGCTTCTCTTGTTGCAAAGCACAGGCTCTAGGCGCGCGGGCTTCAGTAGTTGTGGCTCATGGGCTCTAGAGCACAGGCTCAGTAGTTGTGCTGTATGGGCTTCGTTGCTCCGAGGCATGTGGGATCTTCCTGGACCAGGGCTCGAACCCGTGTCCCCTGCATTGGCAGGCAGATTCTTAACAACTGCGCCACCAGGGAAGCTGTCCCAAGCTACACAGTTTTAGATGAGGATACTTGCTATGAGAGGGAGGAAAATGAGAGCGATGTCCTAAAAGAAGGATATTGTCCTGAGTTGATATATATCCTTTGAAGGATAATTTGGTCTCTGTACCTGAATGCCAATACATTATGCATAGTTGCTGTTTGATAAAACTTAATTGAATTTAATGACAAAAGCTAGTGTATCCTAATACTCTAGGAAATCATTGAGTTTCGATTGAGCCAGGAAAGCATGTCAGGGTAGCATTATTAAAAAAATAAAATAAAAAAACAAACAAACAAACAAAAACCACCTGCACTCAGAATGGGTGCTGTACCATAGGAAACCACTCTTTCCCACCTAATTGACTTCCCTGCATATTGACCTAGAAAAAGCACCTCAAGTTTTACAGAAATCATACATTTTGCATAATAATGAAAAATTATGCAGAAACTTTGAGAAAGAAGACCAGGCCATCCCTAGGTGGTATGGGACTCTACTTAAATCAGATTGCATTGTTTACTTTCACTTATTTTTCTAACTGAATAGTTAAAATAAAATGACCATATAAGAATCTGGTATTGGAAAATATATTATCATCCAGTTTAACTTGCCATCTGTTGGTTAAAATATAATAGAGGGAAATGGGAGATGATGCTTAGAAAACATTGCATATAATTACATATATAAATAGATGTTTAGGTATGTAATAGAAATAAATATAGAAATAAAATATAAAATATGATAAAATCAGGATCTTTTATGTGCACATGTATTGGATCAATTTTATCTTTCAAATTTCCTACAGACTAAAAAATATCAAAAACTATTGAAGAACTAAAAAGAACAATGTGAAAAGCACAAACTCTCAAATCCTATCTCTTGTATGTAAGTGGCATTCCTACCATTCCATTGATGAAATTATTGCCAATAATTTCTTCCCCCTCACTTTGTTTTCCTGCTAGGAAAAAAAAAAAAAAACCCTGTGAAAATTGCAGGGGGTGAGAGAGGGTGTTCTTAACAGATATTGTATTTTATTTTAATACTTTACATGATATGGAGGTTAAATTGAGACCCAAGTGTATTAAATGATGAATAAAGTATCATTCGAAAGGTGAAAATGTAGTGTATCACATTTATCAAAACCAGTGACTAGGGTGCTTATTTATTTTATTTTCTACCTATTCAACATCATGAAATAGGAAGCTATGCCAATTTAACATTTTTTATTGATTCTAAATTCCATTGTCTTTCCCTCTATTATTTCTGAGTATTGAAGGATGCAAATATAAATACACATTATGTTATATAAAAAAAGGAAAAGAAAACTATAAAGGAAAAATCATTTAGTGTTTTGGTTTTAGGTCATTTATTTCTCCATGCATGAGGAGAAGTTGAACAATGCTATCTGAAGAGAATATTATCCTGCAATAAAGCAATCAGATTTTTACAAAATCAAGGTATAAATAAATTATAACTAAACCACAGCTACTCTAAAATCCACTTTTTGTAATTCCTTTTTAAGTGTCTGCTGGTGGAATTATGACAAAGTTTCACAGGCTTTCACCTAAAGTATTTAAGATTTGGAAATTTTATTCAATATAAGACAGCAAATGCAGATATAGAATATAATTCAGATACAAATTGTTGTTCTATAAAACTAATGAAATCCATTGCATTGTTAACTTTAAGAACTTCATTTTTACCTAAAAAAATCTCCTTCTCTACTAAAGGACAGCAGAAGGAAAGATTAATCCTAAGTCCAGTTAGAGTAAAAAGAATAAACTGCAATATGTTACCAGCATTTCTCAACTTCTTGAGGCTGTTTCCTATAGCCCTTTGTTTACAATTTTTAATTAAATTTTTTTTATTTAATTGCAAATATTTTTACATGGTTTGAAATATAAACTAAACTTCATCTGGAAAAGTAAAATCCTTCTGTTTTTTACATATTAAATTTATTATCATCATAGTAAATGGGATTTGGATATAGATATTGCCAATTAGCGAAAACATTTTGTTAGGCTGGGGATGAGAAATGATGTGGGAACCTCTTCCGGCAAAGATAACTTCAGAGTTCTCCTGGACACAAATAGTGTGCCCAGGTGACCATGTCTTAATAAGTAAAGTGGATTCGATTTGCCGAGCCTGCTAGCTCCATCTTTGCTTTCCTTCAAGGAGCTGTGACAGACAGCACACGGCCTGTGGGGGATTGTTCGTACCTTCCCATTGGTGATATCTGTCATTGCATCTTGTTCCTGTTCCCTGGCTTGACAGGAATTCTGCTTCAGGGTTGAGAATGGTTGGGAACCCAGCCCATTTATGCCTGTCAGCCTTGTTGACAGGTAGACACTGGAGCTGCCCTCTTCAGTGTCATCTAGCTCAGCTTCTAGGCACACCAGAATAGGGGTGTTCTTTTCCACTTAACAAAGAGGAGCCCATGACACAGAACTGTGACACCTTAACTACCGCCACTCAATTCTGGTTTTTTGCTTCAACAGATTGTCCCTCCAACCACTCCTGGCTTAGCTCAGCACTTAACCAGCATGCAAATCTAAATTAATCCTCTTGATTCAATACTGAGCATTTCATCGTACACCAGACAGATACATACCCATGGCTAAAAGAGTCCTCCCAAACTCATCCCATTACTAAACTCCTGTATTAGTCAGTTTGGACTTCTACAACAAAATAGCATAGACTGGATGGCTTATACAAGAAACACATTTCTCAGAGCTCTGGAGGCTGGGAAGTCTAAGATCAAGGTGCCAGCTGATTCAGCTCCTGTTAAGAGTTCTCTTCCTGATTTGCAGGTGGCCACCTTTTTGCTGTATCCTCACTTGATAAAGAAAGAAAGGCACTAATCTCTTCCTTTTCTTATAAAGACACGAATTCCATCCTCATGACCTCATCTAACCTTAATTACCTTCCAAATTATAATAGTGCAGATTGGGGTTCCAACTTATGAATTTGGCGGGGGACATATAAACATTCAGTCCATAAAACCCCATGCCTTATCTTAAACTATTCATCTCTTAAATACTGACCTTAGTGTTTAACATATCTAATATTTTATGTAAGGATATTAATTGTTGGATCATAGCAATTCAATTCACTTCCTGTAAAATGAGCTATTATCTTATCTGAGTTCAGTAGCATAAGCAGCATTTTAAAAAAATCCTCAGTTATAAATGTTGTGGCAGAGTTGATTATTCTCTAGTTTGTAATCACCTTTGCAATGTGTATATTATAATACAGCCTTTCTTATAGTAAGTTTGCATGTTGTTTACATATCAATTTCCCTATTACACTGGGAGCTACTTGAAAGCAAAAAACAAGTTACTAATCTTGGACCACTGCATTTATGATAATTTATGGAACATAGTAGACACCCAGTAAATGTTTTTAGAGTGTTGAATGAATGTACAGATTATCAAATACATAATGTGCGAAAAAGAAAAATATGGAACTTATAATACATTTATCATTTAATTATATAAATGGTAATTATGGTTTTGTAAAATTTATATTAACATTTGGACAAAGACTGAAAGGACAGCAGGGAAAATGAGAACAGTGTGATTTGTTGGAGATGGTAAAAATGAGTTTTCCTAAGTTTTGGTTTCTATTCATATGATTATTATATTATTTTGGGAATAAGCAATACATAAGAGAAGGGATATGAGTATTACATGCGATGCAGTGAGTTCCATGTCTATATTATATAGCTGTTTCTGTTTCCCCAAGTTCAGTTGGGTGTGATTTTCCCCATGTTTACTCCAGCCAATGAAATTATAACTACCTAAAGGACATATGAATATTCTGTTTATAATAAATATTTACAACGACAGACGGTGGATTTTAAAACATTATGCTTGGGCTTCCCTGGTGGCGCAGTGGTTGAGAATCTGCCTGCCAATGCAGGGGACACGGGTTCGAGCCCTGGTCTGGGAAGATCCCACATGCCGCGGAGCAACTAAGCCCGTGAGCCACAACTACTGAGCCTGCGCGTCTGGAGCCTGTGCTCCGCAACGGGAGAGGCCGCGACAGTGACAGGCCCGCGCACCGCGATGAAGAGTGGCCCCCGCTCGCCACAATTAGAGAAAGCCCTCGCACAGAAACAAAGACCCAAAACAGCCAAAAATAAAAATAAAAACAAAAAAAACAAAAAAAACATTATGCTTTTCTGAGTATATACATAATTTTAAAATTAAATTTAGAAGTTCTACAACATTTACCTATAAATATATATACATTGTATATTTTGCAATGTTGTGGCTTAAAATTAAGTATCTTTATGTTTAAAGATATATGCTTGATAGGATTTCACCTTAATGTAATACACGGAAGCATTTATTTTTAAAACTATATACATTTCTTAGAATTATTTTACATAATCCTAATATGTAATATTCAATAAATCAAATAACTACAAAAAGCTCTCATTATTGAAAGGTTTTACTTGGCCTACTGAAACTGTGACAACTATTCTATTTTGAGAGCTGCACTGGGGAAGGAGGAGGGTGGGACATAGGAAAAAATCAGGTAACAGATACAAAATTATAATTCAGCAATGACATGCATACCCATGGGTCCTAACATTAAATACATCCTGTGGCAAGCAAGTAAAATTTTTTCTTTCAAGGGTCCTATGTTTTAACTCAATTAGTATTATATTTAAGAAGAATGAAACTATTGATTTGCTTGTAGAGAAGCATATGATTGATAATATATGCTAATATTTTACTAAATATTAAGATCTAGTATAATGACATATGTTATTCTAATCCCTTAGCGCTCCTGTAGGTAAATACAATCCTACATTTATTTTTGAGGTAAGAATTATGTGAACAGAATCTCCTCCAAATAATGTAACTCTGTGAATAAAAGTACAATAGAATGAAGTATTAGACTTTTTAATCCAAACACTCAGGTTTTATAGTAGTATCCTTCTCCCTCACATCTTATAATGACTTTTTATTTGCTATTGCAGGATATGTATTTTAGCATTAAAATTAAAATAGGCATATTTTATATATGATATATAATTATATAACATATAACATAATATCTATTAATATACTATGTACTATATAACAAATGTATATATAGCATTAAAGTTAAATATTTGAGCATTCAAAATTACAGCTAATTGATGTCCATTTATAAATTTTTAGTTCTTTAATAAACAGTGTTAAATAATAATAAATTGTGGCAAAAAAGAATATTGTCTTCTTTACCCTTTTTCAACACCATTGATAATTTCAAAATCCCACTGAGCCACTCTCAAGCTATCATTATTTCAACAATCAGAAGGGCAATTACAGTTTAATAACAGTTTTGATCAATTGCCTGATAAAGTAATAGGGGATTACAATAAATGTGCATGCACATTGATAAATTTTCTCAGGCTCCCCAGCTCCTACTTCACAGAGATTGCGAAGTATCAACTCTGGCACCACAAGATGTGCTTGGAGTGATTTCATGGCTCTGTCCCAATAGCAGCTATCATACTGCACAGGGATTACCACGCCAGTGAGACTAAAAACAAACACTTAAAATGATTGGCGTGCTCAGCCCAGAAAGTAGTGAATGAACGTTCATGATTATTCACTGGAATCCAGAAACAACATAGTATAGAAATTTTAACTTCTTTGTGTGAGAAATATATATATGAGACAAAATAGTGCATAACACATATAAATCTGCTAAAACAAAAAGAAATATTGTCTTAATTTCTTTTTTCTTCTATGATCTTAGCATTGTTTGAATTTCATGTCAATTTCTTGAAATACATACTTATCAGTTAATCAGTGACTAAGTAGATATTCAGTATTAGTTCATTCAATTATATTTTATTGAGTACCAAGCACTGTTTTAGCTATTGAACAGTTACTTGGTAATGAAAAATCAAGAAACAGACAATCCTTTCTGTTATGAACCTTATAATAAACCATAAGTAAATAGAAATAAAAAGAATCCTATAATATGTCAGGGTTTGATTAGTCTGTAAAGACAATGAAACAAGAAAAAAAGGGCAAAAAGAGTGACCCAATGGGGGTGTGCTGTTTTATAAAAGATAGTCAGGAAAGACCTCTTTGGTAAGGTGATATAGAGCAGAAACCTGAAGAATGTGATATTAGCCAAGTGTATATCGAGGGGAAGAAAAATAGCAATAAATCCAGTGTGACTTGAGCAGGATGAGTGGGAGTGAGGGAGAAGGGGTAGTAAGGAGCCAAATGACTTAGGGTTTTGTAGGTCAGGATAAGAACACTGAGTTTTACTTTAAATGAGATGAGAAATCATGGGAGGTTTTAAATTCAAAAACTGACTTTCATTTTTAAAAGACTGTTCTGGCATTGGTGTGGGGAAATTACAATAGGTAAAATTGCAGCATGGAGACAAGTTAATATTCTATTCCAATAATTCAAGCAAAATATGATAATGGTTTAATCCAGATTGGTAATAGTGTTTGGCATGCCTATTAGATAGCCCAAAGGAGAGGATGAATAGGCAGTTAGCTTTGTTGCTGAAAATTCTGGAGTTTGCAACAGAGGCCCATTCTGGAGGTGTAAATCTGGAAGATTTTAGAGTAGAGACCATGTCTTAATTTGAGTTGGGACAAAAGCAAATTATTTGCAGCAATTCATTTATGAGGGGTCCTCTGGAAGTAGAGGTAGCAGTAAGAACGCAGGCACAGTGAGACAGAGAAAGAGAAAACTCCAGAGTAAATGTGCATTATTGAGGTTTACGTTGCAAGTGTTGGAAGTTTGATTCTACAAGAATCTCTGGAGAAGAGATTTTCTTTTTTCTTTTGCCCTACCCAGGTACGTGGGGAGTTTCTTGCCTTTTGGGAAGTCTGAGGTCTTCTGCCAGCGTTCAGTAGGTGTTCTGTAGGAGTTGTTCCACATGTAGATGTATTTCTGATGTACTTGTGGGGAGGAAGGTGATCTCCACGTCTCACTCCTCCGCCATCTTGAAGGTCTCCAATAAATCTTGCTAGGTCCTCTGGTCTGTATATTCTCCTTTTCTCCAAAACCTATCACCAATTGGGCATCTGTGTAAAGGAACACTGTGCATTCGGTTCTGGAGGCGTGGATTTCACGGCTACCCCACGGGCAGCCCTTTGACCACAGCTGGCGGACCCCACACGCTGAGATGTATTCTACTTGTTGATCTTTTAAAGAGAATAAATTATTCCACACACTCTCCCCCTGACTCGTCAGTTCTTCCCAAGAGGCAATACATCATGACTATGAGCCACTAATTAATACCTCTACAACACAGATTGATGCGCCATTGCAACTTCTCTGAAAGTATGCTAAGTCTCGGATCTGAATTGTCATTAGTCATAAAAATACTGACATGACGATTAAGTTTAACTAGGTAATTCTATCTCAATTTAAGTTTCTGGTAACAAGCCGAATGCAGAACCCATGTATTTATTTAGCTGCAATCATGAATACAAGAACCGTATTAAAAATTTTTATGCTATTGAAGTGGTTTCTAACACTCAGCTGGTGAGGTCATCAGCTCATGACAAATGATTACATCACTTATTTATATGTTTGTCAAAGTCATACATCACCTTTCCCCGGGGAAGCTCACTGTACTTCCTCATAAACCAAAATTAGATTCTACTCTATTATACACACAAAAATTGAAAAGGAGAGAAGGAAAGGCAGATGCATTAGCAGAGAATGCAATAGTAAATAGTCACTAAGTCGTCTTCTGACCAGAGGACAAGTGACTAAAGAAATATGTCACAGTAGTAATGTATGTAGCATGTCCTTTCAGAGAAATAAGATATTTATCTAATTTTCACAAATGCTTTGTCCTTTGATAGAATATTTTGTTGTGATTGTTTTGCTTTCTACTCAGCATATAGTTTCACAAGACTCTGTTGAATATTTGGTGGTGATGATGATTTGAAGTGAAGGTAGTAAACTTTCTCTCACCCTCAAGAATATCTAACAGGAGCTGTGCCCTAGTCCTCTGAGGAGGGATCTCTTTTTAAATCCTATGTTTCTTTGGAGAAAAAGTTGGTGAGTAGATGTGCTAAATTATGAAACTTTTTATTGGCCAGACCCTAGTGAAATCACTTTTGGTTCTTAAAGTAGAATTGTTTTCATTTTTTTAAGGTAACAAAGCTGTTAGAACACTGAAAAAATATCCCTGGGTTCACAAGTACCATATCATAATCAGTGCAAACTATTACATTTAAAAACCTAAGCAAATTCCTAGATTGAATCTAGGCTAACAACCAGAGTAGAGTCAGGGATGAAAAGTGCAAGGATGACTGGACCATGATGACTTTGGCACAGTAAAATGATCATTTGAGGTATATTTTATTGGAGCAGTAACAGGGGCCATTATGCCCAGGATCTGTTAATTCCACTCTATAGATTCTAAAGCAAAGCGAGGGCTAGTACAGACTGGATCTGTGTTGTTCATCTGTGGTTCTGTCCTGATTAGCGCAGTGTCTGGCATATCAAAGAATAAACAATTAAACACATTTTTAGAAATGTCTTCCAAAATAAAATATGAAATGAATTTCTTCATGTCAATAATATGCTTAACTCTTTTATCCATCTGTTTCACTTTTTCTTAAAAGAAATTAGAGATGATATATAATATTTAGTTATTTCTTGAGTATCCCAAGCTAGTACTTCATATGAAAGATTTAAAAGTTTTAGCTCTTCAATAATTCTTTCAAATCATTTCAAAGGATTTGAAATTATGAAGAGACTGTGGTAAAATGTGTTAATCACCAGTTCTAAAACTTAGGTTTATGTGTTGACTTTATCACAATCCAGTTGAATGGCAATTATAGCTAGCTTTTGAGAACAGATGTGGATAATTATTTTATTAATAATTGTCTTTTTATTATTGGAGTATAGTTGCTTTACAATGTTGTGTTAGTTTCTGCCGTACAACGAAGTGAATCAGCTATATGTATACCTATATCTCCTCCCTCTTGGACCTCCCTCCCACCCCACCCCCAACCCACCCATCTAGGTCATCACAGAGCACCGAGCTGAGCTCTCTGTGCTATACAGCAGGTTCCCACTAGCTATTTAATGCCATGTTGTAAATGGGACAACCCATCAAACTCTTGAATTTTTTTGTGATTATGCTAAATTTCAGATGGTTGGGTCTGTTTGGTTCTACACATCACTGGGATTATTTTTCATAATGATTCAGTATGGTCTGATTTACATTTAACTTATCTTTTAATTTTATCTTAAGCTTATCTTTTAATTTTAAGAGTCATTATTTTGTTCCTGCTCTTGTGAATCTCCTTTTGGTAGTATTTACAAACTTAGGACTGAAAAAAGAGAGGGAAGATTTTTAAAATATTAGAAAAGAAGCCAGTCACTTGATTTTGTCTCAAAAATGCACTGTATCTTATAAAAATCTGTACAGCTACATAATACCTATTGAAGTGTATAAAATATTAGGTGAGCTTCAAAGTAAAGAAGTATTGTGTCTTATTCTTTAAGTTTAAGAACTTGAAATGTTCAACAATTCTGGTAATATTTCATTAAAATTTATGATGAAAATATAAGACTAACTTTTATTCAGTAAATTAAAAATTTGTAGAAAGGGGTATCTGTTTACAAATGTACATATTTCCCCCTCATTCCCTATCAATGAATGGTTGTTAGCCTACTTTCTTTTTCTGTACCAACTTCCACTTTTTAAATGTCCTTATATGCTATTAGAAAAGCAATATATATACACATACAAAAAACTAAAGAACTTATTACCAACTTCATTATGTCATATATAAGGTTCATGCTGAGTCATATACTTGTATGTTTATGACTGTTATGTATAAGTTAGGAAACATCTTTTGTAATTTACAGGATACATTTTATATTTTTATGTATACTTTTAAAGCGTAGATTGTACAACTAAAAACTGCTGAGTGATTATTTGGGCTTACATGTGATTATATTGGTCTTAATTTAGATAGCAACTTATTAAGCTTGTGTAGCATATTAATTAATGAGAATTCTTACTCTGCTTATTTACAGAGACATTGTAGCATATTTGTAATGCCCAATAATGACATTTTTAGCAGCTCCCAATAAAGCAGTCCAATTAAATTTGGCTTCTAGGAACTGAAGAATTAATTCATTTTATTGTTTACTTGACTCTAAAATCTAATATTACAATGAAACAATTAGTAACTAAAATTAAAATTTTAAATTTTGTGCAATAGAATACAGAATTGCATTAATTGTATTTTAATACTTATAGGATTACAGTTTATTTATTCCCTGATCTTAACTCAATTTAAAAAATATTTTCACAGTGTGCTTTCTTCAACATCATCAAAAAAATTTAAGAATCAACCAATTATTACTTTAAGAGGGAAAATAAATGGAAGAAATAGAGAAAATGATAACAAGCCTATTAATAGTTTCTAATAGTGTTTAAAATGATCAAAATATCTTCACTCTCAGTTGTTGCCTGAGATAATTAGTTTGGTCAAAGACAAAGCATGAACCATATATATGACTTAAAGTTTTCTACCATTCTAATTATCTCAATTATTAATACATACTTTTAAATCTCTTTGTGTTTTTATTGGTGATGCATTATAAAAGATGATGTATGTACTAATCACGTCCTATTCACTCCTGAGGAAGGGATCCCTCACCCTAAAATAATTTCTCCAAAGCCAAAGGAGCTTCTGTAAATGATGCGTCTGTAACATACAGTATAGACATAGGAAAAGACAATTATATCAGCAGCTTCCTGAGAGAATATCCGTACATACTACTCAAGCATTTCTAATACTTACACACACATTTGAAACAAATAATTATAATCTTGCAAAGACTGGCTAATCGCCAAATAAATTACAAAACATGAGTGCACTACTAATAATGGAAGAGAATGAGAGAATTTGCATCTTCTTTAAAATTTTTCTCAATCATTACATGCACAATATTCTTTATGGCTAAACTTGATTTGTAATTTATTTTATTCATTTGATAAAATTATTTAACATTGTTTCCAAAGCCTCACTTTATATTTTTTGACAATATACTTGGACATTTTCCTTCCTGCTGATGACCACAATCATTGGAGACCTGAGTGCTACAGAATATCATTTTTGATAGTACTAAGATATTATATAGAAAATGTGGGTTAAAGCAATATTTCTGACCATGAACTTTGATTATCTGTGAATTGTCTGTTTGAGAGTATGAGATAGATTTTCTAAGCTTTTTCTATTACAGTACATAAGACTCAGACTTTCATCTCAGACACCTGAAGTAAAGAATTGCTATATACCACATGACTCAAAAGGAAAAAAAAAGGTTTTTTCCTCATTGAGGTCAAAATATTATTAAAGACACCTACATGAGTACCTATGATTGCTTTTCTGCCTGCTCCCAAGAAACCAAGCAAGATAAATACTTTCTTAATGCCAATGCGTCAAACATCCAGATCTCAGGGTATTCGTTTGTTTTTGTTTAATATAACATAAGATAGATTTATATAAAATTACATATATGAACAGTGCTTCTATTAAAGCCAGGACTCAAATTTTTATTGTAAAATAAAAATGTAGCTCTGAATATAATGTTTTGCTTAGAGATAGTAAAAAATTGTCAAAATGGCAAATTTTATATTTCTAAAACCATTGCAAATTTATTTGCAGTTTAAAATTTTAGAATAGATGTTTAATTTCAAAGTACAACTTCAATAATCTGCATTTATCAGATAACATGAATAAATGAATGCTTATTTGGAAATACTACAATCCTATATAAAATGTTGTATCTTTAATCTAATTTCCCTGTCTGATCAGAATTTAAATTATATATTGAGCTTTCAACACATTTAAAATATATGTGTATACATTACTATATATGCTAATTTTATATTACTATATGCTAATTATACATATATATTAGTAATAACGATGCAATTCAACCAAGGATATAGAGAAAAATAGGAAGAGTATGATATGAAACCATGTCCGTGAAAGCATGTGACTATTTATACGAATCTTTTCAGTTTAAATTCACAAAATTATTGAAATTCACTATACTTGTTTAATTTTAAACAATATGAGATCTTTTTAATACTGTATACTATATTCCCCAAATATGTATTTAAATTAATCATTCTGCAACATTTGCAATATTTATTTTCTTTACAAAGCCTGACATTAAACATGGATAAATAAGGAAGTTCTATTCTTAATGGATTTAGGATCTTTTGGGTGAGACTGAACACACAATTTAAGAGATTAAAACCTGCTTAAGGAACAGCATATAAACAAGGTATTTTCTTTCAAATTAAATACCTTAATGGTGAGTCAATTCCATGGTAATGAGTTTCCTTATTATGGTTTAGTTAATCAGGGTAAATTTAGTTTTGAAATTTGTAATATAACTCCTAACTGCTTATGAGAAGAAATTGTTCATTTTCTACTTAAAACAGACTATTTTGAAAGGCCATGTCTTAGTCACTATTGCCCCAATTATCAAACGTGCCAAGCAACTCCAAATCTCAGTAATCTACAACAACCAGGGGGCTTCCAAGACCGCACGTGGCCCGAATGGCTCTGGTTAGGCTGAATTTCATCTTGTATGCAGGCTTCTAGTTTGGGGTCCATGTTTCCACAATTTCCTTGGAGCAGCAGATAATAACAGCAGATTCTTCTCTTCACAGATCATAGCAGAACAAGCAGATAAGCAGAAGCACGCAAACACTTTTAATGCCTTGGCCAAACTGACAAAGTGTGCCTTCTGTCCAAATCCCACTGACAAAATGGAAATATGACAAAGTAGAGCCTGCCGTGCCCAGCAGACTGGGAGGGAGCACACTAGACACAGACAGCCTGGGAGTTCAGTTTGTTCCTCAACTTCGCTAGCACGTTGCCAGAATTTCTCAGAAGTATTGTAAGGAACTTTTCTGAGGCTAGAGTTTCTGCAAAGAGATCAAGAATCTTGGTAATTAGGATGATGGAAGAAATTGATTGATTGGGAAGGGCCATTTTATATTTACAGAATTCTACAGTTGCAGGAAAATGTTATGCTATACGTATAGAATTTCATAATTATGTTTCTTAACCCTCTTTTTATTCTGGAACTTTTTTTAGAGTTGATGCCTCACACATTGTATATGTTCCATTCCAAGAAATGTGAAGGCAGTCACAGAACAAATTGTTAGAGGTTGGGAATTGTGATGGTTAATTTGATGTGTGGGCTTGACTGGCCATAGCATGCCTGGAATAAACATTATTTCTGGGTGTGTCTGTGCAGGTGCTTCTGGATGAGATTAGCATTTGAATCAGTGGATTTAGTAAAGCAGAGTGCCCGCCTCAATGCAGGTGGGCATCATCCAATCCATTGAAAGCCTGAATAGAATAAAAAGCAGAGGGAGGAGGAATTTGCTCCCTTTTTTCCCCAAGTACTTGATTTGGGACATCTTCTCTGGCCTCAGACTGGGATTTACACTATTCTTCCCTGCTTCTCAGGCCTTCACACTTGGACTGGATTACATCACTGGCTGTCCTGCGTCTCCAGCTTGCAAACAGCAGATCATGGGACTTCTCAGCCTCTATAATCGTATGAGCCAATTCCTAAAAATATATATATATATTTACATCTACTTGTCAGTCTATCGATCTATCTATCTATCTATCTATCTATCTATCTATCTATCTATCTATCTATCTATCTACCTGTCTATCTTTTATTGGTTCTGTTTCTCTGGAGAACCCTGACTAAAACAGGAATGATTTAAAATGTCTTCCCTATGACTATGTTAGAAATAATATTTTACTTCTCTATTAAGAGAGACAATATTTAAGACAAATTCCAATATTTCTAACAGAGAATTTTAACTTTTTTTTTGTCTCATGTATCAATAGCTGGACACACACAAACATACACCTACATGCACGAACACAAAAGCCTACAATTCTGATAGAAGTTCTAGAGTCAGTTAAATGAAATATTTTACAAGGAAATGACAGAAGACCCCTGCTAGATTAAGCCAAATTAATAATAATTACAGGTTTGTAATAAAGTTGCCAAGTGCTGTATCTAGGATTTAATAATCTCTACATTTTTCAGTATATTTTAATAATTTAAATATAATTACTAGAAAATGTCTTTTTAAACTTTTTTTAAAGCTAATGTTTTAGTTCTTGATAGGGGAAAATAATATATAAAGAAATGACTCTTTTTGATTAACCACGTCAGTGAGAAATGGATTATTCAAGTTGTAAGCACAGTGTCTAACAGAAAATAGTTTCTGGAGCATTAAAGTGCCATCCATGGACATATATACACTACCAAGTGTAAAACAGACAGCTAGTGGGAAGCAGCCACATAGCACAGAGAGATCAGCTTGGTGCTTTGTGACCACCTAGAGGGGTGGTATAGGGAGGGTGGGAGGAAGATGCAGGAGGGAGGGGATATGGGGATATATGTATACGTATAGCTGATTCACTTGGTTATACAGCAGCAACTAAAACAACAATGTAAAGCAATTATACTCCAATAAAGATGTTAAGAATATAAAGTGCCATCCACTGGCCTTGGTTGTTTAATATTTGTTTCTCTGAAAAGTGGCTACAATATTAACATACATACCATCTA
The DNA here is from genome assembly GCF_028564815.1 of Eubalaena glacialis. NCBI lineage: Eukaryota > Metazoa > Chordata > Mammalia > Artiodactyla > Balaenidae > Eubalaena > Eubalaena glacialis. The sequence goes on along the minus strand of NC_083723.1, from coordinate 102,665,286 downwards.
CAAATAAGTAAAAGGATAGAGAAAATGGAAAAATAACCAAATAGCAAAATTGTTATATGGGTTTTCCAGTGAACAGTCAAGAAATGTTTTGCATTATTTAGCATTATCTACAGACATCTGATTTTGTCCATGCTTTTATCTGAAGAAGAAATTTCTTTACACTCAGGTCAAATGGTCTGATAAATGGCAAACCCACTGTAATACTGTTACCAGCTGTAACAAACTTCAGAAAGATTTAATTGCTTGAAAATATCTGATGAAAAAATACAGGACACCAAAACGTCCAATGTGAAATTAAATGGCAGTTACCTAACATTTGGGATTTGAGGGGGCCTCCCCTCTGGGATGTTTGTGCAGCCAAGAAGCTTAGGGATATTGCCATCCAGTAAAGTTTCTTGGTTGGTAGAAAGCTCCCTAGTGAGTTAACTGGAAGGATAAGTGTGCATACTTATCACCTACATTAATGCTATATTGCTGCTGACCTACATGCAATCTGAACTAGCATACATGACAGGTCAGAAATGGAAACTTTCTGATACTCTAATTTTAAAAGAGAAGAAAGGAGAAGTATAAAGTAAACTATTTGGTTTATGGTCAATCACAGGTTTCACATATGTGGAAGTGATTTTTTTAAGTGAAAAACTCTACTCCCTTGCATCAATTTTTATTTTTATTTTCTTCCAAGATCATTAGTCAACACACTGCCAAGGGTGAATTCTGATCTTTGAAGGTCCATTACAGAACCCTCATTTCTGTGAAAATGATTCTAGCTGTAGATCACAGACAGTCAGCTCATGCAAGTAAGACTGCACAAAGAGTTATAGGTGAGGATGCAATTTATATGTTGAAGAGAACATGTGTTTCAACTGAAGCCACAACATTCAATGTTTTCAAAAGCAGAATTACAAATGGCAGCATAAGTGACTGGTCATTTTGACCATTGGCTGGTAATGTCACATTTTCTCATGAAGAGGGGAAAAAAAATCACTCTTCTATAAAATAAAAAATAAATGTGCTTGAAAAGATGCTCAACATCACTAATTATTAGAGAAATGCAAAGCAAAACTACAATGGGGTACCACCTCATACCGGTCAAAATGGCCATCATTCAATAGTCTACAAATAACAAATGTTGGAGAGGGTGTGGAGGAAAGGGAACCCTCCTACACTGTTGGTGGGAAAGTAAGTTGGTGCAGCCACTATGGAAAACAGTATGGAGGTTCCTCAGAAAACTAAAAATAGAATTACCATGTGATCCAGCAATCGCACTCCTGGGAATATACCCAGACAAAACTATAATTCAAAAAGATACATGCACTCCTGTGTTCATAGCAGCACTATTCACAATAGCCAAAACATGGAAACAACCGAAATGTCCATTGATAGATGAATGGATAAAGAAGATGTGGTACATATATACAATGGAATATTACTCAGCCATAAAAAAAGTAATGGCATTTGCAGCAACATGGATGCAATTAGAGATTATCATACTAAATGAAGTAAGTCAGAAAGAGAAAGACAAACCATATGATTATCACTTATATGTGGAATCTAAAATATGGCACAAATGAACCTATCTACAAAACAGAAACAGACTCAGACATAGAGAACAGACTTTGGTTGCCAAGGCGGGTGGGAGGGAGGGGGATGGACTGGGAGTTTGGGGTTGGTAGATGCAAACTATTACATTTAGAATGAATAAACAACAAGGTCCTACTGTATAGCACAGGGAACTATAGTCAATATCCTGTGATATTGGAATGGAAAAGAATATAAAAAAATGAATGTCTATATGTGTATAACTGAGTCTCTTTGCTGTACAGCAGAGATTGGCACAGCACTGTAAATCAGCTATAGTTCAATAAAAAAAATTGAAGAAAGTAAAAATAATAATGATAATAATAATATAACATGTATCTAGTAAAAAAACGTGCTAAAGATGAACAAGCAATGGAAGATTAGGACACAGGTATAATAACTTGAAGTAATTCATTTAATTCTATAGTTGTTTAATACTGCATGCCTTACACTTTTTTAGGTACGAAAGACTTAAAAGAGCAGGCTAGTTTATAATAACTTGTGTACAGTTTAAATATAAAGAATATAAAATTTATTTGAAATTATATTTTTAATGAATTTGAGGTAGTTTCTAGTATCTGGCTACCCTGTCTCAAATATTGGTGATTTGATTAATTAATGGCACATAATAAATTATATATTGTGCTTATTATCTCTTTGGTCTGCTAATTTTTCTTGTAAACCATTTGCTCGGTTTTTAAAGTTCTCTATAAGCCTAATTAGCATTTTACTTTACCAATTAATGAGTATAGTCTAGAGGTAAAATTAGTTAATACTAGCTATGAACATTAAAAAATTAGTTTGGAGGAAGGGAGAAAATTATTTGGTAAAAACAACATGGCGAATTTCTCTTATTAGGAAAATCTCATCAAGTGAATTTTGTTTCAATTGGATCCTCATTTCAACTGCCTAATGTTAAAGAGAAAATTCCCAATGTTGAAATATAACTGTTGGATTTTTACTGATTTGTAAATAGAACATTTAATGATGTTTTATAGTTAGCAATTGATCTGTGTCATATTTTGAAATGCACTGTGCTGGTATAAAAGTATATCACTTTGATAACTAAATAAAAACATTTTTTTTTTATTCAGGTATTAGAACAAGAAAGAAATCTCTTTCCTCATCCCTCAAGACATTTTCCTTTTTATAATGCTAAATCAGGATTTCACAAACTCAGCCCTATTGACATTTGGGATTGGATAATTATTTGTTATGGGGGCTCTCCTGTACATTATAGGATGTTTAGTAGCATGCCTGGATTTCATCTTCTAGATGCCAGTAGCACCCATGCAAACTCCACAGTGACGACAATCCAAAATGTCTCTGGACAAAACCAAATATTCCATGGGAAGACAAAATTACCCAAAGTTGAGAACCACCTTGTTAAAATGATAACATTTTATTGAGGAGACATTCAATAAGGATATATTAGTAAGCCTTTTGCTAAGTAAATTTAACTGAATATTAAATGGCTATCAAGATAGATTCTACATTTAGTAAGCAAATGAGAAACATTATTAAATCTGCATATGGAATATGTTTGTGCCCTGTGTCTGACTTGTGAATTTTGAAAAAAAAGATGCAGAGATCAGAATTAGCTTCATATTGACTGCATATTTTTAAAGGGTAAACATGACATGCAAAGTTCGAATATCAAAACATAAGACAAACTCACTAGTTACATGTCTTTCATTTCAACATGATAATTGGAGGACAGTAAAATTAAGAGGAGGACTGTGAGAGCAGGGTCATGATTTTTTTTTTCTCGAAGTCTCTCCTTCTAAGTTGGATTTTGATTCTGATATTACACTCTTTCCAATCATCCATATATTCTTCTAAAATTTGCCATATGATGATTATCATATTTAAATTACCCTGGGATTAATAAGTATTGGAAAAGGGATGCCTGGTAGCCATTAAATCTAATGCATTGGAAAGGAATATTATGTCATTATTGGGAGAGAACACCAAAATTTACATACATATATACAAGTGGGTACACACACACACACACACACACACATATATATATACACATATATATTGTTTTAAGAAATAGTGAGCTCATTACTAAGCAAAATATAAAACATAACAGATAGTGAGAAACTATCTATATAGGTAGCATTTATCTATATATGTAGCATCTAGCTATAAATAGAAAATAAAATTCAGGGAACTGTATGATAATTAAATGTTCTTCCTTTTTAATTACGAAAGATAAATTATCTTGTTGGCTTTCTACTTTGGTTTCATTACTAAGATGATTATTTAACTAGTCACTTTATGTTCACTAAATACAATAGATCAAAACTATTTAGTTGGGAGTTATTAAAAATCATCTAGTCTGACCCCTCACTTTATAGATGGGAAAACCTTATCCAGAAAAGTTAACTTAACAAAATCTCTGGTTAGCTAATGTCTTATTATAGGTTCATAGCTCTATAATAGCACAATTTACGAATCTGAAATAGCAGCCAGAGGACAAGTCACTGAGTAAAGTTAAATTTAATTATCTTCAAATCAGACATTGAGAATTCATATGTATATGAAACATACACAAGTGAATGTACTGACCACCAGCCCATGCTAGGCACCATGAAGAACAATAAAAGTGACATAGTATGTGGGCAAGGGACATGTGAGACATCTCTTTACCTTCCTCTCGATTTTTCTGCGAACCTAAAACTGCTTGAAAAAAAAATTGTCTTAATAAAAAAAAGTGAAACAGTCAATTACTTTAAAAAGTTACAATAAAACAAGTAAGTGTAACTAGAATCAGAGGCAAACATGTAGTAAGTAGTTCTAATAGAGCTTCAAAGCACAAGCTATGTTGAGAGAAAGAAAATTCATGTCCTGTTGAGCTGAAAGGAACCAATGCCCCAGCCTAAAATGTTAGGAAGGATTTCAAAAGTGGAGGGGTGGTTATGGAAGAGAGGAATTCAGTGCAGGAAAAACTACTGAAATACAGTTCTAATCCTTAATTATTCTATGATCATAGGAATTTATTAATTACAGTGAATAAATTATCAGGTGTCACAAACTCTGTAGAGGACTAGCACAGAAATGGAATCTACACCTAGTATTTTAAAATAGCAATAGCTACAATTTTATGAGAACCTACCATGGGGCAGACGCTGTTCAAAGGTTACTGATGTGTAACAAACCACCTGCCAACAAAAATAATCTTTCATTTTAATGGTGCTGTGGGTTTACTGGGTCCAGCTGGGTGGTTCTTGTGCTCTATGCAGTATCAGCTGTGACTGCAGTCACCTGGATGCTCAACTTAGCTCCAACATCCAAGATGATTTCTCATATGGCTGACAACTAGTTGGTGTTGGCTGTAGGCTGGAAGCTCAGCTGCAGCCATGGAGCAGAGCACTGGGTTCTCCTTCACAGGGCCTCTCCTAGGGCTCGGGCTTCTAATAGCACAGGGACCACATACTAAGAAGAAACAACCCGAGCATGTAAAAGTGTAAGATTGCTTAAAGCCCAGATTCAGAAGTAACACAGCATCACTTCTGCCACATTCTGTGAGTCAAGGCAATTTCAGGACAGTGTAGAATCCAGAGGAGAGAAAATAGATTCCCCCTTTTGGTTTAAGGAGAGGCAGAAGATTTGTACCCGTCTTTAAGCCAACAATCTTATATGAATCCAGTCAGCCTTCACAACAATTCTGTTAAATACTCAAGAAACTTGAAGCACAGAGAGGTTAATAAACAAATTTTCCAATTATCACGGCAAAGAATTGGCAGAATAGACTAATAAATGGAGATAGTCTGACACAGAGGATAACAAATGGCATTGATATTATGCATATATATTATTAGGAAATAAAATAAAAAATACAAATTATTTTATTTCCTAATAATAAATCAATTTGGTGTTTTCCGATATACTGTATTTACTCTATTTTGTATAATACTCTATTTAATTTGTATTCTAGCCAACAGGAGTCCCAACACTTGGTAATCTTCTTGTTTTATTTATTTTATTTTATTTTATGTTTTATTAAAGTATAGTTGACTTAAAATATTACATTTGTTACAGGTATACAACATAGTAATTTGATGTTTTTACAGATTATACTACATATAGTTATCATAAAATATTGGCAATATTCTCTGTGCTAAACATTACATCCTTGTAACTTATTTATTTTATACTTAATAGCTTGTACCTTTTAATCTCTTTCACCTATTTCACTCTTCTCTCCAATTTTCTTGTCTTAGATATTGTGATGTTTACAGGTCCCAAAATTTAATATTGTCATACTGGTTTAGTGATTTTTCAATGATCAATTGAATACTTACAGTTTTAAATACTAAAATTCCATAACATGAGTAAACAAAAAAGTATCCATTGCAAAATTCTGAAAAAATGTTTTTTATTGTTTTGAAATGCTGTCACTTTTTTATTACACAAAACTGAAATATGCGGGATTTGTGAAAAATACTACAGCTTTCAGGAATTAAATCATGAATTTCAGGATGTTCTGAATTGCATCAACATAAAAAATTAAAACATAAATATGATACCACTGTTTACCACTACATGAGATTTTTAAAAAAATTTTAATTTAATTTTATTTTTTTATACAGCAGGTTCTTATTACTCATCAATTTTATACACATCAGTGTATACATGTCAATCCCAATCGCCCAATACATCCCACCACCACCCCCACCCCCCACGGCGTTCCCCCCTTGGTGTCCATACGTTTGTTCTCTACATCTGTGTCTCAGTTTCTGCCCTGCAAACCGATTCATCTGTACCATTTTTCTAGGTTCCACATATATGCATTAATATACGATATTTGTTTCTCTCTTTCTAACTTACTTTACTCTGTATGACAGTCTCTAGATCCATCCACGTCTCAACAAATGACCCAATTTAGTTCCTTTTTATGGCTGAGTAATATTCCATTGTATATATGTACCACATCTTCTTTATCCATTCATCTGTCCATGGGCATTTAGGTTGCTTCCATGAGCTGGCTATTGTAAATAGTGCTGCAATGAACATTGGGGTGCATGTGTCTTTTTGAATTGTGGTTTTCTCTGGGCATATGCCCAGTAGTGGGATTGCTGGATCATATGGTAATTCTATTTTTAGTTTTTTAAGGAACCTCCATACTGTTCTCCATAGTGGCTGTATCAGTTTACATTCCCACCAACAGTGCAAGAGGGTTCCCTTTTCTCCACACTCTCTCCAGCATTTGTTGTTTGTAGATTTTCTGATGGAGCACATTCTAACTGGTGTGAGGTGATACCTCATTGTAGTTTTGATTTGCATTTCTCTAATAATTAGTGATGTTGAGCAGCTTTTCATGTGCTTCCTGGCCATCTGTATGTCTTCTTTGGAGAAATGTCTATTTAGATCTTCTGCCCATTTTTGGATTGGGTTGTTTTTTTAATATTGACCTGCATGAGCTGTTTATATATTTTGGAGATTAATCCTTTGTCCATTGATTTGTTTGCAAATATCTTCTCACATTCTGAGGGTTGTCTTTTCGTCTTGTTTATGGTTTCCTTTGCTGTGCAAAAGCTTTTAAGTTTCATCAGGTCACATTTGTTCATTTTCGTTTTTATTTCCATTACTCTAGGAGGTGGATCAAAAAAGATCTTGCTGTGATTTATGTCAAAGAGTGTTCTTCCTATGTTTTCCTCTAAGAGTTTTATAGTGTCCGGTCTTACATTTAGGTCTCTAATCCACTTTGAGTTTATTTTTGTGTATGGTGTTAGGGAGTGTTCTAATTTCATTCTTTTACATGTAGCTGTCCAGTTTTCCCAGCACCGCTTATTGAAGAGACTGTCTTTTCTCCATTGTATATCCTTGCCTCCTTTGTCATAGATTAGTTGACCATAGGTGCATGGGTTTACCTCTGGACTTTCTATCTTGTTCCATTGATCTATGTTTCTGTTTTTGTACCAGTACCATATTGTCTTGATTACTGTAGCTTTGTAGTATACTCTGAAGTCAGGGAGTCTGATTCCTCCAGCTCCGTTTTTTTTCCCTCAAGACTACTTTGGCTATTCAGGGTCTTTTGTGTCTCCACACAAATTTTAAGATTTTTTGTTCTTGTTCCATAAAAAATGACATTGGTAATTTGATAGGGATTGCATTGAATCTGTAGATTGCTTTGGGTAGTATAGTCATTTTCACAATATTGATTCTTCCAACCCAAGAACATGGTATATCTCTCCATCTGTTGGTATCATCTTTAATTTCTTTCATCAGTGTCTTATAGTTTTCTGCATACAGGTCTTTTGTCTCCCTAGGAAGGTTTATTCCTAGGTATTTTATTCTTTTTGTTGCAGTGGTGAATGGGAGTGTTTCCTTAATTTCTCTTTCAGATTTTTCATCATTAGTGTATAGGAATGCAAGAGATTTCTGTGCATTAATTTTGTATCCTGCAACTTTACCAAATTCATTGATTAGCTCTAGTAGTTTTCTGGTGGCATCTTTAGGATTCTCTATGTATAGTATCATGTCATCTGCAAACAGTGACAGTTTTACTTCTTCTTTTCCAATTTGTATTCCTTTTATTTCTTTTCTTCTCTGATTGCCTTGGCTAAGCCTTCCAGAACTATGTTGAATAATAGTGGTGAGAGTGGACATCCTTGTCTTGTTCCTGATCTTAGAGGAAATGCTTTCAGTTTTTCACCATTGAGAATGATGTTTGCTGTGGGTTTGTCGTATATGGCCTTTATTATGTTGAGGTAGCTTCCCTCTATGCCCACTTTCTGGAGAGTTTTTATCATAAATGGCTGTTGAATTTTGTCAAAAGCTTTTTTTCATCTATTGAGATGATCATATGGTTTTTATTCTTCTATTTGTTAATATGGTGTATCACATTGATTGATTTGCATATACTGAAGAATCCTTGCATCTCTGGGATAAATCCCACTTGATCATGGTGTATGATCCTTTTAATGTGTTGTTGGATTCTGTTTGCTAGTATTTCGTTGAGGATTTTTGCATCTATATTCATCAGTGACAGTGGTCTGTAACTTTCTTTTTTTGTAGTATCTTTGTCTGGTTTTGGTATCAGGGTGATGGTGGCCTCATAGAATGAGTTTGGGAGTGTTCCTTCCTCTGCAATTTTTTGGAAGAGTTTGAGAAGGATGGGTGTTACTTCTTCTCTAAATGTTTGATAGAATTCACCTGTGAAGCCATCTGGTCCTGGACTTTTGCTTGTTGGAAGATATTTAATCACAGTTTCAATTTCATTACTTGTGATTGGTCTTTTCATATTTTCTATTTCTTCCTGGTTCAGTCTTGGAAGGTTATACCTTTCTAAGAATTTGTCCATTTCTTCCAGGTTGTCCATTTTATTGGCATAGAGTTGTTGGTAGTAGTCTCTTAGGATGCTTTGTATTTCTGCGGTGTCTGTTGTAACTTCTCCTTTTTCATTTCTAATTTTATTGATTTGAGTCCTCTCCCTCTTTTTCTTGATGAGTCTTGCTAATGGTTTATCAATTTTGTTTATCTTCTCAAAGAACCAGCTTTTAGTTTTATTGATCTTTGCTATTGTTTTCTTTGTTTCTATTTCATTTATTTCTGCTCTGATCTTTATGATTGCTTTCATTCTGCTAACTTTGGGTTTTGTTTGTTCTTCTTTCTCTATTTCCTTTAGGTGTAAGGTTAGATTGTTTATTTGAGATTTTTCTTGTTTCTTGAGATAGGCTTGTATAGCTATAAACTTCCCTCTTAGAACTGCTTTTGCTGCATCCCATTGGTTTTGGATTGTCGTGTTTTCATTGTCATTTGTCTCTAAGTAATTTTGATTTCCTCTTTGATTTCTTCAGTGATCTCTTGGTTATTTAGTAACGTAGTGTTTAGTCTCCATGTGTTTGTGTTTTTTACGTTTTTTCCCCTGTAATTCATTTCTAATCTCATAGCATTGTGGTCAGAAAAGATGCTTGATATCATTTCAATTTTCTTAAATTTACTGAGGCTTGATTTGTGACCCAAGATGTGATCTATCCTGGAGAATGTTCCGTGCACACTTGAGAAGAAAGTGTAATCTGCTGTTTTTGGATGGAATGTCCTATAAATATCAATTAAATCTATCTGGTCTATTGTGTCATTTAAAGCTTCTGTTTCCTTATTTATTTTCATTTTGGATGATCTGTCCATTGATTGGTGTAAGTGAGGTGTTAAAAGTCCCCCACGATTACTGTGTTACTGTCAATTTCCTCTTTTATAGCTGTTAGCAGTTGCCTTATGTATTGAGGTGCTCCTATGTTGGGTGCATATATATTTATAATTGTTATATCTTCTTCTTGGATTGATCCCTTGATCATTATGTAGTGTCCTTCCTTGTCTCTCATAACATCTTTAATTTAAAGTCTATTTTATCTGATATGAGTATTGCTACTCCAGCTTTCTTTTGATTTCCATTTGCATGGAATATCTTTTTCCATCCCCTCAGTTTCAGTCTGTATGTGTCCCTAGGTCTGAAGTGGGTCTCTTGTAGACAGCGTATATATGGGTCTTGTTTTTGTATCCATTCAGTGAGCCTGTATCTTTTGGTTGGAGCATTTAATCCATTCACTTTTAAGGTAATTATCGATATGTATGTTCCTGTGACCATTTTCTTAATTGTTTTGGGTTTGCTTTTGTAGGTCCTTTTCTTCTCTTGTGTTTCCAACTTAGAGAAGTTCCTTTAGCATTTGTTGTAGAACTGGTTTGGTGGTGCTGAATTCTCTTAGCTTTTGCTTGTCTGTAGAGTTTTTTTTTTTAAATTTATTATTATTATTTATTTATTTGTTTATGGCTGTGTTGGGTCTTCATTTCTGTGCGAGGGCTTTCTCTAGTTGCGTCAAGTGGGGGCCACTCTTCATTGCGGTGCGCGGGTCTCTCACTATCGCGGCCTCTCTTGTTGCGAAGCATGGGCTCCAGACGCGCAGGCTCAGTAACTGTGGCTCATGGGCCTAGTCGCTCCGTGGCATGTGGGATCTTCCCAGACCAGGGCTCAAACCCATGTCCCCTGCATTGACAGGCAGACTCTCAACCACTGCGCCACCAGGGAAGCCCCGTCTGTAAAGCTTTTGATTTCTCTATTAAATCTGAAGGAGATCCTTGCTGGGTAGAGTAATCTTGGTTGTAGGTTCTTCCCTTTCATCGCTTTAAGTATATCATGCCACTCCCTTCTGGCTTGTAGAGTTTCTGCTGACAAATCAGCTGTTAACCTTATGGGAATTCCCTTGTATGTTATTTGTCTTTTTTCCCTTGCTGCTTTCAATAATTTTTCTTTGTCTTTAATTTTTGCCAATTTGATTACTATGTGTCTCGGTGTGTTTCTCCTTGGGTTTATCTTGTATGGGACTCTCTGCGCTTCCTGGGCTTGGGTGGATATTTCCTTTCCCATGTTAGGAAAGTTTTCGACTATAATCTCTGCAAATATTTTCTTTGGTCCTTTCTCTCTCTCTTCTCCTTCTGGGACCCCTATAATGTGAATATTGTTGCATTTAATGTTGTCCCAGAGGTCTCTTAGGCTGTCTTCATTTCTTTTCATTCTTTTCTCTTTATTCTGTTCCACGGCAGTGAATTCTACCATTCTGTCTTCCAGGTCACTTATCCGTTCTTCTGCCTCATTTATTCTGCTATTGATTCCTTCTAGTGTAGTTTTCATTTCAGTTATTGTATTGTTCATCTGTGTTTGTTTGCTCTTTAATTCTTCTAGGTCTTTGTTAAACATTTCTTGCATCTTCTCGATCTTTGCCTCCATTCTTTTTCCGAGGTCCTGGATCATCTTCATTATCATTATTCTGAATTCTTTTTCTGGAACGTTGCCTATCTCCACTTCATTTAGTTGTTTTTCTGGGGTTTTATCTTATTCCTTCATCTGGTACATAGCTCTCTGCCTTTTTATCTTGTCTATCTTTCTGTGAATGTGGTTTTTGTTCCACAGGCTGCAGGACTGTAGTTCTTCTTGCTTCTGCTGTCTGCCCTCTGGTGGATGAGGCTATCTAAGAGGCTTGTGCACGTTTCCTGAGGGGAGGGACTGGTCGAGATTATTATTCTTATAGTATTAAAAGTTTATACATTCATTTTATCATCTCCATGTGAACCTTTCTCCAGTACTTTACGTATTATCTCTGTGCAAAGTTTTATCCAGTTTTCATAATTACGGTTAAGATGCCCACAAACTGTGCTCAGTAGGATCCTGGGCATAAGCCTATTAAAGCACGGGATGGTTTTTCACTGTTTATTTGCCTGTTTACACCACTAATATGTGATGTAGGATCTGGATCTTCCTTACTGCTTTATCCCCAGAGAAGTTTTCTTCAGCTATAGGTTTATCAAGTATTTTTCTCATGTTATATCTTTAGCAGACACATTCATTTTCTCTACGTTTATTCTGTTTTCTTCTCTCAGTACTTGTAATATTTTAAAGTATTATACCATAGACTGAATGGTTTAAATAACAGAAACTTACTTTCTCACAATTCTGGAGGCTAGAAATCTGAGATCAAGTTGTTGGCATATTTGGTTTCTTCTGAGGTCTCTCTCCTTGCCTTGTAGATGGCTGTCTTCTCCTCCCTGTGTCTTCATATTTCACCCCTCTGTGTATATCTGCATCCTCATTCTCTCTGATTATAAGGACACCAGTCATAGTAATTAGTGCCCACCCTAATGACCCCATTTTAACTTAATTACCTATTTAAAGACCAAAGACAATCACCTTCTGAGGTACTGGGGGTTAGAACTTCAACATATGAAATTTGGGGGAGGGGGCAGACACAATTCAGCTTACAACAAGTTATATTTGAAATAATTTTTTTATTTTTGAAAAGTACTAAAATTTTCAACCTTAAATTACCATGAATTCTTACTGTCCTTTATTTATCCTTATTTTTAAGGAATAAGGAAAAATTACATACTCTATTATTTACCTAAAGAATGTATTTGCTTTTATTCCAAACATAACAAACAGGGGCAAAAGAATCAATGTGTATTCAAAGCTGAAATATATGAAAGTTAAAGACAAGGCTCAGAATGAATATTTAAGAGTTTTATTGTCCCCCCACCTCCAAAAAAAAAAAAAATGCCCTGCTACTGGCCTGGTTATGAACTAATATAGTGTCTCCTATGTGAGTAGTTTCATCCTATAAGAATTCGCATATCCCCTTTAAGTGCTTATTAAAAAATACAAAAATTTGTAGAATAAACAACTCTGAAAACTCAACAAATTATTACAATTTGAGGTATATAGTAGTATTTAACTTTTAATAGTGTTAGTTTTTATTATCCTTTAAAGATCATTAATAATTTGGGGAAAGTTATTTTTTTCTGAAGAAATCACACCATGCTAACAACAAATACCTCCTTAAAAATTCTTTTCTACAGTAAAGTTAAATTCTATATTATGTTGTGGAGAATGGGCTTCATTTTCAGAATAATTCAACTAAATTAGACTACAGCTGCCACATTCCACTAATATATGATCCTTTATAACATTTATTCCTTTCAAGAATTTCACAGAACTTGAAGACAGGCATGAAGCAAATATTCTTATCTGTATTTTGCAGATAGGTCAACTAGGTTATTGAGATTTGCAAGCTTAGCCTAAAGTAACAGAAGGAATTTTTGAAGTCCTCTATGCCTCTGGAATTGAAACCTTTTTTTTCTTTGCCCCTATTCCTCCCTCACACCAGCAAAACGTCATTTCTTTTGCCAAGTTACCTCAAGGTACACAACACTATGGGACAATATCAAAGCAGCTCAATGCAACAGCTCTGGTTCTACAACGAACTGAAAAATCACCATGGATTGTGTTTGAACGCTATCTGCTAAGGGTTTGAGACATGGTTTTGCTATCTTCACACACCGCATGCCCACCAGAACTTGTTGAATCCATTTCCATTCATAATAACATTTTATAGTGTTTTACAGAGATCTTTGGTGTTTGCATAAATACCGTATCAACCAGCACTTGTCTAAACAGCATGCAGTCAGTTTAAGGAGATTAAGAAGGTATCAAATACACTGCTGTATTGAAGTCAACTTTAAATCTCCCAAAATGGTTCAATGTACATGCATATGCCTGAAAATAAGTTTTCATGAATCTAGTGTATAGTAGTAAGCAAAATATTTGATGGAATGATTTATGTGACCATGTCTTACAAATTCATTCCTCTTTGGTATGAATGTTAATGATGCACTACCTGTCAGTTTCACTATGGTAGTAATGGTTTTGTGAAGTAACATGATTAAGAAACTATTAAAATAATTGAAGTACTGGGCAATGAAGCAATGGCTGGACATTACTAATTATTAGAGTTGACCCAATAGGACCTTCGTGATAGATGTCTTCGTTAATTTCTGTCAAAATCTTTTGTATCACACTGAGTAATTAAACGAGCAACCTTCATATAGGAATAGGAGTACTCCCAATTTTTCTCAGTAATGAGAGCCTAAAGATGGTGGCTCTAATGAAAGGATGTACATGTTGGCGCAATAACACATTCTATTCATTCTTGTCTTCAACTCATTTGGTTCACTTTGCCCTACAAAATTTACTGATGAATACATCACTTTCCTTTTTTACTCGCAAGGTAGCTACTTGTTCATATTCAATCAACCTTGATACAATTTTATTCTTTTTTGCACTAACCTTTTACTAAATTAAGTTTGGGTAAAACAGGAACTTTAAAACCTAAGCTACAAATATAGAGTCAGTGGTAAAAATAAAACACACAGGTAAAGTATACACTGAAATGGAATAGGAGAAATTTCCCCTTTATTTTTAGAAAATAAAGATTAGAAAACTAAAATTTGTTAACCAGTAGAATTTAGTAGAGTTTATTTAAATGTTCCTTGTTTACTGTCAAGAAATAGTTAGAAGTTTTATATGTTAACTCTTAGGCTTGAAGGAATCATATAATCAATTTAATTCCCACCCCCATCCTCTACCTTGTATTGTTGAGTTTAACCAGGTTGTCTCATTTGGTTGTTATGAAGACTGATAGATGTATGTCTACAACAGACTAGCCTCATTAATACATGCATACATAAAGTCCAAATCATGATTTATATTTTAATAAAAGCCATCTTATGGACTTCAAGCTTCTGCTTAAAGATACAGAAACTTAGAGAGAATGGCACAAACTAATGACAATGAAAAGTCCGATAATCTGTATACCACAACTTTTCTTGAGCACATTTGAGGTCATACTGAAAATAACTACCTGTAATTTAAGGGAAGACAGGTGCCATCAAGGAGAGATGGGACAAAAGCACTGACTGACCTAGAGCAGAGCACAGCAGAAGGCAGGGCCAACTTACCGGTGAATGATACAAAATCAAGTACAACATTTAACAAATTGCTAAAATCTGAGAGAAGACTAACATGAAAATGTAGGACGCTTGGGAAAGGCAGACCCAAGTGGTGTCTTTGAAGTTGTCATACCTCCAGCACCAGGAGTGGCTGATAAACCCTAACAAAATTCAAAAGCTTTTTGCATGGATTCACATATCTCAATTCTTATGGTAGTCAAAGAATAACTGCTGTCTCTTAGGTTTCTTATCACCAAAAAAGAGACCTAGACCTTATTGGACTTTTTGCACATTGGAGACTGTACAAACTCTGTGACCAGTGATTTTGCCAATTAGAACCTCCAGTGGAAGATAGCCTCCACTTCGGGGATTTGAACTTGCGGCTTCCCTGACATAACTACCAGGTATCCTCATTGCGAAAAGCAGCTATTGGTTTAATACTGAACATCTGTCCAAACTGTACACCTGACCCATGGAGGACTTGTGAAACTCTCTCATTCTTTGTATACTACAGATAATTCAACCAAAACACACCATAACAATCTGCTTCCTAACTGATTTATTAGGACTAAACTTCATAGATACAGAATGTATCATCCAAATGTTTGCAGGCAAAAAATTTGCCGAATGTTTTACCACAATATAAATTGTCATTTCATTCTTTTTTTCTAGCCACCATTAAAAGATTCCTCTCCATTACACTTCTGCTCTCCAAACAAGTGCTTTTTAACATAATTTTTAACTTTTTATTAAGGTAAGTCCACTTGCATTTATATTTAGTCAGCTTCTGCTAGGTTATACTGCAGTAACAAGTCAAAATATTACAATACAAAGTCTTACAAAAGTTTATCATTTGCTTACAATATATGTCCTTTGTACATCAGTTTGTGGTTTGTTCCTATTGCCTATCGGTCTATTAAGGGCTCTGCTTTATATATTTACACCAGTTCAGGACATGGGATAAAAGACTATTCCAGGCCTGGGCCATGACATCATCATGACAGAGGGAAAAGAGCACAACGTGATAGGTCCTAATGCCACTCCTCAGAAGTGGCCTCAGTAATTTACACACATTGAATTGGTTAAAACGAGTGAAAGGGCCATGCTTAGTTTCAGTCAACTGGAGAAGGAATCTATTAAAGGTCTTTGATCTCAACACTACTGTGAATATAATTAGTACTTCTCATTTTCATGCCATACCCCCCCCAAATGTATATGTTAAAGACTATAAATAAATATTTTAAGAAGTAAATATAGGAAGAGTATAATGTAATACAATCCTTGACTATAAGCAAATAATAGATGGCTTCCATCATTTATCTTCAGCCAAAGACAAACTACATGATATACAAGAGGTTTTAGAATCAGTTTGTCACGCTCCTATGCAGGATGCTCAAATAAGACATTTTAAATAAGATAAGTTACATTACACATTAAAGGGGTTGCTTGAACAAAAGAAACCCTTCACGTCTTATAGATTACAATATAGCATGTAGCAGGACTTGCTAACAACCAATTAGTTTGCTTGCTGGAACCTGATGAGGAAATACTAAAGTGATATTTCCAGAGACTGCATGTATTTCTTCATGATCTCTGGTATAAAGAACCTACTCTACAGAACAGAATGAAATTGGTGCATAAGCACTGAAAGCTAAGACAGAGAGGAGAAATTTTAAAGTGATTTTTCTTTATCTTGCAAGCCAATTATACTGCTCCATTGCCACATTTCTACATTTAAGGTTTAAGGGTAAACTTTATTTGACTATATAAAGCAGCAAATACATGCAAAATTATTGGAAATAGAAATATAAATGAGAAAATGACTCTCAAATCTACTTCTGAAAATATTTAGAAAGCATCTTGTTCATGCAGTACCAAAGTTTTGGTTTGTATGACTGCTTTGATTAAATCACCTTCAGCATTGTAATCATCTTCAGGATTGTAATCTTCAAATCTAGTAAATAAATCTTTACTCAGGGACAAATAGGATCAACCTCACCATCATCAGAAACATATTCTTACACATCCGGCCAAAAGTATACTTTCTCCTCCAGGTGACTTAGTTAAAAGTGAATGTTAAGTCTAGTTGTGCAAAGAAGGAGCAGAGTGAACACGTCAGCAGTATCACAACCGACAGTGCTGATAAATTACTCAGCCTGCAGTATAATGCTAAACCTTTATAAACAGCCTATGACATTTAAAATATATAATTGTAAAACTAAATTAAAATGTTGATAAAATTCTAGGTTATTTCATTATCTTCAGCCTATAATGGTGATATTTATCTTTCAATAAATATTGATTTTAACACTTGCCATTCAGCATGTAGCTAAACTCTATACTTGATGAATCTCCATAAAATTCTAACACGATTCACTGCATGTTTATAATTGGTATACATGTACAACTAGTTTTGCTCTCAGTGCCTTTTTTTAACCCCTTCTTATTTAATTAACAAGAGTACCTATAAGCAAGTCAGCCATATGCTACACCTGTCACTCCCTCGCATAATTTTGGTCTTATTTTATCCCTTACCATGTTTCCCCTTCTTCTTCCTGCCCCATCACCCTGACCACCTTGCACTTGGTTTAATAGGCTGCATTCTTAGAACCTTTGTTCTAAATATTTCTTCTGGTTGGAATACAACCAACTCACCCAAATATTTGTGTGGCTTTGTGCCTCACTTCCCTTAATCAAATCTCATTTCTAAATGAGATTGACTGGGCGCCCTTTTTAAACAAAAACTCTTGCCCCCAGCACTTGTGATGCCTCCAACCCTTATCTATGTGTCCTAATTTTACACTGTATTATCACCTACTGAGATACATATATTTCACATTTTGTATAATGTTTACTGTATATTGCCTGCAACCTTCTGCCACTCCAAAATAAGTTGTTCAAGGGCAGGGATCTTGGTCTGTTTTGTGCCTCATGCATAGTAATTTTTCAATAAGTACTTCACAAAAGAGTGAACAAGCCATAAAATAGGACTTTGAGTACCATCACATATGAAATGGCAATTATACTGCCCATAATTCATCCATTCTAAAGAGCATCATTCCCTATAAACATTTTAAAGCTGCACACAGAGCTCCTATATAGATGACAATAACATAGAGTTTATATAAATATTGATGATTAAATAAGTTCTCCAACAAAAAGAAGAAGGTGAAAAGTTCCTAACTAGCCATATTTTCTCCCCTTGGGTTAATATGTACTAAAATGTTACAATTTAAATGAATTCATAACATGATGGAAATGACTGAATTATTTTATTTTTTAACTATTTATTTATTTATGGCTGTGCTGGGTCTTTGTAGCTACGCGCGGGCTTTCTCTAGTTGCGGTGAGCAAGGGCTACTCTTCGTTGTGGTGCACGGGCTTCTCATTGCGGTGGCTTCTCTTGCTGCAGAACAAAGGCTCTAGGCACACAGGCTTCAGTAGTTGTGGCATGTGGGCTCAGTAGTTGTGGCACATGGGTTTAGTTGCTCTGCAGCATGGGGGATGTTCTGGACCAGGGACGGAACCCATGTCCCCGCATTGGCAGGCGGATTCTTAACCACTGGACCACCAGGGAAGTCCCCGAATTATTTTATAATTTACCTTATCCTAAGCCTTTTTGGTGGCAATAAGGTTGTTATATGAATTCAACTCTCCTCTTTCACATTGGGAGAACAAACACCAATATGAAAACAAAATAATTTTTTTTTTACATTGGCGTTAAATGATATGAAAACTTCCTCTATAGATAATAGGAATGGTACATTGATTTATGCTAATGATACTAATAAAGCGAAGCATGTTTTATGATATTATAAAATGAGGGATAGGGCTTAGTTACTTCCTCCTTGCATATCTATCATTATAACTTTTGAAATGAGACTTTTAGTTCATAGAAAAATGTGGGTGCATTTGCAAATCATGCACTTTCAATAATTTTAGCTGTTCCCACTAATGTCTATAAACTGTTTCCTTGTGACAGAGAAGTTAGAAATATAACATCTATATTCTTCTTATCACACATAATTTCTGTGTTCCCTACAACACTGAAATTCCATATGGACAGGCATCATGTCTGCTGTGTTCCTTTCTGAATCAAATGACCAACTGACAAGGACTCTCATAGCTATTATATGTAAAATCAGAAATAATATTAATCTTATAAATTTTAGCATCATTTGTGTTTTAGCATAGAAACTTCAAATTAATATTGTTTTCTTGAAATGAATTGGCAGGGTTTTATTTAGGAAGTGATACAACATACACTTGTATATTTGCTTTTGTAACCCATGAGTTGCATTTTTATGCATATCCTTTAATTCCTCCTGCCCATAAAATTAGGATAATATCCACCTCACAGGACTGTCATGAGATTTAAATGGGATGAACCTGCTAAGGCAACATACAATAACTATGCAATAAATATCAGTTGGTACTTAAAATTAATTTAGGCAACTGCATATAAAGTTTGAAGCAATCTTTGAGCCTCCATCATGCAGACCAGAGCAGAAAACACTGTGTAGGGTAAACTAGAGCATCAGTAGGAACTGACACTAAGTCTAGGTCAGTGAATTTTTCTCTGAGTAAATATACCCATGTGAGCAGACTTAGACCACTGCATAGAATACCACCAGGACCTCCAAAGACTCTGTTATGACCCCTCTAGTGACTACCACTCTAATGATTATATCTTACATATTAGTTTTGCCTGTTTTAGAAATGGAACTATAATGTATGCACTTTTTGGTGTCTGACTCCTTTTGATAAACACCATTCATCATACAGGATTTTTATTGTAGTTGTGGTTCATTTTTGTTGTGATGTATTTATTCCATTGTGTGATTATGTCATAATTTATTTTTCCATGATAGTTTGGTTGAGATTTGGATTATTTTTCAGTTTTGGCCTACTCTGCAGTGCTACTAGGAATGTATCTTTGATAAACATATTAATGCTGTTGTATATGATGCTCATAGATTCAGTTTTAATAGATATTTCTCTTTTCCAAAGAGATTTGACAGGAAAAACTCTCAAAGTAGTTCATGAGTGGTTCCTTTGTTTCATATCCTCACCAACTGTTACCATTCTGTCTTTATTATGTAAGCTATTCTGTAGGTGGACAGTCATCTTGCGTCATAGCATTAGTCTGCATTTTCCTAATGATTACTGAAGCTGAGCTTTTGTTATATTCGTGTATGGTTCTGTATATTTTTAATATTTTTTATTCTAGAGCAGTTTTAGATTTACAAAATTATTGCAAAGATAGTACAGGGAATTCCTGTATAACCAATTAATGAACTAACATAAATATATTATTATTAAATATAATCCAGGGACTTCCCTGGTGGGGCAGTGGTTAAGATTCCACGCTCCCAATGCAGGGGACCCAGGTTCGATCTCTGGTCCTGGAACTAGATCCCACATGCACACCACAACTAAGAGTTCACATGCCACAACTAGGGAGCCGGTGAGCCACAACTAAAGAGCCTGCTTGCAGCAACTAAGACCCAAAGAAATTAAATAAATAAATAAATAAATAAATATTTAAAAAATAAATAAATATAATCCATACTCTATTCAGATTTCTGCAGTTTTTTTCCCTAATGTCTTTTTGCATTGCAGCATCCCACTCAATGTAGCATATTACATTTAGTTATTATGTCTCCCTAGGCTCTTCTTGGCTGTGTCAGTTCTAAGACTTCCCTTGTTTTTGATGACCTTACAGTTTTAAAGATTATGTCAGGTGGTTTATAGAATTCCTTTCAAATGGGGTTTAATGTTTTTCTTATAATTATACTAGTATAATATATTTTGAGGAAGACTGCAGAGGTAAAACGCATTCTCATCACATCATATCGAGGCTACATATTATTAATACGAGCTACTACTCTTCATGTTAACATTGATCATCTGGCTTGAGGTAGTGTTTGCAACTTTCTGCAGTATAAAGTTACTTTCTTTTTTCTCCCTCTCCGTACTGTACTATTGGGAAGAAAGTCTCTATAAGCAGCACACAGTGAAGGAGTATGGACTTAAGATTCAAATCCTTGAGGATGGAATATTTGTTTCAATTATTTGTAACTTTTTTGCCTAGGAAATTTGTCTCTTCTCCCACATTTATTTATTCAATCATTTATTTATATTAGCATGAACTCATGGATATTTACTTTATACTTTGGGTTATAATCCAATACTTGATTCCTCAAATTGTTCCAGCTTTAGCAAGTAACTCTTTCAGTTGGTACCAGTATCCCTTTAGCACACCACCATAATTTTGTGTTTGTGTGTGTGTGTGCTGAGTACTTTGTCACTTTCTGGAACTATAAGATATTCTAAGCTCATCTTGTATATTTTCTACCCCAGTCCCAGAATTAGTCATATATCCAAGGAGCACTGTTTTTAAAATTGAAGAATATTAAAAACCAAGATCTGGGTATTAGTGTTCATTGATACTGGCCCTCTCAACTGAAGAGCAAAGAATTACATGTGTGTGTACTAATCCATGTATATACATATATGCATAAATATTTTTATACTTAACTATACGTATCCATATTAAGCTAAACATGAGTTCAGTTTGACATCTGCAACTCTAACCATTACCACATGCATGGATCTAACCTCCTCCTCTGGCTAATCTGTAACCTAATACTTGAGCAGTGATAAATCTAGCTCCCATCATCTCCATCCATTTACTTAATCATTAAATTTCAAACATGAAGTCATTAAATTTCAAAATGGTTGCAGAATTGTTAATCCATATCCCCACAAAGAACAACTTTATCATCTATATTACAGTGCTTATGTATAGTTCCTTTTGTCTTTCTTCTTACAAACGCCACTCATTTCTAAAGCAACTCAGGTCAACATCTTTTTTCTCCACCACCTTCATCAAGTTGTTTCTTACACTTCTAGAAGAGTTAGAAGGCTTTGGTCATATTTTGCATTCCATCCTGGGATCTCCCCCTCCTAAATTATTTTTTTAATTTTGATAAATCAAAGTTTACTCTTTGTGCTGTAAAGTCCATGGGTTTTGACAAACACCTACTTAATATCTTATATTCACCATTACAGTATCATATAGAACACTTTCATTGCACTAACAAATCCCCTGTTCTCCCACAATGCAATCATCCCCTCTATGAATCTCTGGCAACCACTGATTTTTAAAATATTTATTTACTTTATTTTTAAAACCATTTTTAGGTTCAGAGAAAAATAGAGCAGGAAGTACAGAAGGTTTCCATATACCGCCTCACCCCTCTCAATTTCCCTTATTAATTAACATCTTGCATTAGTGTGGTATAATGGTAATATAGCCAACTGAAGTCCATAGTTCATATTAGAGCTCCTTCTTTACATGTACATTCTATGGGTTTTGACAAATGTATGACACGTATCCACCACCCACAATACTTTCATTACCCTAAACATTCTCTGTTCTCCACCTATTCACCTCTCCCTTCCCCCACTCCAAACCCCTGCAACCACCAATCTTTTTACTGTCTCCATTATTTTTCTTTGTCAGGAGTGTCCTGTCATTGGAATCATGCAGTATATCGTATATAGTCTTTTCAGATTGGCTTCCTTTACTTAGCAATATGCATTTAACGTTCCTCCATATCTCTTCATGGCTTGATAGCTCATTTAGTTTTATTGCTGAGTAATATTTCATTGATGGATGCATTACGGTTTGTTTTTATAATATTACTAATTTTACTAATATTATAGTGTAACTTTCAACATAATTAGCAGCTACATAAAAATATTATTTCTCTAAATAATTTGATAAATAATGATTTGTTTAGTAATTTGGACACAGTTTTCTAATGTGGCATTTTAACCCAGTTGATAGAAAACTGCATTATTATAATTTTATCTTTCAAGGAAACTGTTAGAATAATCCTTCAGTTTTCATTTTTACTTTTCAAAATGAATTTTTTCATTAGTTTCTCTTGACACTTCCGGTATAATCACAGAAAGATCTCTTCAACATTTCAAGAAAGTGAAAATACATCAGAGGAAAAATACTACTAAGTTCAATTATATTTAATTGAGTTAACTCTGCTTAGAAGTAAATTGATTTAACTCTAGTTAAATCACAGCATAGTACTACTCTAACAGAGTAATACAAAAAAAAAAAAAAATTCAAGGAACTTTGCAATGTTTCTCAAGTAAAGAAAAATACACACCCTAATTGGGATGACAGAAAAAGAGCCAGATCTTACTATATGAATATCAGTTAATGCTTTAAGGGAAATAATTAGCATATCTACAAAAAAGGAATATGTTACAGTTAAAAAAAGGAGTCAGATATACTAAGAACTGCTTTAAGACACATCAGAGGAGAAAGAAAGAAGACGTGGGATAGTCATGATGCCATTAACTGAGAAGAGCAATGAAATAGATGTTGGTCTCAAAACGGCTACGTAATTCAGCTCATTTTAATTCCACATTTAATAAGAATAATGAAAAGTGAAGGCAAGAACTAAAAGATATATGGAAAATTAAAAAGCAGGAGAAACCTTACCAAATTAAGTAATACTTGACAAAAAGAATGCCCTAAAAATCACTGATTAAACTAGGCATGGCTCATTTTACAATAAGCATGTTTATTAAAACACCAATACTGTTTACCATTATCTAGAAAGAAAAAGAGTACAGAAATGGCAAGTATAAAAGCTTAACCAAAAACATTGAGATATGTGAAGAAATAGCCCAAATAACAGAAACACGTTTCCTTAAAGGTTATATCTCACAATGGACATAAATTGATAATAAGATAGTAGGGTCATTTTCAACAAGTGGTAATTCTGGTCCCTTAGGATTATCAGTGGAGTTTGAGGGTAAACCTTTGTTCTGTGAGGTTTCTCTTATGAGTCAGTCACCAGAATACTATGGGAAGAGAATATAGCCAATAAAACAGAATGTAAAGAGTTAAGGACAAAAGGAGAATCTACTAAAAGGACTTCTTAATTACCTTTTCTCTACATTGTAACTCTGGAATTTGTCATTTTACATACCTAGAAATTCTTTAAAACTCCACTTTGAAGTACTCTTCAATTTTTCTGTTGCACTTCTCCATGCAAATTGACAACTTCTAGAAATACTTTCCTGAATAATATTTAGATCTCAGAAGTTTCTTATAACTGATTATATACTATATTAATTGTCTTCGCTCAGACTGCTATAATAAAAATAACATAGACCAGGTCACTTAAGCAACATTTATTTCTCACAGTTGTATCAGAGGCTGGGAAGTACAAGATCAAAGTACCAGCAAATTCTGTGTCTGGTGAAAACACCCTTCCTAACCTGCAGACAGCCACCTTCTCACTGTTTCCTCATGTGGCTGAGAGAAAGAGCTCTAGTCTCTTTCTCGTCTTATAAGGACACTAATCTCATCATGGGGCTGCCACCCTCATGACCTCATCTAAACCCAATTACCCGCCAAAAGCCCAGATTCCTAATAGCATTCCACTGTGTGTTAGGGTTTCAACATATACATTTTGGGGGAACACAAACATGCAGTCCATAGTAGTAATGAATAATCCAAACCAATGAACAATCTGTAAGGCCACTTGTACTTTATCCCCAGGTTTGGGATTCATCTATTACTCATAAACATACTTGGATCAGGAACTGCATCTAACTGTAAATCTGTTAGCATAGATAGCAGATTGTTTGCAAATGAATACTTTTTTTGATGCAGTAATATATGATTACTTTAATATTTTAGGCCAATAAGACAACAAATAAATGGGACTGTAATGGCAGCTGGAGGGTCAGAAGATATGAGATATTGAGAGAAGGTTTATGATCCACCCCCCAAAAAAAAAACAACTTGGATTCTCTATTCATTGTGAAGAATTTCAGTAAGAGTGGATGTTAGACAAATGAGATATATTCTAGAAAGGATGACTAAATATGTCACAAAAATGGTAATTTATGAACAAAGTTATTGTTTGATTCTGTGTGACTAAGTGGGAGAATTTCTATACTTCAAAACATGAAACTGTAAAAAGAAAGACTAATTATTAAGCCAACTGCAGAATACAATAATTGTAGTTTGTGGAATCACCTGCATGTCAGCCTGCCTTTGCACGAAGTACTGAATTTAAATCGCCATTATTGTTCATATTACCTCTTCAGAATTCATCCCACCTCTCAAATAAAGTCAAATGGGAAAACAAGACTATAGATGCAGGTAGTACTTATCTCTTGGCATTTATGTTCTTCTTTGAAGGGGACAAATTAAGTATTACAATTCTCACTGCCATTAGAGAAAAGAACACAGAATGAAATGAAAAGGGGGAAAAAATAGTCTCCCACTAATTGGCTTTGGAAACCAACTGCTCCTCATCTTCATCTCCTTATCACAAAATAAAGCCAAAATACTCATAGTCATTACTTTAAGAAAAATTGAGTCTCTTTTAAAATAGAATCCATGCTGCTTTAATTGTGCTCCAAAGAAAGATAATGATTTATTCATCTTTCTTTTTTTCTTCCTCTATATTGCTTGTGCTCCATTTTGTATTTATCCTTCTTTCTTATCCTGAATTAATCAGTAAAATCTTTCTTAGGTAAATCATGAATCAACACAAATTTTCTTCCTGGAAACCATGTTCACATTATAAAGAGACTAGGAAATACACATGTGAGTGTGATCTAGCCAGGGCTTCTCATTCCATCAGTGGTGAAGGGCCAGTTTTACTTATTTCAATCCATGGTAGATTGATATTTTTTTGTAAAATACAATTACAAAATTTTCTAAAATATATGAAATGAAAAAAAATCACAAAATATAAGCCCTACTTTAAAAAATTATTAAATTTAATAAACTAAAATTACTCTCCAAATTGCTATAAATGTCTTTAGACTCTTCCTCTTATTTTCTGTACCTACCTGGTTTTAAATTAGTAACAAGCACACAGATTGGCTCTGTTCCATGGACAATACTTTGAGTAACATGGGTTTAAGGGACATGCCAGTGGTCTGGTAAGTTAGACTCATTGAGAAGATGGCAACTTAAGGTGTCTTTGTTTTTTCCTTAGCTATCAACAGAGGATAGTAGCGAGAAGGTCTTCCAATGCCCATGGAGTAAAAGCAAGAGTAGAGGAGACTATTTCTCACTCCTAGTTCAAAGAACGGAGTTCTCATTCTAAGAATAAAAAGGAAACATTTCAACAGAGTACTAAAATTGCCATTTTAAGCTGATTCGTCTTTTATTAAAACATCTACGTAAATTTACCAATAAGTCATATGCTAATAATTAGAGTTTGTACATTGACGTTTCCTTATCTAACCATGAAACCACTGGGCTGAAAATCACTCTAAACGAGAAGTTTAAAAAAAAGTCAAAATCTGAAAAAAACAAAAAACAAACAAACCCAAAATACCAAACACTTTCAGTAGTAAATGCAAGAAAATTTTACTAGCAAACATCTAAAAGTCACCAGATGATTGATTACCACTATTGATGACTAATGAGAATAATGTGGACACATTTTAAAAATTCCCTTGCCCCTTCCCACCTTACCACCCAAGAACCTGATTTAACTGTTTTGTTCCGAGACCTCAGTATTTTTGAAGCTGAGTGACTTTAATGTACATCCAGGATTCAAAACCACTACACCATCGTCTAAGTTCCCCCCATATTATTCTCTCTTCACCATCCCGATGTCAGTCACATAACGGCTACTCAATAAGTGTTTATTGATTCAATGACTGGTTCCAGTTTATCATCCTCCTTTAAAAATTCGTAACCTTTTTAATAATCAAGAATGGCAAAACTGTGTCACTAGGGGACACTGAAGGAAGAAGGGGTTCCTATTTCTACTAGAGTGCAGCTCTTTCACCAGATTTTGGCAGAAAGGACGGGTCTTTTTTTCTCAGCAGTGCACTAGAAAGCTCTTTCGGCACAGACCCTTTTTGTGGCTTCACAGAAGAGTAAGGGGCGGTCAGAGCACCCAAAAATAAAACCTAAACTGCACAATACACATTCTTTCCCATTACATACATAACATGGCCCATTCAAAACATGGCCCATGTACCAGATCATAAAGAAAAATTCCACACAGTCCATGTACTTTACAACAATGTTCTGAAGGTACTATCTGCCTTGTTTCCTTCCAACCATCACACATACACACACACTTAATCACCTTTTTCATCAGACCCCCAAAAACGTGGTTTTAAGAGAGGAAACTGCTAGCTCTGAAAAAGGTGGAAGTGTCCATAAAAGTATCTGACCCAAGAAAATCTATTACTTACCTATTCCTTTATTGAAATCATTTATATTATTTGTTGGAGGAGCTAATCTACCTTAGAATAATTTCTGTAAAAAAAAAAAATCACGTACACTCTAATGCTAATACTTAAGATAGGAAATGGTAACAGACATCATAGGGGCCTGAAAGTACATTATTATTCAGTTCAGCTGTTCAGAATCCTAGCTGTGATCTAGTTATTCTCTGAGACCATTGCCCCAGGCATTGATAGCATTCCTGGAAAACCTTCCCACAACCCCACTTCAAATCTACTGCTGCTTGAAACTGCCAACTGTTTCATTTTAAAGACCCTAGTGATTTTAAAACCCCTAGTGATTTTAAAACTGCATCTATTAGAGAGGGAATAATTGGTAAAAATCCCCAAGGGTAGTGGCTGGGAAAAACTGTCACTGGTAATAGCAGGGAATTACACCAAAATGCCAATGAATTTTCTGATTGATGGAACTGAGATATGACTGAAGTTTATTATCTAAGGACATTGATAACTGGATAATAAAAGAGGACCATGGCACAAGCACTCACACATGCACACACATCAAGGGAAAAAAACATATTTAAAAGCAATTTCTCTGCTTTTTAAGTTATACATCACGTTGGATAGATTAAATCAGTTTTTGGCATCAAGATCCCAACACCTTGTGAGAACAGTTACTGTTTTCCAGTTTCTTCTTTTCACCTATCCTTAAATATTACTTTTTCAAGGATTAAAATACACTCATTTTCAACACTGTGGACAGAAAGGAGTGTTCAAGAAATCAGTGGGAAGAATATGGATATTATTAAAGGCAAAGAGTACAAACCACAAAGTGGTTTTTATCCAACCATTCACTGGATGCCTCAACAAAAACAATGTACATCCTACACACTGTAACAACCTTCATTTCTTAAAAAGTACACACACACATACACAACCAAAACATTATCTCGAGCAAAACTAACACTAAAATTTGAAGTGCATTTAGTATTCTCTTTCAAGTACCTAATACAGTGATAGAACACTTTAAGGTCAATGATATATTCTTACTTGTAATGTTGATTGCTAGTTCTTGTTTTTGTAGATTTTAGTTTTTTAAAAAACAATTATATGATAGTACTAGGCTATTAACAATTAACTTCTTGATTATAAACATAACCTAAAAAAGTAAATACATGCATTTTTCTGCCAAGATGCCATAAGTAATACTGACATTAACAGAGTAAAGTAATACATCTTTGTTCGTAGTATATTGCAGGCTTTCAAATAATATATTTACATTGAATTTTATTTTTGACAGTGAAAGTAAACTAGAATGTCTGGTAGATTACCAGTGTTGGACTGTTTTATCCCAGAGATTCACTCATGACCCTTCTAAAATCACTTCTTATTCCCCTTCTTCGTGAGTTTTGTTGTCAATAACTCAAATTGCCCCACTCTGAAGTCTAGCACTACTAAGGAACAAATCATGAAATGACAAATGTCATTCATCAACTTGATAATTCCTACTCAACTGTCAGTATTTTCTGAAGAAAGGTAATTCTGAAAGTCTTTTGTAAATGGACACCTTTCCTTAGATTAAAAAAAAAAAAAATAGAGCCGTTCCTTTAGAATTCTAGATCACATTTTCTTACGTAAGGCTATATCACACTTTTTTCTTATTCTTTAATGATCTTACTCTCTTCCTCTATTCTTCCTTCTTGTGAAAGTTTATGAGGACGAACATATCCACAGGCATCCTATTCTCTCAGTCTTCCACTATTCAGTGAGCTGACTTCTCACTTCTCAGATGCCTGGGTACCAGGCTGAGAGCCAAAAATATGAAGTGACTGGCAAGCTCCGTGATTGTGTTGATGTCCCGTGATACCTCTCTAGATATTGTCACCTTGAATGTGTACATTACTAGAGAATTTAAGAAATGGACCGGTAAATGTTATTTTCTTTTTTTTCCAAAATCTTTCCTCTAAGTACCTTAATACTGGGGGTGCTTTTACCTCTACAAAAAATATATATTGACTAACAATATTATGTAGAAATGAGAATGAACAAATAGCAACCACATTAAAGTAGATTAATCTCACTAAATTTTTTGAATAAAAAACATATTCAAAAGATAATACTATATATCTTTACCTATAAAAATTTTTTTAAAAGTAAACTAAACTAAACTGATCTCTAGTGTTAAAAATGAGGAATTACCCATGAGGGCAGGTTATAACTAAAAGAAGGCATCAGGTGGGCATCAGGAAAGCAGAAAATATTCTATTTCTTGATCTGGGTACTGGTTACATTCTAATGGCATTTATTTCAATTAAATAAAGTTAATTTTACAATTAATTTTTACAATACAATTTTCCAGAAGTACTCTGCTTGCAACTAGGTACTTCAGGAACTGAATTAATTTTTTCTGGTTACTGGGATGCCCTTTATTAAATACGTGAGTCAACAACACTTATTTTTAATGAGAGATGTCATTATTTTGCAAAAGTTTTCAAATCCCTAAGGGCTAAATAACTAATTTGGAAAACCAAGTTCAGCATCTTAATTTTGTACAAAGATAGTATAGTTTGGTGCTGATGCAAATGCTGTGGCACATGATAAAGTACACAGGTCTGGAAATATCAAGCAAAGAAGAGTAATTAGGTTCCCTTTGTAGCCATTGATATTTGAATGACTATACTTGCCAAAACCTTCTCTCAGTTTTTGTTACTTCAGGTGTCCTAATGATATCTATTCAGCAGTTGAATAGTTGGGTTCTTAATAGGAAAAATATAAACAGAGGCTTTTACGTTTGAAAAGAAACAAGAGTAAATTACTAAGTTACATCAATTACAAGTAATTCCAGGTTTACAATACAGAAATTAGAATAGAGGACATGGTTTTTATAAGTAATGGACAAGAATAATTTTTGTGTACTTAGCTACATTTTTTTCCTATTATAAAAAAAAAGTCAGGGAAAGCATTTTTAATGTTTTCTATTTAACACAATGTAATAGGGATGCATTTAACATCAATTTTCTGTTCTTTACTGTAGGTGTCATTTAAAAAGTATATGACAGATTATTTCTCACACACAAAAAAGCTAGATGATCATTTACTCGTAGCAGAAAGCCAGCAGAAGATGTTTCTTAAAGAGGCGTTACTGCAAAAATGATACATGTAGTCTTAGCAGAGGCTACATATTCTTGGTCTTTCTCTCAGGAAATAGAACTTTTCAATGTCATTTGCGCAAACTTAGCTACTGAGCATAATTACTTACCTTTCCATTCCCTCCTCAAGAGAATGAGAGCACTGGATATGAAAGTGCTCTGCTGGATTCTTCATTAGAATCTTGTCCTCTGCTCTATTTTATAGGATCACTCAATTTTTACTCCTAATTCCAGAGCTTTTCCCCAGAATCTTTGCCATCTTTCTGCTCTGTGAACTGGAGGCCCTCCCTATGTTTCCCACAGAACATAAAATGTACCACTGCTTCCAGAACCTGGCTTTATAGCAGATGACCAGCATTCACTATCTGTTCAAGAAACTCCACACCAGGTGTCTCATTTCTGGAATGGTGATGTGCGGATCTTCACGGACCCTCTCCCCAGTGAAACGACCAAAACTGGTGAAAATTATTAAAAATACCCAACCATTTGAAGTCTTTGAAAAATGTCATCGGCGCAAGAGGGAAGAGATATGGGAACATATGTATATGTATAACTGATTCACTTTGTTATAAAGCAGAAACTAACACACCATTGTAAAGCAATTATACTCCAATAAAGATGTTAAAAAAAAAAAAAAAGAAAAATGTCATGAGGTGCACAGTAAGTAGAGAAACATTTATTTTAGAAAATCTATTAAATCCCTCTAAGAACTGAAAAGGGATATGGCATTTCAGCCATGACCCACCCACTTCCACCTGTGTTCACCATGATGGAACCTCTACTCCAAATTGATTCATCTTCCCTGAGTAGTTATGGATTTCAACTTCCATGACTCATTTTTACATCTCATCAGACAAAATCTGCATTTGACAGTGGTCCATTCATAGGCCTAAAGAAAGAAAAGCTGGAAGGGTTTGTCATTATCACTAGGTAAAAGATATTACAGGTTGAAACTTACGTGTCATCTGGGATTATAGGCAATGACTATATTTAAAAATTGATTCAAGGGCTTCCCTGGTGGCGCAGTGGTTGAGAATCTGCCTGCCAATGCACGGGACACGGGTTCGAGCCCTGGTCTGGGAGGATCCCACATGCCGCGGAGCGACTAGGCCCGTGAGCCACAATTGCTGAGCCTGCGCGTCTGGAGCCTGTGCTCCGCACCAAGAGAGGCCACGATAGTGAGAGGCCCGCGCACCGCGATGAAGAGTGGCCCCCACTTGCCACAACTAGAGAAAGCCCTCGCACAGAAACGAAGACCCAACACAGCCATAAATAAAATAAATAAATAAATAAATAAAAATTTAAAAAAAATTAAAAAAATAAACAGGAGCTGTTGTTTAAAAAAAAAAAAACTTACTGTGTAAAATGGGTGGTTAGACTAGATTATCTCTGAAGTTTTTCCAGCACTAAAAAAAAAAAAAAAAAAAAAAAAATTGATTCAAGTTGCATGATTGTTTTCCCATTAGAGATCTTGCTTGGAGGGAGGCTCCATTAGACTGGCACCTACTATGAGCCAAGGTAAAAGCATAATAATACCACAAGAAATCTTGTCCCCAAGAGGTTTGGAGATTGAGATAAAGAATATAAGAAGTACATAGTTACACAATTACATACATCCATTTACATGCGAGAAAAAAAACGTGCTGCAGTGTAAATCATAGGTTCCATTTGGGACCTTGAAAATTCACATACATGTCTGGAAATTGTGGAAATATGACATATTGATGATGGAAATTATAGTATAAAGATGTGATTTTCACTATAGATGATTGTGTGATCAAAGATTCTAGGATGAGAGAACAGTGCTTTGCAATAGTCCCAAGCAAACAGCATTGATTAAAAATGTTAATGAGCTCAAGGAAAACAGAGTACTCCTTTCCTCTCTATCCCTTTTCTTCTTCATCTTCCACACTGCTGTCTCCATGGTTTGCTTGATGAATCCATCCATCCATCCGTCCATCCATCCATCCATTCATCCATTCATCCATCAATGACTACAGAACTATAAGATCCATGAGGCTAAGAACATTTTCTGTTTTATGTGCCACTGAATACCCAACCTTAAACAAAATGTATGTTTTATAGGCTGTGCACAATTAGTATTTAATGACTTTGTCTGCAAACTGTATTATCTAACCAAATTGTACACCTCCAAGGAGAAATACACATCAGTGTGACAATAAGACATTTGTTAAAGATACAACAAAATGATTTCTATTATACATGTAGTTCTAAATGCATAATATTCTAGGTTCTTAATCTCAGTTTTCACTCATAAGAATACACCGTGAGTAGAGTCAGTCATCTCCACATCAGGGGCAATTTTCTGTTACAGAAGGAATAATTAGCTGTATTTTTTTTGGTCTTGAAAAAATTTAATTGGGGTCACTGATACCTCTGTATTCTATGTCCAAAGACTTCTTGTCAAAACAATCAAGTGGCAAAACAGATCACAGATAAATTAATATATCTATAACTATGAAGATAAAACATGGTAAAATTTCCATATGATGTCAATAAAACATAGCAGTACAAATATTTTTATATGAAACTCCATTACAGCTCTAACAACTGACTTTTTGTTTTCAAAGAGTTTCTCTAATATATTCCATTACACAGTGTTGGGTCCAGGAAATATTTTTTTAAGTCTCTGGGATTTAAGACTAATGATTAAAGTCATTTTAAAATTGAGTTATTTCCTCACTGCCTTGGAAAAGTGTGAGATTAGGGTATCTTATCACAAAAAATAAATCAGCAGGACAAATACTGTTGATTGCCTAATTATTGACTGAATAATCCCTAAATTTGGAATGAAATCAAGAGCTATAGTTGCAGGATCACAGGCACTGCAATTTAATAGATTCTAAAAACACATTATTTTGGAGATGACTTAAATGCAAAGTTAAGTAAATCACTGGATGAAAACGCCAGGATGAAGTATTTACATGGATCGAGTGTGAACTTACCAATAGCAAGGTTTATTTCCCTTATTCTTCTCCTAAATCACTATTGCTTTGTGCCAATGAACAATTAATTTCCCATTTGGTAGCCTTCTTATCCACAACATTAAAAACATTAAAGCCTATCTAATTCTCACTTATTTTATTATCCCGACAGTACCCATGTATAAAGGGAGCAAAGTCAATTTCTATTTAATCTGGGCTGCTGTACATAAATACAAACCCTTGCTTGACAAGCAATCTAGACATCCCTGTCTCTTGCAGACACTAGAAAATCCTCATTCTCAGTGGCTCGCAGGAATTAGAAGTATCATATGACAAATTGCAGGTTTGCAGGAAGATGAGGTTCAATTACAATAAATGTAAAATCTACCACCTAAGAGACAGGATATAAGCAGAAAACATGACTCAAGGGAACACTGTCTAAGAATCAAAGTATAACAAGTCATAAAAGTGGTAAGTACTATTACCAAAAGAACAAAAAGTCATCTTTTGAATTAAGGTTTTTACAAGGCTATCAAATCAAGATACTCAGTTCTTGTTTTAATTCTAAAGTAAAAAAAAAATCCCTTGCCCCGATTCTTATAAATATTTTTATGGATAATATTTAACACCAACTACTTAAAAACAAACAACAATCCTATTTTTTATGCAATTAAATGATGAACAGTCTTTCTGATGGGGGTAATAAATATGCCCAAATTGCAAAATGTTTGAACTTTGAAGTAGCACATACTTTCTTTTATGTTTACACTTTAGTAACCAAGGCTAGCTCATTTTTGGTGAGTTGTTTTCCTTTCAATATGTCTTTCATTTCTAATAGTACTAATGAAACCAGGGGAGGAGAGTGTAGAGAGTGGGAAATAAAACTCTTGATTTAAGAACAAAGGTCCCAATTAAGGCACAAACTACTAAGATACTGGTTGCAACACACATGCAAAATAATCATTGTTCTCAGTAACTCCAAAGCATGGGTGTTAGAGGTTCTAGATAAAAATTCACTGTGCATCAAGGGATCTTGAAAAAGAAGTAAAGTATTTGTAAATACTTTATATAGTGTATAAAGTGTAAGTATATGTAAGTAAGTGTATAGTGTAAGTAAAGCACTATACTATTTGTTTCCTAAAAGAATTTAAATTTTTCACAGCTTCTTTTTCAGATTAAGTTCTTATTACATTCATTATTAACATATCTAAAAACATATGGTAGTTGAGATCCTTGAGCTCATAATTGACTTTTGAAAACAAATTAAAGTAGAAATGCCTTCTGCATAGCTCTATATAGGCTAGTGTAATTAATGTTAACTACAGAAGTACAATATAAATTGAAAATTTGAACTTCCTATTCTTCATGATCCTTTCATTGTTTTAGGAAAAAAAATACCTTAGAGCTAAACTGGGGACCCTGTGATAGACTGACTAATGTGTGGTATTTGATATGGCATATGGATTCCTTTAGATGGAACTGGAAATCAGACTATTCCAACAATTTAAAGAGCATAAGTTTTCCCTAATACAATCTTTGAGGATTATGATTTCTCTTAAAATTAAATCTTATTTACAAAAGCAGTTCCACCTTGTTTTAAAGAAACATAAAAAATTAGTTATTTCCTGCACACGTGTGTACGTGCATACGTGTGTGTGGAAAGAGAGAGAGAGAGAAAGAGAGAGAGGTTCAGCTCAGGTAACACTGGGCTACTGACCACCGGACTCCGTGATATTTCCTGATCTCAGCAGATGTGCTTCCTAGGAGCTCCTGAACTTGCTGGCCCCTCTTCTTGGACTGCTCTTCACCACCTTGTTCTTTTACTTTTATCTCTGGTGACTATCTCTGATGAAATACCACCTTAGCAATGAGACCTTCCCTTCCCTGACCACCATATTAAACATTTCAGCTGACCTTCTCCATGCCTCACTCACTCACCCACTTTCTCTGTTTTATCTTTCTCCAGAGCACTTCCATCACAGGGTTAATTTAATGTTTATTTTTTATTTACTTACTGTTATCTGTCTTCCTCTTATTGGAACACTACTGCATAAACCCCATGAAGGTAACTTTTTTTGAACAAAATATCTTCAGAGCTAACACTACAGTTTGGCACATTCCATAACTATATTTGAATGAACTGTGTCCATCTTATTTGATCAATGTTGTTATTGTAGAACCACAGTTCATATGTGAAGAGCTCCTATAACTCCCCCCACATTGTCTGCATTTGACACAGATCTTTGCTTATGCTTTAGCATTTTTGGATCATTTGCTCCTTATCCAAACTACAGCCCCCTTCTTCATTGCCTTATTATATCAGCAGAGGCATTTTCCTTTGAGTTCTCTCCTATAATCCATGTGTTGTGATACTTCATCTGCGATCATCTGCAATCACTTCTATTACGTTTTCCTTGAAATGTTACCCTTTTCAACATCAATAAATTCACACTCAATTGTTGCTACAGATCATTTGCTGCTTTTCTCCCTGACATTTCAGCTATTTATCAAACACTTCTTCATTTTCATTTCGCACCTCTTTTTGTGATCATACAGATATGAGGTGTGAGAGGATAAAGTGATAAATACACAGCACAAGTGAAATCCTAGGGAAGTGGCAATTTGAATTGACATTACCATTTGACCATATGTCTGTCACCTTAGAGAACATTGGTTTCTCAAATTTTCACTCAATAACACAATCAATTTGGTTTGTAAGGAGCCAGTCTAGAAAGTTCCAAATGTATTTCTTAATGTTTAAATATATTGTGTGCAAGGTCAAGCTGAGCAAAACCCAATGAATGCATTGATCCTTTCCAATTCCCTTCTCTCCCATTACATTCTGATCAATAAACACTTTTCTCACTCTAACTTTGAAATCCTCTCTAAAGAGAAGCACATAATTTTTGGAGTAGTTTCAAGAAGGTCTTGTAATTAATTTCAGAATTCTTCAATTTTATCTTCCTTAGCTTCTGGAGTTTGGGTATAAGTTTGAATGACATTGAGAAAGACCGATAAGCTGGACCACATTTCATTGGATTACAGGACACTTAAGAAAGATAGTCATTTTGGTACCAGGGTCTTTTTATTCTATTTTTTCCCTCTCATTCACATACATGTAATTATTTGTCAAATGTTATTAAGTGAGAATCATGAGTCTACAGATTTACTGAAAAAGTATTATGCCAGTAGCTCTCTCTCCTATACCATCAAACAGTGGCCTTTAGCTTTGGGGATGCTAATTCCCAATGTTACCACATTTGTAAGATGTTTCTAAGCCAATTACTCTCTCACATACAAAAAGCAACAACTTACTCTGTGCTGGGTTTGCTAAAATCTCTTCTTGTTCAATTTTCATTTTTAAATGTCCTCCAACAACTTTTGAATGATAACCACTCTGACCCTCAGGGATTTCTTTTATGACTAAACAAACTGTGACTACGGTTATGTGTTCACTTCACTTCCAAGTATTTCAAGGACCCCATGAATGTAGAGCAATATGCTTTAAGATGTGGGGATATAATTATTATACAACATGCGTGTTCACAAAGAGCTTATGAAATAGCCAAGGAGATGAGGTGTTTATAAAGAAAGAAAAAAAGGCAACAATTAAAGCTAGGGTATGCAAATGTCCAATAAGTGATTCACTCTACTAGGTGCTTTAAGAGTTCACAGGGAGGGATCACTAAATGGGCAATTTCAAATAATTTTTGAGTTACACAAGGGGCCAAGCAAAGTGAGAAGAACATCCATATGTTCTTCTCATTGGAAGCCAAGGGGCTAGTCTGGCATAAGTGTAAGAGTATTATGGAAATAGCCTCCTAACTCTATTTTGCAATCTGTCTTATTTCAGAAGAATCAATTGAGCAGCTATAAAATACTTGAGGAGAAGTTAATACACTAGATGAAGAGAACAGTTGGAAACTACTGCAATAGTCCAAGTGTGAGATACTAAGCTAAATTAAATTATAAACATTGTTTAATAAAGAGGATGCATCAACTGAAACATGTCACAAAGATAAGATAGACAGGATGGGGCAACTGCTTAGATGTGGAACACAAATGTGAGAGACATGTCAATAATTTATAGACTGTACCTGAATGACCAGAAGAATGGCTTTAAGAAAATGAGTTTAAAGGAGAAAGGTATTGGAGAGAAGATAGTGAATTCAGTTTTGAATATTATAGTTGATGTACTAGCCCTTAGTATATGGTGTTCTGACTGCTTTTCTTATACAACAATGATCTTGTATAGCGACCAGCCCTCCCCACTCCAAATCTGAAAAGGCATGAGTTTCAAGGTGATTTTCAACAAGAAA
This sequence comes from Eubalaena glacialis, assembly GCF_028564815.1. Taxonomy (NCBI): domain Eukaryota; kingdom Metazoa; phylum Chordata; class Mammalia; order Artiodactyla; family Balaenidae; genus Eubalaena; species Eubalaena glacialis. The sequence continues at coordinate 102,627,741 of NC_083723.1, read as the reverse complement.
TGATGGATTGCCCTAAACCAGCCAAAACTTCTCATTAAGTAGAGCTCATGACCAAAACTGGTAAGATGACTAGCTGCAATCCAAACATTCCCATTTAGGGACTGAGGAAAGCAATTAAAAATATACAGTGTTGTTATTTATTTATAAGTTACTTTAATGTATAATAGTAATAATTTAGAAATTATGTAAAAAATGTTGGTTTTAGAAAAAAACAATTATAATTTTCTTGGGATTAGGATTTAAAATTTTTCTATTAGCAGTTTTAGTTTTTCACTGGACTTTCATCATCAGGTTTATAATAAAATTTTTTATACTGCCGATGAATTTTAATAATATAGAGGTCAGTATGGGTTTTGCCTTTGGATTATATTTATATGTGCATCTTTAACTGGAAAATATGGAAACACATATTAGTAGTTTATTTTAGTTTCCAATTAAAGATTATTCTATCAGCTCACCGAATAAAAAATTAAATCAGTTTCATTCTCAAGGCTATGTGTTCTCAGACATTGTCCTTCAGTCTTATTAACTGCTAATTTTTTTAAAAAAAAGCAGTTCCTTTCTTTCTGATCAATGATTATAGAAGGCAGACCACATGCTTTCAAACAATACTAAGAAAATATTTAAAACTCTTTTTCCAAAGCCCACGTTTTCTTGATAATCATTCAAAAATATCTGAACATATCAGAACGTAATAGAACAACAAATTTTGTGTTCATGATTTTCTTATAATATCAGGGTTTACCAAAAAAATATATTTTTTTGTTCCTACCCTACTACATACACACACAATATATAACTGAAAACTTCATCCTATGGGAAATTAATCATTCAAATCTGGCTTATTCAAATGCTGTGGGTTTGCCAATTTTTAGTTCTGTGACCTTGGGAAAGTTATCCAATTTTTTTTGCATTTGATTTTCCTCATTGAAACAATAAAGATAAAAAATAGTAACTCCTTCATAAAGTTGAAAGAATTACTATAAATTAGATGATATAACATATATAATGGTGCTAGATTCATATGATACCTATGTCATATGAATTATATCTCATTATAATCTGGTTATAATCATTGATTATATCTGGTTTTGTTATCTTTGTTATCAATATTATTATCATATGCTACGTGAGTGCCATATTCTGAGAGTCTCTTTAAATTATCTCCCATCTTTCCATTAACATCCACTAGGATATTATGACCTAAATCTTAATTAATTCTCAAATATGTCCTTTCCTCCCCATCATTTTTTTTTTTAATATAACTTATGTTAACCCTCTTATTTATTTATTTTGGCTGCGTTGGGTCTTCGTTGCTGTGCGCGGGCTTTCTCTAGTTGCGGTGAGTGGGGGCTACTCTTCGTTGCAGTGCACAGGCTTCTCATTGCGGTGGCTTCTCTTGTTGCAGAGCACGGGCTCTAGGCACGTGGGCTTTAGTAGTTGTGGCACGCGGGCTCATTAGTTGTGGCTTGCCGGCTCTAGAGTGCAGGCTCAGTAGTTGTGGTGCACGGGCTTAGTTGCTCTGCGGCATGTGGGATCTTCCCAGACCAGGGCTTGAACCTGTGTCCCCTGCATTGGCAGGCGGATTCTTAACCATTGCGCCACCAGGGAAACCCCTCCCCATCAACGTTGCTGCTGCCTTTGTGTAGGCTATAATCTCCCAAAGGTATTATGGAAATAGCCTCCTAACTCTATTTTGCAATTATCTAAACCTGATACACAGTTTTACGTCTCCACATCTTTGCCCTGGAAGCATGTTTAGACATCATCATCAACTCTATTGTATGGCCATATATTGATTCTGCCCAGTTCATAATAGTAAATATAAAACCAGAAAAGATAGTTTAACTGTCTTGTATATAAAACTGTGAAACTTTTTCTGGAAAAAAATCCAGAAATTTTCTTCTTGAAATAAAAAATATCCTTGTGAAATTCTGATATTAGTGTTTTTATTTAAAAACACAATTCTAAATACTTTTGAAATTAAAATGTGGAATGAAAATCTCCACTGGATCAAAATCACAATATCAAAACCATCTAGGCAAATCACCATATTCCTATCTTTATTTAATGCACTAGACATGTCTCCACTGGGCAAACTTCTGTTTATTCATCAAGATTCAACTTTAATACCACTTTCTCTATAGGCCATTTCTGATAACCTTGTATTTGACTATGCCTGCCTTTTTGCCCCTGGCCCCAACTGATTGTAAATGTATTAAATGTTACATTATATTTGTAGTTAAATTTTACATGTTTTCAAGTAGGGATAATAACTTGTTATTGTATTTTTTTTTCATTTTGAATAATACTTGGCACAGTGTAGATGCTTGATAAAATGAAAATTGAATCGATAAGCTTATTAATTGTGGAAAAGATCTTTTCCCATAATGGAAGGATCAGGGAAGGCAGATTGTAAAGCCTCACAGATAGTTTATATTTATTAGGAAACTACTGAAACTCTAAATTACACAGAAATAGAACATAGAAATTAGAAACATAGAAATTAGAAAAAAAATTCTATGTGTTCTATGTTTCCATGAGAGATTCAGTTTATTTTCATTATTGTGGATTCCATATTTGTGAATAAGCCTACTCATTAAAATGTATTTGTAACCTTGATATCAACACTGCTAACACTTTCCTTGTCATTGACAGACATGTACACAAGCAGAGCAGCAAAAAATTTGAGGAACCCAATACTCAAGTTCTCAGCGGAGGTGGAACAAGACCCGGCTCTGCCCTCATGTTTCAAGCCCATAATGTAAACCAGCATCCTTTTTGCAGTCTATTTAGTGCCACATCTGTCACATTTTTGTGTTTGTTTGTGGTTTTGCTGTTTAAGATGGTCCCCATGCATAGTACTGAAGTGTGGTCTAGCCTTCCTAAATGCAAGAAGGTTGTGGTGTGCCTCACAGAGAAAATATATGTGTTGGATAAACTCTGTTCAGGCATGAGTGCTATTGGCCATGAGGTCAATGCTAATGAATAATGAATATAAAGTAAGATGTCTCTAAATAGTAACACACAAAACAAGTTTATGTACAGATCCTTCCCTGAAAATGTTGTAATTAGAGGCTCACAGGAAACGAACTCAGTGTCTACTAATTCAATGTTCATGGTGACTTCACAGAATATAACTATTGCAAACAGTAATAACTGACTGTGAGTTGGTATGGAAGCCCCGGGTTTAAAGGAAGGGGAAGCAGAAAAAGCATTAACACAACTAAAGAACTCTCCATCTGCACCTTGGTGCTGCTGATTTTGATGGATAAGGAATGATGAGCTTCCACTGGTCAAAGAAATCTGAAAACATAGCTTTAACTCAGGTGGAAGCAAAAGAATAGAGTCCTCTCCTTCCTTCCTTCCTTCCTCCCGTTCTCCCTCTTTCTTTTTTCTTTCCTTTCTTTCTCTCTTTCTTCCTTTCTTTCTTTCTTTCTCTTTCCTTCCTTCCTTCCCTCTCCTTCCTCCCTTCCTTCCTTTCTTCCTTCCTTCCTCCCTCGCTTCCTTCCTTTCTTCCTTCCTTCTTTCCTTCCTCCTTCCTTCCTTTCTTTCTTTTTTTTCTTTCTTTCCTTTCTTTCTTTCCTTCCTTCCTTCCCTCTCTCTTCCTCCCTCCCTTCCTTCCTCCCTCCCTCTTTCTTTCTTTTTCTTTCTTTCTCTTTCTCTTTTTTTCTTTCTTTCCTTTCTTTCCCTCTCTCTTCTTCCCTTCCTTCCTTTCTTCCTTCCTTCTTTCCTTCCTCCCTCTTTCTTTCTTTCTTTCCTTCCTTCTTTCCCTCTCTCTCCTTCCTCCCTTCCTTCCTTCCTTCTTTCCTTCCTCCCTCTTTCTTTTCTTTCTTTCCTTCCTTCCCTCTCTCTCCTTCCTCCCTCCCTTCCTTCCTTCCTTTCTTCCTTCCTTCTTTCCTTCCTCTATCTCTCTTTCTTTTTCAATTTTAGAGCCAATTTACATTCTTTGTAGTTCCACAGTGATGTGAACAATATTTGGTCTTTGCTATGGAAACAAATACAGTCATTTTATCAAAAAGAGACGCTTGCAGACTGGCTTCACCTTTTCCTGCCTTCTCCTTGTGGAAAGAGGAAAAAATGTTGCAAATTATAATAGCTCTGCTGGATAGAAATGGCAGGTTTCGGCAGTGAGGAGATCTGTTGTTTCCTGGGAGAGCTCAAGTGTTTTTGTTCACCCTTGTGGACTAAGGTGCCTGTATGTGACATATGTAAGGGGAGGTATATGGAGAATGAGGTACATGAGGGGCTATGGGGACAGAAAAAGGAAAATAAAGAAATGATACATGATTTTAATGATATGTACAAACTTAAAAAATTACAGATATTCCTATCAGATAAATATCTCATTTCTGAATATATCAGGGAGTATATCTGATTTAAGGGAAATAATGACACCTTTTCTTTGTGCATGTATCTACATGTTCATATATCTATATATGTTTATGTATATATGTGTTTGAGGTACCATTAAACACAAAAAATGTACAGATCCTAAGTATTCATTTGGGTAAGTTTCATTGATTGCACACATCCAGGTAACCACTCTGTCCTAACAAGTAAAAAAGCTGAACAGACTGAAAAATCAACAACTTTCTTTAGAAAAGGGAAGACACAGGGCAAACCACTGCCCCTAAGAGTAAAGAGACAGACAGACTAATACAGGGAGTCACAGCTTACAAGAGCAGAGACCCATGAGCAGAAACTGCCTCAGGAACCAGTGCTGGGGTAGGAAAACCTGAACTGTAATTGACAAATTATGTGGACAGTTCTGAGAGTTAAACTCCAAGGGGACCCTCAACAATACTGTGAGATTGACCTCTAGAAGCTCAGTGAGGTTTCCTTAGTAAATATGAGAGAAAAGTCCTCACATGCTTCTGGCAGGAAGAGGGGGAAAGGAACAATTTTGAAATACACAAGAGCACTCTGATTGTCTTAACAAGCCTGCCCTCAAGGGAAACTAGTTAACTAGTTAACCAGATCCTAACCTGCTGAGGTATTATCAGAGTCTAACTGACCTGAGGAAGGGAAATATGTAACTCCAGCTGGCTCTAGCCTTCCATGTAGAGCAGGGAAATATGCAACTCCTTCCCACTCTAGCCATCATGCCCCACTGAAGGGGGGGAGGGAAAAAAAAAAAAAGAAAACTGAGAAACACTTGTAAAGTTCATAGTCCAGAGGCACAGGCTCACTAAAAGACTGAGAACTAATCATAGGACTATAGAATGCTTTCCCTGCCCCCACACCTTACCACGTGTACCCACACCTTACCACCATATTTCTAAAGGCCTATTTATAGCAGTTCCTTTTAGCCAGTACATTGTCTCTGGTTATCAAGAAAATATTACAAGGCATACCAAAAAGCAAAAAACACAATTTGAAATGATGGAGCAAGCATCAGAACAAGACATGGCAGAGCTGTTGCAATTATCAGACTGGAAATTTAAAACAACTATGATTAACATGCTAAGAGCTCTCATGGGTAAGTTAGCACGCAAGAATAGATGTGCAATGTAAGCAGAGAGTTGGAAATCCTAAAAGTAACTCCCCCCACCCCCTCAAATGCTAGAAATCAAAAACACTGTAGCAGAATGAGGGATACCTTTGATGGGCTTATTAGTAGACTAGAAATGGCTGAGTAAAGAATCTGAGCTACAGGATATAGCAATAGAATCCTCAAAAACTAAAAAGCAAAGGGAAAAACTACTGTTAAAAAAAACCCAGCAGAATATCCAAGGACTGTGGGACTACTACAAAAGGTGTCACATATATTTCAAGCAATGATGACTAATAATTTCCACAAATTAAAGCCAGACACCAAACCATAAATTCAGGAAGTTCAGAGAACATCAAGTAGCATAAATGCCAAAAAACACCTAGGCATATCATGTTCAAACTATAAAAAATCAAAGATAAAGAAATAATCCTGGAAGAAGTCAGAGGGAAAAAAACAGCTTATCTATAGAGAAACAAAGATAAGGATTACACCTGACTTGTCCACAGAAACCATGGAAGCAAGAAGAGAGTGGAGTGAAATTTTCAGTGTTGAGACAAAACCACTAACCTAGAATTCTGTACCCTACAAAAATATCCTTCATCAGTGAAGGAGAAATAAAGACTTTCTCAGGAAAACAAAAATTGAGAAAATTTGTTGCCAGTAGACCTTGCAAGAAATGTTAAAAGAAGTTCTTTATCGAGAAGGAAAATAACACAGGTCAGAAACTCGGAGCCATATAAAGTAAGGAAGAGCACTGAAGAGGAATAAGTAAAGGTAAAATAAAAACTTTTTTCTTAATTGATCTTAATTGATCTAACAGATAATAGTTTGTTTAACTGGATATCCTTGCCTTGATTCTCTTTTATAATTTCCATGTGCTTGCTAAAATTTCCCATTTCCTTCATCATATTTTCCACCTTTTCCATTTTTATCTTAGTAATTTGAATGTCTTTGACTAATAATTTGAACATCTAGGCCATCTCTGAATTTGATTGTTTTCTCTCTTGAGGACAGATCACATTTTCTTGCCTTTTCATGTGCTTCATAACCTTTTATTATACGCCTTAAGTTTTAATTAACAGAGCAGTAAATTCTGAAGTAAATAACATTTATCTCTGGAAAGTGGCCCTCCTCTTTTTCTGCCATGCTGCTACATTGGTTGCTGAATCAATCTCCATCGGGTCTCTGAGCAGCTATAATTTGACTAACTTCACCACTAGCTCTACATTTTTTTGTGGGCTGGATCATTACTTCCCTCTCAGGGGAACCTGGAATCTGAGTGAGATTCCAGGAAACTCCCTTTGCTTCACAGCTGAAACTCATATTTTTGTGAGTGTGAAAAATCTCTCCAGGTTTTTAAGTCATGGAGAGTAGTAGGCTTTCCTTTCCAGCTGTGCACTGCACCTCGGGAAATTTCTTTCAGCTCTTACCCCTCCCACAACTTCCATAGCGACCACTCTGTGAAATTTTAGAATGGCTTTGGAGTTGCTTATCTTAGCTTTCCTGCCCGGCCTTCAGTCTTTGGTAGTTGAAATTCCAAAGTGCCTGAAGGAAGGGTTTTCTCTCGGCTCTCTAGCCCTCCCTTCACCAGGAAAGACCTTAGAATGGAAAGAGCCTAGAATGTGTCTTATGGGTCTCTCTTAACTCTTTCACCCTGTTCCTTGTCTTGGGGAAAAGGAGGTGCTTGCACTTGGGTGAAGCCCCACACTCGTCATGGGAGACCTTTCTCAGCTCCCTTTTTCTTACCTCTTTTGATAGACTTCTACCCAAATTAGATACACACAGTTGGCCCTCTGTATCCCGAGGAACCAGCAGATACAGAGGAGGGCTGTCTGTACTATACCATTTTATATAAGGCACTTGAGCATCCAGGGATTTAGGTTTGGGGTGAGGGTCCTAGTACCAATCCCCCAGACTACTATACTCACAAGGAAATGTCATTGAGTGACTGCAGACTATTTCTGTTGGAGGAGCTCCTCTGACATCCAGTCTGGCACACAAGCTCACAGGAGACTTAAATGTTTTTTAGATGTTAGCTGGTTTCTACTCCCCCTTCGCCCCTCCCATACCCCCTCCCCACACGAAACCTAACAGTGGATTCCTGTTCCTTTTGCAGTTCTAGGAGGGCTGGGAGCCCTGTCTTTTTTATGACAGGTTTACCACTTTCTGGAGTTCATTTAGGACTGTTTGTGTCTTCAGCTCTGTGACGTGTTTTTTAAAACTACATATTGTAGTTTATCAACCTTTTGTTGATCGTTAGGATGGGACAGATGGTCAATTATACGTTTCCCTTTTCAAACTTAAAATGAAACTGGGTTTAAAAAAATTTTTTAAATCAAAAGATTTCCTCTTTTAGGGTGCATTCATTCTGAAATATCCTTCAAGCACTTTGAAAGGAGGTCTTGCAGGTACCATCTTCTTCCTTCACATCATTTCCTGAGGATCTACTCTAATAGTAGTTTTCACCTGGTGTTTATTTTCCCATTGGTACAGATTTGATTTCTGCATCTCAGTCCCGGCTCCCTCAGCTGCTACTCTGTTTGGATTGCTAACTTGAAACTGGAATCATGACAGACGTAACCTCTAGGGTTCCCCTCAGCTTGCTAATTTGTAGTGTGTTTGTCACATACGAAACAAATGCCTGTTCCTTGAACATTAACTCAGGTTCAGAACCTTGTTATGAAAGCTTCCAATTGACTCTGCGTCTTGTATCAGACAAAAATAATGTCCACAGGGCACTGCAGGGCCAAGATTGGAGATCCCAGTGACAGTTTCTTCCTCTTGCATATGAGTGGCCTCCAGCTGTAAGCAATGTGGTATAGATAATGGAGAAATAATTGAATCTCAGAACCCAGCATTCTCATTTACCAACAGCCAATAACACAGATGTTTCATCATTTGGGAGCATTTACCAGAGACTCTGAGGTACCAACCCTCTTTCTCCTACACATTTGGTTGTATGAGGGGACTAATTTCCAGGTTTCTAGTGGAGCCGGGAGAAAAAAAATGCATACTTCTCCCATTCATACATATTCTACTGCTAGATGACAACTTAGAATTTACAGCAGCCCTAAGCAATGCAATAAAATACCCACGCATGATATTCATTTAGAGAGCTTGATAGATACAGAGATGGTGACCTACTGTAGCACATAGTGGCTCATTTACAAAGAGCTATTCTGGAATTATGACACTTTGTAGACACCATTCTGTAAAGAACTCTGAGGAAACTACATAATGTCCTGGCCAGATCTTCTGAATATTCCAGTGTTCTGAATTGGCTGATCTTATATTTATGATACAGTTATGGCTGGTCTTTCATTCTCAATTTCTTGAGGCTACTGCTACGTGGTTTCCTAACTCACTCAGGATTATGCATATCTCTGGAGCTGATGGTACGTATGCATCACCCATTGATGCCTACAGGAGCAACTTTTCCTTCAATTTAATACAATTTACCATAGAATCCCATTCTACAGTGACAATACTCTGCATAGATTGTCACTCTACAATGCTCACTCCACTAGGAACCTCATTGGTCCTTACCCTATGCTGCATCATAACCAGAGTCATAGAGGTACATACTACCTACAAGTTAAACTTCAGGGTCAGAGTACTCCCCCAAACCTAAGGCAGTGATTAACCTGGGGACAATATTCTGATGCTAGTTCTTGAGCTCACTCTAATCTACACTGATTCAAAAAGACCTTGCAGATAGAGGCCTTCTAATAAAGAGAGGAAGTGATCAATGAAACAAATCGTGTTGAACTACTTAGAAAGAAAAATATTAACTCAGTGATGCCTACTATCACATGCATGCACCTTTGCTTTAAAGTAAGATTTTTCTGGTTGCCAGCCCATAGCCAATAATCTCCTAAATACCCTCTACTTTACATTTCTATAAGCATAATCTCTAAGGTTTCCTGATGCTGCCCATCTCACTGACCATGCCTATTCCAAGAATTCTGGGAAAATGTAATATACATGGGAAATAATTCAAGACCTGGAAGCAGAAGTATCATACTATGTTTCCACATGCTTTCAATGCTCTTAGTTCTTGTCAAATATTCCCTGCCTCCCTAAACATGAGGATGAGGCCGTCTGCAAACCATCAATGGATTACCTCTCCTCCATCTTGCCATATTATCTACATTGTTCCCAATGTCCCAAATCAGCTCTGTGAGGCATACTTCTTTACAAAGTTAGGTCTCAATTGTAGCCTGAAACCTCACTATCGTGAAGGAGTTTGATGACAAATACCCAGCAGTATTTAGTATCACTAATGTCTTCCAGCCTGATCTGTATGCCAAGTTGACATCATCAAGCCTGCTTCCATTGCAGTTGGAATGAGTTATTTTTCAGGAGGCTTCTCTGTCCCTCAAGTAAATATTTATTTCATGAGCCCAACCATATACTGATCCCAGCTTAGGCTTAAACTGTCTCCTACTACATATGTATTATAAACTGCTTCATACAATAATAATTCATGCAATATTTCATCTTTTTCACTTGAGAGTAAGAGCCTTGAGGGACATCTTCCCTCATCTTTGCATGTCAAGTTTAAAGGCAATTTGTTGCACGTGGTAAGTAGGAATGAAGAGAAAAAGTAGGAGAAAGAGAAAAATTGAGAGGGAAAGAGGGGGAATAGAAAGGATATAAAGCAGAAAATAAGGAAAGGTAAGTGGTGGGGCAGCAGACAGAAGCAAAAGTTTTCAATAGTTTCAAAAACTTCCAGCATGAGAATTAAGATTTATAAAACAAACTAATAATGCTTGCAACATAGCCAAGAAAATAATGGAACACTTATAACAAAGTAAAAACTTTCCACTTGTAAAACTAAATGTCATTGCAGGAAGAAAGCAATAGAGCTTAGGAATTAGGCGACAGAGAAATCTTTAAAGAGAGAATCAATGAAACCCCAAAAATGCCACGGTCTGTCAGATTCCTATCATCCGTTAAGAGACAAGTGAACAAAATCCTGACTCCCAATTCTTTTATATCATCATTCTGTTAACATTTAAAAATTTAGACCAGAAAACAGAAAATAGTGTTTTATCTAACAGTTATTAAAGCTAAAAGTAAATCAGATGGGAGCATTTATAGGGACATGTTATAAAACTAACAGACAACTTTAACATTTCTTGATTTTTTTATATCGCTTATAAAACTCATCTCTTGAGCACATGGATATGAAGTGAAATCAACTGTTAAAACATTCCACTCCTACCCAGGTCCAAAATTACATTTTCTTTGGATACAGAGACACCTGATCGCTTTAGCAGTATAAATGGTTAAGGGTTATTTATTGCTGTCAACTAAAGTCCTATTCTCTTATATGGATGACTTACTTCACACAAATGTCTCCCAGCTCTCTAGACCAGTCATTGAATCTTTATTAAAATAAAGATTCTCTCTCCCTATCCCATACACAGTGAATAAAAAGCTCTGGTCCTGAGGACAGTGAATCTTTATTAAAATGATTTCCAAACAATTTGAATGCATCTACCCTGGCTCTTGTCCTCAGACTGACATTTAGAATCACTCTTCCGAGCTCCATATTGCCATGTTAGTCACTCTCCAAAAGGCCGATTACTTGGACTCCACTTCTAATGTGTTGAGACATCATCACTGATCACCCTTCTTCCAGTTCTCACTGTGTTCACATTTTGGCTGGGCCCACCAATGCCCAAACCCAGTACTCACTGAACTCCATTTCTAATGTGGTAACCAGAGAGTTCTTATGATCATCTGCAGTATGTGAGGATTTAGTTCCTCACTCCAAGCCAAGTATCCCAAATGCATCAAATGGCAAATCTGAAATCTACTGCATGATATCTTTGGGAGGCTAATAGGAGTTGATTTGTCATCACTAATGCTCAAGAGAATGCACCTTCTACTGTAGGTAAGCCTCAGCAGATGGGGTTCAGGTCCAGCATGCTGCCAACCCAGAAGTGGCAAGACTTCCAGTGCTCCAAGACGACTGAAGTCCTATATAATGGAGTCAGCATGGTCAGAGAAGAAAAGTGAACCCAAACATGCCAGAGGATTACCCTTTCTGAACCTACTTGCAGCACTGTGTGAAATGCCTTTTCCCTTTCTTAGAAGCTATTCCTAGAATATGTGCTAACAGCCCACAAGAATAGCATAATTAGAAAAGGAGCAAAGGAGATGATTCTATATCATTTTATAAGTACTATATGCCAAGACAATGAGAATTATCACAATGAATCATTACCAGGTTTGGTCTCCTGGCAGAAGATTTTAAAGAGCTCAGCACATTGTGAAGATGTCTGAAATTCTTAGGCTTCTGCCGATAAATTCAAAACCCAGAGCTTAGTGTCAGCTATTTTAAAGAGGAAAGATAGTACAAGTCCATAATAAAGTTTTAGTTGAAAACCAACATTGTTATTGTATTAAGGGCAAAATGTCATTAAAATCTTTATCAGTTGGAAAGGCCAAATGGAAGACACATCGAAATATATGAGATCAATATAGAAAACCAATATATTCTGTTTCTTTCTTAAACTAGAAGTTTCAAGACACTTAAAGAACTACCACAATTCTTTTGGAACCAGGAGCAATATGTGAAGGAGCTGAGGAGTATATCAAGTATGGCATATTGTAAGAGTAGAGAATGCAAGATACTATTAAAAAATACACTGAAGAGAAAGACACACAATCATGCTTTCAGGTAAAATCTAGATGATCTAGAAATACATTTGTTTGGACAAGCAAGTGTTTTAAATAAATTGCACCTTATGTGGCAAAACTGGAGTTAATGTTCTGTCACTTAAATAAACAGATGAAAATTTAAGAACAAGATAGGCTGTGTCTAAAAGATGTCACAAAAAAAGAAAACTACAGGCCAATATCTCTGATGAACATAGATGCAAAAATCCTCAACGAAATACTAGCAAACAGAATCCAACAACACATTAAAAGGATCATACACCATGATCAAGTGGGGTTTATCCCAGAAATGCAAGGATTCTTCAATATACACAAATCAATCAACGTGATACACCATACTAACAAATTGAAGGATAAAAACCATATGATCATCTCAATAGATGCAGAAAAACCTTCTGACAAAATTCAACACCCGTTTATGATAAAAACTCTCCAGAAAGTAGGCATAGAGGGAATCTACCTAACATAATAAAGGCCATAAATGACAAACCCACAGCCAACATCATTCTCAATGGTGAAAAACTGAAAGCATTTCCTCTAAGATCAGGAACAAGACAAGGTTACCCACTCTCAGCACTATTATTCAACATAGTTTTCGAAGTTTTTGCCACAGCAATCAGAGAAGGAAAAGAAATAAAAGGAATCCAAATCGAAAAGAAGAAGTAAAACTGTCACTGTTTGCAGATGACAGGATACTATACCTAGAGAATCCTAAAGATGCTACCAGAAAACTAATAGAGCTAATCAATGAATTTGGTAGGGTGGCAGGATACAAAAGTAATGCACAGAAATCTCTTGCATTCCTATACATTAATGATGAAAAATCGGAAAGAGAAATTAGGAAACACTCCCATTTACCCTTGCAACAAAAAGGATAAAATACCTAGGAATAAACCTACCTAGGGAGACAAAAGACCTGTATGCAGAAAACTATAAGACACTGATGAAAGAAATTAAAGATGATACAAATAGATGGAGAGATATACCATGTTCTTGGATTGGAAGAATCAACATTGTGAAAATGACTCTACTACCCAAAGCAATCTACAGACTCAGTGCAATCCCTATCAAACTACCACTGGCATTTTTCACAGAACTAGAACAAAAAATTTCACAATTTGTATGGAAACACAAAAGACCCCGAATACCCAAAGCAATCTTGAGAAAGAAAAACGGAGTTGGAGGAATCAGGCTCCCGGACTTCAGACTATACTACACAGCTACAGTAATCAAGGCAGTATGGTACTGGCACAAAAATAGAAATATAGAGCAATGGAACAGGATAGAAAGCCCAGAGATAAACCCACGCACGTATGGTCACCTTATCTTTGATAAAGGAGGCAAGAATATACAATGGAGAAAAGACAGCCTCTTCAATAAGTGGTGCTGGAAAAACTGGACAGCTGCATATAAAAGAATGAAATTAGAGCAATTCCTAACATCATACACAAAGTAAACTCAAAATGGATTTAAGACCTGAATGTAAGGCCAGACAGTATAAAACTCTTAGAGGAACACATAGGCAGAACACTCTATGACATAAATCACAGCAAGATCCTTTTGGACCCACCTTCTAGAGAAATCAAAATAAAAACAAAAATAAACAAATGGGACCTAATGAAACTTAAAAGCTTTTGTACAGCAAAGGAAACAATAAACAAAGCGAAAAGACAACCCTCAGAATGGGAGAAGATATTTGCTAATGAAGCAACTGACAAAGGATTAATCTCCAAAATATACAAGCAGCTCGTGCAGCTCAATATCAAAAAAAAAAAAAAAAAAAAAAAAAAATCCAAAAATGGGCAGAAGACCTAAATAGACATTTCCCCAAAGAAGATATACAGATTGCCAACAAACACATGAAAGGATGCTCAACATCACTAATCATTAGAGAAATGAAAATCAAAACTACAATGAGGTATCACCTCCCACTGGTCAGAATGGCCATCATCAAAAAATCTACAAATAATAAATGCTGGAGAGGGTGTGGAGAAAAGGGAACCCTCTTGCACTGTTGGTGGGAATGTAAATTATTACAGCCACTATGGAGAACAGTATGGAGGTTCCTTAAAAAACTAAAAATAGAACTACCATATGACCCAGCAATCTCACTACTGGGCATATACCCTGAGAAAACCATAATTCAAAAAGAGTCATGTACCATAATGTAACACAATGTTCATTGCAGCCCTATTTCCAATAGCCAGGACATGGAAGCAACCTAAGTGTCCATCAACAGATGAATGGATAAAGAAGACGTGGCACTTATATACAATAGAATATTACTCAGCCATAAAAAGGAACGAAATTGAGTTATTTGTAGTGAGGTGGATGGACCTAGAGACTGTCATACAGAGTGAAGTAAGTCAGAAAGAGAAAAACAAATACCGTATGCTAACACATACATATGGAATCTAAAAAAAAAAAAAAAAAAAAAAAAATTTTTGTTCTGAAGAACCTAGGGGCAGGACAGGAATAAAGACGCAGACGTAGAGAATGGACTTGAGGACATGGGGGGGGGGAGCGTAAGCTGAGATGAAGTGAGAGAGTGGCATGGACATATATACACTACCAAATGTAAAATAGATAGCTAGTGGGAAGTAGCCGCATAGCACAGGGAGGTCAGCTCGGTGCTCTGTGTCCACCTAGAGGGGTGGGATAAGGAGGGTGGGAGGGAGAAGCATGAGGGAGGGGATATGGGGATATATGTATATGTATAGCTGATTCAGTTTGTTGTACGGCAGAAACTAACACACCATTGTAAAGCAATTATACTCCAAATAAGATGTTAAATAAATAAATAAATAAATAAATTTTATATATATATGTGTATATATATATAAAAGATAGGCTGTGTCTAGATAACTGTGTGAACTGCTTCCTTCTTTACTATAAAACATTCAGATGTTGTCATATAACAATTCGTAATAATGTTGAAAGGAATCATGGATTTTAAATTAGAAATAATTTTTTATGCAGCACAGGTAGAGAATAGAGGATAAAAATATGTAAACACATTTGATACAGTCAAACACATATTTAACCCAGGTAATTGAAACTTTGGGAGTTTATTAGGAAGAATAACTGAACTGCCATAAGATACACCCCAAAATTGCAGAGGTGAATGTAGTGAAGTTTATTTCACACTCATCCACAATTTGATTCCTGTGATTGGCAGATACCTTCATAGGATAGTTCAGAGACCCAAGCTCTTCCATCTTATGGTATCACCTTCCCCTAGGTCCTCAAAGCCCATTTTGCTCAGCCAACAAATGGGGAAAGATAATTTTAGAGGTAGTTTTTATGGAATAGTCCTAGAAGACGGGTATATCACTTTTGCCCACATTCTATGGACACCCATAATTAGTGAAAGCAGGAAAATGTTCTAGATCTATGATCAGGAAGAAAGGAAAACAACTGTCTAGACCAATTGTTTGCAAAGAATATTATCGATTTTTTCCTTGAAAAATTTCACTGCCAGTAATTCTTAACTCTTCATGTGCACGAAAGGTTAACAGATGTAATTCCAAGAAGTCAATAAAATACATTGTCTTAATTGCATGCCAGAGTCCTGCAATGGATTTCGGGTTAGGGAAAAGTATTTATAGTTAGCATAATTCCTTTTATATATAAAAATATATTTAAGGGATGTAATGTGACTGAAGACCATGTTAAACAGAAATCTACAATATTTAGATTTCATAACAAGTTATCCTGTCAGTTCTCTGAAACTGGTTGGAGTAGAATATTTAGCATCCCGGTAATAGTAGTTAACAATTGGTTACTGTGATAAAATTCAGAATAAGTCTTTTTGGAAAATGTTTTAAAAATCCTCACCATCAGATATTACTTTTTTCCTAATCCAAACACATAAAAAAGGACAAAGTACAGTGATACACATTACTTCATTAAATCTAAAGATGGATAGTTAGGTTACTATTTCTTGGAAGTTTTAAAGTTTAAAAGTCTCAAAAAAGGCCTAAGAGAGAAAACTATAAAATAGCAGGAATTGGGGGAAAATACAAAATGAATAATCATCTTATGTACACTGTAATATTGCTTGTAGTACCCACATTTTGTGGCTTTATTCTGGTTATCAGAGGAAAGGCGTTTCTGTTACTATTAGTAGTAGTTTGTGTGACATTGAAGAATAATAAAGGAGTCCTTGAGAGAAACAGGCCCATGTGTGAGTAGCCATTGCTCAGGCTTAGCGACTGGGAAAATGATCTTCCCTCTCTGAGCCTCATTTTCCTTGCATATAAAATATGGTCTATAGCATTAAGTTCACAGGAATGCTGAGAGGGTTAAGTATGAAACATGTAAATGGATAAACAAATACTGGGAATCAAGTAAGTGAAAGTCATGAAGCAAAGCAAGTCTATCTTACCTCATGGGAATAAGTTTGTGACTCACTTTCACTGTTTCATTCAAATGGATGAAATAATCTTGGCCCCATCTATCTTACAAGTAAAAAATGTTTAAATGATTCTGAAGGGATTTTATGGAGATAAGAAGGCTAACAACTCTAGGATGTTACTAACTGCAAAGCATCATTGTATTTCCTCAGATGAGATCTAAGAAACTCATGTGGGTTCCTGCATGACACGTTACAGAGTGAGGCTCTGGCTTTCTTTATGAAATCCTCTGTATCTTGGTAGAATTCCTGTACCACATTATAAGCTACAGGAGTGCTTTCGAATCCCTCTGGTGCAGCAGCAGGTTAACCAGATTTCAATCCCTGCTTATTTCACAACATAAAGGAAGGTTGTTTTAGAGACCAGATGAGTTTTAGCTAGAGTAAGTAAAGCAGCAAAGCAATGAATGTTGTTGCCTGGGAAATAAAGAAATGCGAGAGGTAATCAATTTCTTCCAATCTTGATTTTGCTCACCCACTTGATTTGAAACCACATATTGCTTCTCCCAAAATTAACAGTTAAGGCGTCTTCTTGCAACTCAACAAGCATTACAATGTACACTCAATTTTGAATATACTGAAATCTTCATCATAAAAATTCTTCTGAGGCATCTATATTTAAAATAACAGCATTTTCTAGTTAAGCCAGCAAATTTAAACACATAGAAAATAAAGAAATTTCTGGCGAATTAGCTCTCTGGTATAAGCTATGGTTAACTATGTGCTTATCTATTCATTTATTTTACACGTTCTGCTCATTTGTTTCAAAAGTAGACAGTACAGTTTTGGTGTTCATTGGAAGCTCAATTTGGTTTTACTTCCTTTCTGTGCTTTCTTGGCATCTGCTTTTATAGAAATATAGCTGGTCATTAACATAGATTTGCATGCCTTACAACTGTGTTGTTTTTCATGCAAAATAGACATTTGTAAAATAATTACAGATGGGAAAGTATGCCCCATGGAATTTTTTCTTCATTACAAAATTATCCTGTTCTGATCATTTTGTATCCACTTCATTATAAGGGGAGAACACAGGGAAAATCAAATATTTCAGTTATGATAGCAATCTTCAGAGTACTTGTTCTTTCAAAGTGAGAAGTGATGTATTATATATTAATATAAAAGGAATCATTATGGAAAGATTTACTTAATACATTATTTCCAATTCCCCTCCTTTTCACCACCCTCTCTATTCTGTAAGAATAGCCTATCTCAGGCACAAAGCAGGTCCTGCTAAAGCTCCCAGATGCTAAAGTCATGGTGAACTTGGCAGCTAAAACCCAGAGGAGGGGGATTTGCCGTAAAGTATTGTTTAGTTATCACTGTATCCAGCTTGCCTTCCCACCTATCAGTAGCATAACTGAATGTTCTTCATGTTACTCCACATCTACTCTCTACCCTTCTCTGCCCTGCTGTGTGCCTGGAAAACTGACTTGTATGGACTGCATCAACTGGTATCCCTGGTCTTCTAATTCCATGTTAGGTTTAGCCATTGGGAAACACCAGTAGGTGATTTCAGGGAAACAGGAGAGAGAGGTCGGGGGTGTATTCTTCAAACTCTATCACTGCTAGGCCTCAGCTGGCAGTGTCTACACCCTTCCACTGATGTCCATAGCTCCTGTTGGGCAGTCCTCTCTTATAACTTTCATTCTTCACAGTTTCTGGTAACTTCCCCTTCTCTTTACCAAGTCAAGCCTAACAATGGTAATGGCTTCAAACTGGAGTTAGTTCCAGGATACCTCATCCTTTGCTCATATATTATATGTAGTCCCTTCATTAAATTGTTTCATTGTTTCGTTGAGAGTGCCACCTATTTCCTAAACAATCCAGGTTCTTACTCATTAGTTATGGGACATATCATCATCTTTTCTTGGTTTCCTTTGCTCACATATTGTAGGTAGTCCCTTCATTAAATTGTTTCATTATCTTTGTTGAGAGTGCCATCTATTACCTGAACAATCCAGGTTCCTACTCACATTTTAAGTAGACATAGAACAGGACTGAGATTTCTTGAATTACAAAATGATGGACTGTTAGAATTGGAAAGGAGTCTCATACACATAACCATGATGGAAATGAAATCCCAAAATATGAAGTCTTCTGCCCAATCACATGGCTAATTCACTGAAGAGATGAGATCATAACCAAAGTCTTCTAATCGCCAGTCAAGGTTTTTTGTTTTTCTTTCTTTTACATTAACAACATCTGTATTGGATGATCCAGAATCCAAACATAAGATGAGTCACAGGGGTATGAGTTTTGCTTTACATATTTCTTTATCTTATTTTTGTTTGTTTTTTAATGCATTTTTTTGAGGAAGATTCATATAAGCAATGGAAATGAAAGAGATGAATACAAGATAAACAGAAGGAAGACTACAATAGTTGAGGAATACAGTGTAAGGACATTGATAGTTGAATTTTTAAATTTCAATCATTAGAAACACTCACTTTAGCACTCCCAGTTTATCTCTTCAGTTTATGCTGAGAATAAATAGACCCTGCATGCAGAGTGAATTCTGTGTCTAAATCATTTAATGCACAGCTGCCAACCTCACATTAAAAAGGCTCATTATTTCACAAAATGGGCTCAAGAGGAGCTTCAAGTCTGTATTTCAGAGATGGGAAGAAAAAAACATATTTTAATTAAATGATTAGCCTTCCCAAAATAGACATAAAACTCCTCAAAACTAATACTAACGTAAAACATTCCACTTTTCTCATGTGTAACCTATTATTTTATGCCTTGTAGAAGTTTACACTCAGAAATAGTTTCTACGAAGAACCCTTAGCACCTTTTATTATCCCTCATGTTAAGTTACTTCTAAAAAGTATAATTAAAATATATTTACTTTCTGCCTTCCTATGGGCAAGACAGTATGGGGAACATGAAAATAAGTTATTCCATAATCTGGTTGGAAAAAAACTACCCTTTAATTTGCCACCATGATTGTACATGTCGAATTTAGTAATTCAACAATAACAACAACAAAAAAAAAAAACCAGAGAAGACAATTTATAATACATATACACAAAGAAATTCATAAGCAGTCCTTGTTTCATTAGTTATATATTACTTTTCAAAGGTTTACATAACTGACAAAAATAGAAACAACTAATATAAAACACTGATATGATTTTAATGGGATAATTCAATTGCTCAAATGTTTTGTCTGAATTCATCAAGCATCTGCCGTACATACTCATTGTGAAATCCTAGATATTTGTGTATCACAAAAAACATCTTCACCCTAGAATATAAATCGAGGGATGATCCAAAGAAAGGTGTCAGTTGAGTTTATATTTAAAGAGGGTATACAGTAAAATAAACATTTATGGCAGTAATGAATAATATTAGACTGTAGCCTCATTACAGTTCCATAGCTTTGACTCTGGTTTTGGTATAGTTTGAAACACAGCCTACGTGCACATATACATCAAAAAAGATTAAATGGCAAAAATATACAAATCAGTCAATCCATCAATAATAAAACAGCTACCAGAGAAAACACATGAGACCTGGAGAAAAGACAATTAAGACTCATTAATGACCTGGCACATTTCCTCTGACAAAATGATGAGCACTCTAACGGTGGTCATCAGGAGTCGGCTGAGTGTGATGCAGCCCACACATGCATTAGGATCCAGGACACCCCTGGGCATCGCACAGTGGTCCAGAGAAACCAGAGTGATGGCAACTGACCCAACTGGTATTTTCCCAAATCATTTGGTTTGATCATTACTACTCAGCACAAGGAGAAAAGCAACATGAAAATATGAAAAATAGTAGCTAAGATTACATGAGATTAGAGGGTCCATCTTATTTATCTCTATATTTCTATTACTTAGCATGGTGCCAATAAAAGCTGATACTTACAGTCAGGTTGTTACATATTAGATTGTATTGAATAAATCAACTAGAGCTCCTTTACTGCTAGTAATCTATTGTATTGAACTTGAACAAATTGTTTCAACTCGCTGAGCTTCAGTTCCAACATCTGAAAAATTGTAAATTATAATAGTACTACCTCCAGGAGGTTTTTTTTTCCTGGAGATAAATGAGATAATGCATATGAACACACTCTTTGGACTTAACATACCGTTAAAAACTGAATGCTTGTGTTTGTGTTACTATTTTAATATTTTAAGGGTTAAAAAAGAGAGCCAATTTTGTCATTGACATTCTGTTCAACACATGGTTAGATTTATCTAACAATTGTTAGGCTTTATTTTCCTGAAGAGATTCAATGATATTTTCAATTTCAATGAAGAATGACTTGCAAACACTTTTATTTTTAACACATTTGGCTTTGTTACAAAAAGATTGCTCATCATTTTTCCAATATAAATAAGTGATAGTTCTATAGTAATAACACAAATAACAAAGAGCTGTGAAATCTGTCATTTCAGGCCATGTCTACATAGCCAATGTTCCCCATGAGGGAGGTCCTAAGGGCATGAGAGACGGCTGAACTGTACCAGTGAGAAAACAACTGAATACATTCTTTCTTACAGCAAGCTCCCAGTGTCTGTGACAGCCAATCTGGGACAGGGACAAAAAAGAACTTGTTTATATACTACACGTCAGTGCAGTCTTGGCAGCTCAGGGGGCCTCCCAAATAGTTTAATAACTGAGAAATTTCTAGAAGTGTTGTAAGCAAGTTTATCCCTGGAAGAATATGAGGTCCTTTCTTCTCACCTCTGGAAAAAGTTATAGTGACTTGTGAAACAAGATCAGTGTTAGCGATCACAGAAATAACTCTATCAATTGGAAAACAAAAGTAGCTACAGATGAGGAGTGAGGGAAGAGGTGACAGAAAATCAATAATTGAGTACCGTTGGTGAAAGTGGGAGAAAAGGCACCTTGAGGCAAGAAAGAGATGGTAGCGGTTACTTAAAATGCACGTGAATATTTCTCCTTTCCCAAAGATATTAATCTCTAGAATTTGGGGACAAGAAATGAGAATTCCCTAAATTATAGGTTATTCATAAACTACTCCTACCATTCTTCATACTCATTACTCCTTATAGATAATAAAATGCTTATTACTTTGAAAATATTTTTAGTAGTATTTACAAAAATTTTAGCTTATAGCAAATATTCAAAAACTGGAAAACACCAGCAAACATTATTGGCTAGTTTCCAAATAATAACATTAGGATCTCCTATCAAGGTTAAAAGTACTATGTAATTTCCAAAATGTGTTACTTCTTAAAACATCCTCATAAGATTTGTCTAATGTCTACTATGCATATAAACTTATTACTATCTATTAATAGGAATGACTCACCGTTGGCAGACGACAGGACCACCACCAACACACACAACACAGATGCAACTATGAGCAAGACTTGCTTATTAGGTTGTGACTGATTGTCTCCTAAGTGTTTCTGTGCTGATTCTCAGAAATGTCAACCTTACCCTTTGACTCTAAATGTCATCGTTTCCTGTTCTTGCTTTCAACTTGATATCAGTGGTTTCCTTCAAACCAGGAATACCTCGATGTTAACTGTTTGGCTTTAATTCTTTCAAGAGAATTACAATACTTTTTCTCATGTTCCCAACTGATTTTTCTTGGGATTTTGTATTCAGAAAAACATAAACTTCCTGAGTATCACTGGGAAGAAATTTCTGGGGCTTCCCTGGTGGCGCAGTGGTTAGGAATCTGCCTGCCAATGCAGGGGACGCGGGTTCGAGCCCTGGTCTGGGAAGATCCCACATGCCGCAGAGCAACTGGGCCCGCGAGCCACAACTACTGAAGCCTGTGCGCCTAGAGCCCGTGCTCTGCAGCAAGAGAAGCCACCGCAATGAGAAGCCCGCGCAAGACCCAATGCAACCAAAAATAAAAATTAAAAATAAATAAATTTATTGAAAAAAAAAAAAAAGAAATTTCTGCATGGAAATCCTATGCAAGACAAACTGTCTTTTCCATGTCAATAAATGGCACGACAGACAGGCAGTTTCTTGAGTTGTCATCTAAGCATGAGCCCTTGGTTGCTCTATGTCCCTCCCTCACACCCGGTCTTCTCAATGCTACTTCAAACATATCCTGAACCATCATCATCTCTCCAGCCACAGGCCTACCACTACCACCTCTCCTGGTCATGACACAACAGTCTCTTAGGGGGCCTTCCTGCTTCCATTTCTGACCCACTAAAATCAATTCACCACACAGTAGTAGTCAGAGTAAAAAAAAATAAACATATAATTTAGGTCTTGTTACTTCCATGGTTAAAATCCCCATCAGTTTCCTATCACATTTAAGTCCAAAATTTGTAGCTTTCTTTCCAAATTCCTAATAATCTAACTTTCCAAACCCATCCCATACTAGCCTCAGCCTGAATTCTAGGCCCACTGGCATTCTTTCCATTTTTCAAACACTCTAAGCTAGTTCTTTGATCTTTTGCTCTATTTGGTTTCTTCCTAAATTGCTGTTGCCCTACACATTCAGAGAGGAGCTTAGGAGTCACCTGCAAGTGACTTCCAAGACCACTGAATCTACAGGAGCCTGCTGCGTACTCTCTATTACACCATCTTGTATAAATTCTCTGCATAGTATGTATCACCATGCTTTTTCTCCATTGCCCCTTCTCTTCTTTCCTTCCCTTCCCTCCCTTCTCTTCCCTTTCCCCCCCTTCTTCTCCTTTTACTAAAATATAAATTGTAATAAAGCAAATGTCCATTTTGTTCACACTACATCCCAAGCACTTTGGAACAGTGCCTGGCACACAGCAGGTGCTCAACAAATGGTTATTATATGAATGACTAAATGAATGAATGAAGGAATGAATGAATAAAGAAGGAATATTTTGGATCATACATTTAAACCGAACTTTAGTTTCCTCATCTCTAACATGATAATAATGTTGCTTTCCTCAAAGAGTTGTTATAAAATTATATGTGATTAGTTCATGCAAATACTTGCAGAAACCAGTACGGAAATGGAAGATGTTAAGATACTAAGGCTATAAAAGAGAAATTTTTAGAAAAGCCATACACATCACATAGCTACATTTAAAATGTAAGCCAAAATCTAGCAAAAGTAATCACGTATATATTTTTTAATTAAGACATATTTTTAGGGGGTAAAATATTGGAGGTTGCCAATTAGGTTAAAGTTATTTAACCTAATTTAGAGATCTAGGCTTCGGTAAATAGAAGGAAAAGGAGGAAAATTACTTTGTGCTATTGAGTACTTAAAGTAGATCCAAGACCATGTTAAGATTTTCACATACTATATATCACTGTGGTGGTATTGTTATTTCAATTTATAAATAAAGAATTCAGCCCCAGAAACATTAGGTCTGTATGTCTTTTCCTATCACATCACCTTGCCCTCATTAGTGGCTAGGAAAAAGGTCTAACACAGAAGACTCCAACAGTTTATTTGATGTAGTATCTTCAAATGCCAGTTCTACCTGTACATTTTTCAGGTAAATCCCACCTCCAGCCCCTGCTGAGAGGTTGTCAGGTCACAAAACTCCGTTTCACTTTAGCACGCCTCCTCAGGTGTGCACATCTGACCCAAGAGGAATCTCCAGTGGCCTGGCTTTAAAAAATGTGATGAGTCAACTGGATTGCTTGATTGGGTACTTCAATTAAAAACCAGAAGCAAGTGTCAGTTATCTGGGGATTTTGAAACACATAATTTATGAGGTTGAGTCGGAAAAAAATGTAGAACGTTTATGAAGCAAAGTCAGGAATGAGATTGGTGCCCTAGCAAGCCAAAGCCACCCACAAGCTGAGGCTGTTAAAGAGTAGAAATAATAAATTAGGAGAAAGGAGAGACAAGAGCAAGGAGCACACATGCTGAGATTAGGGCAACCATGTAGCTCCTAAGAAATGCAAGAGAACCTTTGATTTCCTACTTAGTTTCAATTCCTATAAGACTACATTTCCTATCTTTGGATACAATTGCTTGTATATCTTTATAAGAAAATATATTTCCCCTTCCTTTTTGCTGGAGCTAGCTGGAGAGGTCTCTCTTTCTTGAAACTAAAATGACCATAACTAGAATACATTACACTGTCCGAAAAAGCCCTCGTGCATGTATGTATGTTTATAGAAAGAGTCTGTTTTCACCTCAAGGTATGAGTTTCTAGTTTATTTTTAGATACACTTTTATCTGCTACCTCATTTGGATAAAGGAGAGTAAATCTCAGTTGTGACCTCTTGCTTTTTGGAAAGGAAGCAGTTCAAACAGAAATTATCATTTATTTGTTACCTCCTCCCAATCTCAGCCATATAGCCTGAAAACTCAGCTTTACACAATGAGAGCTACATCTACCACATAGTTAAGATTTCTGAAGAAACTGTTTTGCAGAAACAAGCAATTAATAA
Organism: Eubalaena glacialis; assembly: GCF_028564815.1. Taxonomy (NCBI): domain Eukaryota; kingdom Metazoa; phylum Chordata; class Mammalia; order Artiodactyla; family Balaenidae; genus Eubalaena; species Eubalaena glacialis. The sequence goes on along the minus strand of NC_083723.1, from coordinate 102,602,800 downwards.
AAATAGGAGCAAAAGAGGATCCCTAAAATACATCTGAAAGATTGTGTTTTACACCATGTCAATTAATGTAAATTTTTATTGCAACTATTAGTGTTTCATTGATTCACTGATTTGATCTAATCATTTTTATTCAAAATAAAAACTGCACAAACTAATGTTCATCGGTAACTTACAGTCCTGATAGCTGAACTTAAGTTTGGGTAGAAGGCATCTTTATGCAATAGAAATGTACTATGAGACAAATATGAGCTATGGTTGACATTAAATACAACGATATCGTGAGTATCAGACTAATGCAGAAAAAGTCTGCTAATTATATGCCATGGCTCCAAAGGAATAAGACTAATATCCTTATGTGTCTTAATAGACCCACTTTAATTATTTTATAGTCACAGTACTATAACTTCAGACCAAATTGTAAAGTGTTGTTTGTCTAGTTAATAAGAAGGAGAAACAGGTTCTCTGAATGTCTGAGTGTCTTCAGACATGGATATAGAGATGGTAGTTGGGTTTCTGGATATGGACAGAGGGAATAAAGTATGCAATACAGGTTCAAGTGTTTAAGCAGCAGGTGACAAAGCTGTGAAACATTAGCTCAGCCCCCACAGAGGGGGGCTGTAAAGTCACATCAACAGGTTGTTCTTAGAGACAATCAATAGTCACCCATTTGCCAAGGGCAGATCCTCAGTTCTCTTGTTAGGACTTTCTGTAAAAAATGGGACTTATGATAATTAAAGATGTTGCCTTTAGCAACAGAGTTGGTAATAACATGCAATTTAGTCTCAGTACCTAGCATATATATATACACACATACATATATACATATATATGTATATATATACACATATATGCTCATATGCATATATACTGTAAAGTATATATTGAATATATTATAGTGCATATATATATACGTGTATGTATTTTTGCACTTACTTCTTGATTTGGTTGCATTTAACTGATTCTCTGTAGATAGGAAAGGATGTTTATTTTCCCAAGTAATAATAGCCTTCAAAGCTGACTGATTTCAATCAGCTGTGACAGAAAATGAAAAAATATACTGATATATTCAATATGTTAAAGTATATATCTTATTTACAAATACCTACTGTTTTCTAAGAGAACAGAAACTGAGGTATATTTATTGAATAATATGATGTGCGTAAAGAATTAAATTTGAAAAGTGTAGAGAAATCTATGAAGCAAAAGAGTGACAAAGAAAGAAGAAATGGCTGAAAAGCACGGGTGGAGAACAAAAGGAAGAGTTTTGGAGTGAGATGCTAGGTGTTGTGTGTTGTAGTGTCCCTTCCTTCCCTAATCACCCCACAGAAACTTTAATAAATTAATCTTACAACTCATTGTATTTTGAAAATGCAATGAAAGTTACCGATGCAGTGGTTCAAGGTGAGCAAAAAGAAAAAAAGCATAGGGTCTTGGGCACATCTGTATCACTAAACTAATGCAATCATCAGTTACCTTTAACATTTTTAAAGTATTTGTCTTTTTAAAAACTGACAAAACCCTAGTTTAATAAAAATAAGATAATTTATAAAAGTTAAACATTTTAAAGCTATTTTATGGAATATACTATATATACACCAACGATATGCTTCAATGATTAAAGACAATTTCTCATTTAGCTAAAAATGGGAATAAAATTGACAAATTTTCTGAATAAAACTGAACTAGTAAAATTTTAAAATAAAAACTTTGACTTCACCAAAGTGTTTTCATAGATTTTTGACAAGTCATCAGATGGCACATTAGTTGATGAGCACAATTCAGATGTAGCAGAAACATTTGAAAATGCTAATTATAGATGGAAATCTTTGGCTTAGTCATTTGCAACATATTCCTTACCTAATAGGTACAAAATATAAAAGTACCTACTGATTCCAAATTTTTGCTTGATTAGTGATTAATATAGTTTTGTGTAGCTTATATATAATTGGAACTAAATGAAAATCCTTGGCATGATCTACGTACCAGAAATGTTTGCAGTAATATTTTCTCCAGGATGTCATACGTTTACCCTTTAAACTTATTAATGCTTATAATCTCAGATAAACCAATGCCATAAAATGTTCTGTTTTGTGAAATATTCTCTTAATTCAATTCAGTTAATTATTTGGAAAAATTAAGCTCTTCTAAGTTTGGATTTTGTTTAAAATTGGAGTAATTTTAGTCAGTGTGCAAAATTAGTGTATTAGTTTTTAATTGCTGCTTTAACCAATTACCATAAATTTAGTGGTTTAAAACAACTCAAATTTATTACCTTAAAGTTTTAGAGGTCAGATATCCAAAATGGGTCTTGCTAAGCTAAAATCAAGGTGTCAAAAGGACAGAGATCCTTTGTAGGCTCTATGGAGAATCTTTCCTTGTCCTTTCCAGCTTCTAGAGACTGCCTGCATTCCTTGATTTGTGGTCTCATCATCATTTTCAAAGCTAGGAGCACAGCACCTTCAAATCTTTCTCTGACTGACTCTTCTGCCTCCTTCTTCCACTTAAAAGTAAACTTGTGTTTATACTGAGCCCACTAAAATAACCCATGATAATCTCTTCTCAAGATCAGTTGATTAGCGGCTTCCATCTGCAACTTTAATCCCCCTTTGCCATGTAGCCTAACATATATATAGCTCCCAAGGATTAAGACATGGATATCTCTGGGGGGTCACCTCCAGCCACTAAGAAAATTGAAGTTGCTTCCTTTTATGATTTCTATATTTTTGATTTCCAAGCATTTGTAGTTCATTTTTAGATTGATATCGTACCATAAAAATCTATCCCTAGAGGCTTATAGGGTAAATTTTATGTTTGAATAGAATCGATCGGTTTTTGTGTTAAAAATTCCCCAGTATCTTTCCAAATTGTGGAGATATTGTATGATGCCCCAAATCTTAGATTTATATGCATTGCCCACTTTATGAAGAAGATTGGCTAGGGCCTTACTATAAAATTCCATGGCAGACAAATGCCCAAGAGAGAGAGATTTTTCCTACCATCACTCTTTAGGCTATACAAATTATGCTGTAAACATCAGAATCTGCTTTCCACAACTCAGTTTGAAAAGATTCCCTTCCATAGTACTGAAATTTAACAACCAGTGAGCCAAACAGTAAACCAAACATTTCAGGCAAAAGTAGCTTTCAAAACAATGGAATTTTAGTATTGACTTAGTAAAATACCACTATATTGTAGAAAGTTTTTAAAATATTTGTTATAATATTGTATTTCATATTTGGCATTTACAGCTTTAAATGAGAAGAACAAGTTTAAGATTCAGTCCACATTGAATTTATATAGTTCAATTAGGCTTAAGATCAGACATTCCTCTCTAAGCACATATCTTTATAAGATCTAGAAGGAATGCAGTATGGAGTGAATTATTGTTACGGAATAATTTTGAAATAAAGGTCTTTTAGTCTAACATTTTGAATGTACCATAAATGGCTATTTGAGGAAGATTAAGGTTAAAAATATTTTTGTGAACACTGATTTACTTGAGGTGGGTGTACTGTTCTCAGGAAATCAAAAATATCTCCCTGTGGTATTCTGATATAATTACTTCAGTCCTATAGTTAGATAACAATTATTTTACCTAACTAAAATTTAGGATTTCCATCCAGTGGGTAAAGATACCTAAATAAGAGGATACTGTAATAAGAGTAATAGTAGTTAACAATTTCTTGCACTTTATAAACCAGAAAATGTATGGATTTAGACTCAGGCAGGTCTGGATTCACATCCCAGACCTGTCATTAATTACATGTGTGGCTACATACCTCAGTTTTCTCATCTGTAACTATCAAGAATAATGTGATCCTTCTAAGATTCATTGAGGACTAACCATAAGTAAAATATGGGTGTTTAGCATACGCACATGCATTTTACTTGACTCAATGAATGATAGCAATTTTTGAAATCAAAAGTTCTGCCTCTATATTCTGTCAGTCAGTGGAAAGCTGGTAACAAATATTAACAAGTGTGGATAAAGAGTATGTTTGAACTTTCATATCTGTGTATGATAGAGAAACTAGCCCTGAACTAGTCTCCCCATCATAAACAAACATAAAATGGAAAAAAGAATACACAGCCCTGCTTGGAATTTATTAATCAGTGAATAGGTTTATTTAATAACACATGAAAAAATTTTATCTTTTTCAAAATGTTTTCCCCCTTCTCTATATCCTTTCTTCTGGGTCTTCAATTACTCATTTGATATTAGGCCATGAAACATTGAGAATAAGTTTATTTTATTTCAATCTTTATTTTCTGATGATTCACTTTAGATATTATTGTTAGTGAATTTTATCATAACATTTTAATATTTTATTTCAGTTGAGGGTCAGTGAATTTGATTTCATTTTCCTGTGACTTCAGTTTGTATAATTTCTATAGACTTCTACTGTGCTCTCCGTCAAGCACATCAAGTGATTTATTTTTATTTTAAATATATTTCATTTCTCAGTTCCCATTTCATTCTTCTATAGGTTTTATATCTCCTCCAATATTTTGCATATTTTCCTCATTATATACATGTTTAACTGTAGAAACATATTTTACATCCTCAATATTTTAGAGCCTTTCTCTGCTAATTCCAACATCTGTGTCATCTTGTTTGTCCCTTCTGTGTCCCATGGAGCCATGTCCCACTTTGTTCCCCTTTTATTCAAATCTTGCATCACCACCAGTATCTACTATAAGCAAATGTTTATGGCTTGGTGGTCACCAATAGATGAATGGATAAATGCACTGATACATCACACAATGGAATATTATTCAGTAAAGAAGTGAGCTATCAAGCTATGAAAATACAGGGATGAATCTTAAGTTAATACTGTTATGTGAAAGAAATCAGTGTGTAAAGGCTGACCGTTGTATGATTCCAATTACACAGAATTCTAGAAAAGGCAAAACTCAAGTAATGATAAAAACATCAGTGATTTACATGAGTTTTTCAGGAGAAGAGGGAGAAGATTTACTAGGTGAGACATAGGAGATTAATGCAGGGTGGTGAAGCTATTCTGTATGAGAGTGTAATGACGCATGAATGACACAATGCATGTGCCAAAATCCATAGAACTTTAATGCAAGGAGAGTGAATCTTAGTATATGCACATTTAAAACATCACTTAGGAGGTCAGGGGATCCCAGGACAGAATGCAGAATGTCACAAAATCATCTAGCTGTATTACAAACATGAAAAGAATTTACTGAAGAGGATGGGAAAAATGGGCTGACCTAACTAATTTTGGAAATGGAGTATATAAGCATTAAGCACCGTATGCTACTTGATAAAGTTGTTTCCCACAAGAGTATGGACGAGCAATTGATACTGCTATACAGGTGTACTGGAATTGAACAACTAAGTAAATGTGCAGTAGATTGTGGGAGCCAGGTTTCTCACTGTTGGAGAGGGAGGTTACAGATAAGCAAGGAAGAAGAGTTTACAATGATCATGTTAATGAATCAGAGCTGGAGACATCATATGAACTCATGTTTGGCCTAATATAAAGACGATTACATACATAATTGTAGATATTTATATACACATGTGTTAGTACATACACATATATTTACTTGTTTTGTCAGCTAAGAGAACCTAGAAACAACTACTTCCCTAACTATGAGCACACCTAGCTTGGTTTCCAATACTGTTCTCAAATTTTAACATCAGCGTTCTTTGGAAAAATCCATAATATACAAGATGAGCTTGGAGCATTTCATAGTTCCAGAAAATAAGGAAGTGTTAAAACAAAGCAAAATACAAACAGGAGAGAGAGAGGGGAGGAAAAAAAAACATTATGAGGGTATATCAAAGGAACACAGAAGCCAACTGAAAAAGCCCCCGATGGTTAAAGCTGAAATCATTTGAGAATGAATGAATAAATAAAGTAATAGTGGGTTGTATGCCAAAAAATAAAATTAATATCAATGAGTTCATAACAATATAACAACATAATGATTGAGTAAAGATGGAGAGAATTACAAATCTCCTATGCGGAAAAATTCCAAATAACTTATATCTAGTACTCTATCTTCAGAGCGGCAAAGCATAGCTCCTGACTCCTCAAGTATGGGTTGCATATGCTTCCTTCCAAAGAGTACAGTATGGAAAGGAGGGGAAAGGTAAGTTTATAGTGGACAAACCTGACAAACACTCCTGCAAGCCAGGTGATCAGAGTTAATCCTCGATATGATGTGATAAGAATGGCACTTTATCTCAGAGGTCTTCCTCCCCAATATCCATAACATCAGTATAATCATGAAAAACAATCAGAAAAACCAAAATGAAGAACATTTACAAAATATCTGACCAGTAATCCTCAAAACTGTCAAGGTCATAAAAAACAAGGAAAATCTTAGAAACTGTCATAGCCCAGAGATACCTAAGGAGATATGATGACTAAATGTAATGTGGTTCTCTTGATGGGATCCTAGAAACAAAAAAATAAATTAGGGAAAAACTAAAGAATTCTGAATATCATTGAGACTTTAGTTAATAATATATCAGTATCAGTTTACTAAATATAACAAATATCCATATTAACTAAGATATTAATAATTGGGGAAACTGGGTATGGGGTATATAGGAGATCTCTGTATTATCTTCATAATAAAATAAAAAGTATTCTAAAATAAAAATTTTCTTTAAAAAACATATCCAAAGTATTTATAAAGATGACATGGTAATTTGTCTTTTAAAATGTAGTTAGATTTTAGCATTAAATATCCATCTAGTTGCCAAAGTATAGAATTGGCTTAATACTTTACCCCTCTTATGTATGTAATTGACATGTATACGTGTGACTATGTAAATTTATTTAAGAGGAATATTGTTCAATTTTGTTAAATGGTCCTCACCTGCTCTGTACAACAATAACACATCTCTGGGAATCGTATTGGAACAGAAGGAAAAACAAGGAAATTGATGTTTGGCATTACTTGGAAACAAATGCTTTATTATGTATGAATCTATTACAGTCATGCTAACAGAGGAACCATTTGCAAGCTAATGTTTTTCTCTTATGCAAATGTTTCCTCTGCTCACATCCTCCCCATGCTCTAAAGCAGGTTGTCTTCAAAACTGGCAGCAGCAAAAAGCACAAGCCTCTGTGGCATTTAGGTGCACTCACCTCCCCTCTTCCTGGGACTTGAGTCCACAGGGGAGGAGAAGCATAGGGCTTGAATGATATTAATCATATGAGTAGATGATTAGAGTTATGATTGTACTGTGCCTGCACTGAGCGCCAGACCTGATGACAGAGGTGTTGATATATTCTTTGTTTTTTGTTTGGTATATGTAGAGCCCTCTTAAGCAGTGCTATTCAAAATATGATCTCTGCCATGATGCCAGTGCATAAACTTTTGGCAACTGGATGTCAAAAGATAATATGGAATACTTACTTGAGGATAAACATTTAGAAACTTATTGTACTCTGAAACTGCCATAATATTTTTATTACATTTTATGGAAATATCTGCAAAAGATTGAAAATACAAATTTCATCCTTGATCACAAATGGTGAGGAATACTGCACTCAAGCATAGGGCCTAAGGCTGGGGTCCCCCTTGCCTAAGTTTCGATGTGATATTTATCATGGGAGAAAGGGAAGAGTACCACAGATGAAGAAAGATCGCCTCTGCCTTGTCCACAGTCTTGCTCAAGATGGAGTCTATCTTCAGCTCTTTGAGAGCAGAGGTTATTTGTTGAGATTCTTTTTTATTCTCCCGTGGGATTTTAGTTACTAATCTTATAATCACCTTCATACAACTCTAACAATTAACTGTGGGAAATATACAGGGGACTAGACACATGAACTTTAAGGAACAGGAAAAAAAAAAACCTTTGAGGAAGAAAAAATAAGAAAACACAAGGTTGAACTGTGTGACTGCAAGATTAGTCATGCTTATTTTTCATGGACTGATCTTTGGATTATTGCATAGGGATAATGATGATGCCTGAAGAAATGTACTGATGTCTTTACATACACTGTGAATTGGAACTATAAGGAAAAACATTGTTTTTTTTTAGCTAGTGTGTTAGGAATTTTATCATTATGTTTCTTACTTTGGGGAATTTATCTAACTCAGCTTTTTGTCTCCTTAAGGCAAACTTCTACTGTCCTCGAATACTACAAACACCTGTTTTATTTTTGAAATGTGTACTGTGGCATATGTTCATTTTCTTTTTTTAACTCATAATTGCCTCTTCATATAAATTATTAATTAAATTTATGTATTACAGTTATACACAAAGTCCCAGTTACACTGTGATGCCATATTACTGCCTTGCAAGTGTGAAGGTAGTTACTCAGCTCTTCTGCCACCATGGATTACCACTTCTGTGGTGATGGATTTGCACTCCTCCATCCCAGGCTTTCACATTTGCGTCTCATGAGTCATTACATCCAGGATTAAAGGCTTAATCTGTGTCTTAGTCAGTTCAGTTTGCTATAACAAATATACCATAGACTGAGTGGTTTAAACAGAGTGGCTTAAATAGCAAGCATTTATAATATTTCTCATAGTTCTGAAGGCTGGGAAATCCAAGATCAAAGTGCCAGCAGATCCAGTGTCTGGCAAGAGCCCACGTCCTGGTTTGGAGATCATTCTTGCTGTGTCCTCACAAGGTGAAGAACAGAGAGAGGGAAGCAAGCACTCTTGTGTCTCTTCTTATAAGGGCACTAATCCCATCTGTGAGGGCTCCATCCTCATGACCTAATTACTTCCCACAGGCCCCACTTCAAATACTATCACACTGGGGATTAAGCTTCAACATATGAAGTTTGGAGGCACACATTCAACCCATAGCACTCCTCCCCTGGCCCACAAAAATTCATGTCTTTCTCACATGCAAAATACATTCATTCTCTCCCAATAGCCCCAGAAGTCTTAACTTGTTCCAGTATCAATTCTAAAGTCTTAAGTCCAAAGTCTCATCTTAATATCTAAATCAGATATGGGTGAAACACAATGTATGATTCATCACAAGGCAAAAGTCTTCTCCAAAAAAAAAAAAAAAAAAAAAAAAATCTTCTCCAGCTGTGAACCTATGAAACCAAATTCTCATTCCAAAAGGGAGAAATAGGAAGGAAGGGGTGACAGGTCCCAAGCGAGTTTCAAACCTGGCAAAGCAAATTCCGTGAGATCTCGAGGATCGAGAACAATCTTCTTTGGCTCAGTGTTCTCCCTTTTGGACCTTGTGGGGTAGCAATGTCACCCACATGGCTCAGCAAGGTACTACTCAAGCCTTGACTCTCTTCAGAGACACTGCCCAGGTCAAGACAGGGATTGTGCCCCCAGGGCTGCCCCACCTCCACGGTTTCTGTTGGAAGCCTTGGCAGTGGCCCCGATGATCTCAGAGTCACCTTTGGGGCCCTTCCTCCCTTTTCTTGAAGGAGAGCACATATTCACAGCCTTCCTTCATCCTATCCCATTTCCTGTTTCCTTTAGTCACAGCTGACAGAATTTCTGCTGGTATAATCCCATCGCTATTCCTGGTTTCTACTGAGATGCTGAATAAGTCTGTGATTAAGTCTCTATAGCCTGCCTCTTTTCTTTCTAATACCTTCCCAGAGTCGCCTTTAAAATTCCCTTACTGGCTTTTTCTAGCCTGCATCTCAGAACTCTTCCAGCTTCTACTCATTACCCAGTTCCAAATCCACTTCGACATTTTTAGGTATTTGTTTAGTTATTTGTTAGCATCCCACTTCTAGGTACCAATTCCTGTCTTAGTCAGTATGCGCTGCTATAAAACAAATATACTATAGACTATGTGGCTTAAATAATATTTATTTCTCACAGTTCTGAAGGCTGGGAAGTCCAAGATCAAGCTGTCAGCAGATCCAGCGTCTGGTGAGAGCCCACTTCTGGTTTTCAGTGGTTGTCTTATTGTATCCTCTCACGGTGAAGAACAGAGAGAGAGGAAGCAAGCACTCTTGTGTCTGTTCTCATAAGGGCCCTAACCCCATTATAAGGGGTCCACCCTTATAATTTAATTACCTTCCAAAGGCATCACCTCCAAATACCATCACACTGGAGATTAGGTTTTAACATATGCATTTTTTTGGGACCACAAACATTCAATTCATGGTAGTCAAGATACAAAATACTTTGGGCTAACTCTGTGTTAAAAGCAGCTGAACTATATGACTACATCTGGGGATGAAGCAATAAAATATAAAAGTGAAATCTTTCAATAATGTGAATATTACTACACATGCATATTTTAAGATTTTTTGGCTCATTTTCCTATGCATTTTTTTAATAGTCTGCCTTATGTTATTGGTGGTAAAGCTCTGGCCATAGAGATTTTATCAAATAGAGATGATTGTAGCTTTAAGTCTAACTGTTCATAGCATCACTTAGTGTGATGATCATCTTCAGGGCTGACAGAAATCAAATTCAAGGGGAATATATGATATATGTGATATTTCATTGGGATTCTTAGCCCTTTTGTAAAGGAGCTAGGGACAATGTCAATCAAGAAATAGCTCTACATAAAACTGTTCACAGGTTCCATATCAATTCTTTCTGGGGCTAATTTTTGATCTTCGGCTAAAACACTTTAGATTGCTATACTCCCCACCCCTGCACCCCTTTTTTCCTCCTCATAGAAAAGTCTTCTCTTAGAATGAGTAAAAAGGACCTAAGGCAAGAGTGATGGACAAAACCAAAGCAGGGAAGTTCTTTTTAATTTGAGCAAGACTTATGCTCTAATACACTCATGCTCTCACCTGCTGTCTCTTTTCACGTATAAGACTGGGAATGAGGAGAAGTAAATTGTCAAGGGTCAACTTTTATTCAGCTATAAAATGAATTTCCTCCTGAAACAAAGTTAAATATGCCATATTTTATTTCTTCCTATGCTATTGGACCCATTCAACATTTCAGCCAAGAATATAGGATTTTTAAAGGATGAAGCAGTCACCCCACATGTGTTGCCAACAGTGACCATCGAGTAAGCCGTGTAGAGGTGAACATGTTAAAGAATTTTTAGTGGAGGGGTGAGAACGTACATCTGATTGGAAAATACTGAGGAAAGAGTGGAATCAGAGCTACAGACAACTTTTTCAAGTGGTTTTGTTGTCAAATGGGGCAATACCAGTAAAGGGATATGGGATTAATAGAGGTTTGTTATGTTATTCTGACAAACAATACTTGAGCATATATATGGTCTCATATACTAAGGCTGAAGTACCTCCTGGCCATGTTTTAAAAAAATGTTTAATTAAAGCAGATTAGCAATTAACTAAAAACACTTCAACTAGAGTTACTGTGGATACATAATGTCACATGTAAATTGTATAACTTATTCATACACTCCTTTATTTCTTCATTGAAGGGACAGGGATGAAGTTTGCTTTCGTGCCATACTTCATTTCTAGTCCCCAGTATAGTGGTTATCACAAAGTATAGTATCGACATCATTTGCTCTTCCTCTTAACTGCAGGTCTAAGAGAAGCCTGAGCTAAGAGAACTTCTACTGACAGATATCTGAAAAGCCTGAAGCATTTGTAAAACACAAGAAGAGACATAAGCTTGGTAGCCAAGAAATGGAAAGAAGCAACTAAATGGGCGTGGAGCTAAGCTTACATGTGGGCTCTTGGAGGAATACTACAATGAAAAGTGAGGGGAGACCTCAACAAAGGAGATCTTTCTTTGCTTGTACCTCCATCCTGTGGTAACAGAGGACCAAAGAATGAGTCAGCAACATTAGTATTTTATGAGAGAGGGTTTCAGTCAAAGGAAGGGGTACTTCCCAGAATATTTTAATTCTTTCACCTAAGCAGAAGCCTGATTCTAATTTAATCTTCACTGTTAGTGATGTTAGTGATAAAGCGTTTCATGAAACATAGAAGACAGAGTCTCTGTTCTCCCTGAGGATATAATTCAGTCACGACTAACAAACAATGAAGAGATATTTCTTTCATTTCTTGTTTTAGCTATAAAAATAAAAGGCCAACCTCAGCTGTTTAGAAATACCCAAGTGCCGAAGGGAATTGTTTGAGGGATGGCGGCAGCTGAGATGGGCTTAGTCTGGGAAGGCTCCGTGATGCTAATTCCCCTAGTGATTTATCTTCTCCTTGCAACAACCTTGAGTTTCTTGCCTCCTGTTTGAAATTTAGTCTTAGTGTCTCTATTCCCCCTGGTTCTTTAAAATACACATTTTTAAATGCTGAAAAAAAAAAGTATCTACAGTTGACAGAAAAACTTTGGAACAATTTCTAAACAATGTTTAAGAAAAACAATTTATCTAAATTTGTTTGAGATTTCTATTATATTGTCTTATTTTCCTGATTCACTGAGGTTAGTCCAATTCACTGATTACCCTTTCCACACACTATTTCTCTTTGAAATGGGAGTAGGGCCTATTTGAATGTCAGTGATATAGGGTAGAAAGAAAGTACATTCTAAAGGGGGGAAATAAAGTAGGGAAGATTGAGTAGACATTGGCATGGCAACGCCAATGGCTGGCTCTGAGTGTGCCTGTGAGAGAAACCCCGAGGGCGTCAGAAAGAGTGGAGAATAAAAACTGCTAAGAGAGAAAAGACGAATGGGAAATACAATGTACGGGTTTTTAGTGAGGTGGTAAGGAGTTTTGTCAAGTCTGACCCTAATGACTAGGATACACCATCCATTAGTATATTGATTCAACAAAAACATTAAGTCTTCCATGTGCTAGACACAGTGCTAAAAATTGAGAATACAAATTGATTTTAAAGTAATTTTTTCTTTCAAAGTAGGAATAACTTAGCCAAGAAATATAATATTCATAACTAATGTCAAATTATGATTTGCTATCACTGCTACTTTTGTCTTAGAAGCATCATTCTCTTAAGTTGCTTATTGTGTATTTTCCACTAATTGTTCCCTTATTGGTATTAGTTTACCCAACCTGCTTTATTAGCACATCCATTCATTTATTCACAAATTTAATATTTATTCCTTTATTTATTGATGTCATCTATGTACAAGCTAGTGAAGATTCAACAGTGAACAAAACAAACATAGTCTCTACATTATTTTTTGTAGTCGCTACATAGTTGCATCATTAGTTTACAATAAGCTAGAAAAGACAGACACTTAAAAAAATGGTCAAACAAATAAGTAGAATAAACACCACCTAGTGATCAAGTCTACTGTAAGTCCCTCCTTTCTGTTCTTTTTGTGACTATCACTCTTTACCCCTGAGATGGTGGTGCTGGCAGGGGTGAGTGTGTCGGGGGTGCGGGTACTTTGTGTGTGTGTGTGTGTGTGTGTGTGTGTGTGTGATAGATGGGACTTGGAGATTCAAGGTCTTTAAGCTTGAGGACTATAGCATCTACGAGACAGAGAGAGAGAGAGAGAGAGAGAGAGAGAGAGAGAGAGAGAGACATCCCTCTCAAGAACCCTTAGTGGAAAATTGGTAGGTGTTCAGTGCCAACCCAGTATTTCCCGAGTGTCTTGAAATCTGCCTTAGGCATTTTCTTCTTACTATCTCCAAATGATATCAGACAAAACTTCACCTCCAAGTCAAACTTACTTTAAGTCATTCACTTCTATATTCACTCTTTCATTCAATCAATATGCATTGAGTGCCTGCTCTACACAATTATACAACATATGATAAGTGTTTGGAGAGAGGACAGTAATCAATACAGATCGAAACTTCTCATTCTGGAATTTACATTCTTACTGAAGGGGTAGGGGTGAAACAGGCATTACTAATAACACTATTAATTATTTACATAAATTATGATAAATGACACAAAGGAAAATACAGAGGGCCAATACAGATTATAATGAGGGAAACTGGCCTAGTCTGGAAAGAAGAGTAACAAAAGTATTTCTTGAGAAAGTGACATTTAATATCATAAAGTAGCTAGATGAAGAGATCAGAACCAGAGAGACAATGACCTAAGCTTCAAGGTACAAAAGGAGCGAGTGGCATGAATAGAAACCTTACACTATAAAATCAGAGATGAAATATCACTTTTATATTTCCCTTTAAAGTAAATTAAAAATGACTCCAACCCTGCAAGATGATGGGGAATTCAATCTATGTCATAATTCTGGCTTCCTGCCAAATTTATCATAGCCACATCATAGCCCACATCTTATCCTGGACAGACTAGCCGGGAAAGCCTCTCCAGCTATCAGTTCTCTATCATTACAAAACACTTGTGGGTAGTCTGGTTTTGTGACACTTGAAAGCCCAGCTGCTCTGGTATTTCTGTGCAAACCTGGGCATGGGAAACAGTTTGTGGAAAGGGCTCCTAGCCCCTAGGTTACAGTACCCCTAGATGTATCACCTGGGTCCTTAAGAGGAAACCAACCAAGAAATACTTCTATTAGTACAGTTAACAGCCATCAACTTCCCACTCTTAAAGGTGACTGCTCTTCTCACCTTGCATAAACCTCCCAAAGAACTCAGGCTACTGAAAAAGAGTAAGTGGCTTGTAACTTTTGTTTTCAGTACTCCCAACGCAAGGGAACATGAAATTTTGAGTATTTGGTGAATTCGATGCAAAATTCAAGAAGCAAAAGCCAAGATTTAACATCTCAATAAATTATGATGCTGCACATAGCATGTTTAAAAAGTTAAAAATAGGAGACTTCCCTGGCGGTCCAGTGATTAAGACTCCATGCTTCCAATGCAGGGGGTGTGGGTTCGATCCCTGGTTGGGGAACTAAGATCCCATATGCCTCGCAGCATGGCCAAAAATTTTTCTAAAAATTAAGAAAAAACAAAACCAAAAAACTATCTGTTTAAAAAAAAGAAAGTTCAAAATATGCCACAGTGACCAGTCAGCAAAGACTTGGGAGACTTTCATTATTTAGAGAAGAATAAAATCATACAGGGCCTGGAGTACCACCTAAAATAGTATCTACTGTCATAAGAAATATTTTGTTGACAATAATGTTAGCATCTGTTAATTGTTGATGTTAATAATAATGTAATGGTGAAGTTTTACAAAAATGTGTATATTATGTATAACACACATAAATATATAGATATATTTAACTCTTCATTTTCTGAAGTTAGAGTATCAGATTGTTACACTAATTAATAATAGAGGTATATATTATAATTAAAGTCACTATGAATCAGAAAAAAATATTAAGGCCATCTACCCTTTAGAACTGTAAAATAACCACAAGACATACAACATTAAACCTACTGTTGTGAGAGATGCCTCACCCTCTTCACTTCCACAGTGTACTTTTAGGTCTCTCATCAGTTAACCATCATGGAGGAAAGGAAGTAGGAAAGATCTAATCCATTACTGTTATCGTTTTTCTGGATATGATAATTCAAAATTCTGAGTATTTTATAGGCAATTGAGAATTATAAGGCTTTGTTCTTTTTTCTTCTTGTTTCTAAGGCTATAAAAAATACTTATTTTCATCATGACAGAGGGACATGGGAAGGAAGTGGCATAGAGAACATGGTATAGCAAACCCAGGACTTGACTAAAAAAAACTGAGCTGGAATGATAGGTCTTGCTCTAAAATATGTTCATCTTACACAGATATACACCAGGGCTTATCTGATGGAGAAAAAAGAGGATGCCCTGAGAAAGGGAAGGAAAAATTTGAGGGAACCAACAACAGAGAAGTAGATCATTTAAATTTGAAGTTACATGGCTTGGCTCTGATGCATATGCATCAGAGACTGAGTCACTGAACAATGAAGGCGTTGTGAGTTGTTTGGATATGAGGAGAATTATGCTAAGGATAGTGAGGCGGAGACTAGCCAGGCAGACAGCATCACAAAGCACAGGAGGCTTAGTCACCTAGCCAATGTCTGCCTGCCTACTTATAAAGGTTGGCGGAGTGACAAATTGATGTTCATTCATTATTTACACAACAGGTATTTACGTCATGCCTACCCTGAACCAGACATAGAACAAAGTCCTGAGGTCAGGACAGTGGACAAATAACAGATTAACAATAACATTTTGACTATTCTCAGTCAAGAAACTAATGTGATAGCTTTGCTTATAATACATTGAATTTCTACTAGAATACTTTTGGATGCTATCTTTATGATGATAAAAGTGTCCCTAAAATATATTATTTTCATTAAAGACATTAAATGTATTTTCAACCATGTACTGATTAATCCTTTAGGAAATATTATTCAGAGTTAATGATGAGTTCATGGACAGTTCTATTTTCCAATACTTCCTTTAACAGAAAGTTGAATGTATATTTATAATGATATTTAAGCCCCCAAATAAGGAAAGATTACTTTACATGATAATCATAGGGAGTATATTTTTTGAAAGTTATGGTGACAAAGCCATGCTAACATGAGGCATGTCTTTACATGAAATGATATTCCTTTGTCTCTGATATGAATTAGTGCCCCTTTTGAAAGAGTGTCTTTGCACTAGCCTGAAAGAGGGGCTTGAAAGAGGAGGGAGTGAGGAAAAAATATCTAGGCGTGAAGAAGATATGAAAGAAGAGAAACACTCTCCTTTCAAAGCACTGCCTCTTAAGCCGTCCCCTAGTGTAGTACAAAAGAATGACTCCGAAGAGACAGGACCTCTCCATTCAATTCTCAGCTCTTCTCAATTTTTCGTCCTCCCTTGAGATCTTATTGCCACTAGAATGAAGACTCTCATACATCTCCAATGTATTCTGGCACATGTTTATGAATGGCAGAGAAGTACTTCAGGAAATTATAATCATCTTCCCATGTTATCTTACAGAGGCTAAGAAAGAATGAGACAAAGCTGGAAAAGCACATGGCTACTCGGATTGCTCTGCAGGATCCAGGCTGGGCATCCACCATATTGGAAAGATCCACGAGCCAGAAGCAGCTGCAGCAGCCACTACAACTCAGAAAATATCCCCATACATACACCCCTGCTGCAAGATACTAAGACTGATTCTTGAGTCAGGCAATACAGAAAATAAGAACAGAAATAAGCAATGAGTGCCAACTAACAGAGTTCTCTAAAAGTACCATATCACAGTAGTCTCTTCCCCTCAATTTTTTCTGCCATTATTTTTCACTTTATGCAAAAAAATTAAAATTGTTGAATATCTCAAAATGAACATTTTGATGAAAAGTCAAACTCAACATTTAAAAAGCTGATTAAACAAAGAGTTTCCGTCATACAAACTTTGGATATATCTTGACTATCTGGATATGAGCAATGACCAGGGACTGACTTTTTGCTGGAATTAGAGGAGCATTATTTAAACCAAACATCATACCATGCAGGTTTTGTATTCAGTAAAAGATGTGATGTGGCCTATGATTAAACAGGCCCTAATTATGAGTAAAAGCCATTCCAAAATGGACATTTACACATCAATGATTTGGCACAGACAGTACATTGTATCATAGAAAAAAAAATAGTGTATAAGAGGGTCACTTTCCTAAGTGGCACCATGAAACTAAACCAACTCAAAAAATAACTGAGTAGATGTAATCAACTCCTGATGTTAGGCCTCCTGTAATACACCTCAGTAGTGTACTTATGTATTCCTTTTGTTACCATCACTACACCTGCAATTAGAGTGGAAACTGGCTATAACAAAATAATCAATGTCCAAACGTTGTCATATAAGATTTGTGGTTGTATTTGGTGAGATAAGTGAAATGAAAAAGGTAATGCGGCCATTTAAGCATAAATTCTAGAGGTCCAGCTTTGTGATATATACTGCTGTGTTTAAATACTAAGGGGGTGATGCTAGATCTTGTGGCTGGGTAAGACTGAGACAGTAGCACTGATTTCAGCAATCCTCTGGTTAATTAGCACCACTTTTGTTGACCATATATGGTATAGAAACTGGACTGAGGGAATAATAGGAGATCAAGACACCTGCTATCAGCTTTCTTCCCTTTTTAAGTTGGGGTTGCTATTATTTCTCCACATAGCTTTATCTTCCCACAAAATCCTCTCTTATCTCTTCCCATCGCCTCTGAAAAGCAGATCATTATCAGTACTTTTTGTGAGGACATGAACGGACCACTTTTAATATTTCTTTCCACCTTTTAATTAAAAATCTTAAATATAAATTTACTTAAGTGATTATGGTTCACTACATACTTCATTTACTTGGGGACGAAAATGATCATGCACTTCTGTTCTACAGTAGGTCATGTTGGTGAGGATTCACTGCCAAAAGCAAAAGTGATAACATGTAAAGGGGGAACTTAAATAGCACCCCCAGGATTCAGAGGAATAGGAGGTAACCAAGGAACTGCCTTGCAGTGGAAAAGAAAATGCTTTGGAAAAATGGAGAAAGAGTGAACAACTTCTGATGGTTCCCCACTTCTCCAAAGTTTCACTGCTGCCCACTCTGCCCCTACTCTGCTCTGTTACTTATTCCAGGCCTGGATGTCACTACACACAACTTAGGGCTGTGATTATTTTCCCTTATGTCTGAGACAGATGCAGAGGAAGGGAGAGAAAAATACTCCTAAGCAAGTGGTAGTTGTGCTGTCAACATGTATGCCTGTAGGTAGACAGGGGAAACTTATCCATACTTCAAAAAATGTCTAGAATCAGATTCCTCCTGATTCTGAAATTTTCATATCAGAAACTAGAGCCATAGGAGAGATCTGAGATGAGAAACATGATCATTAGGGAGTATAAGAAATAGAATCAGGCCAGAGACATCTGAGATGACCAGACGTAAGAGACTTCCTGAGGAAGGCAAGGGGAGCAAAGTTACATGTATTTAACGTTTACATCCTAATTTTCAATCTGCCCATTCTCCTGCCTCAACTGTTCACTCCTGTCTCTGTGGATACCAGAGTCCCCTCTATCCAGATCAGATCTTGAGCACACAAGACCAGAAGGACTGAATAGACAGCCCTGGCAACAGCCAACCAAGGAAAATAAGGGGGAGACTAGAGAGGATTCCCTAGTTCTAAGCAGCACCAGTGGGAGCCCTGGGATATCCTGGGTAAGCCCTGGGATATCCTGGGTAAGCCCTGGGATATTCTGGGTAAGCACTGGGATATCCTGGGTAAGCACTGGGATATTCTGGGTAAGCACTGGGATATCCTGGGTAAGCACTGGGATATCCTGGGTAAGCACTGGGATATCCTGGGTAAGCACTGGGATATTCTGGGTAAGCACTGGGATATCCTGGGTAAGCACTGGGATATTCTGGGTAAGCACTGGGATATTCTGGGTAAGCCCTGGGATATTCTGGGTAAGCACTGGGATATTCTGGGTAAGCCCTGGGATATTCTGAGTAAGCACTGGGATATTCTGGGTAAGCACTGGGATATCCTGGGTAAGCACTGGGATATTCTGGGTAAGCACTGGTTTATAAAAATTGCCCTTTATAAGAACTGTTATATATATATTTTTAATTTAAGATCCTACAATGGTTCATTTTACTCTAAGGAATTTTTGGAGCAATATTAATGTTCTACCCCGTGAAAAACAAATGTTTTAAATATTACAGAACTCTCACATGTATACTATAAATTCATTTTTTCCAAGTCTGAGCTGTTTTACATTAATTAAAACTAGGATATAAATAATATTCTCCCCCCAAACTGATACTGTTATTATTTATTTTTTCCCTTCCTTAACTAGTGAAATTATTTCTTAGAATGTGTGAAGGAGGTTGAGACTAATATAAGATGTTAATAATACCTTTGAGGACTTGAAAGAACTCAGCAAATGTTAACTCATTAATTCTCAATATCCATGGGTAATGCTAGAAAAGAAGTATTAGCCATAATTCATGGAGGAGGAAACTAACATACACTCTGGTTAACCAGCTTTTCTAAGGTCAATAACACAGATGTGCATATAATCATGGAGATCAGGGAGCAGGTGATTTCCTCAATGTGATTCCAATCTCAAGCTATTCTTCCAATCTATCATGTTTGAAGCAAAAGAAGAATTTGTCATGTGTGAAAGTAAAATTTTATATATATATATATATTTTTTCTTTACTTACTTAATTCTGTTTCTGAACTAATTTTGCTGAAATATGCAGATGATTATCAAACTTAATCGTTGCCCAAACCTTAGCATGATACGGTTAATTAAATGGAAGTAGAAATAATTTTAGTACAAAAATTAAAGTGAATAATATCACAAGGACTGTATGTATGCAAGACATCTGCAGTTGATGGCTAAAGTCTATTAGAGAAGTCATACACAAACACTTGTACAGGTTGCTGTTCTAAAAAGAGACCTTTAGCTTAATAAAATCATTAATTCTGCAATTCTTTATTCATGTCTTCAGTAGACATTTTATATACCACCATTAGAACATGATGACTCCCTAAAGAGAGAAATGGAGGAATAAAATAAGCAAATTAAAAAAAAAATGTTAACATAGTCTAATGAGTTTGACTTTAGATATTAAGTCATACCCGAGGTCAAAAAAGGGATTAACAATGTATAATTTTTTCTATGACTTTGAAAACAGGTCTCAACAGAATAACCAATGGAATAACTATATCAAAGCCCACTAACACAGAAGTTTAAAGGGAAATAATAATCATGCATTTTATGTCACTGAAGAAAATAAATAGTAATCATAGGTAATGATGAATATAGTATTCAACAACAACAAAAACGCCTCAGAAGAAGTTCCACTCCTGGTAATTGCAGGAAACTCCTATAATGCATTATCCTCCTACAGACATTAATTATGAACTCTGGCCACATAGACATATGTAATTTTATATTTAAATATGTATATATTCATATAAATATAAAAATATATATTTATCATATTTTAGAGAGTAACTAAGGCAGTCAGAGATTGGCAGGAGGTATTCTACCCTTGAAAGAAATGGCAATGTTTACATGTCTTTTCCCCCCGAGGACTTTTACTAAGATGATCCCCAATGATCTCTGCTTCCTGGTATTCATGCCTCTGTCTAATCCCTTGTCCTTGAATATGGGCTTGATCCAGTGACAACTGTCTTCTAAAACTGAATATGGCAAAAATAACAGTGTCAATTCTGAGATTAGATTACAAAAGACTGGCTTCCATCTTGTTCACCCTTGCCTGCAGCCCTTACGCTGGAAGAAGCACGCTGTCATGTTGTAAGGAACCTTAAGACAAGGCCATGTGGCAAGGCACTGATATCTCTGGCCAAATCCAGTGAGAACTGAAGGTTGCCAACAGCCAGGTGCGTGAGCTTGGGAGCAGATTTCACCCCAGTGGAGCCTCAAGATGACTCCAGCCCTGCTCCTCCCCTCGATGGCAGCTTTGTGAGAGACCCTGAGCCAGAGGACCCGGCTAACTTGCACCTGAATTTCTGTTAAAATATATGTTTTTAATAAGAAATCCTTATTAAATACTTATTAGAGCAATCAAAGTAGGCAGGGACTGGCAGATATTTGATCCTTGAAAGAAAGGAACCCTTCAAATAAGGATGAGATATGTGTTTACATGCTTCTTCCACTGACAGCCCTCTACAGGCCACATGGAAGATTCTGCCTAGAACTCAGCCAGAAGTGTTGATCTTATTAGCATCAAGCAACAGAGGATGGAGATTAAGGCTGTCAGGATAACTGTAAATTGAGAGGAAACTCCAGATTGAAGGTGGGGGTGGGGTCACAGGAGTAAGTCTCCAAATATGTATATAAACTCTCCTCAAACTATCGGCTGATCTGTGAACAGCACATGTCTGCGACAGGAGACTGAAAAGTGAACACCGATTTCAGCTGCTGTGTACAGCAAGGAACATAGTCCTTAGTGTTTGAGTCCTACTAACTTAGAGGGTATGGGAAACAACTTGCACTTTACATTGAAACCCCAGCAGGTCCATGCTTTCTGAGTAACTACTGTATGTCAGGAATAAGGATTCAGTCTAGGATTAGGGGAAAATGAGACATGTTTGCAATAACCAGATTTTAAACCAGCACTCCACTAGTTCAGGTAATTTTTTCAAGGTGATCAAACACCTACTAGAAAAAACTCACTCTTCAGGGAGTTTGGGAGAAATAATAGACACCAGCTTCTATACCAGGCATCGCTGAAAATTCTTAGTACACAATACTAAATTACCACTATGGGAAAATACTAAGCAGCCTAACATACATGAAACTGGAATAACAAAAGAGGAGAGCCAGAAGAAGCAGAATAAATGAATAAAACAGTAATGACCAAAATATAACAAATCATGTAAAAAAGATTTACTTACTGACTTAAACTTATTAAACCTCAAGAAGGTAAATATAAAGAAAACCACATAAAGGTGATCAAACTGATGAAAAATAAAAATAAAGAAAAACAAAAAAAGCCAGAGGAGGGGAAAAAATGATATAAGCTGTCAACCCAGAATTTTATGTTCTGAAATATATTCAGAGAAGACAAAATACAAACATTCTTCAGTTAGTTTTCAAGACTTACAAAGCTAGAGTAATTAAGGCAATCTAGAACACATGTAAGGCTAAATACATAAATAAAATATAATAATGAGTCTAGAAATAGACCAACGCGTATATGGTCAGTTGATTTTCCACAACATTGCCAAGGTAAGTTACTGAAGAAACAATAGTTTTTTTGTAACTTAATGAATATTTTTGGAATATTTGGATATCCATATGTACAAAATGAACACAAACAGCTCTTACTTAGCACCATATGGAAAAATTAAGTTAAAATGGATCAGAAACCTAAGTGTTAAAACTAAATTTCCAGAAGAAAACAGATATTTCAATCTTAGTTTAGGCAAAAATGTATTCATTGGACACACAGGCACTAACCCTAAATGAAAAAAATATTAATTTGACTTCAACAAAATTTAGCATCTCTAGTCTTTAAAAGACAATATTACAAAAGGAAAAGGTAAGCCAGAGAATAGAAGAAAATATTTGCAATACATATCTGTTAAGTGACTTTTACCTAGAATATATAAATATTTTTATTACTCAATAATAAGAGAGAACTTAATTTAAAAAGACACAAAAATTTGAAAAGATACTTCATCAAAATTATATAGATGGGTATGCTAATTTTTTAAAATTATGAGAATAATTTCATAATAATGTCATCTACTTGTGAAAAAATTCATGTTTGGATACCTCAAATAACACGTTGCTTCAGAAACAGTGATCAAGAAGCTTGGGTTGACAGCAAAGAATGAAAAGATATATTTGAGCTACAACAAGAAGGGGCAGGAAAACGAAGTTCATAAGACAGGAAATCAAAATACAGCACACTTTTAAGACTCAGAAAGTTAAAGTGGCAATTGGTCATTTCTGAAAAAGAAATGAACTAATGAAGACCAATGGACTGAAGATGAAGAAAGGGCTGCTTGTTCTGAAGATAAATAGGCTCGGAGGGGAGATAAGAGGAGACAGGGTAAAGGGCATAGAATGAATGATTATGCCTGCATAGGTAGCATGTTTATCACTGAAGTAGTTCACAGCATTGTAGCTTAAAAACCAAAAGTGTATTAAATCATTTAATAGCTTGCTATGAATTATGGAAGAAGACTCATTACTGTGGTATGTTGTTATATAAAACTACATGTTCCAGAAAAGATATCCAAGGCGTATGCAACCTTCCTCAGGGATTTCTTTATCAATTTAGAATTCTTTCATGTGAACGAGATCAAGTATTAAGTGACCCTCAGAGGAGTAACAAATCTTGTGTTCTCCAGAATGGTGCAATAAAATTTAGCCACTCACAGTCATATGAATTAATCACTGGATCTGTTAAATGCAAAAAAAAAAAAAAAAAAAAAAAAATCAAACTTGTGAGATGTCATCAAAATTTAGACAACATATACTTTTTTCCTCAATAAAGGAATGGCCTTAAAGAATTAAAGGTAATTGCTGAATCTTAAGAAAGTAAGTGTTTGAAACTTTTTTCTTTTAAAATCTAAAATAAGACACATGTAACAGGAATATCTTTGTTTTTGAAATAAGTATTCATATATGAGTATGTTAACAGTAATAAATGGCAACTAAATTTATGCAAAGGAAATGGAAACTAATTAGTTACATATTGATTATATATTAGTATCATTAGAAATGGTGATTTAGATGAAATAATACCGTATCATAGATTTAGGGTTTGGAATTTAGATTTTGGGCTTTCAAATAAAACAAATACAAAGTCATACGCTTTATGCATTCAAGACCAAGAATAGCAAATTAAATTTTGACGAACATAGATATTATTTATGTACTAGAAACTAATTAGTGTGAATTTTTAAATGGGAAATAGTTTTGTGCTGATACACAGAAAGGATTAATCACTAGGATTAAAAACAGACATTGGATCACTTGCTACTTTATTTTATAAATTAATCAGTAAATCAACAAATGTTGATTAAGCAGTAATGGATTTCTACTAATGTACTAGACAATGCAAGAGATACAAAGAAAGAAAAATATGCAATTCATATAATCAAAACCTCAATTGCTGGGTGACCACCATGACTTATTTATGATTTTTTAATTTTATAACACAGATAAGAATTCAAAGTGTGTTGTAATTGAATTCTTCTAAACAAAGCAAAATAGCTGGTATATATTTATGAAAGTACAAGTTTTCTTTAATAGATTGTGAACTTTAATATCAATGTGGGCTAAAAATTTGCACTAAAAGGTGCCTGTTCTGCTATTTGAGATTTTGTAGGAAAAATCAACTGATTTGGTAAACTGAGTTTTTCACTGAATTGGTTACCTTTTGCATAACATCATTTACATTTATAAAACCAGATGAAGGTTTTCAAGCATAAATTTAGCCATTAATTTATTATACTTCAACATCTGTTAAGTAAAGCCTAAGGGAAGAAATGGGACTCTGATAATTGTATTTCTGATAGCATTTTTAAATGTCTGCATAGACTGTTTGAAAAGGAGCAATATAATTTTGATTATGTTTCTTTTCCATGTGTACAATATTTAATGAACACATACACTCATACATACTTTTTAAAATACATATTACGGGTTTTAAAGAAACCCATAAATGGGAAGTCTGGCATTCCAACTAAGCTAGTTTTAGATATTTGGCTAATATTATTTTAAAAATATTCTGGAGCAATGTTTATTCTTATAATTTACTCTTCCCTCAACTTTGAGGTCAATCTCAAAAATAGGTATAATAAAAGACATGATATCGTGCAAATTTTAATTTTTGTCACATTAGATTTGTTTTAAGTACAATATCACCAACATATTTAAGTCCTTTGTTAAAATTTCCCCTGTACGATTTTTCTCCCTTTCTCTTCATCTCAGGGTTAACCATCACCATGGTTTTAGATGTATCTTTCAGTAATGTTCTCCTCTAGATGTATATTTATAAGCTGTAAATAATTTTATATTCTTATAACAATATATCTTTACAAGTCTAGGAACAATTTTAGATTCCATCTTCTGTTTAGGAAAGTAAAATCAGTAAGAAATTATCAAAAATGTTTTTTGTCAAAATAATTTTCCAGATGTATATAGATGTCAAGAAATTTATCTCTGATTTTTCAGGCCTCAGGACTTGATATCTAAATTTACTTTGAGGTAAAGATAAACGATTTTTCTAAACATGCAAAATATCAGTGGTGGTATCCTACTATAACATGAGAAAGGAGAATTCTGTTCTTACTATAATTTTAAATACTTAATTAAAAAATGCACAGGCTATTATATCAATCTAATCTTTTGCGTTTTCTTTTTCCCCATAGATAAGTACAGGAGGAAACTTATGTATGGTATTTCCCTGCATAGGGTAGGCATGCCATTAAACAATATCCACTAGAGGTGTTTAAATGGAAAGGAAAGAGGATTTTGCTACCCCTTATGGTGAAGTAACAGAAATGAACTCATAGTAACATTTACCCTCCCACCTGAAACAACAACAAGAACATAAGTTCATTCAAAAAGAAATAGATAACATGAAGACTTGTATATCTGTTAATGACATTGCATTTATTGTTAACCTTTCCATAAAGAAAACCCCAGGCCCATATGATTTTAATGGTAAATTCTACATATATTTAAAGAACTAATAATAATACTAATTCTAAGCAAACTGTTCCAGATATTTGAAGAGGAGGAAAGATTCTTTAGTTCGTTCCAAGATACTAGAATTACTCTAGACATTATAAGAAAACGATAGATAAATTTCTTCATGGACATAGATGCAAAAATTCTAAGCAAATTATTAGCAAATCAAATCCAAAGCATATATAATAATATCTCATGACCCTATGGGGTTTATCCTAGGAATGCAAGTTTGGTCTACTATCTGAAAATTTCTCAGTCTAATTCAACTTATAACAATTTTAAAAAGAAAAACCATATGGTACTCTCAGTGCATACAGAAAAACATCCATTCCTCATTATAAGACCATAAAAAGTCAACAAAAACAATAATAATAAATTTCTCTGCAAAGAAAAAAACACGGATACTTCCTGAACCTGGTAAAGGACAGTTAAGAAAAACCTGTGCTAACCTCACACTTAATTATGAAAATTGAATGCTCTCTCCCAAGATCAGGAACAAGACAAGGAAATCTACCATCACCATTTACACTCAACATTGTACTGGAGTTCTAGCCAGTACAGAAGACAATAAACAGAAAAGACCAAGACTGAAAAGGAAGTAAAACTGTCTTTATTCACAGAGAACCTGATCACATGTGCAGAAAATCTGATGGAATCTACCAAAAAGCTACCAGAATTAATGTGAGTTTATCAAGATTGCAGTATACAAGATTCATATAAAAATTAATTATATCCCTGCAGGCACAGATAAAAGAGCCCCAAGAAAAGCCTGCTCAGTCTAGCCAAAGTCTCAGGGAAAGTGACGCCTGGAAGGAAACCTTTCTGACAACTACACACCCTACTCCAGCCAAATATCAAAAACTGCTCCTTCCTCGGCTGCAAAGTCGGTTATGAATCTGAACCTCCACCACCAGCCAGCAGCTACCTCGGGGTTCCCAAGTGAAGTTCGAAACTGGCCCCCCATACACTGAGGGCAAAGAGACCGAGAAAGAGGCAGATTACTCCAATTGGTAGGTGGCAGGTTTAGTAAGCAAAAGAACTTACCAGGCTTGTCTCTGGCAGCCGCAAAACCAAGTAGATCTCCGTACCCTTTCGCCAGGGTCTTGAGTTTATGTAGAGGCCTTAACTGGGTTCAGCCACATCTACAGTCTCGATGGTCGCGATAACACGACTCTCTCAAGGCTCCATCCTTGAAGTGGCTCCTATTTATTACAGAGCAGTTGGTGGAACATACATTCCAGGGAGTTGGGGGGTAAGAAGCTTCCAATTGCCTGGGTCTTGCCTGGGTCAATGCATAGTCACCTCCTCTCCACGAACTCCTCCAACAGGCCCTTCCTGTGAGTCTATAATCATTTCAAAATCAAAAATAAAAAAAATTAATGTAAATCCACGGTGATTGCCGAGGGCCAGGGGTGGGAGGGGGAAGAGGTTGTAAAAGCGAATGAAAACTTCCAGGTGAGGGTGATGGAATGCTCCTTCTCTTGATTGTGGCAGTGATTACACAGATGTAGATATTTGTCTAATTCATCAATAGGTATATTTAAAAGGGGTGCATTTTACACTCCAATAAAATTGATTTATTGTAAATTCACTTAAATGTAGAAAAACATTTTGTTGTAAAGAGCTGGGATAATGTTGATTAAAATATTCACACTTCTTCTAGTGAGTATGGAGTTTCAGTTTGCATTTAACAAACTACAATATTTTTTAGTAAAATTTAAAATCAGGTGTTGATTTTGCATATATTTTTGACAAAATGATATCACATTATAATATTCTTCATCTCATTGGATTTGAACATTAAAAAGTTTTGCCAAAATATGAAGTGTTTCATCAGTTTCCCTATGAACCTCTTAGAATAACTGGAAATTAATTCTCTTTAATATGTTCTTTCATGTTATAGATTTTTCTCTTCTGCAGGTATTAACTGATCTTGCAGATCAGATCTCGATAATGGCTTTGTTTTAAAATATGATACCCTAACACATTCCTGACCAAATCTTCCAATTTTCCCCCAAATTTGAAGTAATGTTTTAAAAAACTAATTGCACTGTACTGTAAACGGATTAAGAGGTAGACAATGAAGTTGACATGGTTAGAAGGAACAAAGTTTTAAGTAGAATTTGAGTGGTCATTTTATTAGTGAATATTTCCACATTTGATGACTTTCTCTTTCCTAGGCAACATCAAAGCTACAGGGATATGAATTTTGGGAAAATAAGAACTCTATACACATGAGAGCCCAGTGTTGAGGGACCACTTTTTAGTACGAGTCAGAGCACAGGTTCTATCTAATGATGCTTACTACTTGGCCTTAAAATAACCACAACAAACCCGGGTCTCACTGTGCTTTTCTTATACAGGTATATTAGAAGTTTCTTTCCAGTGTTAAACAACAACAATAGCAACCAACTATATGATAAGGAGGCATTATGAATATGAACTCTTCTCCCATTTAAATTAAATTAAATTAAACAGGTTCTATCTAATGATGCTTACTACTTGGCCTTAAAATAACCACAACAAACCCGGGTCTCACTGTACTTTTCTTATACAGGTATATTAGAAGTTTCTTTCCAGTGTTAAACAACAACAATAGCAACCAACTATATGATAAGGAGGCATTATGAATATGAACTCTTCTCCCATTTAAATTAAACAATGTGTTTTCTTAGCGCTCCTTTTTTTCATCTCCATTATATTGATACAATTAAAAAGTATGACTTGGACTCACCTCTACTGGCCTTCTTTATACTATAGCCTTTCCTTAGTACTTACAAAATATTTAAATTGTGAATCACTTGATTTATAAGAACTGATACACAGGCCTGCACTAATGCAGTACTAAATGTACTAATCTGTACACATTAGCAATATTGACTGTAAACATGAATTACAGAACCACTATAGAGACACTAGCCAATGCCTCATATAGTGCATATTTTCCAGCTCAATTCATAGACACAAATCTATCTTTAAAAAAATAACAATTTACAGTTCCATTTGAATTGTGATGAATATAAACAAATAAATAAAGCAAATTCATAAATAAAGAGGTATTCAACTGGGACATCTGCTCAACAGATAATAAAATGCAACTTTGCTAAGAATTTACTCATCACATTATTACATATAGACCCTGGACACAAACTCACATAATAATGAGAAAAGAAGCTTGTTAGAGTTTTATATAAAAAGCTTGGAATTTGGAGAGGTTCTGCCAGCTACGTAACTTAAAATTAGGGTAAAAAAACTGAGAAACGAGGAAAATGAGTAAAGCTGATACTCAGACTTGATGTCAGTCCCTAATTTAAATACATATTTTTAAAATAGTTTTCTCACTATGTTACAAAAGGAAAAAAAGATAGGTAGGGACCAGAGAGTTAAGTAACATGTTAATTCAAAAGACCAAACAAAAATTCTTCTTTCCCTAGGGAAGCATTCAACATTCCCCATTCTGATGAATGTTCTAGTTCCTACTGAGTAAAGAAGCTCAATTAAAAGATGAAACACAATTTAATTTAATATATACCATAAGTATCTTATTCAAGAAAGCAGTTATACATTTTACTTCAAATAAGAAGGGCTTCCAGGTTTGCTAGCCAGAGGCAAAAAATAGAAGCAGAATCGTGGCTGTGCTGCCTTATGACAAATTTCATTAGTATGCTAAGAATTATTCTGTCAGCCTTTTTAGGTAGACATTTAATTAGATTTGTCTTTAAAAACCTTAAGTGACGGGAAGACAGCTGCATACTTACCTTGAAAATGACATGCTACGTTTTCCCTGTAAGCTGAACTGCTACAGCTGTCTGATAATTTTTGCTCTTTTTAGGAAATGGTTTGTAAGAACTAGACAAGTGATCGGGTTTCAGCTGTCTGATAATTTTTGCTCTTTTTAGGAAATGGTTTGTAAGAACTAGACAAGTGGTGGGGTTTGGGGCCATACTGACTTTTACAGGATTTGCGGAAGGCTGGGCAAAAGAACAAAGGGAAATTTATATCAGTGCTAAAAATTGGTCATGCACTTGTGATTTCTGCTGGTCTGCTCTGGCTTATTCATTATGATATTCATATGTCTTTTTCAAAAACAGAAAAGAATGACATAAATTTTGAAATGCAAATATTACAGACAAAGGAATAGATTCAGTCCTGCCTATGCGGTAATTTAAAATCAGTGCATTATATATATGACATTTCATTCCTTTCCAGTCATGTTTTCTCCTCATTCAAGTCTATAAATTACTCTGGAGGCACTGGAATATTCATTTATTCTTGGTTACTTTTGCACAGTCTGTTATTATAGACGAAATACACTGATGCTAATGGGAAATATATTGCTAGCGAGACAGTGACAGTGAAATGAAGAATTTCCAAAAATTACAGTGCCAAAAGTTCCAATGTTAAGCCTGGGAGTTTTATTCAAAACATTTAAATCACATGTTTGATATTTGTATAAGTCATGGGCTCTGGTAGACTCAGGGAGGGATAGGCAACTGGTGGTATTGGCTGCCTAGGAAGCATGTTATGTGTGGGATCAATGATTTAGAAGAAACCTATGGTAGGTAGAAATAGAAAAGGCTTTAATTTTCTGGGACCACATAGCAGAGGTGAAGGTCAAAGTTTAACAGTAAGATAGACCAAACACAGGAGGAGAAAAATACATGTTGATAAAAAGATTAAAAATGAAAAAAACCCCAGAAGCCTGTTATCCAAGCTCTTTAGAGCCAAGAGATAGGAACAGGGGCAAGGAGGTGCCCCAAACAGCTTATCAAACAATTTACTGAAGAGTAGCTTGTTTGTGATTGCTCCATTGGTCCAAGCCAGGGCAATTTCTTTGCTGCGGGATTGCCTGGCTATATTCAGTGTATTTCAAGGATTAGCAACGAAACATCCCTGGAAATGTTTTACGATGTTATGTTTTAAACACATCCTTATTTATAATCAATTATGCTTCTTACACTCTCCTCTATGAATTAAAGAAGCTTAAACAGCAGACAAGGGAGGCTCCCTCAGTGAGCTTGCCACGTGATGAGAAGAGAATTGGGCAATTTCAGAAAAGCAGCACCATGAGATGAAGCCAAAGCTGAGTTGGGCATCCATGCTCAGTTCCCTGTTTCAGTCGTCTTCCCAGTTCAATCACTCACTCCTCCTTTAGGAATTACTCTTTAGGGAGGAATCAGGGCTGGAGGTGGTACAGGTTGGAGCGAGGACAGATATGTCCCTCCCGTATTTTTCCTCTGTCAAGATGGGTTTACGTGCTCCTTCCCCAAACTCTCCCCATCATCTTACATTCTTTATTCACTGGGCTTAACAATTGATCTTATAATCAACCAAAGAGAGACTGGTCAGCAATATGTAGGGAAAGTGAGATGTTCACCTTTGTGGAGCTTCTCTCCCATCTGCAGTTACATAGCTCTACTGTGAATACTCTCAGTGTTACTGATAGGCAGCTTAGCTTTTACCCCTAAACTTCAGGCTCTGAAAGGCATTCCAGGCAAAAATGTTCACACCCTAGTCTAAGTCTTATATCAAGTATTTCCAGCCATATGTTCTGAGATGGCTCATGAGTATTACACAATAAATCCAAATGCCAGCAGAAAATTATTCCATCTAGTTAAATGTCAGCATTATTAAAATACGCTAAATTTGAACCAATATGTATTCCCTCACTTTATTGTATTCCAGTTGAAATTAAAGGCCGTAAGTCAGATAACTTGCTCCTTTAAATTGTAAAGAAATCAAAAGCTAAAATTCTTAAGTGTAAAGAAATTAAAATCCCCAAATTTATATTGCCTTTTTTTTATTATTATTATACTCTGTCTTAGCCAAATGAATCTCATTTTGATGCCTGAATAGTATTGGGATTCCTTCATCAACTGCGATCTAGGCTGTGATCCAGTGGGACTGGTATAGCCAAATACAGAAATTGAATTATTGCAATAAATCCTCTTAATCTAAGGCTATGGACATGTTTTAGCCAAAACTCTTAAATTTTCCACCTACTATTTCAGTGCTCAAACTAGTGTTTGTGATTACTTCTCAAAGTTTCAAAATAAAATACGTGTTCAGGTTTTAAGGGCTCATCCCAAATTCAGAAATAAGACCCAGGCTTCAGACAAATGGAGGTCAAATATGAGCATTATTACTGATAAAAGTTATGCATGAGGATGCAGCTTAATATAAAGTCTAATGGATTTCCATAATCTTCCCCTTATATTTAACTTAAAAAACTGAACTAAGGAACCCAGCTTACCACACAGAAAATAGAGAACTGAAGCCTGCAAAGTCTAGGTACTTAGGAATGAAACAGAGGGCTGAGTTGTGCAGAGCATACTTTCTATTCTTCTACCAGTCTTACCAACTGGGTCAATGAATCCTATCTTAAGGAAGTGTTCCTTCATGCTTTTTCCTTTCTGGTGAGTAAAATGGAGCTTTACTTCCCTCTATGGAAATTTGAGGATGAAAATAGCTATTTACCAACTACAACAGATATACCAGAAAACTGCTAACTAAAAGAAAGATGGGCTCATGTCATTAATACTAGACATGATTTAAAGACACCATTTTTAAGGGCAAAGTACTCTGTCTTGATGAAGTGTACCATTTAAAATGAATGTATAACTGCTGTGCTAGACATATGTAGAGTTTTCCTTCTTAGCATATTTTTCCTCATTGGGAAAGAAGAACTGCTCTCTTTTGGCTCAGATGGGCCTAACCCCCGCTGCCACTCCTATGTAGGTTCAGGCATTTGATGGAGGTCTACTCTCATGAACTTGGACATCAGAAGCAGTTCAACAACAGGCCAGGAAACTACATAAGGACTATCAGAATCCTCTGTGATTTTCCTGCTTGGATTATTTGGGAATAATCTCTCTTTCCAATAAGAAGTATCTATACGATGAGCCACAGCATTATAGCTAATATCATGTCCACAACATGGGGACAACTTGTTCCAGAAAAAAAGAGATAGGACTTAATTGATGACATATTTAAATACCTGACAGAATTATGCCTAAAAATCAAAAACACTTGAATTTTCAGTTACATTATTTAGTAAATTCTTCTTTTGCTGAAATCAGTTTTACCAAGTTTCAGTCTTGTGTAATAATAATTCAGAACTGATGTGACAGCTCTACTAAAAGAATACCAAGTAAGATTTAGCCAAGACCCATGTTCAAAGATGTTTATCACAGTAAATCTGGAAAACACACAAACTGCTGTATTAAATTTTCATAAACTAGTACAAAGGAAAATTATGTGTTTGATATAGAACAATCGTCAAATTATATTAATTCAAAAAAGATAGGTACAAAACTATATGTATATAGTATAATTAATTTCGTGCAAATTAAAATAATACATATCAATATGTAAATATATGCATATATGTTAGCATACATAAATTCTGGAATTACAAACACAACTGTTAATAATAGTTATATTTGAGCACAGAGAATAGAGATTGAGAAAAGGAATATTTGCTAATAATTTTATAACTTTTCTTACCTTGATATTTTTATCATTAATTAAAAAAAGAAATTTAAATTGAGATTACCTTTTGGTGGAATTGTGAGCCACTTTTATTCTTTTTTTTAGGATCCTAACTTGAAATTACTACTGAATATCATATTTCAAAAATGTATATGAAGGTGAAGGTGGCACAGAGCTATGAGTGATAATATATCTAATTTCAGTAAGATAGTAGCCCCTTGAAGAGAAGGATCATGGTTTCTTTTTCTTTTCTCCTTAATGGTAGCATGTAAGTTCTGCCAACTTGATTTGATATAGAACGAGTAATATGGTTTGATGACATGTATTAATTGCCAAGTTCTTCCCTCTTCTCTCAGAAAAACTGCTAGCCTTGTTTGAAAATGTATGATTCTTCCATAAAGCCATCTGAAAATTATAAAACTGAAAATGAAATAATCATTTGATCTATTTTATGGCCAACTTCACATAGAAAAATGAACTTACAAGCAGCAGGAATTGTGTGACCTTTGCAAAATATCAAAGACTCTTCCTCTTATAATTGTCTTCCAGTGAATGAATTTCTTAGGCTTTAGGACAAATTGCAGGGTTCATCCAACCTTGAACATTCTGTACATTTTCATTTTCTTTTAAAGAAAACACTGGTATGATGCTTAAAAAGCTGGCGGTCACATATGAATATAGGAAACATAACTTCAATGGCAAATCTCAAATTCTGCTATACCGCTACATCTGTAGTCAATGAATAATGTAAATGAAAGTTTCAAAATTTTCTGTGTACTGTATGCATTTTTATTCCTACTCTTTTATTTGTGAATATTTATGCCAGCTTGTGATTTTGTATCATTGCAATTGCAAATGAAAGGTAATTGCAATATGGTTATAAAACATAACATAGTAACATTTTAGGTGATCCTCCAATATGTATCCAAAGCTTTCTGTTAAAGTTCAGTTTTTCTTTAAGAGTTATAACTGATCTCTAATTTAACAGAAATGTTGGATCAATGGTTTATTTTTACTACCTATTTCTAAATATATCTATACATTAAATTAGTATTTATACAATAAATACAACTTAAATAATGATAAAGTTCATCCTACTGCATTCAAGGAATGTTGAAAAATACAGGATTTAGAATTATCCCAAGGATGATATCAGGTATCTTTCTCAATGGCTTAATCAAAATTATATCAACTTAATGATGACTCTTACATACAGTAACATTTATTATATTTAAATTAATCCCCAAAACAGTTATATATTTGAAGGCAGTGTACTTTGTCTTCTTTAAAATAGTCCCTATTGATTTGAACTCTCTCACTGAAACTATAATGCTGAAATGCATCCATATACCACAATCATTCATTACTATTTTTAAAGGGAACCTCAAATATAAGCATATCTATTTTCTGCAAATAGATACTTTAATGCATTCAAAGATCAGTTTCTTTTACTGTTTTTTTAAAACCTAAATGTATTTTTAAAAATTAATTAATTTATTTATTTTTGGCTGCGTTGGGTCTTTGTTGCTGCGTGCAGGCTTTCTCTAGTTGTGGCGAGTGGGGACTACTCTTCACTGCGGTACGCAGGTTTCTCACTGTGGTGGTTTCTCTTATTGCGGAGCACGGGCTCTAGGTGCATGGGCATCAGTAGTTGTGGCATGCAGGCTCAGCAGCTGTGGCTCGCAGGCTCTAGAGCTCAGGCTCAGTAGCTGTGGCGCACTGGCTTAGTTGCTCCATGGCATGAAGGATCTTCCCGGACCAGGGCTTGAACCCGTGTGCCCTGTACTGCCAGGCAGATTCTCAACCACTGCACCACCAGGGAAGTCTCTCATTTACTTTTAAAATACAAGGTCTTAGGGGTAATTCTTTTAAGGCAGCTTTGCAATGCTGTTGTAACTGGATGGTTTTCAGGTATCTAAAGTTGGGTCATTTTTCCCAGGAGTACATTCTAACAAATGTCCAAGTGATTTCAGGCAAAGCTACTATTGTTTTTTTTTTTTTTCTGATACTGTCTTTTTTTAGCTTCAGGTAGTTTTTTCCCCGCCTAGCTGTCCTCTTCGGCCCTCCATAGCTGCCTTTAAGCCCCATGTCACATACCAGGTACCACAAAGAGGCAACTGCCGGAACTCTTGTGCTGATGGAAGCTTTTATTTCTTCAGCTTTTGCACAAAGTGATTCTTCAATTGCTTCTTCCTTCTGTCTGTTCTCCCCTATCCTGACTTCGGGCTTCATTGTTCACTTTCTATTTTCAACCTTGCCTTGTCTTTTAGACTAGATTTTCAGCATTGTCTTCTTACCCATAATCTTGTCTACCTGTTTTCCAAGAATTAGGTCCTTTCTGTACACTGCTTTGGGCTGCCTATCTCAATAAAGCTACCATTTTTTAAAGGAGCTTTGAAACAAAGACAATATCATGGGACTATGAAACAGCAAACTGGACAAATAGTCAAATGGGTTTTCCTTGTCCCCTCATTTATAACATCAAAGGCTAGAATTAGAACTGAATTTGAAAACATAGATTAGAAGGTATATTTAGACACTAATGATCTTTGAATAATTATAGAATTAATAATAAGAACTTAAATTTGCATTGTAAATTTTAATTTTCAAATGTATCTGCACAGATTTTATCTTATTGCATCTTATTACAAGATGTTGAAATTCCATCTTATTGTATTTAGAAATAATTCTTTTCTTTTTTTAACCCTTTTAATTTTTACAAGTTTTATTGACAGAACAAGTATATTACACTCTATTTTGCAGGATAACTTCTGTGTGTTCTGTGTATTTAACCTCTCTACAACATTTTTTAATGATCTCTTAGCTCAAAGAATAATTATTTACGGCTACCAAAGCAGAATTCAGAACCCAAGTTTACTAATACCTAGAACAAGACCTGTCCCATTACTCGACACTGCTTAAGTTGAGATGGTGGCCATTCATTACTGTTCATGGTCTAGAATATGGTAATGCTTAGATAAAAAGTTATGGGTACTAAAAGACTGTACTTCAAATACCAGTTTATAAACTAGCATGTATTTAGAAAAGGGGACTCCTAGAAAGATTTAAGAAACAATGACAAATGAGACTGAATCAGATTTCAATGTTCTTTTAAAATGATAACAAGACACAATTCAAAGCAACATTTGATTTTTGGTAAATTACATATCACTTAAGTTGGATTCTCATTGTTAAAAACCATCTTAAAAAGCTTCTCCAAGTTAATGGTTCATAGTACTAAAAGCAAAGCTCACAAGTGTCAGAGACGGAAAGATGTGTTTTTTATGAATATATTGAATATTTATATGTCTACATATGCATTTATGTGTATTATATATGCATTTATAAATACATATATAAAAATTGATTACTATGTGTATGTTTATATAAAGAAATATAGAGGGTAATATGTATTTATATATACATACATATACATGAATTACATGCATATAAAATAGACATACTCATGCATATATGTATATTGACTAATAATTTTGCATGGTGTTTTCACATGCCAATGCATATGCATGGATTTCCTTTTGATTGAAAAATGTACACTGGTTCAATCATTTGTATTCATTGCTATTGCATACCCCCTTCTATTATTCCCAGAGACATGAAGCTAAGAGAATATAAACATCTGCCTGAAGCTAATACACTCAGATTTTCTCTACAGACAAGAGTTCCTGAAAATGGTGAACAAAGAGAGTAGAAAAAAGAGAAAATCTAAATATAAAATAATATTGACTTCACTTCTTAATTTCCAGTAAGCCCATCCTAATTTCTTTCTGATTATGGGTTAGTATTGGTCAATATTTCTTTTTGTAGCTAATAGAGCAATAGTAAATAACATTTTAATATTGTAAATGGATTCACTTTTTAATTCACTGGATAAAGGGAAAATGTTATTTGCCATTCTCCTATGCCAATATGTATTATCAGAATTATTGAAGGGGGAAAAAGTTGCAGTGGTGATGATATTCTTTAAAAATTTTAATTTAACATTTCCCTGAGCTTTGCAACTAATTTACTATTTCCTCTGCTTTCTATCATATTTTCTGCTGATAAAAGTTATGAATCTCAAATAGGGTCTTAATATCTATTAGCATATTTCTGCAGAGAAAAACCAATTTCTTAAGGATATAAAATAAACTTAACATGCTCTGATTAAAGAAAACACTGTAGAAAATAAAATACTTTTAAATGTAATTTTTAAGCAAAATATTAATAACAAAAAAATAATAATCATCAAGAAGAAGGCTATATGTTTTACTATTTAAAACAGTTATTTTACAGAATATATATTCTAAAAAATTAGCTAATAGCCAAACTTCCAGGAAGGATATTTCTTGTAATTTGCTGACAAGGCTATCTTAAGTTTAAATATAAAGAAAAGTTCATGACTTTGAGTATACCTAAAATAGAACCAAAATGCAGTTTGCAAATATTTAATGGGAACACTTACCAAGAATAAAATAACAAGGACCACAGAATAATAAAGCAACACAATACTTATTTTAAAAAATAGAACTATTTTGACAAACCAGAAATTAAATGAACAAAAAATGGTGACGGATATCATATAATGGCATACATTACTTCTATATGATGGAACATGAGCTGATCTATTTTTCAAGTGCAAAGGTGTGCAATAATTGTTTTTGAGATTTAAGTAAATGCACAGGTTTGTCAGATACAAGTGATATAATTCAAGCGTAGCCAATAGGCTATATCATATTAGCCAAGCAATTTAATGCAATGTTTACCTCTTTCTTAGGCTTATAAGAAAATATTTAAATGTCAAGAACCATGATCTTGTTCACATTGGAGGTAACATTTGTTAAAGGTCATTCTGAAAATCTAGATTATGAAGAATGGTTTTTAAAAAGTCATAAATGAATTAGTTCAGTCTATATAAATAGTATACGTGGGTGAGCCCCAATTAATGATTAATTTTTACATCTAGCCAACTGAAAAAACTGCTGAATAGATTTATTTCTTAAGCCTGTTTTTCATCTAGATGTGTTTTCCCTCTAGCTTCCTATTGATTTTCCCACTACTTCCAAGGGTCATTCTACTGGTTCAAGAAAACGTTATCAACCATGTCAAAAAATACATTTAGTGATAAGGCAAT
This sequence comes from Eubalaena glacialis, assembly GCF_028564815.1. Classification (NCBI taxonomy): domain Eukaryota; kingdom Metazoa; phylum Chordata; class Mammalia; order Artiodactyla; family Balaenidae; genus Eubalaena; species Eubalaena glacialis. Next base: position 102,564,229 of record NC_083723.1, on the reverse strand, counting down.
ACATTTATTTAAATTGTTATGGAAATGTTAAATTATAAATATACAATGGTGTATACACACACACACACACACACACACACACACACTGTGTTTTGTAAAATGATATTTGATAATAACATATACATATTTCATAGCCATAATATTGAATTTAGCTTATGCATAACATGACAGATGAAGAAAAATAACTTTTAAGGTTCTAAAAATATAAATTATAAACCTGAAAAGAAACTTCTTCCCCTTAATAAAGACAAAATAAAGATGGTGTGAATGAATTGACTACAGTAATGTTAAGGATATTTAAAATGGTTCTTCCTTTATGTTTTAAAACAATGTAAATAGAAAATTTTTACTTTGTAAAAATTATTTTATTCTATTATATACTAAAAACAGGGATGATTTCAAATGAAAAGGTGTCCTTTTGTTTTGTTTTGTTTTTTTTGTCATCAGGGAAATTCAAACTAAAACAGCAGTTAGATATCATTAAATGCCCACTACAGACCCAGAAGTTTAAAAAAAAAAGAAAAAAGATAAAAGATGTGAAGGAGCAGGAACTCTTGAACATTGCTGGTGGGAGTGCAAACTGGCACAAGTTTACCACTTCGGAAAACTCTTTGGCCTTCCCTAACGCTAGGTTAATATTCTTACAGCTGTGAATCAGCAAAACTGCCCCTAGTAACAGAACAGAAATGCACGCCTATATGCAATAAAGATATACATTCTATGTTCCTAGAGTAATATTCAAACATCCCCAAACTGGAAACACATGCCTGTGAACCACAGAATGGATAAATTAAGTTGGAGTATAGTAATACAATGGATAAGGTAAAGTAACCAGATTTAAATAACAACTACATACAAAACTTCCACAAATCTTACAAATATATGAACAAAAGTTCCCAGACATAAAACAGTAATAATATATAATTCCATTTCAATTAAGTTCAAAAGTAAATGAAACTTATTTCATTGCGGGGAGAGTTGTTACCCTGGATGGGGAGATAATGTTTGGAAATGTGTACAAAGGTGGTTTCTTGGTAAGATTATTGACCCCTGTGCTCACTTATATTTAAGATACATATTCATGCATTACACTTCAATTTTTTAAAAAGTTTAATTAAACAATACAATGATGCTTGAAATGACCAGAAGTAAAAAATCAAGTGTTACCCTTATTTCCTAATCTTTTAAATAGCCATGATTTAAAACTGACATGACCAACCTATCAGTAATACCAAAAGCCAGGCATTATGCACAAGCTCATTTATCAACTACAGTGAGTATTTCTGCAATGTATTTACCAGGTGTCCAGCCCAAAATATTGTCACTCTGGTGTTTCTTAAGAGCTCATCAATATTAGCCCCAAGGAACTCTGGTAGGAGACCTAGGGTTTTGCTTTCATTGTCAATATCTACTGGCCTCTCCAGGTAAATCCATCCTCAGGGAAGATTTTCCGAACTAGATTAAGGTAACCTTCCCACTTTATCATGATTAGAGAACTGCCTCCTCTTTCACTGACATCTATAAACTATTTTTAGTTAAAATGATAAGGGTCTTGGAAAAATTTAAAGCATAAGGTTAGAAATCTGGGAAAATACCAATTCTATTAAACACATATAAGGTACCATTATAAGTCACTTCAATTTCAAAGTTTATTTGCATTTTAGTGCCCTGGGCCATCTCTTGAGTATATGGAAACAATGTGTCTTGGTTCAAAAAATATTTGCAAATAAGTTTTCTCCTTAACATTTCTTTTCTTTCTTTTTCTTTTTTTTTTAGCAAAATAACTCTTTTTTCTCACTAACTTTAAAATCTTTTTACAATATTTTAACATTGTAATTAATATTTACACTGGCATCTAATCGAATTTGGTAACTGATAACTATATGCTTATTTGTTTATAGTGATTTGCCATCTGAATCTAGGAGTCTCCATCTGTGTTGAGTAATTTCTTGTAAAGGATTCAAGAACTGAAAAACTATGAAATGATTTCAATTTCCAGACAAGCCAAGAATCCCTTGTATAAGATTCTAATAAGTAAAAAGAAAGTTACATAAGGAACTGAATCTCTACATAATTTCAACAAACACTGTGACTGTTAATGCTCAGTTCCCAATAAACAATTTACCACAAACATTCTGAGTTCCCACTGAGCTCAGAATTATTTCAGTAAATGTTCTGAATATTAAACAAAAATATTTTTTCATGTTATCTCTTCATTAACACTACAGTTATATTGACTTGATTTCCAGATATTTCTAATAGTTTAACATCTCATCACTTTGGGTGTTTGTTGTTGTTATCAAATAGTGAGAAAATACAGGGAAGCTCAGAAATAATAAAATAAATCATCGTGTTCTGTGATTTATAGTTGTCTAACCAAAGCAGTAGTAAATGTATGAGAAGTGAGAGTGGTGGGTAGGGGAGAGCTAAAGGTACATAAGGCTTCAAATAGCAAGTAGATCTCTCAGAACATGGGTTGACAACTCTTCACCATCAAATTCCAAATATGTATGTATCCCAATCTATCTGTCTAAATATTTTCCATGAAGGGGAAGTATTTGCCAATCAGTGTGGAATAAAACAAATTATTGACCCACGTACCTAAGCCATCTTGTAATTTGTGTAAAGTAAAATAAATATTACTGAGGTTTTAAACTTCCTTTTCTTTGTGTTTCAAGAGATAATGGTCCTTATTCATCTTAATGAAAAGATCCACGAGTCAGAGTAGTGGAAGAGAAAACATGCTACAGACCTTCTGATGAGGGAAAGCTTCCTTAGAAACATAGCAATCAGGGAACACTGCAAACTCAGCCTGTGGGCAAGAAGAGCAGCACACAGTAGAGTTGGCACCCGGAACTTCAGAACAGGGTCATGTGTTTTGAAATCTGTTTCTGTTTTGGTGGCAGCTGGTTGGGAGAGCTGGTTGGTCAAGTTACCTCAATTTTCTGAAATTTAGTTCTATATGAAAAATGCTTAGCTCTTTCCCTTAAATAAAGGAACAAAGGCATTGTTTTTTGTTGTTTTTTGATCAGAGGATTGGAAGGAGTGTAACATAATAATTTCTGAAACACTGCATTTTACACAATTTGGGGGGTATATTTTGCAGCATAAATTAGAATATGGGAGTATAGGGTTACAGACACCTTTAAGAATAATTTATATCTTTGAAGTCAGGGTCCAACAGAGCCAAATACCTGGTTTCAACACCATTCAAGGTCACTGCACTAAGGAGGAACCAAGGGAGATGAGACAAAATGCTAATTTACTACTTTTAGGAGTATAGTTTGGTACACTTGGCAAAAAATAATAAATCTACTAATAAATCATCACTGTCATCTTTATACAAAAACCGTACAAAATTTGCATCTTGTTTTCTTTCTCACACTTGATCCTTTCTTCTCTTATTTTCCGAGTTCAATTTTGAGGCAAATATTATTATCTAATATAATTTTTATATGCAGTTTTCTGAGTGGCTTCTCTGACTCCATTACCTAAAACTTTTAGTCTTTTTTTTTCACAGCAGAAGCAATGTTTAGGATTATGGTTAATCTTACAAAGATCAAAGAGAGTATATGCAAATCTATACTTCTATTGTTCTCATTCTGAAACACAAACAGCCTAAGGATACAAATAAGGGAAAGTCATGGCAAATGAGAAGAAAATATTCAACATAAAATGGAAGAGAAATTTAATTTGCATTAATTGTACATCTCTGGCTCAAAAGTTGTGAAATGTCAGAGCTGTGGTCTCATTCAAAGGGGATATTAAGCTTTAAAAAACACATAGGGCAATTAATGCTGGAAAACACTTGGTTTTATATTTAAGCCTAATTATACTTTTATAGGATTTAAACTATTATTTAATTATGTTCTTTATGCAATGTCTCGTAAGAACTAATTGAGGCCAGGCACAGTAGAATTGACATTTATTTTTATTTTATCACTATTATTTTCGCTATCACTACTATTTTCCTATGGGAAGGCATTGGCTCTTCAGATCCTTTTGAGGACACGGACTTAAATAGCCAGCTAAATGGGAAGCGATCAGGTCTCTCTTTAAGTGAATGCTGATGAATTATAAATGACTGCCCACAACAATGATTAGATTCAGGTTATCAATTTCTGGAAATCCAATTAAATTAATGATAACTTTAATGTTTACAACACATATTTGAGGAAACACCTGTTTTGAAAATTTGACTTAAAATGATAAATTCCCACTTTGATTTTTACCGTTTTGACAACTTTGCTCACTACAAGAAAAAGTAGAATCTGGATTTGTTCAACCAAATAGATTCTTGCAGAGTAATGATAACAATTACAGCAACAAATTACTGTAACAGACACTGTGTTAATCTAAGCATCTTACTTGAAACATTATTTCATTTTAACCACTATTAAGATTTTCAGTATATAAATAAGGGATATGTGGCTCAAAGAACTTAATTCACTAATGCACATTCAGTTAATAAACGTACCATCCTGATTCAAAACTCGTTATCGATTCATTCCTTCAAACTTTGTGAGCCAGAGCCATTGTTATCCATATTATCCAGATGTGAATATCTATGTTTAGAGAGTAAAGTAATTTGCTCAGGATTAACTTGGAGAATCAATGGTTGAACTCAAAATAACGCATCAACAAAGAAGTAAACATCATTGAGCTAAGGGTCACGGAATAAAAATCTAAAAATTTTTATGTGCAACATCAACATGACCAGCAATGTGCATTAACTCTATTAACACACTCATTGCTTCATGTTTTTAAATAATTAGGTAACTAAAAATTGGTTAACTCAGTTTTTAAAAGTCCAAAATCCTGTACCGTTAAATAAACAAAGTGAATTAAAGAAAACGTATTTTGTAGCACTTAGGAGGTGGAGATATTAAACTGCAATATGTCTTACAAATAAAGGGTGTGATCCTAGTTGCAGGATGTATTACATATGAACTGAACCTACCATTTCAGTTAACTCCTCTGTTATGTATAACATCAAATCTTTTCCTCCACTCGATACATGACCTACAAAAATGCTTAAGGCACCTCATTTAAAAAATTAAAAGTCCCCTAGGTTCTATAAATTCTAACTGCCCCCAAAAGCCAGTGTAACACTGTTGTTCCCATTAGGAATTTTAATTGATAACAAAAAACAAGAAGGACAGAATTTTGTAGGAGAAGGTTCATTGCTGCCAGTTTTCTAGAGATAACCATAAACGTCTGGTTCAGAAATCACAGAAGTATGCTATTTGTGCCCCTCATAAAACCTTGGTAAACTGTTCCTACAATCTTGTAATCTATTTAGGATCTTTTCAGACCAATTTGCTTAAAGAGCTAAGGCTGATTTCTAATGTTTTTAATCAAAGTACACCAACTCTTACAGAAATTATTATCACAAAACTTCACTGAAGTGTCATGCACCTGGAAACAGTTATCTGAGATGAGGCAAATGGTAGTGACATTCATATTACAGAATGGGAAAGTATGTGAAAGATACCTTTTTTTGCCTTAGCTCATCTGACGTCATGCATTCACTGAGCACAGGGCACTAGGGATTGACTAGCTATAAAACTGTGTACTGAGTTAGCATCAGAAAGGTAGAGAAAAACAAGTTCAATCTCTACATTATTTCCTTAAGTTATTAAAACACACACACACACACACTCTCTGGAAATCTTTCTGTGACCATTCTGCAAGACTGTATCTTCATCTGTAGCCAAGACTATATCAGTAATTGTACCTTGAGGAAAATCAAGATTTTGGTTTAAAGTTGCTGAGTTATAATGGCAACAGAATTATAACGTCACCAGGTCTTGTACATGCGTAGGTCACTTATAGAGGAAAAAATACAATCTCAAAATTCAGAAAGATGACACTTGGAAGTAACTAGAAGACCTGGAAACTCCAAAACTCTTCTGAAATCCTCTCTTTCAGAAAACACTGTCTCAGGTGAATATCAACACCCTCATTCCCTAACCCTCATTATAACTAATTCAGAAATCAGGGATCAATCAGAGATCAAAGTAGAAGGATAAAATAAATATGAAAGACCCGTCTGTATCTGCCTTGTACAGCAGTCCCTAGATGAGCAGTTCAGATGAGCAAGGTAACTCTTGCGGCACCTCCATCCCCTGCAGCCTTTTGGTGGGTCTCTTTCAGGAAAAACTGACAAGAGGCCACTTAGTGACACGCAACACAACTCCCACCACTGCAGCTGGTTCTAAGACCACCACAACTAATACTCATCACCTTCCTCCTCTACAATGCATTTAGATTTTCTGAACTCTCAACCAGCATCTCTGCTGGTCTTGTGGGATTCTCCCTGGCGCTCACTGCTGAGAGGTCTAAGCCCTGGTCATTATGCCATTATCATGCTGTGCTTCTTACTGTAATGTCCTTCTACTGTAAAAGCAGAGCAAGGAAGTACCAAGGGAGGCCCCACTGGATAACTGGGTACCAAACATACATTTCTGCATTGGTTAGCAGCAGCCCTACAATATCCTGGTGATCACATCAAATTTCTTTCTTGCTTGTTATTCTCTAGGTTAACAATGAACTAAGTAAACGGATAGACAGAGCTTGAAACGTAATGAGACTTTTTCTCTGTCATCTACTAAAAGCATTTTTCCTCTGGAAGCCCTTTAAATCTACAGAGTCCAGAGTAACACAAATTTATCCAAGTAAGCTTCTGGGAGTGACATTAAGTTGGGCCCTTCCCACATACTCCTTTAAATTCTCATATCCAAGTATTCTATCCCTAAGTCCACAGACCATGTAAAATAAACAAAACAATGATTGTTCATTTAGAGTATAAACTTATTATGGAGGATGACACTCCAACACTGCAGAGTTTCATCACCAAGTTGGTATCTCATGAGGCCATTTCATTATCCTCTCCAGACTGGCAGTTTCTGAGTGCTACAGCACAGAATAGGTCCAGTTAATTTCATGGTCATATCCTTACCGCTGCATCTCCTTTTATGTAGAGTATGTCTCTTGGTCCAGTGAAATGTTATGTGAGATTCCATGATAGTAGATCAAAAACTTGGTAAACTCTCAGATAATATTACTGGCTAAGGCACCATAGAGCAAAAAGACAAATCCATACCCAGAATACATGTAGACTGCACCGAAGATGAATTCCTACATCACTAAGGACAGATACTCTAATGTAGTCAGGTGGTTGATTGATGCCTTCAAGAGATGGTGACATAAAAGGGATCAGCTTTACACTCTGTTGCTAGCCTGTTAAATATTTTTCAACAGCAGTAAGTAAACCAACATGGGTTGAGTGAGAGCCTATGCTTGTACCTTCTCACCATGGAAACCTACATGTGAATGTTCCAGCAGCTTTATTGAAAATCGCAAAAAACTAGAAACAGTCCATATGTTTCCCAATAGGAAAATGAAGAACCAAACCACTGATATATATATACAATGGAACACTACTCAGTAATAAAAGGGACATAACAGGAACATAGGTAAATCTCAAATTCATTATTCAAAGTGAAAGAATCCAAATTCAAAAGCTTATATACTACATGATTACATTTATATAACACAGCAAAGGCAAAATCATAAGGACAGAGAACATTTCAGCAGTTGAGAAGGTTTAAGTGGGGGGAGGATGGTTTGGCTACAAAGGGACAGACAATACGATGGAGTCTCTTTGGAATGATGGCACTCCTCTGTATCTTGATTATGGTGCAGCTAACATGACTCTATGCATTTGTCAAAACACATAATATACACCAAAAAGAGTTAATTTGACTTTACCCAAGTTAGAAATTAAAAATTAACAATGAACGAATAATTAAAACTTTAGGACATGTAGAGGGATTCTTCTTTGTAAAGAGATAAAACCCCCCAAAAATCATGAATCAGCTCATCCCCTTAATGCTGATTACTGCACCTATTTAAATAAATAGAATTTTGACCTATTAATAATATCAGCTTAGAGAATGTAAACACTTAAATCTTTTCTATTCAGCATTTTTTAAATTGGTGGATCACCAGTGAATAAAGCAAACTATTCATGCTGCTCTGTAATGATCCTCTTTTAATTGCTTCGACTATTTTCTACATGGCACTATTTCTTAAAATCTAAAAGATCACCAATATTTTTTGAACTGGATACATTAAAAAGGAGAATTATCTTTATAGCTCAGCTTTTATTCCTTTATGTTCTGCTTTATTCCCAGAAATCGCTTAATACCTAGTCAATCTTCTACTACTAATTAACCAATTATCACTACTTGTTTTTAAGGTAACTTCATGTTCTGCTAAAACTGTTAAAGGTCTTTACAGACTGTCTCTCTTTCTATTCTTAAGCTTTTGTTTTTTTTAACTCTTTGTAAACTTTGAGGCAAGAAATAGGGACTATGTAGATTCCTCCCAAATGACTATTATGGATCACAGCATTTGAATCCTGACGTTGCCCATCATTTCCTAGCAGCTTCTGGGGTCTGATGATATGAAAAGTAATAAAGAGAAAAGACCAAGAAAAAGAAAAGATCCTGGGAAGAGAACATATGATAAATACTCAGCAGAGGTGTTTATTCCTGTCCAAGTAAACTCATTTAAGAAAGAACTAGGGACTGATTTGACTTTGACTCCTGTTGCCTCTTAGTCATTTTTATATCCTATTACATTCAGCAATTCTGTTTAAGATGAGGACTGATAGGTATATTATTCTTGATATTTTTCCTGAACCTTATTGGTAAAGTCAGTATTGACTTTCTTTTCTGATGATGTAATGAGAGCTTAGTGGAGTAAAACAATAATGATAAAAGACCTGAACTCCCCACTATGTCAGAAGCAATCAGCTCCTATTTTAAAATGAGTCATTATTGTTCACGAGCAGATTTCTATGTAGTTAGTATTCTGTTGGTTCAGCTTTATGAGGCCCTTTGCTGATGACTGGGCGGTCTTTACTCCTGGATGTCATGTCAGCCGTTTATGTGAAATAATGAAAATGTAGTTCTGCTACATGGGCCAATGAAAGTGTAAAGAGTTTCCCCATTGCATCATTCTTCTGAGGAACTATCACTGTTGATTACTATGTAATCTGTCTTCAGAGAGCATTAAAAATGATGGATTGTTTTGCCTTGCTTGTACCCCAGAAGTCTTGACATTACCAGTTCTAACTTGCAGATTTGGCTTAGTGATGTCATTTGCTTCAACAATTTTGAGCAAAATACACACAAAGGAAATATAAAAATAGAGGCTTTCTCATGATGTCTCTGGTTAGTTAGTCTTACTGAAGATAGTTTAAAAAAATAGTGTGTATGTAATTTTTCTGTAACAAAAACTATTACCAAACCAGGATATATTTGTATGTAAAGTGGGTTTTCCATAATTCAAAGCTCAGCCCAAGGAGCAAATAGTTTAAACCTTTCTTCCTGGCTTCAGCTAGTGGCTCTCTGGACTTTTTAACCATAGCTCTTTGTATATATTTTTATTTGGACATATATATATATATGTGTGTGTGTGTGTATGTGTATATATATATACACACACATATATATATGTATATATATAAAATCACCCAAGGATTCTGAGCTCCTGAGCATGCTATATTATTTTAGTAGTAGTAATAGATAATAGAGTACCTACTATATACAGGCATGCAGTAAATTACTTTGAAAGAATTCATGAATGAATATAAATTATAAATAATTTGCTTGTAAAAAATTCAACAAATTTAAATTAAAATCAATAGGATCTTGTAAAAAGGTACTTTTCATAGATTACAGTATAAACATTAGAGGAGACTATAAGAACAACTCTTAGTTTCAGAGCCCACCAGGACTCAAAGCAAAGTATCTATCTGCCTGTCTGTCTGTCTATCAATCTAACTGTAGACATATATGCATCATACATACATATACACATACTACACACTTGAAAAAAACAGGTAATGTTCTGCTTTTCATTTTTTCTAACTAGTACTGAGATTCATCAAAACACCTGTTATTTCTTATACCTTTCTTACATTCATAGCATCCATTTTAAAGTTAAATGTAGTCCACCTATAGAAAATAAAAGGAATTAGAATATATACATTTCTATTTAAAGCTGTAATAATGTATCTGAAAATATACTACTAGTAGTCACTTCTCACCACAGTTAGTAAATAAAAGCAAATAAGGAATAAAGATTTGAATTTCCTTGTAGTAAATATAGTTAATTTTTAAGTGAGTCTTTTTTCCAATTTTGATTCACGTTTTATTCAAGTGCTAATTGCACTTACACACTGCTCTCAATAAAATAATGCATGCTGATTAATCTATGGGCTCCTTTTAAAGTCCTTCCCCCAATCACATGTTTATAGACATTAATGACTCTTTTCTAATAACAGAAGAATAGGACCTTATGGAATAATTTAATTTCTTAGTATCACAAGCCCAGATGTACTTTTTTCTATATCATTTCTTAAGTCCAGTTTAAACTCTTCTTTCTGGATAATAATTGCTTATATCAAAAGATGGAAACTGTATTTTAAGATAAAATGAAAACTAAAAAAAAACCTATAATATTCTAGTTATACAGTATTTAATGTGATAACTTACCCATTGTGATTCTGCGAATCATGTTTCTAATGTGTGAACTTTAATACTAAAAGTAGGACTGAAGTTTTAGTTGCACTGTGAAATGTAGTCAAATTGCATAAAGAATCAAAATCACTTACTAACTGTGCTCACAAAAACCTCCAAAATTTCTCCATGGTAAAGTTATATATCATAGCCAAAAACAAGCAGAATATCATCTCATAAGAGATTCTTAAGCCAGGATGCAGGTTTGTTGTAAAACTTGAAAACATATACATCATATCCTAAATATTTAAGTAATTATTTCTATATTAAAATGTGTTAATGCTCAAATCTATAAAATGTAATATACCATGCATGTACTTATTTAACAAGGCAGTTTGGCTTGTCAAGAACCTGGTACTTAAGCAGGAAGAGTTAATTGCCCTCCTTCAGCAGCCTTCCCTCCCCAAATACAACCACTGGGATTTGGGACTTGGAGGCTACAAGATGGGATATCATTTTTCCCCCATTAGAGCACTAACTGTAGAGTAAAATAAATTGATATTCAAACACGTCCTTACTTAAACTTGTCTGACACATTCTCAGTCAGATATAGAAAGGAATGACAAGTAACAGTAGTTCCCAAGGGAAAACTCACCATATGGAAAATGGTTCTCTGCAGGTAATCAATTTCACCTTTAGAGCCTAGGATACAGAAATCAAGTGTTGATTCTCTGATCAGCAGGCAGCTAATGCAGAAAGAGCTCCCTGTCGCCCAAACAAAAAAGAAGAAAAGTGCCCATCTGAGTATTAGTGCCACAGTGAGGACTTGAGGAAGGTTAATTATAAAAAGCTATATCACAAGGTACACCTCTGTGACCCTCACTGAACGTTATACTGAAAAGAGCATAATTCCTCATAGCAAAAGGGGAAATCTTGATCTGCACAAATAAGCACAAAGAAGTGGCCATGATGAGGAAACCATGATGGGCTTGCAGGGGTAACGGCTTTCCTGGTCTGCCCTGAGAATGAGGCCAGAATGATGAAGGGATATGAAACCAGCCTAATCAGGACATGTGATTTCCTGGCAGGTTATCTCAGGTGAACAGGGGAAGGACTGATTCAATGACAAGTATAAGTTACCCTGGAGTCCCTCAGGATTATATCTGGAATGAAATCTTAGAAAAAGACTGAATTCCATACTAATTTAATGGTTAGAGTTTTACAGATATTCAATTAATAACAGTTATTATAAGTAATCCTAGCAGTTAAATCTAATTATATGCCAGCCATTCTTTTCAATTCTTTACATTTAATGTGCCTTTCAATCCTCAAAACCATTCCATTTAATATATGGGATAACTGGGGTCCTGAGATATCAAGTAACTGGCCCAAGTACACACATTCAGTAACAGGTAGAATCACTGTTAGAACCCAAGAAATCTGATTCCAAAATTTCCTCTTAAAAATCACTACCCTAACACTGGATATTTTAGGAAATGGAAATTTACAGTGGGGATGAGGCTAACAGGATCTGGGATGTTTAGGCTTCAACTGATCCCCTCTTATTTACTTGTGTTTGAAGATCATTTAACTTACAAGGCATGACTTCTTGTATCTTCCTAACTAAAAGTTTAGTCATTTCTACCAATGGAGCTGGAAAAACAAACCTATTTTTTGATAAATAATGATCTTGCTCTCAGCATCTAAAACTTACTACCAGAGGGCTTCCCTGGTGGCGCAGTGGTTGAGAATCTGCCTGCTAATGCAGGGGACACGGGTTCGAGCCCTGGTCTGGGACGATCCCACATGCCGCGGAGCAACTGGGCCCGTGAGCCACAACTACTGAGCCTGCGCGTCTGAAGCCTGTGCCCCGCAACGGGAGGGGCCGCGATAGTGAGAGGCCCGCGCACCGCAATGAAGAGCGGCCCCCGCACCGTAATGAAGAGTGGCTCCCACTTGCCGCAACTAGAGAAAGCCCTCACACGAAAACTAAGAGACCCAACACAGCCAAAATAAATAAACAAACAAATAAATAAATAAATAAATAAATAAATAAATAAATAAATAAATAAAGTAGCTATTAAAAAAAAAAAAAAGAATATGTGTAAAACTTACTACCAGAAACATACCTTCTGTCAGACAGTGGTATTATTTGGTATTAAATGGTATTATTTCTTATCCCAATGCTTAGGGTATGATAGGCATTTTGATGGTTATTATTTTTATTGTGTTTATTTCTGGAATTTTCTGCTTCTTTAAAGTTACTATCCTTATCATTAGCTAGAAGCTACAATATGAATTTTGCATTCAAATCTCGGTGCTTTTTCCTTTGCATGCAACTATTATACTGCTTTCAAATGATAATATAATCTGTTCATATTTTTAATGGAATATTAAATATTAACACTCAAATATTAACACTTTGTTCTCATTGAAGATGGTGATCTGAGTTTTATATAGTAAACATTTCAGTTAAATTACTGGTTTGAGAGGAAATTTCTGAATTTTGATGAAAGATACTTGGCAATGCTTTTGTCAGATTAATGAGGCATAGCTTTACTTGTTTTTCATTGCTTTATTTTGATACATGGACACATATCATTGCTTCAATTCATGGATAAATTATTTTTAAGAATAGAAGCATTTCTAAATTTCAGGTTCATATTTAAGATGAGTATAAACATGCTTAGATTGTTTCAAGACACTCACTATCTTTAAGTAAGATTTGGATTTAAAAGTTGCTCTATTCCCTTCCGTGCAACTAAAATTTCAGAGTATTAGTGATTATATAGAAAACTTTTACAAAAAGCTAAAAAACAACATGATATATAAAAACAAAAACTTATGCTCACAGCATATTAATGAAAGTAAAATTGACAATTCATAACAGATATAAAACAACCATTTGTAGAGTAGATGCAACCAATTACTACTGTAACAAAAAAAATTCACTCAACCAGGTTCAAGAGAATTAACCAAAATCCTTATAAACACTGCTTCCTCATTAACAAACCAGCTGAAAGAATAACAAATGCACTGCCTTTTCTGGAGATATTTAAAACATCCCAAGTTAATGGTTCAGGAATTATGAAAGGATTTTAATAAACAAAATCTTTTGAAAATTTCTATAATGGGTGCCTCCGAAGTCTGAAACCTGTATATGAATAGGATGTCTGATATTCTCCACTGCCCTTTCAAGATTGGATAAGAGGGGAACATGTGGTACTAAATCAGACACCATCTCTTACATGATGTATTTTAGGATGGTCAAGAAAGGAACACCACTTCTGTTTATATTCCCCTTTACTTTCATACAATTTTGCCTCTCATCCTTAAGAGGCATTTATTAATAACAATCAGATTTTGTTTCAGTAAAGAAAGACTATGATTTACACTAAACCTCCTGCTGAGAACAATTTAAAAACCTAGACACAAACACCTACTTGAAGGCACAAAAGAAATAATAAGATTGTGAAGAATAACCAGTCAGGATCTATGGGAGGATGAAACCCTATGTGGAAGCAAGTGTAGGGCTTCTTTTAAGTATTTTCTGACTCAAGAGGAAGTAGCACAGAAGCTGAGAGGCTGAAAAACACTTTTAACAGTCCTGCTACGCTGGGGGCAGAAACTGGAGTTCTGAGATGGTAATCTGGTGAACTCACCTTGATTTGAGGTAAGTATGATCAATAAGAAGATGGAACTCACAAGAACTGAGGCTCAGATTTAAATCTACTCAATCGTTGAAATTTGATTAAGTTGATCCTGGATTGTTAGCATCTCAAAGTGCCTGGCAGAAACAAAAAGATAGTATTTTGAGAGAGGATAACTTCATATAAGACCATGCTATTTCTACAAACAATTTTGTTGATACAATGTGTAGCACACAGTGTTAAAAAAAAAAAAAAAAAGCGATATACCTGAGGAGAGAAGACAATGCAATACAATAATACAAATCAAAAGGATAAAGAGACATAAATATAAACTCAGGGGTAAAGGGATCATTTATAGCAAATGTAATAGAAGACATCCTGCTATATTTGAATTTCAGATAAACAGTGAATATCCCATGCAATATTTGGGACATACTTATACCCCAAAATTATACACTGTTGACTGAAAATTCCATATGATGTTCATCTGAAATTCAAATTCACCTAGGCATTCTGTGTTTATCAGGCCACCCTATCCACTGGGAACCCAAATATTAGACTTCCCAGAACCAGATTTTAAAATAATTATGCCAACAGTGTTCAAGGAGTTAAAATACAGGCAAGAGAGAATGGATCCAATAGTCACCAGCTACAGGTTTTAGCATCAGTTGCCAGCAGGATATGCAGTTATCAGGCAGACAAGCTACACAATCACTGCAGAAGCCTATGAACAGCATAATGGCATCAATCGGTTCAAGGCACCCCTCCCCCACTACAAGAACCCAGGAAGAAACACTCTTCAGAAACCTTGAGCCAATCTCTAAATGTGCAGAGCTTTTACTTAAAGTGAAGTCATTAACCCTCTGTGGTTAATTTTAGAGTAGATTGAATATGGAAAGTGAAATGAAACCATTTAAAACAGAAGAGATTTGGACAAATGGAAGTTTCTTTACTCCTCAGCAGGGTGGAAACCTGTGAGGGAGAATAATGAGCCATAGAGGTAATTATGTCTCCCAGATATATTTAAAAAATTATTGTCAGCTCTACTCTTATTTACCATAATTTTTCTCTTGCTCCAATTTTTTTGTAATTCACCTCTGTGAAGATATTGTTTGCTTCCCCTACATTTTTTGCAGTGGTGTGTATAGCTGATCTGTGAGCTACCATGACTCTACCTGAAAACACTGTGCAAAAAAGGAATGAAAAGAATTGAGGACAGTCTCAGAGACCTCTGGGACAACATTAAATGTACCAACATTCGAATTATATGGGTCCCAGAAGAAGAAGAGAAAAAAAAAGGCGAAAATATTTGAAGACACTATAGTTGAAAACCTCCCTAATATGGGAAAGGAAATAGTCAATCAAGTGCAAGAAGCGCAGAGAGTCCCATACACGATAAATCCAAGGAGAAACATGCCAAGACACATATTAATCAAACTATCAAAAACTAAATACAAAGAAAAAATATTAAAAGCAGCAGGGAAAAGAAAAAAATAACATACAGGGGAATCCCCATAAGTTTAACAGCTGATCTTTCAGCAGAAACTCTGCAAGCCAGAAGGGAAAAACCTACAATCAACTTTACTCTACCCAGCAAGGATCTCATTCAGATTCGACAGAGAAATTAAAACCTTTACAGACAAGCAAAAGCTAAGAGAATTCAGCACCACCAAACCAGCTTTACAACAAAAAGAACTTCTCTAGGCAGGAAACACAAGACAAGGAAAAGACCTACAATAAAAAACCCAAAACAATTAAGAAAATGGTAATAGGAACATTCATATTGATAACTACCTTAAATGTAAATGGATTAAATGCTCCCACCAAAAGACATAGACTGGCTGAATAGATACAAAAACAAGACCCATATATATGCTGCCTACAAGAGACCCACTTCAGACCTAGGGACACATACAGACTGAAAGTGAGGGGATGGAAAAAGATATTCCATGCAAATGGAAATCTAAAGAAAGCTGGAGTAGCAATTCTCATATCAGACAAAATAGACTTTAAAATAAAGACTATTCCAAGAGACAAAAAAGGACACTACATAATGACCAAGGGATCAATCCAAGAAGAAGATATAACAATTGTAAATATTTATGTACCCAAAACAGGAGCACCTCAATACATGAGGCAAATGCTAACAGCCATAAAAGGGGACATCAACAGTAACACAATCATAGTAGGGGACTTTAACACCCCACTTTCACCAATGGACAGATCATCCAAAATTAAAATAAATAAGGAAACACAAGCTTTAAATGATACATTAAACAAGATGGACTTAATTGATAGTTATAGGACATTCCATCCAAAAACAACAGAATACACTTTCTTCTCAAGTGCTCATGGAACATTCTCAAAGACAGATCATATCTTGGGTCACAAATCAAGCCTTGGTAAATTTAAGAAAATAGAAATCGTATCAAGTATCTCTACCGACCATAATGCTATGAGACTAGATATCAATTACAGGAAAAAATATGTAAAAAATACAAACACATGGAGGCTAAACAATACACTACTAAATAACCAACAGATCACTGAAGAAATCAAAGAGGAAATACAAAAATACCTAGAAACAAATGACAATGAAAACACAACAACCAAAAACCTATGGGATGCAGCAAAAGCAGTTCTAAGAGGGAAGTTTACAGCAATACAATCTTACCTCAAGAAACAAGAAACATCTCAAATAAACAACATAACCTTACACCTAAAGCAATTAGAGAAAGAAGAACAAAAGAAACCCAAAGTTAGCAGAAGGAAAGAAATCATAAAGATCAGATCAGAAATAAATGAAAAATAAATGAAGGACAAAATAGCAAAGATCAATAAAACTAAAAGCTGGTTCTTTGAGAAGATAGACAAAAAATTGATAAACCATTAGCCAGACTCATCAAAAAAAAAGGGAGAAGACTCAAATCAATAGAATTAGAAATGAAAAAGGAGAAGTATCAACTGACCCTGCAGAAATACAAAGGATCATGAGAGATTACTACAAGCAACTACACGCCAATAAAATGGACAACCTGGAAGAAATGCACAAGTTCTTAGAAAAGCACAACCTTCCAAGACTGAACCAGGAAGAAATAGAAAATATAAACAGACCAATTACAAGCACTGAAATTGAAACTGTGATTAAAAATCTTCCAACAAACAAAAGCCCAGGACCAGATGGCTTCACAGGCGAATTCTATCAAACATTTAGAGAAGAGCTAACACCTATCCTTCTCAAACTCTTCCAAAACATAGCAGAGGGAGGAACACTTCCAAACTAATTCTATGAGGCCACCATCACCTTGATACCAAAACCAGACAAAGATGTCACAAAAAAAGAAAACTACAGGCCAATATCACTGATGAACTTAGATGCAAAAATCCTCAGCAAAATACTAGCAAACAGAATCCAACAGCACATTGAAAGGATCATACACCATGATCAAGTGGGGTTTATCCCAGGAATGCAAGGATTCCTCAATATATGCAAATCAATCAATGTGATACACCATATTAACAAACTGAAGGAGAAAAACCATATGATTATCTCAATAGATGCAGAAAAGCTTTTGACAAAATTCAACACACTTTTATGATAAAAACCCTCCAGAAAGCAGGCATAGAGGAAACTTACCTCACCATAATAAAGGCCAGATATGACAAACCCACAGGCAACATCGTTTTCAATGGTGAAAAACTGAAACCATTTCCACTAAGATTAGGAACAAGACAAGGTTGACCACTCTCACCATTATTATTCAACATAGTTTTGGAAGTTTTCGCTACAGCAATCTGAGAAGAAAAAGAATTAAAGGAATCCAAATTGGAAGAGAAGAAGTAAAACTGTCACTGTTTGTAGATGACATGATACTATACATACAGAATCCTAAAGATGTTACCAGAAAACTACTGGAGCTAATCAATGAATTTGGTAAAGTAGCAGGATACAAAATTAATGCACAGAAATCTCTTGCATTCCTATACACTAATGATGAAAAATCTGAAAGAGAAATTAAGGACACACTCCCATTTACCATTGCAACAAAAAGAATAAAACACCTAGGAATAAACCTACCTAAGGAGACAAAAGACCTGTATGCAGAAAACTATAAGACACAGATGAAGGAAATTAAAGATGATACAAACAGATGGAGAGACATACCACGTTCTTGGATTGGAAGAATCAACATTGTGAAAATGACTATACAACCTAAAGCAATCTACAGATTCAATGCAATCACTATCAAACTACCAATGGCATTTTTCACAGAACTAGAACAAAAAATTTCACAATTTGTATGGAAACACAAAAGACCCCGAATAGCCAAAGCAATCTTGAGAAAGGAAAATGGACCAGGAGGAATCAGGCTCCCTGACTTCAGGCTATACTACAAAGCTACAGTAATCAAGAAAGTATGGTACCGGCACAAAAACAGAACTATAAATCAATGGAGCAGGATAGAAAGCCCAGAGATAAACCCACACACATATGGTCACCTTATCTTTGGTAAAGGAGGCAAGAATATACAATGGAGAGAAGACAGCCTCTTCAATAAGTAGTGCTGGGAAAACTGGACAGCTACATGTAAAAGAATGAAATTAGAACACTCCCTAACACCATACACAAAAATAAACTCAAAATGGATTAAAGACCTAAATGTAAGGCCAGACACTATAAAACTCTTAGAGGAAAACATAGGCAGAACACTCTATGACATAAATCACAGCAAGATTCTTTTTGACCGAACTCCTAGAGAAATGGACATTAAAAAAAAAACCCAAAAAACAAATGGGACCTAATGAAACTTAAAAGCTTTTGCACAGCAAGGGAAACCATAAACAAGACGAAAAGACAACCCTCAGAATGGGAGAAAATATTTTCAAACAAAGCAACTGGCAGAGGATTAATCTCCAAAATACACAAGCAGCTCATGCAGCTCAATATCAAAAAAACAAACAACCCAATTCAAAAATGGGCAAAGACCTAAATAGACATTTCTCCAAAGAAGATATACAGATTGCCAACAAACACATGAAACAATGCTCAACATCATTAATCATTAGAGAAATGCAAATCAAAACCACAATGAAGTATCACCTCACACCAGTCAGAATGGCCATCATCAAAATCTACAAACAATAAATGTTGGAGAGGGTGTGGAGAAAAGGGAGCCCTCTTGTACTGTTTTGGGGAATGTAAATTGATACAGCCACTATGGAGAACAGTATGGAGGTTCCTTAAAAAACTAAAAATAGAACTACCATATGACCCAGCAATCCCTCTACTGGGCATAGACCCTGAGAAAACCATAATTCAAAAAGAGTCATGTACCACAATGTTCACTGCAGCTCTATTTACAATAGCCAGGACATGGAAGCAACCTAAGTGTCCATCGACAGATGAATTGGTAAAGAAGATGTGGCATACATATACAATGGAATATTACTCAGCCATAAAAAGAAACGAAATTGAGTCATTTGTAGTGAGGTGGATGGACCTAGAGTCTGTCATACAGAGTGAAGTAAGTGAGAAAGAGAAAAACAAATACTGTATGCTAACACATATATATGGAATCTTAAAAAAAAAAATTAAAATGGTTCTGAAGAACCTAGGGGCAGGACAGGAATAAAGACACAGAGGTAGAAAATGGACTTGAGGACACGGGGAGGGGGAAGGGTAATCTGGGACGAAGTGAAAGAGTGGCATTGACATATATGCACTACCACATGTAAAACAGATAGCTAGTGGGAAGCAGCTGCATAGCACAGGGAGATCAGCTCGGTGCTTTGTGTCCACCTAGTGGGGTGGGATAGGGAGGGTCGGAGGGAGATGCAAGAGGGAGGAGATATGGGGATATATGTATATGTATAGCTGATTTGTATATGTATAGTTGATTCACTTTGTTATACAGCAGAAACTAATACAGCATTGTAAAGCAATTATACTCCAGTAAAGATGTTAAAAAAAAAAAAGTGTGATTTGTAGAGTCTACTCTGTTTAATATTCTTGTTCTTTTCTCCTTTAATCAGAATTAATGTCTATAGTTAAGGCTTACATTGAAGTCAGCTCAAAAAAATATACTAAATAATTTTCTTCAAATGAATATACTGGCACCCTTTTCTTGCCGAGATTTCTGGCAATTCCTATGAAAAAGGCAGATAGCCAATTCAGAAGTGCTGCCTAGAAAGAAAATTTCCTTTATCCTAAAAATACCTGAATATTTTCTATTCCTCTCTCCTATAGAACTCAGAGGAAGAATTAAGTAAAAGTTATAGTATTCTAAACACTACCACTGACATTTCACAGATAGTGTAAGACATTATTACAAAACCTTTACAAGAAGCTACCAACAGGATTATAAGTAGACAAGAAGAGCATTATTTATCCTGTGTATTTTCTCTTTAAATAGTTCGTTCTTTGGGGATCGTCTATTCACAACAATACAAACCCCAAACATTTGTAAAGATAGTCAGAAAATCAATGAAATTTCAGTAGAAATAAAATTATAAAGCATCATGTAAATTTAATATATAAATATATAATATATAAAAAAGGAAATTTTCTTATAACATTCTTCAGTAATTTTTACTCAGTTATGCATCTCAATTAGTTAACATTTATTAATCTAGTAGTTTGCTTACCATCTCCACTACTCAGGTAGAGATAAGAAGGATTAAATATTTCAATTTAATAATAATTTCTAATAATGATATTACATTTACTCAAGTATATTTAATAAATACAGCTTTAACAGTGTACAAGTCTCTTTTGCCCTAACAGCCCTTTAGGAAGTACAACAGATAGGCATACACGGCAATTGATGTTTCACAGATAAGGAGACCGAAGCCGGAAGAGTTCAAGTTACTAGCTCAAAATCAGAGTCAAATTTAGAAGTGGAGGCAGGATTAAGACAGAAGTCTTTGGAAGGTAAGCACAGTACTCTTCTGATTGTTCTGAAAAGTTTATATTTCATATGTTTGTAGTTCTCTGGTGGCATCTGAGAGTTACATTTGCTATGCTTTACACTGATTTTTTGAAAGGAAAGAAAATAAAATTGGAACATGCTTTATTTATCAACAGCTTACAATATTCCATCACTGTTTTAAGTGCTTTACATCCATTAACTCATTTAATCATCCCAAAATGATATGAAGAGGATACTATTACTAACTCCCTCTCCGGATGGAGATACCGAGACTTGGAAAGTTTCAGGGCCAGTAAGCAGAGTGCTGACCAGACACTGAATACAGCCTTACTTGGTCAGAACTGGTCTCCAACAGAGACTACATTCCCTCAGGCTTATTCGCTCTGTGTCCGAACTGCCATAGAGTCTGTCTCCGTGACAAACACCTACGGAACAAGGGAAATGTTTGGCTCCACTTCTAATCAAAGCACATTTCTTCCTGGCTTCAGATACATTCCGTAAAGTTCAAGTGGCCATTATTCTCCAAAAGAATACTGGAGAGGAAATTAATGATGCTGATCAACCTGCATGTTTTCCTTGGTCAATGCCTAAAGAACAGGTCCCTGCCATGTGCTGCCATCATCAGAGGGCTCTGAGCTTCTTTGTCTTTGACACACAGCTCAACACTTCCGCTGCCCACAAAAATCTAAACACTGTGACCTCTCTAACTCCCACATGATTATAAAGGGAACCCCAAATCCCATATATTGTCATGCCTCAGCATTATTTCTCAGTATTCTTGAAACCTGAGTTTTCCTTAGAACACCATTTCCTATGCATCCATTTAAGTGGAGACTATATTCTCAGAAAATATATAACCCAGGGTCGACATTCTTGCTCACCACTTCTACCCCTCTAAAATTAAGCATTCAGGGCATTTTAACAAATACTAATAGCTAACATTTAATGAGCACTTACCAGGTGCCCAATCTCTTTTAAAGCAGTTTTTATGTATTTGCACATAAATCCTTAAAATATCTATGAGACAGGATTATTACTATCACTGTTTGACAGATTTTACGTCTTAAGCCAAGAAGTGATCATTTTAACCCTGATTATTAACTTCCATGCCATACTGCTTCTCCGTATTGACTCTCTTGAACAATACTTCAAAAAATCAACAATTTTTTTCTTTCAATAATAATTTACTTTCCCATCCCTATTACATAAATACTTGTTTTCTCTTCTCTTCCTTCAAGTATTTTCTACCATGCATTACTTGTGTTTTTAACGAGGAGGAATCTTCTTCATTTCTTGTCATTCATTTCTTTAAAAAGACATTCAAGCCAAATCTGGGTAAAAACAATGTTGTCATAACTTTTGATTTATAAGGATACTTAGTTTCTTTTTGCTGGATCTATTATATTTTTCTTATGAAGGAAATAAAATACAGATGATGGAATAAAAGCCCTATTTTTAAAAAGTTATTACATAAGAGCCTTGAAAGAGGAAGAGATTTCCAGAAGTCCAGTTGTAACAACTCTCCATCCTCTGACTGTAGTAAACGTGGTGTGGCTGCTCACTAGGTCATGTGCATTAACTGATTTTGAAATCAGATCTACAGGCCATGCCATGACTCACTATGGCTGTAATAATTGCTGCACTTTAGCTATTGAACCTACTTTTGATGTCAGAGATCATTTTTAATACACGTATGTTTAGGTTTTGTCCTTCTCTATAATACAAGCTAAATAATTTGTTGGAATGTGTTAGTATCGTCTACATAAGCAACGATTTTGTAGCTAGGCTACAAAAACATATGTTGTTGTATCAACACACTACAAAATTATTTATGAAGAAATAACCATTGGAAATACACACATAAACTTAGGGAAAGCCTCTAGTAAGAAAGAACATTTAGACTTTTCTTAAGAAGCCTGTTTATATATTCAGTATAAAATATTAAGCACTTGCCACCAAATCCATGTGTCAACACTGTCGATGGCAGTAACTATGAATTTGTTTTTAAAGGCACAAAACATAAAGCAAGTGCCACAGACCCCACACAACTTTTTTTGCTACGTGCTGTTGCATTATAACTCTCTTCTTTAAAGCATGTGATTCCCACTAGCGACAAAACTTAGCTGAAAATCAAAAGGCTTGAAAAGTCATTCATATTTTATGAAAAGTATTAAAAGAAGCTGAAATTGACATCATGGAGTTCATATTCTGGATACATTTGACATCTGACTTAGTAAGAAAATCAAACTGACCACTATGTAACACTACTTATAAGAAGCTTTACTGATTGAAAAATACACTACAGGGCTGATGTACTTTGTTCTTTTTTCACTGTTGTTTATTTTTCTTTGTTTTTTGGTATTATAATTTTTGAAAGACTAAAGCTTTTCCAATCTTGAAAGATGTTTTCAAGTATCAGTAGTTTATGCTACTTATGTAATATCTGAAATCTTTTCACCCATATTTATCAGTATCATTCTCTCCTTATCACTCTGTTATTTCCATCTACTGGATAATTATTTATTGAAAACTTACTATGTGCCAGGCATGACTTTAGATTCTGGAAGTTCATCTATGAACAAAAGAGCCACCCACAGCTTATGTTTTAATAAAGGGTGACTAGTAATAAACAAACAGCAGATAGAAAAATAAAAAAAAAAACACCAGATGATTACAAATGGTATGCAGAAAATAAAAATGGGTGATGTGCTAAAAAGCAGCTGAATGACAACTATATCCTGTGTTGTCAGAAACTATTTCTCTGAGGAAGTGACCTAATAGCCATTCCCCTGACACTCTGTCTTGCCTAAAAGGACATTGATTGTATTCATCTATTTCTATTCACTCTTGTATATGATGCTTGGATTACCTGAAGGCATTGTAACCCTGAAAAGAAAGTAAAGAGAATGAGCAGAGACACTGCACAAGTGCCTGGATATCCCTGGACTTCTTCAGTAACTAGCCTTGTAACAGCCCTCCTTCCAGAAGTCTTGTAAGTGAAATAATTAAACCCACTGTAAAATTGTGCATCTTGGGTGCATTTTTCATTTATTTCAGTATCAACATTCTAAAGGATACAAAAGTAGCATTTAAATTGAGGCATGAATGACAAAAAAGAGCCCAGCTATAACTAAGTCAGAGAGAAGTATCTTCTAGAGAAAACAACTGATTCAAAGAATGTATGGCTGGAATGAGCCTTCAAAAAAGAAAGAAATGTGTCTGGGGCTGAATGGGAAGGATGAGAGTAAACAAAGATGAGGTCAGAGGTGTAGCAGGATCAAACTGAGTAGGGTTTTTTTTTTTAAAACATCTTTATTGGAGTATAATTGCTTTACAATGGTGTGTTAGTTTCTGCTGTATAACAAAGTGAATCAGCCATACGTATACATATATCCCCATATCCCCTCCCTCTTGTGCCTCCCTCCCACCCTCCCCAACCCACCCTTCTAGGTGGTCACAAAGCACCAAGCTGATCTCCCTGTGCTATGCAGCTGCTTCCCACTAGCTATCTATTTTACATTTGGTACTGCATATATGTCAATGCTACTCTTTCACTTCGTCCCAGCTTACCCTTCCCCCTCCCCATGTCCTCAAGTCCATTCTCTACCTCTGTGTCTTTACTCCTATCCTGCCCCTAGGTTCTTCAGAACCTTTTTTTTTTTTTTAAGATTCCATATATATGTGTTAGCATATGGTATTTGTTTTTCTCTTTCTGACTTACTTCACTCTATGTGACAGACTCTAGGTCCATCCACCTCACTACAAATAACTCAATTTCGTTTCTTTTTATGGCTGAGTAATATTCCATTGTATATATGTGCCACATCTTCTTTACCAATTCATCTGTCGATGGACACTTAGGTTGCTTCCATGTCCTGGCTATTGTAAATAGTGCTCCAATGAACATTGTGTTACATGTCTGTTTTTGAATTATGGTTTTCTCAGGGTCTATGCCCAGTAGTGGGATTGCTGGGTCATATGGTAGTTCTATTTTTAGTTTTTTAAGGAACCTCCATACTGTTCTCCATAGTGGCTGTATCAATTTACATTCCCACCAACAGTGCAAGAGGGCTCCCTTTTCTCCACACCCTCTCCAGCATTTATTGTTTGTAGATTTTTGATGATGGCCATTCTGACCGGTATGAGATGATATCTCATTGTAGTTTTGATTTGCATTTCTCTAATGATTAATGATGTTGAACATTGTTTCATGTGTTTGTTGGCAATCTGTATATCTTCTTTGGAGAAATGTCTATTTAGGTCTTTGCCCATTTTTGGATTGGGTTGTTTGTTTTTTTGATATTGAGCTGCATGAGTTGCTTGTATTTTTTGGAGATTAATCCTTTGTCAGTTGCTTCATTTGCAAATATTTTCTCCCATTTTTAGGGTTTTTCATCTTGTTTATGGTTTCCTTTGCTGTGCAAAAGCTTTTAAGTTTCATTAAGTCCCATTTGTTTATTTTTGTTTTTATTTCCATTTCCTGAGTAGGGTTTTGTTAGCCAGGATAAGGTAGGTGTTTGATTTTATTCTAAAAGTATGGGAGCCATTCCAGTGTTCTAATCTAGGGAGTGACATTCTCTGATTAACATTTTAAAGAAATCCCACTAGTTCTTACCTGTGTGGAGAGTAGAGAAGCAAAAGTTGAAAAGAGGGTGACCCATTAAAATAGAATTGAAGAAGTCTAGGTAAGAGATAATGGTGATATGGATTTGATAACAACAGTGGAGAAGAACAGAAGTGAGTAGATTTGATGTTTATTTTGCTGGATCCATAAGACCTAATAATGGATTGGACAGATGAGTGAATAAAGAATGACTCTAGTTCTTTGGTTGGCTTTTTACCTAAAATGGGTTCAAATATTAGGTTGGTCAAAAAGTTTGCTCAGCTTTAAGTAAAAATAAAAGATACGTTTTTCATTTTCACTAAGAATTTTATTGAACAACATATTCACTAACCAAACAAACTTTTGGGGCAACCCAATATTTAGCTACAAGAAGAGTAAATAAATATTGCATAAAAATGTATATCTAGCATGAAAGAAATTAAACCTCTTACCATAGAATTCAAAACTTTTGCTCATATAAAAGAACTATTATTGGGCTTCCCTGGTGGCGCAGTGGTTGAGAATCTGCCTGCCAATGCAGGGCACACGGGTTCGAGCCCTGATCTGGGAAGATCCCACATGCCGCGGAGCAACTAGGCCCGTGAGCCACAACTACTGAGCCTGCGCGTCTGGAGCCTGTGCTCCGCAACAAGAGAGGCCGCAATAGTGAGAGGCCAGCACACCGCGATGAAGAGTGGCCCCCGCTCGCCGCAACTGGAGAAAGCCCTCGCACAGAAACGAAGACCCAACACAGCAAAAATAAATAAATAAATAAATAAACTTGAAAGGAGGCCACAAGCAAAATTATTAAAAAAAAAAAAAAAAGAACTATTATTAAGTATCTGCTATAAATTAGATTTTGTGTCACTGATTAGGGATTACAATATGTAAATTTTCATGTAAATAACTACCTTAAAACGTAATGAGTGTTCTAAAAGGTGTATCTCTAAGACTCTCTAGGTACCCAACATAGTAACTGCATAATTGTAGGTGTCTTTTGCTCAACAACTAGGTTGGAAACTTCTTTAGAGTAGGACATGTTTATTTTACTTCTTTGTTGCCCCCATGGTACCAAAAATAGTGCAAGGAATATAATGAGCCCAAAATACACAGAAGTCTAGAAGTTCAGATCTGTATAGTTAACCACCATGCATTTTCCAGTAGAGGCATAAAGGCAAATTCTGAGTAAAAACTCCTTTGGAAAAAACACTTTATTCTTTTGCAAAGACAAAAATAAACACCTAGAGAAGAGTGCTCTTCTTTAGCAATAACCACCACAATACAGTACCTGTAGTCAGACACAATTCCTCCAACAGTAAAACAAGGTAAATGTCTAATGATCAAAGACTATTAAGTTAAAAGGTATGTCTTAGGTATATGGGTAAAATAATGTTTATTTTAGCTTTTATACATCTGAATTACAACATTTTTCCTTGAAAGAGTTCTATATTCTAGTTTAACTCTTTGTTTAAAATGGGTTAGAGTAAAGCTGTTCAAGACAGGGCCTCTGCATCCCCCGGAGATCAGAATCACCAGAGCATCTGTCCTTCAAAACAAGAATGTAGCCCAGTATGCAAATACCCTCTATGTGCTGAGGGAGGACATGCAAGTGACCTGATCCTCTGGCCAACTGGCAATTGCCATGTTGGTGGGGTTAGTATTTTTTTTTTAAACTTTTGCTGGAAGGGAAGATAAGAATATTCTTGCTTGTTTGACAAGATATTCTTGTTTTATACATACATATACATATATATGTGTGTGTATATATATACACATATAGATATATAAAACAAAATATATATTTGCTGGTTAACTTGTTTGCTGATTTTAGTGAGAGAAAGGCCTAAAGTTAATCAGCTCTGCCCTCATTACTACAGTCAGTGGAAATCATTACAGTTGGCTGCAGGGTACACAAGGATAATTTGTCCATCCAAGAAAAGAAATTAAACATTGCAAAATGAAAATCATAACACTGCAGTATGGTATGAAGAGGCCAACTTCTTAAATTGCACACAGATATTTTAATTCTAAACGGGAAATGCACAAAGTAACATACTCCTTAATTAAGTTATAAAGTTTTTTGATCTTTCAAAACTCAGGTTTGCTGCTTTGTTAAGAATGATGTCGTTTGTTATGAGATTAAATTTGTGGCTGTATGATTCTCCACATGCCATTCTTTCTTTTGTCTTAATATCTTAACTCACCCCTTCATACATTAGTATAAAAGACATTTACAAAACAGATACTCTTTGCAGGACTTTTATACAAGCTCAAATGCTGGAAGCACTGATCTCCATTTGGTAGATATATAATGGGAGGTTTTAATTTCTAACTTGAAGCTGCTCACCCAAAGATTTAAAATGCCAAGGGGATCAATCTATTGTTGAAATGTGCTTTTAAGACAGACCCATTTAAAAATAGCCCTGACAAATAAATACAAAGATTTTTTGTCTGGTCAGCTATGGTAAAGCAAAGTGCTATCTTTGTATTTGACCCAACTCTGGCTGAGAATCAGCATTAACCAAACTCCAGTCTTCCTCTACTTAAAAAAATTCTTTCTCTACTTAAATATAACATTACTTGAGCGCCCTCAGCGAATACATTTCTCTCAAATCCACATAGGTCCCCTCACAGAATAACATGAATGTAACCAAGTGAATATGTTCTGAGATGCTATCACGATAAAGAAATTAGATAGGAACTATAAATATGAGTATCAAAATCATATATAAACTCTCATACATGAATCTTAGGTTAGTCATATTTCACCAGACTTGTGGTTAAGCCTTGGTTCTGTACCTACTTAGTGTGATAACTTCAGCTAGTTGAGTTTCCTCTAAGATTTGGTTTTCTCATTTTTATTTTCTTTCTTCTCTTTTCTCCGTCTTTCCCTCCTTTACTCCCTCCCTTCTCCCCTACACATCTCCCTACATATTCTAGTGTAGATAGTTGGACAGTGAGACAGATGACATAACTGATGATAATACTATGGAGAAAAAAATACAGCAGGGAAAGAGAACTGACAGTGCTGGGAAGGAACATTTGCTATTTTATACAGGGTGATCAAGGACGTCTTATTTAAAAGGTGACAGTTGAGAAGAACTAAAGGAGACGAGGAGTGAATCTTATTAGGTTATCTGACAAAAGGTCATTCGAGGAAAAGGATACAGTACAAAAATCTTCGAAGTTAGAGGATGGTTGATGTGTTCAACAAAGAGAAAGCAAGTCAATGAGGCCAGAGCTGAGTGGGCTGGGTGAAGATTATAAGCTGATGATGTAAAAAGTTAAAGGGATACAGCACCATAGGGTGTGGAATCATATATGGTCATGTAGGTTGCTGTGATGACTTTAGTCTACACAACTCTGATTTAAAATCCATAAAAGATTTTGCAAAAAAGGAGAGACATGTTTTAAATGGATCACTCTGGCCTCTGACGTGAAAAACAGTGATGATCTGGACTAAGGTGGCAGCAGTGGAGATGATGATAATTGACTGGGTCCTGTTTTTTGTTTTGAAAGTATTTTTTTAATTAATAGATTTTTTTTTGGAATAATTTTATATTTTTTTTAAAAATTGAGCAGAAAATATAGTCAGAAATACTGTAGCTACTACCACTTAGAGCTTAACTTCTACAAACTTCTATTTATCAACTAAATATCAAGAAACTCCAACTATATAAAAATCAGTTACTATATAAAAATCAGAGGCATCCACCATCATATGTGACAGTAGATCCAGTCTTTGTGCACATAGCTGCTATCTCCGTTGTTTCCTACTGACTCTAAATCTGACTCACGATTCCAATCCACATGTGTAATACTAGCTTTAAGAATCTGGGATATAAAATATTTCAGTCATCATCCTCCAGAGCAGTGGATTGGATGTTAAGTCAATCTTTGTTTCCTACTGTAAGTCAGAAGAAAGGTATGGCTTCAAACTCTACTCAGACTTTTAAAGTAAGTGCCACGAGATCATGAGATTAATGACTGAAATAAGGTGGACTAAGAAATATCAAAATAATAATTTAAAATGCATTTTCTTATTTATGTGCTCTGAAGTTTCCTAGGTTGCGGGTACAAACTCCACCTATGTATTTATTAAATTTGAATTTTTCTATTTCTATGCACTCACCAGCTCACGTAAAAGCCCTTCCTTCTGCAATACTTTCCACAACATTTCTGGAAGTTTTTTCAGAGTTAAAAAAAAAAAAAAAAGCTTCTGTCACTCACTGCTCCCATTTTCTACAATCTACCCTTCTGCCACTACCTTCCTTCTCCTGCAAAATGCAGATTGCTGCACCCCAACCCATGGGGACACTTAATATTCCTGTGCCCCAAGGGAACAGCAGCCTCTTTCAAAGTGGAAAGACTAGCTCTATCCCAGATGCTTCACACTCCAATTTCGGTCAGTTTCAACAACATTACTTCTGGAACCATTAAAGTCTTGAAGAGATTTGTAAAATCACTTTTTAAAATTTAATCTGTTTCTCCTTGGAAAACACAGATATCAGTGTTGGGATGAACTCAAATAGAATTCTCCAGTCCATTCTGGAGATGCTCCAGCTCAGTTAATGAATTCAGCTTACTTACTTGGAATTTCCTACCTAATAAAGAATTTCCTCCAGTACACCTCAAACTCCTCCTCCAAGCTGGCGTCCTCCTACCGAGCCTACCACTTCACCAGCCGTAGCAGCATATGCCTAAATCACAAATATAGACACAGATAAGACTTTACCAGTTGATTCCTTAGACCTCAGGTAAATACATTTTTTAAAAGAGCATCACCAGATTTGTTCTAATCCGGATTCTGACTCAGTTTTCCTTATCTAAACGGGCTTTGGCCACATTCTTCCAATGGTTTCTGTCCTATACAGAGGTACTACAGATGAAAGAGACTATGTATTCATTTAAGCATTTAATAATATTAATTTAAGTAATTGATTAGTATTTACTGAGCATCTCATATATGTCTAGCACACATTCCTATCACTTCAATTCAAAATGCAATCTCTAAATGCTCTGGATTGTGTCATTTTTCTCGCCATATCATTTTCCCTGGCTCGTTTCCTTTTTGAGACTAATCTAGTTAAAAATTAACTAATACTAACAACACTTATTGATCACTTTTTATGTACCAAGCACTGGTCAGGTCTTAGGAGACCTGTTGGGATTTGAAGGTGAACCTGGGAGGGATGAAAGAAAATCAGAACCTTGTTCAGTCAAAGGGAAAAAACAGTAAGGAATAAATATACTTCCACATAAATAAATATATTTATATATTTATTTGGAATAAATATATTTCCACATATACTCAATGATAGACTATTTGAAAGTTATACTCAAAGACCTGCATTATATTCATTTTTAAAATAAATGATTGTTTGGCTTCTAGTTACAAAGACTCAATAGTGGCTTAATTTTATTTCCTCGAAGTTTTCCAAAATCATTTATTCTTTCTTTACTTCCTTTCTATATTATTTTCTGTGATTGGCTAATTTAAGAATCACCTTGTTGAAGGTCTATAAAGTAGTCAGTTAACAACAATGGTTGTTATCCTGAGTTATTTATCAGAAAAAAAATTGAGGACTTCTTTTTTGCCTTTTGGTTATTTTAAATACCTTCTAAAGATTTTGATTCAGTAGGTCTGGGTAGGGCCCAAGTATCAATATATTTTTAAAGTTTCCATGGATAATGCTGATGCATGCACCCTCTTCCCAGTGATGTCTACTGGTTTCCAGCAAATTGAAGGGGAAAAAAATAAAAGCATCCAGTGTCTTCTCAACTTACATAGTTTATATACATTCTCTTACTGTATTAAAACAAAATGGAAACACCCCATGACTTTCCCTGAACTGAGAAGATATATTCCACAAATACTTTCTCAAATGAACATTAAATTCCTACTTAATTACT
The DNA here is from genome assembly GCF_028564815.1 of Eubalaena glacialis. Classification (NCBI taxonomy): domain Eukaryota; kingdom Metazoa; phylum Chordata; class Mammalia; order Artiodactyla; family Balaenidae; genus Eubalaena; species Eubalaena glacialis. Next base: position 102,532,602 of record NC_083723.1, on the reverse strand, counting down.
GTTTTTCAGTAATAGGTATCTTGACATCCCTGTTCTTTACTTTTTTTTAACTTTGCAATGCTTGAGTTTTTAAATGCCCTTCATTCTGGCTGTCCCTGAAGACAACAGGAAAAGCCAAATGAAGTAATCCATCTTAAGATGGGCACGGTCTTCAAAGACAAGCCATGTCTCTGGAACACGAAAAAGTCCATGTGCTTTTCTATCTCTTTGTCCTTAGTTGTTTTAACTATTAATTATACCTGAAATGTTCTCTTTGGGTGTTTGAGATACCCCAGAAGTGAGTTCTTCCAGCAGCGCTCTGTTAAGAATGACTCGAATAATAGTTTTACAAAAATCTAATGATTAAGTATTCTCTTCCTATCACTTTTGAGTTGTCCATAGGCATATATGTAAGTTTATATATCACATAGACAGATAGATAGACGTTTACATTTTATATATATATACCTATCCATCTATATTTATCACAAGAGCATACAGATAGGTGGCAGTACACATATATATGTATCACACAAATGAGCGTGCATGCGTGTACACACACACACATCTCTGTGTATCCACAATGGATGCCAAGATACCAGACTCAACGAAGTGCCCAATTAACAGTTACTGAATAGATACATTAATGGATAAATGAATGAAATTGCCTTAGAAAGTGCTGACTTTCAAAAGGACACACACACACCGAGTGCCTGTTGTATCTGGTGTGCAAAGGCTCTATTTTAGGTCTCATCCCAGGCAACAACAAAGGGACATAAAAAGACCTCATGTGTATGTGCAGCTTCAGATCATAGTAACATTTGGGCCTTTTGGTTGTTTTGTTTTGTTTCTAATTATTAGACTTTATTTTCTCGAGGAGCTTTAATTTTCTAGAATATTGAGCAGACAGTACAGAGAGTTCTCATATACCTCCTCATCCCCTCTCATAATTAACTTAATTATTAATATCTTGCATTAGTGTGATACGTTAATTACAATTGATGCATCAATACTGACACATTATTATTAGCTGAAGTCCATAGTTTGCATTAGGGTTCACTTTTTGTGTTGTACATTCTATGAGTTTTGATGTATGTGTAATGACCTGTATCCATCATTACATTATCATTCAGATCAGTTTCACTGCCATAAAAAAAACTGCTGTGCTCCACCTATTCATCCCTTTCTCCAATCACTGATCTTTTTACTGTCTCCATAGCTTTGCCTTTTCCAGAATTTTGTATAGTTGGAATCATACAGGATGTAGCCTTTTTCAGTTTGGCTTCTTTCACCAATCAATATGTACTTCAGGTCCCTCCATGTCTTTTCATGGCTGGAGAGCTCATTTCTTCTTATTGCTGAAAAATATTACATTGTATGTCTATGCCACAGATTGTTTATCCATTCATCCATTGAGGGACATATCTGTTGCCTTAAAATTTTAGCAATCATGAAAAAAGCTACTATAAACATTTGTGTGCAGGTTTCTGCATGGGCACAAATGTCTGAAAAGACATTCCACCAAAGTAGATATATAAATAGCAAGCAAGGGTATGGAAAAATGCTCACCTTGCATGTCATAAGCAAATTGCAAATTAAAACAACAATATACCACCACACAGCTATTAGAATAGCTAAAATCCCAAACACTGTCAACACCAAATGCTGGCCAGGATGCAGAACATCCGGGAGGGGAATAAGATCCAAGATGGTAATCACTGCATAATAGAAGATTTTGATACAGCTGGGTAACTGTGTCACCAAAGAGTTACACCCAGAGAACAAATTTAATGAGCTATAAATGTACCAACCCAAAAGTGACAATAAGGATATTTGGAAGTCTAGGAAGAAAGAGAAAAATGAATTACATCTGAGAAAATGAATTGCAAACCAGTATTCATACAATTATTTCAAACCACCAATGTGGTACAAAAAATCCTTAAGGAGAAAATTTAATCTAAAATGGCCTCAGATTGGTAGGACCCCTTACGACTGGCATAAGCAGACTCAGATTATCTCCAGAAGAATGCAAATTGAATCCAGCCCAGCAGGGTCTACAAAATGCTTTGGATTGTAAAAGGCAATTTCAGAGATGTTAAAATGTTTTAAAAATTACTTTTCAGAATTATGGAATTCGGTATATCTGTTTGCTACAACACATTCTTTGCTATTCTGAGAGAGCTGCTTTACTTATTTCTTAGATTAATATGCGAAGCATGCGTGCATTATTTTCCAAGAAGGATCATCAGGTTATACAATGACAATCCATTTGACTAACTTAATGGATACTTCTCTAATGCTTCATCTCCACGTAACATTTAAAATGTTTTCCATTCCATCTGTCTTAAAACTCATTTTCTTCTTTGGCTTCTCTCATATTCCTCTCTGGTGAACATCCTCTATTTGCCTGACTATTTCTCAGTTTCTTCAACTCAGAACCCTTCTCTATCAACTGGCCTTTAAGTATTCTTGTTCCTTAGGGTTCTAGCCTCAGCCATTCTCACTCCCACTCCACATTATTCAAACTCATTAGTTCAAATGTTAATGGAACGCATTGCTAATCATCAGGGAAATACAAATCAAAGCCACAATGAGATATCACCTCACACTTGTCAGAATAGTCTCATCAAAAAGAACACAAATAACAAATATTGGGAAGAATGTGGAGAAAAGGGAACCCTCTTGCACTGTTGATGGGAATGTAAATTGGTGCAGCCACTATGGAAAACAGTATGGTGTTTCTCAAAAAACTAAAAATAGAACTACTGTATGACCCAGCAACTCCACTCCTGGGTATATATATGGAAAAAACACCCCGGTGTTCATAGCAGCATTATTTACAATTGCCAAGATATGAAAGCAACCTAAGTGTCCATCAACAGACAAACGGATAAAGATGTGAGATATATACACACACACACACACACACACACACATACATATATATACACACACAATGGAAAACCGCCTAGCCATAAAAAATAATGAAATTTTGCCATTTGCAGCAACATGGATGGACTTGGAGGGCATCATGTTAAGTGAAGTAAGTCAGACAAAGAAAGGCAAATATTATATGATATCAGTTATATGTGGAATCTAAAAAATACAACAAACTAGCAAATATAACAAAAAAAGAAGCAGACTCACAGATACAGAGAACAAGCTAGTGGTTACCAGTGGGGAGAGGCAAGGGGGAAGGGGCAATATAGGGGTAGGGGATTAAAAGGTATAAACTATTAGGTATAAAATAAGCTACAAGGATATATTGTACAACACGGAGAATATAGCCAATATTTTATAATAACTATAAATGGAGTATAACCTTTAAAAATTATGAATCATTATATTGTACACCTGTAACATATAATATTGTATGTCAACTCTACTTCAATATAAAAACATTTTAAAAAATGTTAATGGAACCCAAATATCTATGTCCACCCAAGACCTTTTTTCAAGTTTTCTTTTAAAACAACAAACTGAATATTTCAGAGTAACTTCAAATTCCAACATTTCTAAAACAACATCCATTCTTCCAGTTCAAGCTGTTTTTTCCTGTGTGTCTCATCTTTGTCACGTTTTCAACATTGAACTGAATGGGTCAAATTAGAAACCCAGAAGTCATTTTTATTCTTCCTTTCCCTTGCCTCTCATACAATTAACTTAACTGAAAATCCTAATATTCTTTATTAAAATGTTTCTCATCCATGAACCAACTATTCTACCCTAAATCTTGTGATATTGTCACTCATTCCTAAACTAATGCAGTTACTTACCTGTTTCTTTCTGGCTCCAGCTTCAGTCCCTTACATCCATAATTAATTCCCTGAAGATGAGAAAATAAGGAGCCACAAATCAGGTGGCTTAAACAACAGAAATTTATACTGTCTCATAGTTTTCGAGGCTGGAAGTGCAAAATCAAGGCATCAGCAAGACTGATTCCTTTCGAGGGCTATGAGGGAAAATCTGTCCCAGGAGTCTCTGGTAGCCTCAGGCATTTCTTGGCTGGTAGATGGTGTTCTCTCTGTGTCTTCACATCATCTTCCCCTTGCACTGAATATGTGTCTGTTTCTGCCTAAATTTCCCCTTTTTATAAGGACACCATTCATACTGGATTTGGGTCTACCCTAATAACTTTTATCTTAACTTGATCATCTACAAAGGCCCTATTTCCAAATAAGGTCACATTTATAGATACTGGGGATTAGAAATTTAATGTGTTTTTTTGGGGGGAAACAGAATTCATTCCATAACAGTTGCCAAAAGGTATCATTATAAAAGAGGCCACAGCATATTCATCCCTTTCTTAGCTCCTCATGACTACTTAAGACAGACTACTTTCTCAGGATAAATTATGTAAGGCCGTTCCCATTCTGCTCCCAGCATACCCTGATGCTTTGACTCTTCTGGGCTTTGCTGAAATCACACTCCACCTGAAATCTTTTTTCCTTCTAGTTGAAATTTTACTTAACTTTCATAACCGAACTCATATGATGTATTCTCTAAAGAGAGTCACTTGATTCTCTGAGTCCCAATTAATCATTTGCTATCCCCTTTCCCATGGCATTTATTTAAACCTCTTAAAATTAAGATTCACTAAGCCTGACTTCTTGAGTTCTCTTATGAGTCTTTTATTCTCATTCTTAGATAGATTCTATTGTATTTCTTTTAATACACCAATGTCATGTGAACAATAGATATTCAAGAATATCTGATTTAATTGATCTACGTTTAAAAGTAGATAAATCTGTGCCTCCTCAAACTTTCAGACCTGACAGAATTGCAATGCCATTGATGAAAATGGGAAAGCTAGAGCAGCCTCTTTGTCAGAATTATGGGTACCTGTTGAATATGTCATGGCAGAATTTACATCATCTCTATAAATGTGAGAGTCTAATTCATCATATAAAATCTCCAAGGGGAGAATATTAATAGAGTAACCAGGGACTACTCAGCTTTGGGAAACTCTATGTGGTAGAAGAAGAAATAATTGCCAAAACTAGATAAAGTGAAGAAATGATGATCAAAAAAAGCCATGATATAAATTTGATAATTATTGTTTCACATCTTAGTTCTAGACTATAGAATGTAGATACTACAAAATTGGAAATATAGGTTAATATATCTACAAAGATAGGTAGATAACTTGCTTGCATAGGAAATGTTCTAAAAGGTTTCAGTAAAAATACATGTACAGGTTTTTTTTTTAACTAAGGAACATTGTTCTTCCAACTCTCTGCCTTAGAAACTGAAGTAGTAACAAGGAGAATATTCTCCTCAAGATCTTGGCCAGTTTTTTCATTTTATCTATTTTAGTTCTCATGTTAAATCATAACATTTAGCTGAGCTTTAATGTTCGCACTTAAGATGAAAACCTAAAGTGCACATTTAATGAGAATGAAATTCTTAAATCATACTACTTTATGATGCATGATTTAAGAGTTTCATTCCAATTAAGTATATGTATAAAGCTATAATTATTGCCACTCTGTCTTTCTATTTATACTTTTACCCTCCCCAAAAGGCTTAATGAGTTTATTGGATAATTTTGGGAGATGAAACCTAAATCTTACAGCTTCTTTATTTCATTTGAAATTCTAAATGCAATGTTTCACCTTTGGCATTTGGTTACATAATGGATAACACAGTTAATCCATCTTTCCTTGATGATAATTCTGGCCTTTACTTAAAAGGTATCATAATTTAAATGCTATAAATCTAACTAGTAGATGATAATATTTTTTCGCTAGGATTATGGCAAGGCAGCTTGAGAGTAACTGATGAGTTTCTATCACCATCTGCCAAGAGCAGAGGCGCATTCCTCTATGGTTCTCTTCTTAATGGGAAAATGAGCACGTTTATATACATCTCTGGCTAATTTGGGGCCAAATACATCTCTTAAGAATCTTTGCTTCCTTTTAGAGAGTGTTAATTCTGAGGCAATTATTGTATGACAGGTGGAAAGCACAAGTGAAACCACAGCTGCAGTCCCTTAAATGATGTCTATAAACAATTGGAAATAACCTCGGATATTTCCATGATCTTACAAAAAGGGGTTGTCAGCAAGTCATTGCTGCTCTATCCTAGTGTGAAAGCCCTGAAGGCAGCAAGTGATGTTTTACATGTTGCCAAACTATAAAATACACTGTGGTCTTGTTTGCTGTTCCCAATGACCTGCCACTGTGGAATTCTCATTTGCTTCTTTTGGGGATTGTGGTCAGCAGTTTTACTTTTGAAATCTGTCACCTTCTCTATAATGCATAGAATCTCATGATTCAGTATATTTTAGAGAAAAAAGTGTTCAAAAATTCAGAGAGGTATACAATTTGAAAATAAAAATAAATGTTATATTTAAAAGAGAAATAGTTCTTTATGATCTGATGAAAATAGATGTCACTTAAAATTCTGAAAAATACTAAAATTATATATAAGTATGTAAATTATTAAACACATTTAATAGAGTTCTAAGTGTCTTCTTTAATGCAAAGAAAAATATAAACTTGAAGATTAGAGAATCTCAAGATATTTAAGCATTAACGCTTGTATTTGAGATCAAAGAAAAATGACAGATTCTGTGAGTAATTAGTCTTTAGAACCTGTGATCTTTTTGAATGTATAATAATAGTTATCAATATGAGCAGTAGTTGAAATTCTCTGAAAGGATGGAAGGAAAACTGTAGCAATATGGCTGCTTAGGATCTTATATTTGGTGTTACTTGTTAAGCATTAACAATCCTCATTAATTACATTAATAAGATGCTAAATTTCTGTCCTAATTGCTTCTATGTCCTGATTGTAACTCTAGACAAGATGAATTAGGAAACGGGCAATTGACCCTGAAATTTGATCCTGAAGACCCGCTCTTCTTGGGTCATTCTATGAAACAAAGCACATACTGTCATGATTCAGCAATCTTGCCCTGGGGAATTAGTAATAGGGGGGACAATTTTTCCTTTCTTGTTTAAGGAGATTCTATCTTCCTTTCTCCAAAATGCTCTAATTCCCTTACCCAAAGGAATTGGTTTGCAGTAGTATAATACAAGAGAAGAATTAACAGTGGCTTTGTGAGTTTTCCTCTAGCCTTAAGCATGCCTGAGAATTCTGACCCTTGGAAACTCATACAAATTGCTAATAACTTACTTATACCATATCCACAATAAGGACTATGTACCAGACCACTCACCTTGTCATCAAGTAACAAGCAACTCAAGTCAATGAGATGCAGCTACAAAGAGCTAGTCACACGTGTGTGAAGGGACTGCAAGGCTAGTCATGCCAGTCACCGTGGGGTCTGTGACTAGTTAGATATAAAAGCTAAGACTTTTTAGAGATAGCGATTTCCTAAGTCTCAAGTAGTTTACACATTCTCAGAGAAGCCCATGTGAATTATGCATTTGATTGTCAACTCATATCCTAAACCAGTGCTGCTAGTGGTACACAGTACTTTAATATATGACTTCTTATCTTAGAAAGAATTCCTGCACTTTACAAAAACTGTATTGTTATGTAGGTATTAGAAATTAAAGATACAAGGATGAAAAACATAATACTTGCCCTCAAAATAATTTCTAGTGGACAGATAAGCAAATTAATTGCAGCTTAATAAATGTTAATAATAGAAACTAGCACAGGCTATTTGGTGGCAATGCGTTTGGGGTTTACATATTGTCAGAATGGGGAAGAGAGGTGTTAAATACTGCTCCTCCCCAAAACTATACTGGCTCTGGGTGTTGAAGGAACAGGATTCATCTAGGAGGAGCAGGAAAACGGCTCTGTTGGCTGCGAGAATTAGATTGTTCAAAGCACTTAGATACACACGCTTTGTTCAAAGAACTGCAATTTAGGATTAAGGAATTAAAAAGAAGAATTAGGAGCTCTAGGCAGCTGTATCATGGAGGATGTTTTTCACATGTTAAAGAAATTGGGCACTGCCATGTAACAAATTGAGAGATATTAAATAATTTTAATTAGGTAACAAGGATATCATTTTGGAGAAGCTAGAGAAAAATAGTCACCTTAGTTATGTGGAATCCATGATAAGAAATCCCATTGTAAAACTACTGCATAAAAGAATTATTTAAAAATAACTTTTTATCAAATTTAAACTAAAGAAAGAATTATTTTACTAATTTCTAAACATTTAATGTGACACGTTTTTGTAAGAAAATAATGATGGCAGTTTTAGAGTACACAAGATAAAATGCATATTGTTATTTCTCAGAAATAATATTTTATAACTTCTATAAATAAATATACTATATACCACTTCCATCTATAAATAGGTACCTTTACTTTTGTTCTTACTCATACCTTGCAGGATATTCATAACTCAAGAGGCAGAGGAACAAAAAAGTTTGGTGGTGCTCTGTTGTTTTGGAGACTTTAATTTTGTTCCTTTTACAAGAAATAGACCTCAAGTGTAAAAACAAAGAAAATTTGATAATCAAAGGTTGGAAAAATATATAACACATGGACACTAATCAAACTTTGTTTAACTATATTTGTCAGACACAACTGACTTTAAGACAATAAGCATTATTAGAGATAAAATGGGACATTTAAAAATAGTAAGTGTTCACTCACCAAGAATACACAACAATTCTAAATTTGGAGACATTAATGTTAATTATCAGAACTAAAAAGGGAGCTAGAAATATCCCCAAACATGAGAAACACACAATTCTCAAGATGTCAAGGCATCTCATAAAACAAGAAGATGAAATATCTGTGAGGTATAGAAAAATTGAACAAAATGATTAAGGAACATGATCTAATTGGCAAATATAGAACAACTCAATAACTTAAGAATATATACTACTCCGAAATCCATGTGGGACATTACCAAAGTTAGCCATATACTGTGTCATAATGCTAGTCTCAACAAATCTCAAAAGATTGAAATTAAGCCAAATCTATAACAAAAATGTATCTAAAAATCTCACCAAATCTTTAGAAGGTAAGCAATGCACTTCTAAATAATCCATGGATCAAAAACAAAACAAACAAATAAAGAAACACTACACTGATTTCAGACAATATTTTAACTGAATGATAAAGTATGATATATCAAAACTTACAGGATGTCGCTTACCCCATACTTAGAAGGAAATGTCTAGTCTTAAATGTATATATTGGAAATAAGCAAAGACTAAATAAAAATAATATAAGTATCCGTCTCAAAAAGTTAGAAAGAGAAAAGCAAATGAAACCCGAGAAAAATAGGATGAAATGGATAATAAAGATGAGAGCAGAAATTAACAACAATAAAAAAATCAAATTGCAATAGAGAAAATAAACTAAGCTAAAAGTTGTTTCTTTCAAAAGACCTAATACATTTATTTTTGGAGGCCACTCTAACTTTGATACAAACACCAAACAAAGAATATTGCAAGATAAAAAAACTAAGAAACAAAATCCTCTCAAGAACAGAAATGCAAGTATCCTAAACACATTTTTAACAATTAAAATCCAGGATTGTATAATATAGGACTATACCATGACCAAGTTGTGTTTATCTCAGGTATGTATTGGGATTTGACATTTCAAAATCAGTCTATGAAATTCACAACACATGACAGAATAAGAAAAACTACCTAATCTCGTAAGCATTTCATAAAATTCAACATCCTTTATTTATAAATAAATGTAAAAAATTAATAAGAGGAAAACTTCCTTAATCTTATAAAGAGTATCTACAAAAAACTACAGTATGCATCACATTTCATGAGGAAACATCAAAAACCTTTCTCCTGAAGGAGAAAAGGGTATCGACTATGACCACGTTACTGAACACTGAACTGGAAGTCATAGATTAAGCAATAAGAAAAGAGAAAGAAGTAAAGGTAATAATGACTGCAAAGTAAGAAATAAAACTTTCCTTTTTTGAGACAACATAGAAAGTAAGAAAGCATCTGGCGATAAGATTGATATGTGAAAATTATTTTCTATTACTGGCATTTAAAAATAAAAAATTAAAAATATCAGTTGCAATAGCAATAAAAAGCACCAAATAGTTATGACTAAGTCTAAAGAAATTTGTGAAAGCCCACCACAAAGAAAACTGCACAGCTTCTCTTTTTTTTTTTTTTTGTAGTTGCATATTGGTCTCTCTCATTCTTCAATTGTGCTGTTTAGAAATCAGACAATATCTGACAGACTCACAACTTGTTTCTCCAATGCCTTAAAATAAATTTTTGTTTGTTTGTTTTGTGTTCAGTATATTACCCAGTTTTTCTAACTGTACTTTGAGAGAGAAATGGTCTCTGCTAGATAGATGGATAGTCAAAGAAGCAGAAGTCAAAAAAGTTTTCAAAAATCTCCTTCATACCAACAGATATCTTTCCTTTTTATATATTCATCACAAAAAGTTAGCTCATGCCTGATATGAGAACACTTAATAAGGCACTTTGTATTTACCCTTTAAATAAAGAAAGTTAATTGTGTAGTTGACAGATTTTTCTTGATTAAAGGTTAAATTATCAATTAAATGTTTCTCATATTCAGGCACCTATTTGAATACAAACACTAGCTTTTATTCAAACACTCTGTTTACTCTTGAAATTTCACGATAACACCTGAATGAAAATACACAAAATACTAAATTTAAAACCCAATACTTAAATTTTGAACTGAAAGATAAGTTAATACTATCTTTTCCATTACTTTTCACTGCTCTAAAGAGATATTTATCTTGTTCATTTGGAATACACTTATGTGAATAGAAAATCTATGGTATAATCTGCCACAACCCTGTCCTGAAGAGTGAATATGTAAGAGAAGTTTTGAAAATGCATGGCCTGAGGAGCACTATCACCTACTCCTTGACTTTCCCACAAGGCCTCAACCCTGATACTCCTAGGCTTGGCCTTAGTGTGTTCACTGTTTAGTTGTAGGAGGAGGAGGATTGGAAGTAAGAATGATGTAAGAAAAATATATTCACAATAAATGTTGAATAAATCAGAAAGAATAGTTGGCAACTCTTAAAATGTTCTAATGGATAGGTCCATCCTATCCTGAAGTTTGCAGTATCCTACATCTTCTGCAGACATTCTGAAGCTCAGGATGTAAAGCACCAGATATCCCCAAAGTCCAATACTTCATTTACTGTTAATGACCAGATAAGTCAATAGCATGGAATTTTTGACACATCCTTCCTTCTATGAAGTCAACAAAAGTTACCTCTTGTAAATGAGGTTGAAATAGGCCACATATGAATTTCTGTATTTACTGAATGATGTACTTTAGAATAATACGGTGGAAAGCTGCTAAATCAAGTGTTCTTTCATATACCGCTTGCAGTTGATTAATTGGCACAAACATCAAGAGACCAGTGTGGCTATGTGCATATTTTTTTAACAATTGCACATCTACAAGTTTATAATAAAGAGACAAGAGATATATAAAAGGCTAAATGCACAAAGATGTTCATTATAAAACTATATAATGTAATAAATATAAAAAATTTAATGTGCGATAACAGCAAATGATTAATTTATGGTAAATAATTATGATGGAAAAGTTTATCATTGCTAAGATGCCATTAACAAAAATAGCTTTAATGGCATGGAGAAGTGTAAATACTACAATGTTAAGTAAAACCACACAATAAAAATGTCAGTTACAAGTTGATGGTTCTATTAATATAGATATATATTGTGTAATACAGAGGAAAAATTATTGGTTTCAATAAATGAATACACATCAAAATAAAGATATTCAAATATTAGCTTCAATTTTCTTTGGGTGATAAAGATGCCTCTAGGAGGCATCTTATAGCATGTAATCTTATAGCTCTTTCATCTACTATAGATGAGATCTCAGCACAGAACTTAACATCGGGAAACACAATTTGGATTTGTGATGGTTTCTAAGATTAAGGACTCTATAAGCCAAAAAATGTAATATTACTTCTCCATTACTCATTTTGTGAATGACAGACATTGTTTATATGGTTTATATGCTATTGTTTAAATGGAACCCAGTATTCTCAAGTTTAGAAAGTCACAGTATAGACTAGCTAAAATTTTACAACTAAACTGAGAAAAGTTAAAAATTCCTGCCAGGGAAAAACAGATTTGGTTTGTTTACTGAAGCAAAAGCAGATAGAGTTTCTGTTTCCAGGATAATATTTAATAGGAAGACCCCACATGTATCGGTTTCTATGCCTTACGTGCACATATAAACTGCCAATTTATACTTTTAGAGTTTACTGTCAGAATATTTTCAAGTTGAAATGCATAATGAAAAATAAAATATGACCAAATTTTTGAAATGTAATGCCCATGGCCAAAATGCAATGGTAAAAATCATGAACAACTCTCCTGTAATGCTGTTTTCTTTTTCTCTTTCATTTCTTATTTCTTAATTTCTTTGCACTAATTCAATGCACTTGACTCAGATACCTGAAGCACAGAACTGAAAGAATAACTCAGAGACCGAGATTTTTTTTAAGGTGGCAAGTATTATAGACGCAATACAGGGGCAGATAATCAGAGGAGAGGCGGTGCTGGGCTGCTAACATCTCTGTGCATACAGTGCGCTGGAGGAGGCTTAGGGAAGAGTGTGGCACTTTAGAATATGGCTTAATACTCCTTAGGTGTGCTGCCTCCTCACCACCCCGTCATATGTAACACCACCTCTGTTTCATATCATACTCCAGTCGAGGCAAAACTGTCCTATTTCTAACAACATGCTACACATATTTCATCCTTATATTTTGATTAGACTCTGCACAGAACGTTGCGCTACCTGTATTGTTCCTTCCTTGGCTCACGGTTCAGTGTAGCAAACCCATTAAAATCAGCCCAGGCTTTGTTTGAAAGTATTGCATGACTACGACTGCAGCCAGTAATTGAGGGGTCAGATCTTGGAAAACTAGGGAAGCATACTGAGGTAACTACAACTTAATGCATGCCGCTTTGCCCTTGGGATGCTTACCAAGTCTTGGAGTAAGGCAAACGCTAAGAAGTGCTACAAATGATTTCTTCTAACAGGTGAAAAATCCAGTGGAACTTGAAGCAGTCTCTGAGAAATTCAGAGACAAATACTGAGTTGGGGACAGCCAAGGTATCCAGAAATTGATGAACTGAGATCCCCAAGAAAGGGTAACACAGAGAAGTGAAACAGACACTCCACACTGGTTTTTCCTTTAAGACATTTGCCAGGCATAAGGGATTAAGAAACCAAGCAGAAGTATCTGAAATGCAGAGGAGAGATTTTTGGATAGCTCACTGTATTGGGAATATAAAAATTGGGGTCCAGAAATCACTAAATAGGAGAAAGCCTGTAAAATTCCAGAGGGCACATTTGCAATTATTAGAGGGCTAAAAAAACAGGAGTGAGGCCAAATCCAAGGAGACACAACAAAAAACAAGAGAGAGAGAGAGAAAGAGAGAGGCTGGAAGGGAGGGAGGGGGAGAGACAGAGAGACAGAAAGTGAGAGAAAGAGGACGAGGAGGAAGAAGTGAGCGAGAGAAGGAAAAAAGGAAGGAAGGAAGGAAAAAGGAAGAAAGGAAGAGAGAGATAGAAAGAGAAGAGTGGAAGGAAGGAAGGAAGGAAAGAAAGAAGGGAGGGAGGGAGAGAGACTCCAAAATCAGCAATCAGCCAAATCTGTCTTTAATTGGATTGGGGTGATCTACTCCTCTGAGTCTGGCAAACGATGATGTAAATTATCTTTGGAGAAAAACAGAAGAAACATATTGAAATGTCTAATACAGTGTAACTAGTGTCCTAGGCTGGAGAAGAGAGAGAAAGGGAAAGAAAAATATTTGAAGAATTTATGGTCAAGAACTTTCTAAACGGACAAAAGTCATCAAGACACAGATTAAGGAAATTCTACAAAACTCAAGTAAATAGATATGAAAACTACACCAAAACACATCATAGCAAAATTGCTGAAAACCAAGGACAAAGATAAAAATATCTTAAAAGCAGTCATAGGCAAGAAAATCATGTTTTCTTCAAAGGTATGTAATTAAACTAGCAGCTGATAAAATAACATCTTTAAAATGCTGAAACTATTGCTAACCTAGATTTCTAGACCTAGCAAAAATTTCCTTCAAAGGTAAAGAAAATAATGAATTTTTTAAAAATAAGATAAAGTAAAAAAAATAATTTTTAGCCAGTAGATCAATATTAACAAAATTTTAAGCATAGAATACAGTATTATTACTACAGGTACAATGTTGTACAGCAGATCTCTAGAACTTATTCATCTTACTTAACTGAAGCTTTATACCCATTTATTACCAACTCCCAATTTCCCCCTCTCCTCAGCCCCTAGAAATCACTCAATATTAAAAAAAAAACACTAAAATAAGTTCTCATGCAAAAGGAAAATGATCCTAGAAAACAAACAAACAAAAACCACATGGAAATTCAGAAAAGAATAAGGCAATCAGAAAAGATAAATATTAAGGTAAATCTATATGAATATTTACTGTACAAAATAATAACAGTAATTTTTGAGGGGTTAAATATATATAGCATATATACTTCACATTATAATTTTAATCTACAAAAAAATTGAAAAAAATGTACATAATAAAAAGCAGTAGCAATTAATGTATTTTCTTTGTAGAATTTACTGACTCTGAAAGCAGTGGGTTGTGATTCCTCTGTTAGAGCTATATTGCTGAATACTTGCGAAGCTAACAACACAGAATATACGGATCTGTGTTGAAGATTTAATATTTGAAAATAATCATGAGTATATGCAGAATTTGGAGCCACATTACACTCAAATATGAAAAAAATACCTTCAAGTTTATTATAATAACTGTAACTGATAGTTATGGAAAACTCTTCATCATAGGATAAGAATATATGTGAAGCATTTACAAATTCTTACCTGGATCACAATACCTATCACTGTAATATATACACATCTTAGATGACATCTTTACAGCAACTTTCTATTAAAATGAAAAATATTAAAACATGCTTCACTTAAAAGGTAATTTGAATAATGAATACATACACTTTCTTAAGGTCGCAATCAGTTGGTGGGAGAACTGGGATTATAACCCGTTTCTCCAGGTATATTTACATATAACACAAGATATGTCATTGAAAATTATTTGTTGCTCTGAATATTTAATCTGTTAGACTACCATAAATATATTTCAGTATAGGTAAAGTCTTTCCTCCTTGAATATCACTAACAAAACTTACATATGGACCCCTATTACAATACGGCTTTCTTGATCAGGTGATAAGGAAATTGACTCAAAGTTCTTTCAGTTTATCAATTTCCTTATTAAACCACAGTATGTAGAACTGAACACAACACTCCACATGTTGTTTGGTCAATTCATTGTTCTGGAAAATATGCTCTATTTACTGAAATCAGATGGCCTCTTAAATTTTCAAGCATTGCTTTCCATGCTTAACCATCAGCACAGCTTTTTATCATTGATGTTCTGAAAGTCTGATGCTCTTCTAAAGATAATTTTGTCATTTATTGTGCTGTAGGTCAGGAACCTTGTTAATCTGAAAAACAATTTGTCATTTTCTTAAATAACTAAACTTGCAACTATCATGTGACCCAGCGATTGCATTCTTGGGCATACATCCCAGAGAAACGAGAACTTATAGCCACACAACAACCTGGACAAAATTGTTCACAGCAGCCTTATTTGTAAGTCTAAAACAAGAATAATCAACCCAGATGTCCTTCAGCAGGTGAATGGTTAAAAAAAAAAGGCTGTTGTTTTTTAACTCAGAAATGGGTGAATTGTTTTTGTTTGTTTGTTTAAATAAGTTGAATTTTTAAAAAACTGTTGTGCATCCATACCATGGAATACTATCCAGCAATAAAAAAAGAATGAACTATTGATACACACGACAACCTGGATGAATCTCTTAAGAAGTATACCGAGTGAATAAAGCCAATAACAGAATGTTACATAATATAAGATTTCATTTATATAATATTCTCTCAGTGAAAAATTTTAGAAACAGCCGATTCGTGTTTCCCAGAGTAAGTATGGGGAGAGGTGTAGGGACAGGGAGGAAAGTGGGTGTGTAAACTGGGAGACCCTTGTGGTGACAGGTCTGTTCCGTATCTTGATTGTATCAATGTCAATATCTTGCTGTGAGATACTGTACTACAGTTTTGACAAATGTCATCTTTGGGACCACTGGGTAAGGGATGCATGAGCTCTCTTTGTATTATTTCTTCCAACTGCTTGTGAATCTACAATTATCTTAAAATTAAAAGTTTAATTTAAAAAAGAAAAAGCATATAGATTTAAAAAAACTCCCTGAAGCCTGGAGAGATAGATGGAACAATAACTGGAGATCACACACAGGGCCAGAATAATTCCTGTTCTCATCAGCCAGTGTGTGATATCTTGGGGCTTGAAAAGAGCACTGAGTGTTCTGTGTCACTAGGCAGACAAAATTAGCCCTAAACTAAATGCCAACAAAGCTTAAAATCACAACACAAAATCATAAGACTGTTCCCAAAAAACTTCACTGCCTCCAAGAACAAAGAAAGCTCAAGAATATTTTTAGGAATGCAAAATATCCAGCATCCAACAAGCTAAAATATCTCGCATCCAATCAAAAACCACCAGGCATTAGTTTCTTCTATTCTTTCAGCTTTTTGTCTTCCTGGAATTTTTTGATATCTTTGAATCACTAATGACTTCCTCTGTTTTGTTTTTTTTTCCTAGTCTTGCTTTAATGAGCTCTTTCTATTCATACTTCCCCACTGAGGTAGAAAGCCCCAAGGAAACACCTTCCCTGCTCCATACTGGTATATTTATTTTTGTCATCCAAGTAATATATCCTCCACCTTCTTCAACTTGTATGAATCACAGATGTGATCAGCATGATAGACTTGAGAAATTATTTAGTAATGTATTAAATGGAGAATCAATACAAATATAATTGACAAGTAATATCAATTCCAATCTTTTTTTAACTAACTGGCCCAGATGTTGCTCATAATTATTAATTGCACATTAAGTTTTTGATCCATAGTTTATAACATTTACATTTTTTGTTCTAACTCTAATCTCTACAGTTAAAGTTTCAAAGTTGAGAGAGAGTTGCACTTTTGAGAAGCTAAACGTCCTCTATATTGCTTACAGGTAGCACCCAAGAGTGAAAAAAATTTTTAAATGAGCACAGTTGGAAGGCTAAATAAATAGAGTCTGCCTAATAATGAACTTCCTAGTGAACAATATTAACTTTAACTTTATCCCAAAATTAATAAGTAGACATTGGAAAGAGGTGATCAGATTTACATTTTCAAATTACTCTAAGGGGTGTACAGGATACATATTGGATAACTGAAGATTCCAAGCAGGAATGTTGGTGAAAAGGTTATTTGCAACTGTTAGATAGTATTAGTATTATATAGTATATAGTATTACTACAATATAAGACAGTGGAAATATGTATAAATAGAAGTAAACAGAATCAAGAAGATTGTAGGATATAGAATCATATAAGTTTACATGAAGAAGAGAGGTACCTCCAATATTTCTTGCCCAGGCTAAGGGGTGCCTTTGCAAGACAGAATTAAAAGAGAATATCACAGCATGGATATTGAGATGGGCTTTGTACATATTGATTTCAGATGCCTGTGAGACATCCAGGTAGAGGTGGTTCCTGCATTTCAACGTCTATAGCGTCTGTTATCAGGCTACTTATGAGAAAATCAAAGGAAACACTGAAGCCCTGGACAGCACCATATACCCACAGACTCATCATTTCTTCCTTGCCTTCTGTCTTCTGCCATCTGGATCATTGCTTTGACTTGCTTTACATTTCCTTGTACTTCTAGAGAACAATGTACATACCTTTGTGTTTAGAAAGTCTTGCACAAGCTCCTAGTGAACTTGCTCTGTTTTTAGTGAATCTGCAGCTGGAAATGTTAACTCACATTCAAACATGCATATATACACAGATATAGACACAGTTATGAGTATTTATTAGGCAAAAATGTTTAGATAGTTTATAATTTTCCTGGCCATAATTAAATTATTTTTGGAAAAAATAAATGCAAATAATACTTTTCAGCTTTATTTGTATTTTATTGAAATATTATTAAAATATTAAACTAATAAATTAGTTTGTAAATTATTAAAATATTATTAAAATATTAAACAGTTAAACAGTTATGAAATTCATAACAGTTTAATGGCATCTCTACTAAAATGCTCCTTTCTTGTTGATGCTGACAGATAATTATACACATTTTTGGCATGCTTATTCCATTATTTAGGAAGGCACCAGATTATACTAATATTCAGCACATATGTCTCAATTTTGCTTATAAGGATAGCATGAAATATTTGTTAAATGCCTTGTTAGTATCCAAAAACATAATGCAGCTTTCATTGCCACATGTTGAATAACATTATTGAAATGAAAAAGATAAATGTGAAGCGAGTTGGTCTTAGAGTATTTTTTATATATAACTTTAATAATTAGAGCACATTGGTTTGGGTCCTTTGAAGGTCTTCATCACACACTGTTACTTCAAACCCACATTTTTATTCCAGAAACATACTTGTACTTATATTTTAAACTGGTGACTAAAGCTTTATTCTGGCTACTTTTGAAATGGGTACAGCAGAATCTAATTTTTAATTTTTCTAACATTAGAGTAATGGTGACAAAGAAAAACACCAAAATGTACAATGCAAGAAAATAATTTCCTACAATATAAATAAAGGTTATAATAATGTAACTGAATGAAGATACTGTATAAAGCATGAGACATAACAACATTCTCCCTGCCAGAAAGGCAAACCCTCCTGGCCTTTAAGTTTCATGAAGGCATCACACTATGAAAGGAATCACCCAATAGGGGTGAGGACCATCAGATTCTATGGAAAGCTCTCTTTACTAATTTCACAAAGGCTTGTTTTCAGCCTAGTGATACCTTCCCACCGTTCTGGAGATCTGGAAATGTGCCTTGTGCCTTTCTGCCTAAAGAACTAGTAACAACCACAGACTGTAGGTAAGTGATAACTGTGATGACATATTCAGGATCAATTCAAAACTCCTTTCTTCTCTCTTTACATTCTCTCCATTTCATAGTTCCAAGATAAATATCTCTAAGCCAAGCCCAGTCTTCAGAGCTAAAAACTCTGCACGTCACATTTGCCTACTTAAGATTCTTCTTGGGAGTCGCATAGTCAGATGTATTTTAAGTGTCCTAGAAAATAGTTTCCCATCCCTCTAAACCCCAATCTTTCACATAACGGTAAAAGCAACACCATTCTCACCCAATTGCTTAGGTGATTAACTCAAGAATCCTCTCTACATTCACCTTGTTCTCTAACTGTGCATGTGTGATTAATTTCTCTCCATTTCTCTGCCTAAATCCCAGTCTAGTCCACCATCATCACTTACCCAGAACATGGCAACAGTATCACGACTCATCTCTCTTTTTCTACTCACATTTCCCTCAGAAGTATTACCTATACAGTGGCAAGAATATTATTCTTAAAAACTTTTTACATCAATCTATTCCTCATAACCCTTTAAAAAATAACCCAAGTCTTCTGGTTGTCCTTAGAAAAAATATAATGCTTTATCTTGTCCTAAATTTTCTCTGTTATCTGTTTATTCCTACTCCATTTGATATCATTCAGCAGCCAGAATGATAGACTTCAAATCTAAGAAAGACTGTTCCATCCTCTCGTTTAAAATCCTTGTTCTTATCTTTAATGTAATTTTCCTCCTCAGCACAGCACTTATAATTTTTGTTAGATGAAAGAACAAATCCATCTTAATTGTTGAGGGTATTAAACAAAGTGAAATAAACATATTGCTTGGTATGGTGCTTGGCATATAGTAGATGATCAACACTAGCTAGCAATCTTGTATATCATACTATTATAAGCTCCATGACTGTCTTCTTTCTGTAAATATAAATACATGAGTTGTTATACTTGCCCTCATAAAGACGGAAGTCAGTGGTACTAGATATGTTTTAAATAAATGATAGTCTACAGAGACTAAATGTTATTTTAATTTATGGAAAAGTATATTGACATATGCAGCATCTTAATCTCTTATTCTATATTGCAGAAAGTTGATATATTGAAGGAGATTTAAGGGGAAATCTCTCTTGGATACTAAACAAGCAAAACCCAGTAAGAGTCTTCCTTTTCATGATAACCTAAATACAGGGATGTGAACACTGACATAAAAATCAAATTAGACAAATGTTTCCAGGATTTTGAATGTGTTCATAGCCCATACATTAACCCTGGCAATATCTATCAGCTATCAAACAAGAAGCAAATATTGAACACTGTACAGTGATCAAAGGGAGAGAGGAAGATACTCTAAGAGAATTTATTATAATTGGAGATGTTTAAAAATCACTTTTCATAATTATTAAACACTTTCATATGACTGAGCTCTTTTCTATCTATCCCCACTCTGCTCTGAAACCAACTGGAATAAAGGTGAATGAGAAGCAGAGAAAAAATATATATGGACTAGCAAATACCTGTAACCCTATGTGCCATGTGAAAAGGACAACCAAGGGTACTAGGTGAACGGGACCACCACAGTTGGTTCCATTTCAAGAACCAACAGATCTTTCAGAGCAGGTAGATCAAAAGGCCTCCAAAGTAGGAGCAAGACCAAGGATTTCACGCTTGGAATTCCAAGGTTGTGCTGCATGAACTTGCTGTGATAGCCTCCTTGAAACTTATTTAGCACTACTGAGAGACAGGGGCTGGCTGGGGGTATCCATATAAACAAATGCACAACTTTTGTAAAAAGGAGATTGCTGAGCTTGTAAAGGGAAGAAGAAACTGAGTAGCAAAATGCCCTGGACCTGCAAACTTTGTCATCTGAAAAGCATTAATGGCTAAATCATACTAGAAAAAAGTCTACACACAAACATGAAGACACGCATACGTGCACATGCACGCGCATGCACACACACACAAACACACACAAATGAACCACCACAGCTGTCATGGCTTCATCCTGAAGCCCCCTAGATGTTCAGAAGAGAAACATATAAGAAACACAAGACAAAGACAATGCAAATCAAACAAAGATTTTAAAGGATGATTAAAAGAAAGAAATATTGAAAACATAATATAAAACAAAGGTGAATATACACACGTGTGCGTCTAGACACGCACACACATATACATGTATGTTCGTAATCAGCAGTTCAAAGGGAAAAAAAGCAATTATTTGTTAAATATGAGAAAAAGCTAAAACCAAAACAAGAAGTCTGAAAGTAATAGTATGGTTAAAGATATATCCAGAAAATGCAAACAAAAAGAAAACAAGAAGCATAATCTTACATCAACAGTTTGAACTGAAGGTGGAAAAATAAACTTTTCTGAAGAAAAAGAAGGGCACTCTAAAAATAAAGAGTAAACTGAATCATGAAAATCTATCATAAGTATTTTTCTTTCAAATATCCCAATATCAATATTAATAAAAACTAATTTGAAACAATTAAGGAAAACCTAAAAGTTGAGAATCATGATAGTTGTAATGAGGAGACTTTATAATGACTTTAAAATCAAACAGAAGAGCTTCGATATTCATAAATAAAAACTACAAGAAATGCAAGGAGAAACACAGAAACAAAGATAAGTTAGAAGACATTAATTTATTTCCATCAGCACTAAAAAGCAAATAAAAAATATGAGTAAACGTAAAAGAAATCAAATTAATTTTTTTTAGAATTCAGACTATAAAAATAGAAAGCAAACTTTCTTTTCAGGGGTACAAAAACCATCTTAATTAACTGAATACAAAGGGAATTAAAATATTTTATAAAAAAATAAATTTATATATTCTAATCATAGTGCAGTAAAACTAGAAATTCATAGTAAAACTGGAAACAAAGCAATTGAAATTTTTAAGGCTAAGAAATAGCCTTAAAAAACATTTAAATAAAATAAATCAAGAACACAATTTCAAAATATCTAGGAATGTTGATACTGAAAATATTATGTACTAGAATCAATGGATTGCAGTCTGGAAAGAGAAATGCATAGCTTTAAATATTTACAATACAAACTAAGAAGAAATGAAAATTTATTGACCATTAAACCCAACAAGTTAGAAAAAATACAGAAAAATAAAACAAGGAAAGTTGGAGGAAGAAACTAAGTAATATAAAAGCTGAAATTAATGAACTAGAAAACAGAAAATCAGAACTAATAAATAAATCAATGATGTGGTTCTTTGAAAATGCAAATAAGAAAAAAATAAAATAGATAAACCACTAGCTAAGCTAATTCAGTGGAAATAAACAAGAAAACAAAGGAGAATGGAAAAATACATCTACAGAGTATATTAGAAAAAAATCATAAGGAATTATTTTGCTAAATACAATAGAAATAAATTTTAAACCTTGGCATAAGTGAAACTACTGACATAAAATGAATAGATAACTTCAATGCAATTTAATTCATTCCAAAGAGCAGAATGAGAACAAAGCATTCAAAATCTTTTTGCAAAGGCAGCATAATGTTATTTTAAAAATCTAATAAAGATAGAACTACATTATACACAGATTAAAATTTTTTTCATTATAAAAACATACCAAATACATGTACAATATGAATAACAATGGGTTAATTTATATAGTAAAAGGGCTATTATGAACCTCTAAATAAATACTAATATGAGATGTTCAAATGATTCCTGGGAGAGGAACTGCCTAGCTATAGGTCTTTCGTATTGTCATATTAATTAGATATTAGCAAATAGATATATAAAGTGCTTATAATACCTTACCTGGAGTGTATGTGATTTACACATTGCTCCCTATATAAATGAGCATTTGTATTGTCAGACTCTTAGTGTTTTCTTGTCTGCTGGTTCTGAAATAACATCTCATTGTGGTTTTAATTTTAACTCACTGATTATTACTGAAATTGTATACTTCTGGTTGAGTTCCATTTCAAGAATTACCAGCTCGTAATGTTTGTTCATGTTTTATTTTGTACTGTGTGTAGATCATTGTAAATCTGTTCTAAAAGTCTGGTACATATCTTTTCAACTTTTATAGCATTGTTTGATGCACACTGTTTAATTTATTATATTGAATTTCATCAATGATTTTTTTAGGGACTGCGATTTTTGTATTTTATATAAGAAAATCTTCACTATCCTGAAGCAATAAGATAGTCTTTTATCTTCTAAAAATTTAAATTCTTAGTTTTCATATATTGATACTTAATCTACCTGGAATCGATTCTAATATATGTGTTTTATATTTATGTTTTGTTTTATAGTTAACCTATAGCCTCAACATATTTCCAAAGAGTCCACTGATTTGACATGCTACCTGTTTTGTAACTCAATTTTCTAAGTATGCATGGGTATGTTTCCAGGATACTTATTCTCTCTAGTCCATCTTTTTATCCTTGTTTCAATACCATACTGCATTTAATTTAATATACCCTTGTTATATTTTGGATTGCATAGGACACATTCTCCAACTTTATACTTTTTCAGGAGCGTCTTTGATACATTTGGGCCTCTGTGCTTTCATGTAAATTTTATAATTAGCCTTTCAAGTTTCATTAAAAACCTGGTTGGTACATTGATCAGAATTACATAGAACATATAATTTAGGGAAAACTAACATATTTATCATATTGACTAATCATGTATAAACATGTATATCTCGCCATGTATTTAGGTTTTCTTGAATTGCTTAAAAAAAGGTTTAATGGACTTCCCTGGTGGCACAGTGGTTAAGAATCTGCCTGCCAATGCAGGGGACACGGGTTTGAGCCCTGGTCCAGGGAGATCCCACATGCCGCGGAGCAATTAAGCCCGTGAGCCACAACTACTAAGCCTGTGCTCTAGAGCCCACGAGCCACAACTACTGAGCCTGCGCGCCACAACTACTGAAGCCCGCGCACCTAGAGCCTGTGCTCCGCAACAAGAGAAGCCACCGCAATGAGAAGCCTGCGCACCGCAACGAAGCATAGCCACCACTTGCCACAACTAGAGGAAGCCCACACGCAGCAATGAAGACCCAACACAGCCAAAAATAAATAAATTTTTTAAAAAAGGTTTAAGATTTTCTCTCTTAAGTGTCTTACAGATTTATTTTCCCTTCAGTATATTTTTATAGTTATTATTAGGGTAATATGTATGCTTTATTGCTATGGTAACCATTTTTTTTTTAAATTACATTTTCTGGTTTTTCTAGTATTCAAAATTATACAATTAATTGTGCTTTAAAACTTTTATCCTGAAATAATTATAGGCTCCAGAACTTGTAAAAATAGTGCAGAAAGGTCCCATGTACCCATCACTTAGTGTCCCTCAATGGTAACATCTTATATTACTATAGTACATACATGATCAAAGCCAGGAAATTGACATTGATGAAATACAATTAATTACCCTAAAGACTTTATTCAAATGTCACCAGTTTCTGCACAAATTCTCTTTTTGGTATGTCTTTGTGTATAGCTTTAGGTATTTTTTATCATGTTTAGATTCATATAAACCACCATCTTAATCAAGATATAGAACTGTTATGTCACCACAAAGGAACCCCCTGGAGATACCATTTTAAAGTCACACCTCCCTCCTTCCCTAACCACTGATCTGTTCTCCATTTCTTTAACTTTTCAAGAATGATGCAGAAATTGAAATATACATTATGTAACTTTTTGAGATTATTTTTTTTTCTCACTCACCATAATGCCCTGAGATCCATCCAAGTTGTTACATGTATCAGTAGTTTGTTCTTTTTAAATTTTATTTTATTTTTTAGCTGATCAATAATCCATTGTAGGGACATACTACAGTTTACTTAACCATTAACTTGTTGAATGAAGGACATCTGGGCTGTTCCCAAATTTGGGCTATTACAATTAAAGCTGCTATGAACAATGTGTACAGGTGGTTTTTTCAGCTTTGTTGAGCTATAATTGATATAGAAAAAACTTCACATATTTAATGTTTACAATCTGATGAATTTGAATATACACAGACAGCCATGATACCATTATCATAATTGAGGTAATAAACCTATCCATCCATATGAAAAACCTTTGGGGTTTTCTGCTTGTTTTATTGGTTTTGTTTTTGTTTTGTTTTGTTCTGTGGTAAGACACATAAGATCTACTCTTTTAACAAATTTTTAAGTGCACAATGCTGTATTGTTAATTATAGGCAGGATGTTGTACAGCAGATTTCTAGAACTTATGCATCTTTTATAACTGTAACTTTATACCTGCAGAACAAAAATCTTACATCAACAAACTGTCCTATTAGTCCTATTGATTAACTGTCTTATTAGTATAAGAATTTATCTGAAGATTCTCTTGGATTTTCTTGGATTTTTCCTTAAATATTCAAAAAAAGGGAGTTGTTTTTTTTTTTTTGCTAGAGTCAATCTTCAATATTATCAACTATCAAAATTAATGTCTTACTTTTTTAACTTAAAAAATGCTAGTTCACTGAAAAAGTAGTAAGAAATCACAACATACCTTGGAAAGATTTCTTCAATTTAAACAGACTCAAATATTTGAAGTTCTTTCTGATTTCTATTTATACAATCAGTCGCCAGCAAAGTCATCCCTTCACTGAGTCTTTAATATATTTATCCTTCGAATCCTCCTGGAAAGCAAGAATCTCAACTTATAAATATTAAATCACCCACAGCAACTATAATAGTATAGTATGAGAAAACTTTAAAAATTCAATTATTATTTTTATTTTTAAACATCTTTATTGGAGTATAATTGCTTTACAATGGTACATTAGTTTCTGCTTTAGAACAAAGTGAATCAGGTATACATATACTTATATCCCCATATCTCCTCCCTCTTGCGTCTCCCTCCCACCCTCCCCGTCCCACCCCTCTAGGTGGTCACAAAGCACCAAGCTGATCTCCCTGTGCTATGCGGCTGCTTCCCACTACCTATCTATTTTACATTTGGTAGTGTATATTAGTCCATGCCACTCTCTCACTTCGTCCCAGCTTACCCTTCCCCCTCCCCGTGTCCTCAAGTCCATTCTCTACATCTGCGTCTTTATTCCTGTCCTGCCCCTAGGTTCTTCATAACCACTTTTTTTTTAGATTCCATATATATTAGAATATGTTTTAAAATATGGAAGACATAAGTATACTCAGCCACCAATTAAAAAAAAACTTTCCATGAAGAATTAATTGCTATAGGAATTACCCTCCCATCATAGACGCTTAGAAAAATGGACAAATATCTGAAACAACTACATTTAGTCTTGGACAAAAGTCAGTGCAAGCGCCTTGACAATGAGATGAACCCACAATTGCTCCAGTGTACTACCTAATGCCATTTCCAGGGCACTTCTTAGGGACAGAAATCCAAATAAAGTCCAGTAGTCAACAAGCTAAGTAGACAGAGGCTGGAATATGAGAAAGGAGATCTGAATAGACCCATGGGGCAGAATACCAGAGAAAAGAGAGTTGCACTGAGAGAGATAGAGCTCTGGAACTCTGCAAAGAGGTTACCCTTAAATGTTTGTCTAAATGCTGATCTCAACAAACTTGAAGTGAAACTCCATAAGGCTCCAAAAAGTACCACTGGAAAGACCAAAGAATTTTTGCAGAATACTTATGAATAGTTTGCTTTTCACCAGCCAGAGTAGAGAGACCTCATAAATCATGGGACATTGGATAGAATATTCAGAAACAAATTTTCTTAGGAGTGATACCTAATTAGCTCTAAACTAAAGGCTACTGGACAGAACTAACAAAGCTTAAAAACAAGTTTTCACTGGATCCAAACCATCTCAATACTTTAACTACGTGCCAGAACAAAGACCAACACTCTTTAAGAAATACAACAAAATCCAACAAAGTAAAATTTATAATGTACAGCATCCAATCAAAAATGATCAGGGGTGCAAAGTAACAGGAAAATATGGTTCATTACCAGAGAAAAATTAGTAAATAGAAATAGACTCAGAAGTAATACAGATGATGAACTTAGTAGACAAAAGCCTTTAAAAATCTATTGTGAATATGATATACATGATACTCAAGAATATACATAAAAACATAAATATGATATGGATGGAAATAGAAAGTACTAAAAAGCCCCAATCAGAGATGAAAATTACAATATTTGAAATGGCAACTACAGTGGGTGGGATAAACAACACAATAGAGAGTGTAGAACAAGGGATCGATTATAAAGAAATAAAAGTTTCCAAACTGAAGCATAATTTTTTAAAAGATAAAGAAAACAGTATATTAATCTAAGCTAACATATGTGTAGTTGGACTTCTTGAAAGAGGACAGTAGAAAAAAATTTGAAGTAATATATCCAAAAAATTTCCAAATTTGATAAAAACTATGAACTCATATATAGAAGATTTCAGATTCAAGAATCTCAATGAAACTTAAGCCACATAAACATAAAGAGATCAGAGCAAAGCAGAACATAACAAATTGCTAAAAACCAGTGATGAGAAAGTCTTAAAAGGTGCCAGAGAAAAGAAGACACACCATGTACACAGGAACAGATATGAGAATGACAACAGACTTTTCCTGAGATATTTTGTGAGCCATAGATATAGCATCATCTTTAAATGTTGAAGGGGGAAAAAAAAAAAGAAAAAAAACTGTTAACTTAGAATTTAATAATCAGTGAATAGCTTTCAAAAATAAAGGTAAGGTAAGATTTCTATGCCTTCCAGTACAGCACAAACTTTTCCTGGGACAAGAAAGGAATTTAGAAAAGTTCCATTAGCTCAGCCAGGCTGAGGACACCCTCGTTGTACCTCAATTTTTGGCAACGGCTCCAGGCTCTGAGGTGAGGTTGAAAATTCTAAGGACACTCAGGCAGGGGGTAATACTTTCTCCAACTTTTCTAGGAAGGCAAAAATGGTTCCTGGGCCCCCAAGTAGACTTAGAAAGTTTTTAGTAGTTCTGGTGGTGCAAGAGGCACTCTCTGGGTCTTCCAGCCCAGCACAAGAGTTGTTTGGGCCCTGGAAGGGACTTATAATTTTACTAGAAGCTTGGCCAGGTAACTGGCATCATCACTGAGCCTCAATTTTCAGCGATGTTGATTCTGGGCTTCTGAAGTAAGGTAGAAAATCCTGAAATCACTCAAGACAGGGGTAACTCTCCACTGCTTCCTGGAAAGCAAGAGCGGTTCTGGGCTCTTGTGGTGGCTCTGGCAGCCCAGAGAGCCCTCTCTGGGGCTTCCAAGTCAGCACAAGCACGTGCTGGGTCCCCTGAGGAAAATTATACAATTTTTCATGGGCTCAAGCATGCTTAGCGCTTCATCTCTGTGGCTACCCTGCTAGCACAACCAGTTCCATGCTTCTGGAAAAGGACTTGGAATATTTCAGGATTCTCAAATAAACACTTCCAAATTCAGTGTCTTGAACAACTTCTTTTTAGTTCTCATGAGTATACAGGTGGTCTGGGTGTTTCTATTAATCTTGCTGGGTTCGGATGATCTCGCCCAGGCTCACTCATACAATTGCTCATCTGGTAGTTAGGATGAGGGCTGCCTATTCTAATACAATGTCCTTGACAGATTTAGTCAGTTTAGGGAAGTCACAGAAAAGGTCAGGAAATGAAAAAAAGAGTAAAAAGAGAGAAAACACTTTCAGAGTCATACCATATCAAGGATTTGACTTAGGAAATCTTCTCTTAGTCTTGACTGACGTTCCTATCATTTATATCTTCATCATTTCATTGTTATATAAATATTCTTTTATCACAAGAGACCTCTAACACCTATCTTATATGGACGTCTAAACTATTAGCTACTGGATTTCATTTTCTAAAAACGAACAAACGAGAAGAAACAAAAATCATTCTTTTCAGCACCAGTGAGACATGAAATCTCTCTCTCTTTCACAAACACACACACAGACACACACACAGAGAAACCATTTTCATTTTTTGACCTCTTCATGTTACTAGCAATTGTATAATCTAGTAGATTAGTTTTTTCCTATTAAATGATAACCAGTTTCTAGCTAACAGTCTCAGACTGATGAATTTTCTAAATTACTGAACATCCCAGGAATACCATGGCACCTTATGTGGGGGGACTGTCCCTCCCCTGAACCCAACCACACTGTTGTAGAGGGAATTACCTAATCATTGTACCCAAGAACTCTATTTTTGGACACTTGAGCAAAATAAGACTAATTAATTTATTCCTCTACGACTTTTTAACCTGACGACTGAAGTATGACATGTAACGTGCCTTGCATAGCACAACGGAAATACACTAGCTCGAGAGCTGGCACTGCCATGGTGAATTAGCTAGTCAGCTGTAAAAAGCCTGAATGATGAGAGAAAATACTAAGGTGAAGATGCAGAGAATGAGCAACACCTGATGTCTTTCAAATCCCTGTTCTCAGTCATTTCTGAGAATAGCTAATGCTTTGTGATACCTAAAGTCTGAGTAGATAACCGATAAATTCCACTCTCTGAGTAAATGTGTTCCAGTTGGATTTCTGCCATGTGCAGTCAGAATGAATCCTGGCTGAATATTCTGAGGAATGCCCTTTTTTATCTAGGACTAATTTTTCTCTCACCCATCTACTACATTCAGTAGCTGCATAGTCTGAGACTGGATTAATGCTCATCATAGAGAGAGAATGAGGCTTCAAAAGCAGAAGAACTTGTCACCCTTCATATTCTATATTTTAACAGCTTCTTTTAGATTATGGAAAGACTGAGAAGGAGCTTCAAGATGGTGGAAGAGGAAGACGCGGAGATCAACTTCCTCCCCACAAATACATCAGAAATACATCTACATGTGGACCAAGTCCTACAGAACACCTACTGGACGCTGGCAGAAGACCTCAGACCTCCCAAAAGGTAAGAAACTCCCCACGTACCTGGGTAAGACAAAAGAAAAAAGAAAAAACAGAGACAAAAGAATAGGGACGGGACCTGCACCTCTGGGAGGGAGCCGTGAAGGAGGAAAGGTTTCCACACACTAGGAAGCCACTTCGCGGGCGGAGACTGCGGGTGGCGGATGGGGGAAGCTTCGGAGCCACGGAGGAGAGCGCAGCCACAGGGGTGCGGAGGGCAGAGCGGAGAGATTCCCGCACAGAGGAGCGGTGCCGACCAGCACTCACCAGCCCGAGAGGCTTGTCTGCTCAGCCGCCGGGGCGGGCGGGGGCTGGGAGCTGAGGCTCTGGCTTCGGAGGTCGGATCCCAGGGAGAGGACTGGGGGTGGCTGCATGAACACAGCCTGAAGGGGGCTAGTGCGCCACGGCTAGCCGGGAGGGAGTCCGGGAAAAGGTCTGGAGCTGCTGAAGAGGCAAGAGACTTTTTCTTGCCTCTTTGTTTCCTGGTGCGCGAGGAGAGGGGATTAAGAGCGGCGCTTAAAGGACCTCCAGAGTCGGCGCGAGCCGCGGCTATCAGCGCGGACCCCAAAGACGGGCATGAGACGCTAAGGCCGCTGCTGCCGCCGCCAAGAAGCCTGTGTGCGAGCACAGGTCAATATCCACACCGCCCCTCCCGGGAGCCTGTGCAGCCCGCCACTGCCAGGCTCCCGTGATCCGGGGACAACTTACCCGGGAGAACGCACGGCGCGCCTCAGGCTGGTGCAACGTCACGCCGGCCTCTGCCGCCGCAGGCTCGCCCCGCCTCCATACCCCTCCCTCCCCCCGGCCTGAGTGAGCCAGAGCCCCTGAATCAGCTGCTCCTTTAACCCCGTCCTGTGTGAGAGAAGAACAGACGCGCTCAGGCGACCTACACGCAGAGGTGGGGCCAAATCCAAAGTTGAACCCCGGGAGCTGTGCGAACAAAGAAAAGAAAGGGAAATTTCTCCAGGCAGCCTCAGGAGCAGCGGAGTAAATCTCCACAATCAACTTGATGTGCCCTGCATCTGTGGAATACCTGAATAGACAACGAATCATCCCAAATTGAGGCGGTGGACTTTGGGAGCAACGATATATATATATATTTCCCTTTTTCTCTTTTTGTGAGTGTGTATGTGTATGCTTCTGTGTGTGATTTTGTCTGTATAGCTTTGCTTTTACCATTTGTCCTAGGGTTCTGTCTGTCCGGTTTTTTTTATCTTCTTTTTCTCGGGTATAAGTTTTAGCGCTTGTTATCATTGTTGGATTTGTTTTTTGGTTTGCTTGCTCTCTTCTATCTTTCTTTTTTATTACTTTTTAAATTTTTTTCATAATTATTTTTTATTCTAACAACTTTATTTTATTTTATTTCATTTTATTTTATTTTATCTTTTTCATTCTTTCTTTTTTTCTCCCTTTTATTCTGAGCCGTGTGGATGACAGGCTCTTGGTGCTCCACCCAGGCATCAGGGCTGTGCCTCTGAGGTGGGAGAGCCAAGTTCAGGACATTGGTCCACCAGAGACCTCACAGCTCCACGTAATATCAAACAGCGAAAATATCCCAGAGATCTCCATCTCAACGCCAAGACCCAGCTCCACTCAACGACCAGCAAGCTACAGTGCTGGACACCCTATGCCAAACAACTAGCAAGACAGGAACACAACCCCACCCATTAGCAGAGAGGCTGCCTAAAATCATAATAAGGTCACAGACACCCCGAAACACACCACCAGACGTGGACGTGCCCACGAGAAACACAAGATCCAGCCTCATCGACCAGAACACAGGCACTAGTCCCCTCCACCAGGAAGCCTACAGAACCCACTGAACCAACCTTAACCACTGCGGGCAGACACCAAAAACAACGGGAACGACGAACCGGCAGCCTGCGAAAAGGAAACCCCAAACACAGTAAGTTAAGCAAAATGAGAAGACAGAGAAACACACAGCAGATGAAGGAGCAAGGTAAAAACCCACCAGACCTAACAAATGAAGAGGAAATAGGCAGTCTACCTGAAAAATAATTCAGAATAATAATAGTAAAGATGATCCAAAATCTTGGAAATAGAATGGAGAAAATACAAGAAACGTTTAGCAAGGACCTAGAAGAACTAAAGAGCAAACAAACAGTGATGAACAACACAATAAATGAAATTAAAAATTCTCTAGAAGGGATCAATAGCAGAATAACTGAGGCAGAAGAACGGATAAGTGACCTGGAAGATAAAATGGTGGAAATAACTACTACAGAGCAGAATAAAGAAAAAAGAATGAAAAGAACTGAGGACAGTCTCAGAGACCTCTGGGACAACATTAAATGCACCAACATTCAAATTATAGGGGTCCCAGAAGAAGAAGAGAAAAAGAAAGGGACTGATAAACTATCTGAAGAGATTATAGTTGAAAACTTCCCTAATATGGGAAAGGAAATAGTTAATCAAGTCCAGGAAGCACAAAGAGTCCCATACAGGATGAATCCAAGGAGAAACATGCCAACACACATATTAATCAAACTATCAAAAATTAAACACAAAGAAAAATTATTAAAAGCAGCAAGGGAAAAACAACACATAACATACAAGGGAATCCCCATAAGGTTAACAGCTGATCTTTCAGCAGAAACTCTGCAAGCCAGAAGGGAGTGGCAGGACATATTTAAAGTGAAGAAGGGAAAAAACTACAACCAAGATTACTCTACCCAGCAAGGATTTCATTCAGATTTGATGAAGAAATTAAAACCTTTATAGACAAGCAAAAGCTAAGGGAATTCAGCACCACCAAACCAGCTTTACAACAAATGCTAAAGGAACTTCTCTAGGCAGGAAACACAAGAGAAGGAAAAGACCTACAATAACAAATCCAAAACAAGTAAGAAAATGGTAATAGGAACATACATATCGATAATTACCTTAAATGTAAATGGATTAAATGCTCCAGCCAAAAGACACAGACTGGCTGAATGGATACAAAAACAAGACCCGTATATATGCTGTCTACAAGAGACCCACTTCAGACCTAGGGACACATACAGACTGAAAGTGAGGGGATGGAAAGAGATATTCCATGCAAATGGAAATCAAAAGAAAGCTGGAGTAGCAATTCTCATATCAGACAAAACAGACTTTAAAACAAAGACTATTACAAGAGACAAAGAAGGACATTACATAATGATCAAGGGATCAATCCAAGAAGAAGATGTAACAATTGTAAATATTTATGCACCCAACACAGGAGCACCTCAATACATAAGGCAAATACTAACAGCCATAAAAGGGGAAATCGACAGTAACACAATCATAGTAGGGGAGTTGAACACCCTACTTTCACCAATGGACAGATCATCCAAAATGAAAATAAATAAGGAAACACAAGCTTTAAATGATACATTAAACAAGATGGACTTAATTGATATTTATAGGACATTCCATCCAAAAACAACAGAATACACATTCTTCTCAAGTGCTCATGGAACATTCTCCAGGATAGATCATATCTTGGGTCACAAATCAAGTCTTGGTAAATTTAAGAAAATTGAAATTGCATCAAGTATCTTTTCCGACCACAATGCTGTGAGACTAGATATCAATTACAGGAAAAAATCTGTAAAAAATACAAACACGTGGAGGTTAACCAATACACTACTTAATAACCAAGAGATCACTAAAGAAATCAAAGGGGAAATCAAAAAATACCTAGAAACAAATGACAATGAAAACACGATGACCAAAAACCTATGGGATGCAGCAAAAGCAGTTCTAAGAGGGAGGTTTATAGCAATACAAGCCAGAAACAAGAAACATCTATAGCAAGAAACCAGAAACATCTCAAATAAACAACCTAACCTTACACCTAAAGCAATTAGAGAAAGAAGAACAAAACAACCCCAAAGTTAGCAGAAGGAGAGAAATCATAAAGATCAGATCAGAAATAAATGAAAAAGAAAAGAAGGAAATGATAGCAAAGATCAATAAAACTAAAAGCTGGTTCTTTGAGAAGATAAACAAAATTGATAAACCATTAGCCAGACTTCTCAAGAAGAAAAGGGAGAAGACTCAAATCAATAGAATTAGAAATGAAAAAGGAGAAGTAACAACGGACACTGCAGAAATACAAAGTATCATGAGAGATTACTACCAGCAACTATATGCCAATAAAATGGACAACCTGGAAGAAATGCACAAATTCTTAGAAACGCACAACCTTCTGAGACTGAACCAGGAAGAAACAGAAAATATGAACAGACCAATCACAAGCACTGAAATTGAAACTGTGATTAAAAATCTTCCAACAAACAAAAGCCCAGGACCAGATGGCTTCACAGGCGAATTCTATCAAACATTTAGAGAAGAGTTAACACCTATCCTTCTCAAAATCTTCCAAAATATACCAGAGGGAGGAACACTCCCAAACTCATTCTATGAGGCCACCATCACCCTGATACCAAAACCAGACAAAGATGTCAGAAAGAAAGAAAACTACAGGCCAATATCACTGATGAACATAGATGCAAAAATCCTCTACAAAATACTAGCAAACAGAATCCAACAGCACATTTAAAGGATCATACACCATGATCAAGTGGGGTTTATCCCAGGAATGCAAGCATGCTTCAATATATGCAAATCAATCAATGTGATACACCATATTAACAAACTGAAGGAGAAAAACCATATGATCATCTCAATAGATGCAGAGAAAGCTTTTGACAAAATTCAACACCGATTTATGATAAAAACCCTCCAGAAAGTAGGCAGAGAGGGAACTTACCTCAACATAATAAAGGCCATATATGACAAACCCACAGCCAACATCATCCTCAATGGTGAAAAACTGAAACCATTTCCACTAAGATCAGGAACAAGACAAGGATGTCCACTCCGCCACTCTTATCCAACATAGTTTTGGAAGTCCTAGCCATGGCAATCAGAGAAGAAAAAGAAATAAAAGGAAACAAATTGGAAAAGAAAAAGTAAAACTGTGACTGTTTGCAGATGACATGATACTATACATAGAAAATCCTAAAGATGCCACCAGAAAACTACTAGAACTAATCAATGAATTTGGTAAGGTTGCAGGATACGGTATTAATCCACAGAAATCTCTGGCATTCCTATACACTAACAACGAAAAATTAGAAAGAGAAATTAAAGAAAACAATCCCATTTACCATTGCAACAAAAAGAATGAAATACCTAGGAATAAACCTACCTAAGGAGACAAAAGACCTGTACCCAGAAAACTATAAAACACTGATGAAGGAAATCAAAGATGACATAAACAGATGGAGAGTATACCATGTTCTTGGATTAGAAGAATCAATATTGTGAAAATGACTATACTACCCAAGGCAATCTACAGATTCAATGCAATCCCTATCAAACTACCAATGGCATTTTTCACAGAACTAGAACAAAAAATTTCACAATTTGTATGGAAACACAAAAGACCCTGAATAGCCAAAGCAATCTTGGGAAAGAAAAATGGAGCTGGAGGAATCAGGCTCCCTGACCTCCGACTATAGTACAAAGCTACAGTAATCAAGACAGTATGGTACTGGCACAAAAACAGAACTATAGATCAATGGAACACGATAGAAAGCACAGAGATAAACCCACGCACATACGGTCACCTTATCTTTGATAAAGGAGGCAAGAATATACAATGGAGAGAAGACAGCCTCTTCAATAAGTGGTGCTGGGAAAACTGGACAGCTACATGTAAAAGAATGAAATTAGAACACTCCCTAACACCATACACAAAAATAAACTCAAAATGGATTAAAGACCTAAATGTAAGGCCAGACACTATCAAACTCTTAGAGGAAAACATAGGCAGAACACTGTATGACATAAATCACAGCAAGATCCTTTTTGACCCATCTCCTAGAGAAATGGAAATAAAAACAAACAAACAAAAAAACAAATGGGACCTAATGAAACTGAAAAGCTTTTGCACAGCAAAGGAAACCATAAACAAGATGAAAAGACAACCCTCAGAATGGGAGACAATATTTGCAAATGAGGCAACTGACAAAGGATTAATCTCCAAAATTTACAAGAAGCTCATGCAGCTCAATATCAAAAAAACAAACAACCCAATCCAAAAATGGGCAGAAGACCTAAATAGACATTTCTCCAAAGAAGATATACAGATTGCCAACAAACACATGAAACAATGCTCAACATCATTAATCATTAGAGAAGTGCAAATCAAAACTACAATGAGATATCATCTCACACCGGTCAGAACGGCCATCATCAAAAAATCTACAAACAATAAATGCTGGAGAGGGTGTGGAGAAAAGGGAACCCTCTTGCACTGTTGGTGGGAATGTAAATTGATACAGCCACTATGGAGAACAGTATGGAGGTTCCTTAAAAAACTAAAAATAGAACTACCATACGGCCCAGCAATCCCACCACTGGGCATATACCGTGAGAA
Source organism: Eubalaena glacialis (assembly GCF_028564815.1). Lineage (NCBI taxonomy): Eukaryota > Metazoa > Chordata > Mammalia > Artiodactyla > Balaenidae > Eubalaena > Eubalaena glacialis. The sequence continues at coordinate 102,496,379 of NC_083723.1, read as the reverse complement.
AACCATAATTCAAAAAGAGTCATGTACCACAATGTTCATTGCAGCTCTATTTACAATAGCTAGGACATGGAAGCAACCTAAGTGTCCATCAACAGATGAATGGATAAAGAAGAAGTGGTATATATATACAATGGAATATTACTCAGCCATAAAAGAAACGAAATTGAGTTATTTGTAGTGAGGTGGATGGACCTAGAGTCTGTCATACAGAGTGAAGTAAGTCAGAAAGAGAAAAACAAATACCGTATGCTAACACATATATATGGAATCTAAAAAACAAACAAAAAAATGGTCTTGAAGAACCTTGGGGCAAGACCGGAATAAAGACGCAGATCTACTAGAGAATGGACTTGAGGATACGGGGAGGGGGAAGGGTAAGATGGAACAAAGTGAGAGAGTGGCATGGACATATATACACTACCAAATGTAAAATAGATAGTTACTGGGAAGCAGCCACATAGCACAGGGAGATCAGCTCTGTGCTTTGTTACCACCTAGAGTGGTGGGATAGGGAGGGTGGGAGGGAGGGAGACACAAGAGGGAAGAGATAAGGGGATATATGTATATGTATAACTGATTCACTTTGTTATAAAGCAAAAACTAACCCATCATCCTAAAGCAGTTATACTACAATAATGATGTTTAAAAATAAATAAAAATAAAAAAGATTATGGAAAGACTAAACATAGTTTCAACCTCCATTGATGGGTTAATATTTTGTTTCCAAAAATCACTGCAGTATATAAATATGAATTATAAATCCTAAATAAAAATTAAATCATTGCTAGCAGTTTAAATCTATTCTAACTTGTCCAAAAAATAATGGTCCTTTTCACTAGCCCTTTATTTTTATTACATCCATACAGTAATTTGTACATTCATTCAGAATATATTTGCTAAAAACCCAGTATGTTTCAGGTGCACAATGAGAATACACTATTATACAAACTGTATAATATCATGGAAAATCACTCTTCACTACTGTGTTTTAAAGTGGAATTTGTTAGCCACATTTTTTTTACTTGGAAAATAAAGCACGTTATAAAACACTAATAGTCATTATGTGATGGTTAATTTTATGTGTCAACTTGATTGGGCTAAGGGATGCCTAGATAGCTGGTAAACATTATTTCTAGGTGTGTCTGTGAGGGTGTTTCTGCAAGAGATTAGCATTTGAATTGGTAAACTTAGTGAAAAGAGCATCCTCACCAATGCCAGTGGACATCATCCAATCCACAGTGGGCCCAAATGTTAACAAAAAGGTGGAGGAAGAGTGAATTTACTTTCTACTTGACCTGGATATCCATCTTCTCCTGCTCTCGGACACTGGCAGACTCCTCAGCCACCATCATCACATGAGCCAATCTTTCATAATAAATCTCTTTCCGTATCTATCTATCTATCTATCTATCTATCTATCTATCTATCTATCTATCTATCTATCTATCTATTGCCTATTAGTTCTGTTTCTCTGGAGGACCCTAATACATCCTTTAGAATAGTTGAGTTAATCAAAACTGGATGAATGAGGTCAGAATCAGCAGGTTACTTATCACTGGAGTGGTGAGAAAATCAACCTCGTATGCCAAAGCTTATCATTTTGAATGAACAATATTCCATAATTCTAAAAGTTGTTCTTTCCTAAAGCAAACATGCAAAATCTAAAGATTACAAGTTTATTGTCCTTGGTACTACTCAAATTTGTGAATATTATGGAAAAGATCTCTCCCTCTTTTTAGAAAAAATATTTTTAAGAAGCAAGATACAGAATAAGTACAGATTTCACCTAATTTTCATGGTAACTTCCATGTAAATATTTGCTATTATCTTTCTTTGTAAATGAAAGTAATGGATAAATCCATTGCTTTGCATGATCAAAAGGACTTGTGTGAACAGCTTCTTAAATATTATCATTCAAGTTTTATCACCAAATATTAGCTTGACCTTTGTGGCCTCAGGTATCAACTCCAATTTTAATCAAAATTGGATGAAAAACATCTAGTTTTTGATTTTAATAGTGGTGAAACACTAGCATGTATGTTATTGTATATGCAGACCATGTATAATGAGATGTTTTATTATACCCAATTGTATCTTAATGCAGGGGTTGAACATTTTTTTCTACTATCTTTCCTTCATGTACATATTTTATGAGTGACTGGCAATGGTATTATTATGGAGGTAATATTATTATATGACCATAGATATTTTTAAATTTAATTTATACCTCCTATTAGAATTATGTACAAGAACTACTATTGCATATAAAAATATAAATAGCTGCATCAGTTGCCTTATTCAAACTGACAAAGCTAAGCTTAAAAAAATTAAGCCAAAGTCAACTAAAAGTTAGAACGCTTTCCAGGAAATCAAACTATTTGCTTTTTTGGAAGAATCTTAAAATGACATGGGAAAATGTCCATGACATCATTTTATACAAAAAAATAATCGATATAACTTTACATAAAATAGGATCCCAATATAATAGATAGTAAGCAAACACAGAAAGTTAGGACTAGATGGAAATACATTTTAACATAACAATATTTGCGTGGGGTGATTAGATTATAGGCACTTTCCATTTTCTGTAATGTATGTGTCAACTCATGTATGTAGAGGTAGGTGTGTATGTGGGAGAGAGACAGAGACAGAGACAGAGGGAAATATAGCTTCTCCAGAAATATTAGCTTGAAAACAGGAAATTAACATCTAACAGTTTTTGGAGAAAAACATAGACGATTTTATTTGAATTTCAATCAAATTACCAATAGTATAAAACTTGATGTTCACTTTGGACAGTGTTATAGGTGTAATGCTCAGTTATGTTATTTTTTTAATGAATTTTTTCTCAATATATGTTCTTCAATACTTGAATTGTAACATAATAAAGTTGAACAATTATGGACACATTCAAAAAACAAAATGTAAGGAAAAGAATTGTCCTACGTTCAGAAAGTCTCTAGATAGTAAAGCTTTCAGACATCTTGTCTATGTTCTTTACAGAACATGAGATGAAAATTTGAGAGTGTTAAATAGATTTCTCCTAACAGTCAGTTTTTGGAATCTCCAGGACCAGAATCAGATTTTTAAAATCCCTTTCTTTAATACAATAACTCTCATAGAGTATATAACTGCACTTTTTTTTTTCAAATTTTACATCATATTGTATATTCTAGAATTCATGTTCTAAAAATTATACTATATAATATATATTACCCCCAAGAATACTTTGTGTACTTTTAGCACAGTTGGTTTGGTTAAAAGAAAGTTTGACAGAGACATATTTTACAGCATAATTGACTTTTCTCATAAAAATAATTGCTTTGCATATACTGGAAAATATAGTACAGCCGCATAGGAGTGTTCCCCAGTGCAGATTTTTAATTTGAATTGGTTTGAATACTTTGAATATAAAGATAAATCAGATGTTTGATCTCTTCTACATATATATAGAGAGAATTTAATAATGCTAAGAATTCTTAAATATTTGAGTATTACAATATGCATTCTAATATATGGAGAATAACATAAAAATGAGTGATGATAAACCTAGCTTAGAGTTCCACGAAAAGATTATGGAACGAGCATTTTTACTCTTCCTCTTTCTGAGACCTATAATCAGAACTCCAAAAAATGCAACAAAAGGGAAACAATCTGATCAAAATTTTCAAATGGCCACATCCACAGACCATAAATAGAGCATTTGACAAAAACAATGAAATCTGAATCAAATTGGAGAACACCGCCATATTTTAATACATTCTTCTCCAAGATCCTTAGCAATTTTCAGATTTTTCTAGGATTATGTGACAAGGTCTAAAAAAGCCTAATGATGCTTGAGCTGATGAAATGACAAGGCTTGGGCAGGTCATGGGAAAGTGGGAAACTCCCCTATACTATTCATACTTACGCTGCTGACTGGCCCTGGAAGCAGATCTAGATGAAAAGGGGAGAAGTGGAGGGCCTGCCATGGGTCAGAATCAACTGAAAAAGATAATTCTGGGTCGGAAGTTTGTGACACAAGTGACAAGAATATGAGTCATGGTGACATCCTGTTTACTCTAAAAGTGAAGGGAAATACACCTCTTGAGGTTAGGTAAGAATGTAGTAAGTTGCACGCGAACAAATTAGAGAACACAGCCAAATTCCCCGCATATGCTCTACTCTGTTGTCCCCTTCCAAGATTCCTCTTGAGCAAGTAACTGCCCTGACTGAATTATCTCAAATCAAGATTGTAATGATTAGAAAAGAACCAGCTACAGAACAATCAATAGACTGATGAAGAACATACACCAGAATAATTACAATATGAAATTTCGGATACATAGCTCTCAAAACTCTTATTTCTGAGCCTAATGCAAAATCCAGAAATCAATTAGAAAATTTTGGAATACCAGTGTGAGATCAGTAAGTGAATTCAGGCCATTAACTGTTAAGTGAAGGGGAAGGCATGAATACATAGAAAACAAAAATGGAATAAGCCAAGATGAGGGAGAGAGCTGAGTACAATAATACTAAAAACTATCTTTTGTTTTCTAGTCATCTTCTAAAATAAGAACATGATGATGCCATTTCCCAAAACAAAATATGTTGCTGGCTGTCTACAGTGCTTTAAGCACTTTTAAATTTATTTTCTGGCTTCCAACCTACTTTTTCCTCTTTCATCTCTACCGTTACATCTTACTTGTCGACTTGTTCATAAACATGCCATTGACTTTTGTGACTTTTATATTAACTTCATATTGGTCTTTCTACCACCTGATTTGAAAGCTCCTTCCTGAAACTTTTGTTATTGTTATTGTTGATATCCCCAAAGAACCAGGTCAAATGTCACTTTCCATTGTCAGGTAAAAATAATTGCTCTTTCATGACTTTGTTTATGCTTCTATCAAAATATGTGACACACTTAGAGCTACATTAATTAGTGGTATTTGCATAATCAATATTTTTTCAATTGAAATTAATTATAATTCCACATAGAACACTAACAAATTTCGGATCAATGCTTTAGAAAAAGGGGAGAAACGGATGGATTTGGTAGTTGTCATGGGAGATCCTATAAATTTAGTTTGCAAGGGACCCAGACTTATTTGTGGATATTTTGGGGAGAATGAGCCATTTGTAGGAAACACAACCTAAAGGGCATGGCAAACAAGAATAATTAGCAAAAAGGAGTAGTTTGAAAACGGGGAAACCCATGGACAGAAGTTACCCAGAAACACATGCCAGCAGACCCTATCAGAGAAGTTTATCTGCAGCCAGCAGTGGCCATGCTACCATATTGGTATCTAGAAATGGGAAAGTTTATGAGGAGAAAAAACAAAAGACAAAAGCAAAGCAAAGATCCACATGTGGACTAAGCATTAAATGGATTACTAAGACAGGAATTCAAACCAAGGAAAATATGAGAGAAGAAGAGTTGTCAGAATTGGACTCGCCATGAGAATGTCAGACTCAGCACAAGAGTGGCTTGGTACCAAATCCCAAATATTTGTGATAGAATATTAACTCTTTCCTACCTGAGTTAGTGATTCTCAAACCCGCAAGATTATGAAAGTTACTGTTGTCTCTTAAATTACAAATCCCAAATCCCACTTCCAAAGATTTAGAATCAATACATTTGTATTTAAAAACAAATAAAAAACAAAGGAAGAAAAGCATTCTAAGTTCAGCCTGTTTGTTCTAGACTAGAAATATGGCACAATCAGAGTCAACCCATGCTTGTCTCTATTTTCCTCTCTAACTAGAGCTTTTAATTTCATTTCATCTGTTTTTCTATTGAAAACTTTTCTCATTTGTAGTATTTCACCCCAATTCCTCTCAGTTTTGTCCCTTGGATATCTTGCTCTATGTGATAGCTTCTTTTATTTCTCTTTCAAAAAAATATCCCAGGTGTCCAGAGATGTGCTTTCTCCCACTTTTCCCATAGTTCTCAGCCTCAAATCCCTGTTCATAAGTAAGCTAGTGCCTTTGATTTCACCTTTCCTGGCATCAACAAGACTCATCTTGACTTACAGTATCTATCCTCACATTTCTGTCAACAGATTCATCAAGAATCTTTGCAATTAATATGCTTATGCTGGTGTTAATGGTAAAATTGCAAACCTATACTTAACATGTCAGTATATAATTAATACTAACATTTCAACCATATATTACAGCTGACAAATTTCTGATTAAATGAATGAACTCAATAAGTATTCAACAAACATTTATCTACAACTACTATCTGAACCACAGTAATTAGATGAAGATTGTGGGACAATGACAAATCAATTCCAAAGGCAAATTTGCAATCTCTTGAAAATGAAAAAAAGAAAACCACGATAGAGACATGTTTTGATTTTAATAATGGTGCAACACTAGCACGTATGTTATTGTATATGCAGGCCATGTATAATGAGATGTTTTATTATATCCAATTGTATCTTAATGCAGGGGTTGAACATTTTTTTCTATAAAGAGACAGAGAATAAATGATTTCAGATTTGTGGGCCATACAGTCTCTGTTGCAGCTATTCAGCTTTGTCATTATAATGTGAAAGCAGCCACAGACAATATAAAAGAACAGGTATGACTGTGTTCCAACAAACTTTACCTACAAAAAATAGGCATGTGACTGAATTTGACCCCCAGTTTATACTTTGCCAGTGCCTGTTTTAGTCGATATTCTTTGGTCCATGGTATATTATATATTGGTGCAATGAAATATGAAATTTTTTTCTTTTTCAAAATCCTTTGTATAATACATACTGAAGATATGATAAATTTTGATTGTATAGAATGTAGCAAATTATTTTCACAATATAAAAATTCTAGGATTCAAGCCACCAAATATTTATCACATTCTCTATGCTGCAGGATGCAAGAGGAAAAGGAAGAGGAAAATACTGGTATGAAAACCTTCCTAACAAGCTGTCAGGACCTTGTTAAATGAACGTTTGTTAAGTGGAGCACAGGGTGCTGGACGGTGAGTTGTGGTTCAACAACAGACCACAAAAAAAAAAAAAAAAATTGAAATAGGTAAGTTTATTACTCATAGGTCCTGGAGGAAATATACAGCATGCCTCAAAGGGCCACAAGAGGAGGTCAAGGCAGAGTGCAGACAGAGAGATAGACAGGAACTGGGTGGGGCACATGCTTTTGTTAGGGTGTGTGAGTAGAATGCTTTGGGGTTCAAAGGTAGGGACAGCTTGGTCAATTCAAATCAAAAGAGCAGGGTTTTAGCAACCCCATGGGGGTCTTATCTAAGGAAAGCATAAGGCATCCAGGTGCTGGGAGGCAGGGGAGACTGTGGATCACAAGGGCTGTTGGGGAAGTTACGTCAGGAACTTACATTTGCTTGTGACTCTGCAGCTGCTATCTAGGGCATGAGCTTGCATGAGGGGGCTAGTGTCAGTTTAAGGTCCCTGCAGGTCATGTGACCAAACAAAATGCATGCCAAAGCAACAATACCATGGAGTATTAGCTTAGCTAAACTCTCAACACTCTCAACTCTCAACAATTAGTCGTACTAATTTCCTAGGACTGCTGTAACAAATTACCAAAAATTAGCTAAAACAACCGTAATTTATTCTCTCACAATTCTAGATGCTGGAAGCCTGAAATCAAGGTATCAGCAGAGCCCAGTTCCCTTTGAAGGCCCTAGGGAAGAATCCTTCCTTGCTTCTCCTTATCTTCTTTTGGCTCCCAGCAGTCCTTAGTACTCCTGGGTTTGTAGCTGCATCACTCCAATCATCTTCATCTTCTCTGTGAGTCTCTGTATCCCCTCCTCTTCTTCTTACAAGGACACCAGTCATTAGACTGGGGACTCACCACAGATCCAGGATGAATTCATCTTGAGATCCTTAACTATTAACGTCTGCAAGGACTCTATTTCCAAATAAGTTCACATTCTGAGGTTCTGGGTGAATGTGATTTTTGGGCACACTATTCAATCCACTACATTAGTCATTATTTGCTTGCTTATTTTTTATTTAAGTCTGCTCTGATGACTCATTCAACTTCTTCCAAAAAACTACTATTTTGATTTTAACTCCTCAAAGTTCAGAGTTCAAAGCCTTTATCAATTTGTTTTTGTTGAGGAACATAAAACCACTACAAGTATTAGCATAATCATGGGTGTGTTACACAAATATGAAAGAGTTAGTATGAATTTCTGTAAGGCTGTAGCTGAAGAATACACTGTAATGACTGTAGAAGCAAAGACTCATATGGAGCAGCCTGAGATGCCACCACTTTGCTTCATCGAAACTAGTGAGAGCTAGTGAGGGACGTCTGCAAATTGCATGTGTGTCCACCACAACTGCAAGTTGATTGCTCATGGAAGGTCTACAGAACTGCTGTTTATGGTCATCATATCCTTCTGAGAAAAACAGCTTCTATTTCACTTCCATCTCCAATTCTCACAGAATTTCCTTTCACTGACAAAGTCAAATCTAGAACCATACAGAGAAGGGGATTTTGGAATGTATGTTTCCCAGATTTGGCAGTGGTGGTGAAAAATTGTCACCAGGCTATCCAGCATAGTTTGCTCCTTTGTTAACTTGGTTTCCATAACCACCTTTTAAGCTATACTTAATTTACAAATAAAGTCAATAACCCTTAATAAGCAGGATCAAATTCTACAGTCAATGCAGTAGTCCTGCTATTCGCATAATGATTCATTGGTATGAGGAGCCAAAACTGACCATGGGACCATCTCAGCTTTTCTTGTTTTGTACTCTGGTGCAAAGCACTATAAATCAGCGCCTTTTTTGGTTTGGTTTTGTTTTTTGAGAGTCAGATTGCCAGTATAGAACTGGCTGATTCAGATTCAGATGGTGGCCAGCGGTGTGGTGTAGAATTGTGCTGTGTTGTGTTGTGTTGTGTCGTTTTGTATTGTACTGTTTGATGTTGTATCCCAAGAATTAGCATTAGCTCAGAGCTATTACCCAATAATCCACTCAATGCTGAGTATCATTTTTTTCTCCAATATACAGTCACCAAAAAAAAGTGACCATAGTTCATTTATGGAGAGTTAGAAAGGCAATGGCAGAATCAACTGTTGCCAGTGTAAGAAAATCCTTCATAAACACCTAGACTTTCCTTCTTTTAAGGAATTTTGGGCCTGTGAACTAGCTCAAATCTGGGAGCTGTGTGAGGGGCCATGAATAATGTGAAACCTTGTTGTTTATATAAATCTGGTAAACATTAAGACAGCTAGCCATCTATTTCAATCCTGAGGATATCATGATATACTGGCAAAGACTGCCGAAGATCTCTGAGGGCCAAACCATTCTTAGTATTTACAATTCTGGTCCTGCTGCGTATTACGCTAACCATACCCAGGTTTGGTGATTAAGTTCCACCACTTGGTCCTGCCACTATAGGATTCTACCACCTCATTAAACTCAGCAACCCCATTTTAATAGCACCACCCTCCACTGTCATTCTTTGCTTGCAGAGAACAGCCTCTAGCCCCTCCCATAACTTTCAAAAATACTGTTGCTTCCTTCACTGTATGGGTGGACTTTTGTCCATCAAAAGCATGTCGAAGATCTAACCCCTGGTACCTGTGAATGTGACTTATTTGGAAATAAAGCTTTCACAGTTAATGTCAAGTTAAGATGAAGTCATACTGGATTAGAGTGAGCCCTGAATCTAATGACTGATAGTCTTTAATAAAGAGAGTGAGATTTAGAAATACAGAGACACAGAGGAAACAGGGAAGAAGTCAATGTGAAGACAGAGACAGAGATTGAAGTTCAGCTGCCAAAGAAACCATGAATGCCAAGAACTGACAGTAACCATCAGAAACTAGAAGCGAGGAAGGATTCTTTCCTAGAGACTTCAGAGAGAGCAGGGCCCTGCTGACAGATTAATTTTAGGTTTTTAGCCTCCAAAACTGTGAAAGAATAAACTTTTGTTGTTTTAAGCCACCATGTTTGTGGTAATTTGTTACGGCAGCTCTAAGGAAAAGATATATACTCATAATATATCCCTCAAAGCTGTGCTGAAGGGATTGTTCACTGGATCCTCACAGGTGACCTAGTTAGGGGTGAGAAAACAGTTCACATAGAAAAATTCCACTCCAGCATTCCTACATCCTTAAACCCTGGAACTCAAAGACCTTATGGTATGTCAAATGTATATTTTTAAATATTGCCCTTCAATGTGTCCTAATTACCACTGGCAATGAGATCATCAATACCTTTAAATCTAGTTAGATCAGAGAATGAATGTCGGATTCCCATCCTTAAGTCTGTCCCCAGTGAAGTACTTCTGGTGCCAAAAATGTTATTAATCTTGGTGTACTCAAGGAGATAGAGACACTACAGTTCTTCAGGGAAGAGTTTAATGAAGGAATGTGAGCTTAATAGTGGGAAGCAGCTGCATCACACAGGGAGATCAGCTCGGCGCTGTATGACCACCTAAATGGGTGGGATAGGTAGGGTGGGAGGGAGACGCAAGAGGGAGGGGATATGGGGATATATGTATACGTATAGCTGATTCACTTTGTTATACAGCAGAAACTAACACAACATTGTAAAGCAATTATACTCCAATAAGGATGTTAAAAAAAATAATAATTTTAAAAAATAATGCTGGATGAAGAGCATGAGGTCAAGTTTTAGAGGGCTTTGAAAAATGGTAGAGAGATTTGGATTTGATGTGATAATAATTGGTTATGCTTGTAAAATGACTTATAGTTTACAATGCACAATAGATATATTTTCGTTGAAACTTTAATTTTTGACAGGCATGCTGTATTATAGGTGAGGAACTAGAACCAGAGCAGTTAAGAGTCTGCTGAAAATCACACAGCTAATAAAATGCAGGACACCAGAAAAAAAAAAAAAAAAAGGAATGTGAGCTCAAACAAATGTAGAAGTACATGTTGGACAGAAAGTCTGGAGGACTGTAGTCAAAGAATTAGAGAAATTGTTACTAATGACTTCAAACTAGAGCAGGTAGAGAACTGCAGAGCTTATGCAGGTGGCGAAGAAGGTGCTACATTTGTTTGCCGCTATCACAAAGAGGGAGTTTGTTGGAGGGCGCCTTAGCTGTGATGTCTTGGCTCCCAAGAGTAACGGCTTCTAAGTTTCAACTAATCTCTTCTCATCAACAAACCCTAACCTAACACCATACATTCTAGGAAAACTAGTTCCCAGCTTTGGCAGTGGTACATCGAAGGTAGAGGTGACTGACACTGAACCCTTCCATTCCAGACTAAAAACAGCTCTCACATATTTCTCTGTAAGTATTTCCACATGGGACTTCTTCCTCAAAAACTGAGATATGACACTCTCTTAAAATACTACCTTAAATTGTAATCCTATATTGGATGATATTGACTCAAGTTAGTTTCTAAGTCTTACTGCTTATAAGTAGAGCAGGGGAATACTGTAATTTTCTCTAGAGTTGAATTTTAGTATAAAGAGCAAATATAAGATTTTTAGCAGTCATCTTGATGAGGTTTCAATGAAACTACTTACATCACTGAAATATCTGGATTAACACACTGTGACAAAAACCTGGAATATGTTCCAACTGAGACCTCTCATACTTCAAGGTAGCTGACCAGTTCATAATCAACTAACAGTATCATGTGAGAGCCTGTTTCATGTTTAAGTGCAGGTTCCATTGTGAATTGTAGTTATTTATGTTTCTAATAATAAACTAGACCTCACAATAAAGTAACAAGGTAATGTTGTATTTTTACTTATACCTACAAAAAGTCAATATATTGCTTAGTCATTCTTATATTTCCAAGAAAACAACGTGATGGCATAAGGAATTGATTAATGATTCCAAAATACTCCCTAAAGCCTGCCTGCTGCCTTCCTTCCTTTCTTCCTTCCTTTGTTTATTGATTTCTATTTTCCCAGATTTATTGAGATATAATTGACATATAACATTGTAAAAGTTCAAGGTGTACAGTGTATTGATTTGATACGTTTATATATTGCAAAAGGATTACCACCATAACATTAACTTGTAAGCCCTCCAGCCCCTCACATAATTACCATTTCTTTTTTGTGGTGAGAACTATTAAGATCTACTCCCTTAGCAAGTTTCAAGTATATAATACAGTATTATTAGCTATAATCATGCTGTACATTAGAACCCCAGAATTTGTTAATTTTATAACTGAAAGTTTGTATCCTTTGACTAATATCTCCCCATTTCCACCACCTCCTAGGTCCTGGTAACCACTTTTCTACTCTCCGTTAGATTTCATATATAAGTAACATCTTAAGGTATATGTCTTTATCTGTCTGACTTATCTCATTTAGTATAATGCCCTCAAGGCTCATCAGAGTTGTCGCAAAAGGCAGGACTTCTCACTGAATAATATTCTGTTTTTCATATATATGTGAAATGTGTTGATGGACATTTAGGTTTTTGAATAGGTTGAATAATACTCTAATGGACATGGGGGCACAGATATCTCTTCAAAATCTTGTTTTCATTTCTTTTGGATATATACCCAGAAGTGGGAGTGCTGGATCATACGGTAGTTCTATTTTTAATTTTTTGAGGAACCTCCACACTGTTTTCCACAGCAGCTATACCAATTTACATTCTCACCAAGAGTGCTCAAGAGTTCCCTTTTCTCCACACCTTCAACAATACCTGCTATTTTTTGTCTTTTTGATAATAGCCATGCTAACAGGTGTGAGATGATATTTAATTGTGGTTTTGGTTTGCATTTTCCTGATGATTGGTGATGTAGAGGCTTTTATCATGTACCTGTTGGCCATTTGTGTGTGTCTCCTTTGGAAAAATGTCTTCTGAGTTGCCTGCTTGTTTTTTATCAGGCTTTTTTTTTTTTTTTCTGCTATTGAGTTATATGAGTTCTTCATATATTTTGGATATTGACCCTTTATCAGACATATGATTTGCAAATATCTTCTCCCATTCCATAGGTTGCCTTTACTTTTTGCTGATTGTTTCTTTTGCTGTGTTTTTAGTTTGGTGTAGTCTCACTTGTTTATTTTTTATTTTGTTGCTTGTACTTTTCAAATCCAGGAAATCACTACAAAGATCAATGTCCAGAAGATTTTTCCCTATGTTTCGTCCTAGGAGTTTTACAGGTTCAGGTCTTATGTTTAAGGCTTTAATCCAGGTCTCTATGAACAATCACTCCTGCTGCATGTCTGCTAAGCTGTGTTTTTCTTACTTGCTCCTAGCCAGCTCTATACATCTCAGCTTTGCCAGACTGGGTGGGATGAAACCTAAGCGAGATCTTCATGCAGTGCCCCCAAGAGGCTGGAAAAGGTGGTTGCTCACTCTGCCCTTCCTTTCTTGGTGAGAGAAACTCTTCGTACCTGGTAAACTCCTTGGCACTGAAGAGTGCAGGCTTGGGGATAGGGTGATGCAAGCAAAATGAAGTTGTCTTCCTTCTCCTCTGTGTGATTATTTCAGTTTTTTCCACTGTGCTGCTAAAACTTCCTAAGTGGACTCTAGTGGTCTCCCAGAGCTGTTTTTTATTTGTGGCCAGCTATCCAATCACTGATCTTTGTAGTGGAACAGGGAAGCTGGGTTCTCCTAAGTCACCATTATCTTTTCTGCAGCCTCTCCATTAACTTTTAGGTAAATGAGATTATTTTATAAAGCAATGTTGTTTAATATTTCTAAATTATCAGCTCATCAATTTTTTTTTCCTCATCACCATTATAACAAATATAACCCTTTGTTCCTAGTTGCACAACAAAATTTCAAAGAGTGAAATTCAGTTTACTCAAATATGTATAAACTGATTGTTCATCTTCTTTCTATTTCCCTCAAAGAAGATAAATAAACAGAAAGCAAATAAACCTGGAATTTTGACTATAAGGAGTCATGTGGTCTCAGAGGAAAGAAATTAATGTACTGAAAAGAAAGAGGAGACCCAAATCAGACTGAAGGGACTTTAATCCTATGTCTGGAGAAACATGTACATTTTGTAGATACAAATCTAGTCTCTTCTGATGACCCTTAGGGTTACTACCAGCTCTTCCATAATATATACCTTGTCTCCACTGTTAGAGACAAAATTCAGAATGAAAAAAATCATTCTGAAAATATTCTCTAACGTTTGCAAATCATTAGTCTATTTTAAGGGTAGCTAAAGCTGTGTCTGAAGCTAGAATTCAGCTTTCACGGGTGAAAAATTTCCAAATCCAGTCATTCAGCAATTATTATTTTTTGAATATATACTCTTCAGGATACTCTATTAAAAACAAATAGATAATAGTCAAACTTAAATGCTATAATAATTTAAAGAGGGATAAATGCTATACTGCTATAATGATTTCCATGACATTATATTCCAGTATATTTGGAGAACTTTGGTCTGTAATGTTGTTTTCAACACATCAGCTTTTGGAAGAAGTATCACTTGGAGATAAAAAGCCACAAGTAATTACACTTGAATTTTACCAAATTCAGAGTTGTCAGGTCACTGAGGAGTAGAGATATAGAGTTTCCACATGTGTGTGCACCTCCTATAATGAGATTTCCCAGTAGAAGCTGACAAAGTAGGTCTGTGAAGTTAAAAGGGACATAATTCCAGAATAATATCATAGCAATAAAGAGCACAAGGTCTAGAGTTAGACAACTCAATTTGAAGCAATTTCTAACAATCCTCAAAAATTCCTGTCAGTGAGAACTTTGAGAAGTTATTTAATTTCACTGTTGAGTCTCCTTTTTGTAAAAATGGTGGTAATAACAATTCCAACCTCATACATAAAAGCTGTAAACATTTAAAGTCATGTCAAGCATGTGGTAGATGTGCAGAAGGGTAATTATTATTGCTTGTTAAAAATTTCAAATATATTTTGTCCAATTAAATAGAAACCTGGAATATACATTTTGGCCTTTAGATACCTAGGTTCCCTCAAATGCAGAGTCAGTTGCTATATGATTCAGCTTTAGATGTTCCTGCAGTTTTAACTGTGCCACAATTCTTCAGGGTTTAAAATAAAGCTTCCTGGTTATACCTTACCACAGGAAGTACAGTTTGGGGTTATCTTTTGTCTTTTTTCTCTCTCGTTTCTTTCTTCCTCCTGTCTTACCTTCCTCTTCTCCTTTCTTTCTTTCTTTCTTTTTGTTTCCACTGCATTTACTACCAATATAAAAAATGTTAAAATGAAAAAAAAATTATTCTTAGTTCTCCAGTGGTTCTCTTCCCTCCCTCTTCCCCACACAGCTCCTGACCTATTTCCTCAGGGTCAGTTCAAAACTGGACCTGGTGCTTGCTTCGGCAGCACATATACTAAAATTGGAACGA
This sequence comes from Eubalaena glacialis, assembly GCF_028564815.1. NCBI lineage: Eukaryota > Metazoa > Chordata > Mammalia > Artiodactyla > Balaenidae > Eubalaena > Eubalaena glacialis. The sequence continues at coordinate 102,481,123 of NC_083723.1, read as the reverse complement.
TACAGAGAAGATTAGCATGGCCCCTGTGCAAGGATGACACGCAAATTCGTGAAGCGTTCCATATTTTTAAAAAAAACTGGACCTGTTCACTGGTGTTTTCACAGAAAACAACCAACGCCAGGGATGCAGAGGCAGAGAGTGGGAAGAGGGCGACAGTACTATCCAGGTTCCACCAAAGGCAGGCCAGGTGGAGAGTCACAAAATTCAAACAAAAGGGCTGATGGCCTCACAATGACATAGTCTAACTAAAATGGACTGGAAGGGAACTACAGAAGACCCCTCAGAGGCTTTATAAAACATCTCAGGGGCTGTGTCCTACCCAGAATAACTGACTCCAGGAGAAGGATGAGGAGGACCAGGGAAGGAGTCTTGTGGAAAGTTTCACAATTCTCCCACGTCGGGAGGTGGGGAAAATCTAGAAGGCACCAAGAGCCTCACTCCTTTTGACAGAAAAACTTACTCTAGTGTTGTGAAGTCACAAAATGCCAAGGATGCTGAGAAAAGCTATGAGGGGATGCAGAGTCTCACAAAACACAGCGATCACAGACCACAGCAATGGGGACCGTGCTACTGAGGCAGAAACTACGGAATCCAAGAGCAGGGAGAGTGGCCTTTCAGGAAGTGACTCCGATGAGAGAGAAGAAGATCCAGGAAGATCCAGGACTCTGGTGAGAGAGAAGAAGATCCAGGAAGGGAGCAAAGACGGGGTCCTGAAGGCAAGGCTCTGGAGGCTAGATCAGAAGAAAGTGCACCGGTGATGAAACACAACTCTGGGGGTGGGTGTCAGTGACTGAGGTGGGGGTGGAATAGCCACACAGTAGCCATCACAAGGCACAGGGAAATAAATGGCTGTTGGCCATAGACGGCCCCTTCCAGGCTGGGTGGGAAGGCACAGTCTCACAGAGGTCCACTGATGCCTGGGTGGCAGAAGGCACAGAGGTCTTCATATCAACAATGGCCCTTTTTGGCAGTGTTGGCAGAGAGGGTGGTGGGATCTGTCTTCCATAACCTGGGGTCCATCCTTCAGCCGGCAGGCATTCTTATTAAGGGGCCAGTTTTGAGTGTTCAAGGGTTTCTCTGTTCTTTGTGAAGGCCTCCCCTGGAGGGACCCCCTTGGCCTGGTCCAGGAAAAGGAGGTTCAGCACTGACTCCCCCACCAACCATGACCATATGGGCCAGACCAGGGACCTAAGCCTCCTTGAATTGGGCCTCTACCCTAAGGAGGAAAGGGGAGACTCCCCACTGGTGCAATCATGGGTCCCCTTGGTCCTAGAGGGCTTCTGGGAAGAGCAGTGAGCCCCCCCATCCTGTCTGGGGTCTCCTCCCCTCTGGAGTTGGCGGCTGCAGTGGCCGTGGCTGCTCCTGCTGATTCCGCTTCTTTCCTTTCAGCATCGTGGTCATGGCAACGGCTGCAGTGGGATTTCCCTTTCTTTCTTTTGAAAGCAGGTTGTCCTATCCAAGCGTTTCTGGAAATTCTCAGGGAAAGTTACATATTTCCTTTTCTAACTTCTACCAGACAGCTGATTTCAGACCTGACCTTCATTCTTTGAAGCTCTCCAAGGTGATGGCTGCTGAAAGCATTCTCACATTAATTCATTCTAAGTGTAGGCATAAGCCCCTCCCTGAGAGGAAACAATTATCTTTAGGAAAAACATCACTGTAACCACAGAAAAGGTAAAACCAAATTCTATATACTCCAGGCTCAAAGTATATAGAATTATATAGTATATAGCGTCAAAGCAGATATACCTTCCCTGTCTCCACCTTTCCAGCCTCCCAAAGTTTCTGTAAAATTTTAAAACAAACAAACAGAAGTCTCCTGCAGTGCACGGCTTGCTGTGAATGCCCAGTACTCAGAGATAGAGAAGGCACTTCTTCCCTTTGTGAACACACTCCTGGATTTATGGCATTTTTCTTTTACTTTGGTCATTCTCAAAAATCATGTTCATTGTTTGAGGGATAACCTATTCCTGAAGACATCAACCTTGAAATTTCAAACATCAATTTTTCACTGGAAATATAACAACATTAATAGGTAAAAGTAGACACACTAACTTATGAATCTCTGTTAAATCACCAAAATAGGTGTTTTGTTTTTAATTTTTGAAACCAAATATTATGAATATCATCAAATGTTTAAAATATCTTATTGACAGGTTTTGGCAGTTGAAACCCCATTTTAAATTGAATAGCATTTTAGAAAAATTATGTAAACTACCGATGAGATAAACACATTGAGTAAGCAAAAATGCCTACATTTCAATTTGATGGCATGCACGTATCCCTAATCTGTTTTGGGGGATATAGGCATCGTATATCAGATGCCTATGTGATGATGTTTGAGGTTGCCCACAATGGTGAAGGTGGTTTGACCCTTATATACTGGTATATATGTCATATGTATATATGTGTGTGTGTGTGTGTGTGTGTATATATATATATATATATATATATATATATATAAATATATATATATACACACACATATATACATATATATATATATATATATATATACACGTATATATATATATAACTTATTCATTTAAATTTCAGGAGCATGAAGTTAAATAAATTTTATTCCTTAGTTTAGGATATGCCATCTTCATTATAAAATTTTACTCTTATTTGAATTTATTTGCTTATGTTTTCCCCTTCATCTTTTACCATCACTGCCATTCCTTTCCTCCAATAAGCACACAATCTTAGGATTTTGATAAATTTTGTTTATGTAGTATCCTTGTCTCCCTGAGAGGAAATATAGAACAAGATGCTAAAATAAAAATGACATGTAGTGAAGGACTCGACTTTTACTGTACTTTACAAAGGCCCCTTATCTTTAGTGCTGTCCCGCAAACTAAGAACAATAATAATAATGAAATAGTCAAACTAAAAGCATCACTCCTTTCAAATGTTTTGCATACTATCTTAAGGCAATAGAAAAAATGGTTTAAGTGTAAATCCTGTTTTCCAGCAATAATTGTGTTTAAAATGGATTTTTCCCCCAAGGTCTACATTAACTGGTTGAAATTTCTTTCCAACCTGCAGAGTCATAAACTTTTATTTGTTTAAATGCCAATATAGATGTGCAGAGCCTATCTTTACTATACATGAGCTGTGAAGGATTTGAATCATAATTACATGATTTTAAGAGGCACAGAAAACATTACCTCTACTGATTTACTACAGCCTCCTCCATATGGCTCAATTTTTAATACAATAGCACTTACACAGAAGGTGGAGAGGTACACAGATTAGAGAAATAAAGATACTCTTCCATATTATTATAAATTAATGGTGCAAAAACAACAGAGACCTTCTTCTCAGTTTTCTAACAGAACATGACAGTATCACCTTTCTTGAGATGGCAGAGGATGGGTGGGAGAAGGGGGCTGGGACTCCTATACACACTAATATTTACTACAAATCACTGCCTTAAAATCAGAGGACCAAAGAGACTTATGGCAACTTTATAGGGGATCAGCCCTCTGAATGTAATAAACACATGATATTGACTAAATTTTTAAATTAAATTCTGTTTTTGTTTTTTAAATTGTTTTCTCACATTTTTTTACAAAAATAAATTCTAGTATTTTTGTTGATGGTGATGTCAGTAGTGTTTTAAAATAAGTAACACTGTAAATCTGATAGGGAATAGTGGGGTGAAAGAATTGAACTAGTTATTCCAACTTCTTGAACTCAAGCATTATGCCTTGAACTTGGTTTATACTGATGATGGCCCTGTGCAAGACACTAGGCAAATTGAAGAATAATAAGTCTCTATTATGTAATTGTTGATAATAAGATCAATTTGTATGCTTTAGATCAGAATGAACTTTCTCTTTTATATCCATAAACTCATGCATATAACTCATAGTTATAGGATAACTTGATGAGAATTAGAGCCTGGGCTTAATAAAATTCAGTTTTCACCAAGGAACAATAAAGAGACCGCACATTAAGACTATACTGTACTGAAATATAGGGCACCGAAGTGAAAAATAAAAGTAAGGAGATGTAGAAAGTGAAATTGTAACATAAATTTATAAGTATTTGCAGCCAGAGTTGCCTAAGGCCTAATGAAAAAGGTAGTAATTGGATATTCATCTAGTATCATAGGGAGTCCACACGTCATGAAAAACGTGTGGCAAATAGGCAGAAAAAGCAAAAAAAAAAAAAAAAAGGTTACAACAAGTTGAATAAAAAAATCAGTGAAGATTTTATAAGACCATTAAAAAGATAACATTTCAAAATGGAAAGAGTAGTCTATTAAAGTTAAATGGACAAAAGAATCTGCTATAGGTGTAGTGTTATTAGATATTATAATATTGATACTAAGCATCATCATCATCATACCTAAAAATCACTGAGTACTTACCATGAAGCAAACACTATACTGGTATCTATCAATTCCTCCTGGTAGCTACAATTTGCAGGTAAGTAAATTAAGGCTGTAAGAGTTCCCACAGCCTTACTATGAGATCAAATAATTTGCCATGAGTCTGATGAAACTAGTCTTAAATCCCAGTTTGTCTACCTCATCCATCAGTAGAATCACCTTAGTTAAATATTTTAACCTTTAACCTCCTGCTTAATTGAGACTTATTTTATTAAATCGGGTTTGTTGTTAAAAAATTGCACTTTATTTAGTAGCTCATTTGTGTCACTGATGCAGTATTCTAAAGATTTTTTTTTTAATGTGGGCCATTTTTAAAGTCATTATTGGAATTGTTAACAATATTACTTCTGTTTTATGTTTTGGTTTTTTTGGCCATGAGGCATGTGGGATCTTAGTTCCCTGACCAGGAATCAAACTCGCACCCCCTGCATTGTAAGGCAAAGTCTTAACCACTGGACCACCAGGGAAGTCCCTGATGCAGTATTTTAAACTCTTAAAGAACAGTGGGTTTGCTTATAAAATTTTTAAATATATTGAGCTCATTCTTCTTAGACATTTTCTTTATAAGAATAGCACCACATTTAGAGTTTACATGCAAAAATAGTTTTTCATTATTTCCTAGACATTAAATCTCTACCGCAAATTCAAATTGAAACAAATACACCAATTCTACAAAGAGGTCTACAAACCAACCAATTGGCTTAGCTCTAGGGTATAGTTTCGGGTTTTCTCTAGGCTGATTTCTAAAAATATTTTGTTGGTATACCAATAATCTGGTTAAATTACCTGACAATATTTGGTTAAACCTGACAAATTGTATAACATGGCAAAAGCAAAAAACTATATCATTTTATTTGTCCATGCTAAAGACTGAAGTCCAGCACAACTACAGCAATGAAAAAAAACATAGAAAATATATATCCTGCTTCTCCATAGCCTTACATTTCACTCCTAAGATTATACTTGAGTATATAAAATACTTTCAGATTTTATATGTTTTTCTAATAAAAAGGATAGTGGTATGGACACTTTTAAATCACAATTTTAAATTTTTTATTGGGCTGTAAAATTATAAATAATTTTATTTTAAAGCAAATTTATCTTCCGAAGTGTCATAGGCTAAAATTTTCTTCAAATCTTTGAATATATGATCAAGTGAATAAGTTAGGTTGTGGGATGATCTAAAACTGCATAAAAATAGAAAAATAATCCTACTCTACCACCCCGAGGGGTAGAATTGGAACCAAAGAAAAGTCCTTAAAAACTGCTCAGATATTAACAATGGAAAACTCTGGATATAGGGTTTGGATTCAGTTATTCATTCTGAAAACTGACTCTTACCTAATTCAGATACTTTTCTTAACACTGATATTCCTTCTATTCATTACTGCCTTCCTTTAGATATCAAGGAACTGATGCATGGATGCAAACAAGTTCCCTTACTCCATTAGTTGTAAACAGTTTGGTATTCTCCTTGGCAGCATTTACAATGAGGGAAGCAGGAGATGGCAAATTAGATCTCTCATTCAGTGATATTTCTTTTTAGTAATCTTTCTAATTTTTTTACCAAGTCTCTCCTTTGATCCAGCTTCAAAAATATATGTTCATCCCTAATTTTGAATTTTGGTTCTTTTTCATTTTGATTAATAGAAAAGTACACATTAAAGCTGTCATCTGGGAATGAGTCTATAGTCTACAGATCATAGGCAGGTGGGCCAAAGAGTTTTTCTACCAAATTATATTACCAGCAGGAGTAGATATAGATACTCGGACAAGCTCTGTGCATGGTGACATCTGTATCTGTGAGAAGGGTTCTATTTGCATACCATCTGGCACCAGAGAGTTGAACTACTTGAAGTCATACTGGAGACATTTTTGGCTCTGGCAATCAGGGTTACAGATATCTGGTGAGTTAAATGCTCCAACGGAGCTGCTGACAGGAGTATTACAGCCCTCAAAAGGACAAACTGGCTGGTATCATTGGACTGGCTAGAATTATTGTAACTAAAGGAAGACATCTAAATTAGGAATTTCTCTTCTTGTGGAAAATCCAGAAGGGCTTATATGTCATATTAATTCACAGTATTAAAGTTCAGCCTTCAAAAATAAGTGAGTTTTTTAAATAAAGACATTAGCCTTGAGACTCAATTAGAAAAGGATAAGAATGTTCTTTCCAAGGTGCAGCATACTGTGTCTGTAAGTAACAGCTTGAGAGAAAATTAGTCATTAGGGTGCAATGGTAAAGAGTTTTTATTTCTATTTAATTCAAATTAAATCTGATTCAAAATACATGGGGAACGGGTGGTTATTGCCAGAAATGCTATTAAAGCTTCTGTTCAGCATTTCTGTAGACTCTTTATTAAAACGAGATTGACAGTATCATCTCTGCCATTGCCCTTCTGTTTACTCTCCCCTCATGACTACCCTCCATGCAACTGCCTCTGGTTGGAAGCAGAATCAGGGAGTGGAAATGGAAGAGTGAGGGAAGGGAAACATGGTGGAAAGAACTACATATTGTAGCTTAGGAGAGAATAAGTTTTAAAATTTTTACTCACCATTTCTAAGATTGGGTTTATAAAAAGAAACTCTGTACTTGGTTGTGATCCTTGCCTTTTTAAATTGAATTACAGTATTGATTTAGGTTTTTTTTTCTTACAATGCCTTGCTCGTGATAAAGGAACTTTCATAAAAACTCTGACCAACTTCCAAGTACATTTAAAACTAATGTACTTGTTTTAAATTTTGTTCCCAACAATGGATGTTTTATTTTCTGCCCACTATAATTTGTGATGATTAATTCTGTCTATTCAGTTATTGGTTCTTACTCATAAAAACCACAAAGGTGTAATTTGTAGTAAAGCATCCTTTGTTCCTTCATTCTTTTATTCTTTCCTTTATTTTTATCTTTTTTTTTCATTATTTTTCATTCCGGGAAGTAGATTTGATTAGTCTCCTATGGCTGCTGCACCCACAAACTTAGTGGTTTAAAATAACACAAACTAAAAATAACGTAATTTGACCTATAATTCTGGAGGCCAGAGGTCTTGAAAGCAATGTGTCAGCTCTTTTGGAGGAGCTAAGGGAGAATCCATTCCTTTCCTTTACCAAGAGAGCTGTCCACATCTCTTGGCTCACAGCCTGCCCTCCAGCAATGGCACCACTAGGACCTCTGCTTCCATTATCTCCTTTTTCAAAGGACACTTGTGATTACAATGGACCCACCTGAAAAAGCCAGAATAATCTCTCCACCTTAAAATCCTTAATATAATTACATCTGCAGAGTCCCTTTGCTAGGTAAGGTAACATATTCACAGGTTCTGGGATTAGAACATGGACAACTTTGTAAGAACATTGTTTCACCTGCCACATACAGAGAAGGGACCAAATGATCATATCAGATATTGAACAATAACCTGAAGCAATGGAAGAAGTTGTCTCTTCGCGAGAAGCTTAAAATCTAGTATAAGTAAAAAGGTATACAAATAAGTAATTATTAGAAAAGGCAATGTGGTAAGTGCCCTAGGAGTTGAATCTAGTGCATCAGGAAATAGGGGATAAAGAGAGCACACTGATCAGGGTTATCAGTGAAAGTCTTATTTTTTAAAAATTTATTTAGTAAGTACTTATGCAGCTCTTACTTTATTCCAGACATCAATCTACATATTTTCAAAAATTACTCAATTAATTCTTATAACAACCCTCTGTGAAATTTATTATTATTATTATCCCAATTTCGCACATGAGGAAACTGAAGAACAAAAAGGTTGAAAAGTTAAATAAAGTCATACCTAGAAGGTGATCTGAGCCCAGGCAGTCTGGCTCCAGGTTCCCTTTCTTAACCACTACCCTAAGCTGACTCTCAGAGAGAGCCACTAGGGCCAGACTCTTTCAAGTACTATATTAAAAGGTTTGTGAGTGAAGAAGACAAGGAACATTCTGGGTTATAAAAAGCAGCTTATCTGAAGGCAGGAAAGCAAAGAAGGACACAGCTGTTCAGCTAAATATCATAGCTCAGTTATCTTGAAGAGTAAGGAGATACATAGCTGTATGTAATTTTTACCCATACATTTAAAGATGAGTAAAACTCCAAATCATTGGGCCACGCCACCTACCCCAGGGCATCTTAAACTTTCAAGTCACCTTAACCTGAATCTTGAGTTGAGCATAAATATGAAGCCCATAAAATCTTGGTTTGAGGAATTTTGGTTTACCAGCAATTACCTGTCAGGGTATTTAGATAATTTCAGGTCTGGAAATGTCTCTCTCAGTTCTTGGGATATGTTTTTCTCATCATAAGAATTACTAAATAATATACAGCTTCATGATACCAAAGGGCAAAACAGTAAAGTGGTAAAGAGCTTCAGAATCAGACATACCTGGATTTGAATCACAACTCTACTAGTTGTTAGTTATATACAACATATTTGCCTCCTTTAGGCTAAGTTTCTTCATCTGTAGAATGGGGGTAAGAGCAATTACTACTTCTTCAAGTGGTAGTTATAAATATTAAAGACTGCATATTGAAACACATAATAGAGACTCTTAATTACTCAGTAAATGTTAGCTACTATTACTATTATCAGCCGATCATCTGATTTTTATATTGACATTTTGTGGCAGGAATTGGATTGTGAGGTATTCATAACACAGCAAACTGAAAATTTCAATGTGCAAGAAAGCTTAGTTTTGAACAATGATAAAAAAGGCAGCAAGGTATAGCAGTTAGAAAAATAGATTTTGGAATAAGACAGACTGGGTTGAAATTCTAGCTCCATGACTTGCCATACTTACAGCTATCTGACTCTGAGTGTGTTAACTAGCTTTCCAAATCTATTCTTGCCATCTGAATAAAATAATACGAATAATATCATATACTCAATGCATTACACATATAAAGAAACTAATACATTGCCAGAAACACAGTAGATACTCTAAAAATATTAACTTTGTTTAACAATTCTAACTGGATTCCTATTATCTCCTTCTAAATGTTATTTGTGATAAAAGCTAACAAAGGTAGAAGAATAGCACATTATTGGCATATCAATGTTAGATCAACAATTTACTAATGGTTACAAGATAACACATCATTTAGTTATTTTACATTGGGCCACAATATCTTTTTGACCAAAAAAAAAATCTTATATTGCATTTTTTTTTTTAATCACATAGGTTTATGCCTGAATTCACCTATTTGGTTTTGATGAAAGCAGTCAAATTGATCAGTGTTTGGGAACAACTGTTTCTAAAAAATACAAACTTAAAATAGTATAGTATCCAATTTCATTAAAAAAAAAAGAACAAAATAATGCCATTTGCAGTGACATGGATGGACTTAGAGACTGTCATACTGAGTGAAGTCAGACAGAGAAAGACAATTATATGATATCACTTACATGTGGAATCTAAAAAATGGTACAAATGAAATTATTTACAAAACAGAAATTATTTACAAAACAGAATATCACTTATATGTGGAATCTAAAAAATGGTACAAATGAAATTATTTACAAAACAAAACTCGCAGATATAGAAAACAAACTTATGGTTACCAAGGGGGAAGGGGGGGGTAAATTGTGAGAATGGGATTGACATATACACACTACTGTGTATAAAATAGATAACTAATAAGGACCTACTGTATAGTACAGGGAACTCTACTCAATACTCTGTAATGACCTATATGGGAAAAGAATCTATAAAAGAGTGGATATATGTATATGTATAACTGACTCTGTTGAACACCCGAAACTAACACGACACTGTAAATCAACTATACTCCAATAAAAATTAATTTAAAAAAAGAAATTGGAGTTTTAGAATTTATTTACATATTCTACTTAATAGTTACTGACTGAATCAAAGAAATCCATTTGGAAAATTTAGTACCTTTCCTGGCATTGTTCTCGGGTCATTATTTACTAAAGCTGCACTTTTACAGCAGGAGGGGAAATTATTATAAAGTTAATTGATAAACTAAGCATTTCCGCCAGAAGGAAAGAGCTGATTTTACAACTGCAAATGGGTCTGAAAAATTTAAAGCACATATTCAAGGAGTCCCAGATTTACATGTACAGCCTCCCTGATACCAATAATTTTAGCTAGCATTTATTGAGAACTTTTAGTGCCAAGCACTTTAAAAGAAGAACATTTAACTGACAAATTAAAACCTATAAGAGTTTATCTCACACACCCCCATTTTCCAGGTGAGTAAACTGAGGTTTATATGAGTTAAAAAGTTTTGTTCAAGTCATATCATTGGTAAGTGGCAGATGTGGGACTTGAATTCAGGTATGACCAATTCTAAATACCATATTTTTCACTTCTATTTTTAATATCTTTACAGATAATCACAGAAAATAATCTCTCTACAGATAATTACAGAAAATAACTTCTCATATGCTTTCTATAAATATTATTTTTATCTTTCAAAGCACATCATACGATGTTCCTTACTTCTATCCTTGCCCCCTTCTCCATCACCAGGATGCCCTCACCACTGTTGTAGGCTGGGCTCTTCTACTCCTCCCAACTCCCCAGCCTCTCAACTATGGCACCCATCCCATTCAACCCCTTGCTTGACTACCTTTACTCTTTCACTGCATCCATGCTGTACTGTATGTCTGGAGGAAGGTGTCCTGGGATACAAGAGCAGAGTAGGTTAATTCCTACTTTCTCCACTGCAAGCTCCAACACACTAATTTTGGATGCTACATAGCAACTTTGATAAAATGACTAGTATGTACAGTCTAGGATATTCTCTGAAAAATAGATTTTTAAAATTTCATATCATACATTTACATACTCAAAAAATTCTCTGCTTTTTAATCAATTTTTTCATCATTTTTTATTTAATTCCAAGAGATAACTATACTAGAACCAAAGGAAGGAGACTTTTAAATTTTATCTTTTTCTTTGTAGCTTTTAACACAAAACCCATTAAGAGAGAGAGAAAAAAATGATCAATAAGTAGTGTTTATTGGTGACTAGAGAATGGATCAAATGTTTTAATATTCATTTCCTGTAGAAAGTCTAGGATGATAAGGAGTCATGGAGAAAAAGAGGAAGGAAGACAACTCTTAGAGTGAGAATAAAGGTTAAACAAGTTAGAGAGCAAAGGAGAAAGGAAAATGGAAAATATGAAAGATTTGAAAGCAGAAAATATAGAAGATTTGAAAAATATAGAAGACAAAAAAATTAAAAATATGGAAGACTTGAAAGCAGAAATTATAGAAGATTTGAAAAATATAGAAGACAAAAAAATTAAAAATATGGAAGACTTGAAAGCAGCAGACGACTTCCAAAGGAATAGTATAATATACCATTCCACAGATATTGGATGCATCTATTATCACTATCCACCAGATCCCGAATTCAAATCTCAGCTCTTCCCTTTACAGGCTTCCAATCCTGCAGGTTGTGAATCTTTCTGGGCCTCAGCTTTATGCTTTAGAAAGTTTCAGTAAAGACCAAATGAGACAACATTTTGTGCACTTTGCAAACTGGACTTTGCAAAGGGATGTGGTTACATGCCAGGAGGCTCAAAAAACCACAGGATAAATATAAGACATGTCCATTGAGTGACAATCTATTTAAAATATTGTTTGTATGTTAAAAAAGACATCCATATTTGGAAGTAGAAAGCAAATTCCACTTTTTTTTCAGATTCCACACATAACTTTAAAAAAGTTAATGCATATGAAGTAGTCCAAATAGTGTTGACCTAATAAGCACTATTTGTTACCTTAGAGAAAATTAAATGTCCTGTGAGCTTTTCAAAAGCATTAGAGGTTTCATGGCAAAATACATTTCAGAAACATGATATGTTGTATCTTACAATGCATATTAATGCACATTAACATTAAAGGCACTGAAGAATCCTACAGTAAGAAAACTTGTTTAATTCATTCAACTCCAACATTAATCAATATATTTACTCCTGAAATTCTACTTTTCTTTGGAATACCTATTAATAACTCTGTGAATACTAATGGTCTGAGGGAAAACTTTTAGTTAGCTGTTCCGAGACCTTTGCTCACCAGCTACCATAAATACTCCTCTTTCTCTGGGAACACACAACTGGAATTCTCAATAAATATCTTATACAGAACTTTCTGAACATAACTCACATGCAAGGTAAGAACAATTTTTATGACCTGATGTTTCTAAGAGTTGGATCCTTTCATACCAATCTATGACCAAAATGGGAAAAAGACAGCTTTACATCAATTTCCTATATGGAAGTTGACATACAGAAAGATTAAATAGCTTCAGTTTTATATGTAATTTATAATTTTCCTCACAAACTGCAGCAAACATTTTTTGAAAAATTAAGTGCCTCATTCAGATCCTGAATGATTATACAAGGGTCATTGTATAATCATTTATACAATGTCATTATTCAAGGTCATTTATAAAACTATTAAAATAAATCCTGTTATTTAAATACAATATATGTAATTTTGTTATTTCTCTGGAAACATTAACCAAGAAACTTCTGAAGTCTTTAAAGTTCCTATCATTTTCTTTTTTTAAAATTTTTATTGGAGTATAGTTGATTTACAAAGTTGTGTTAGTTTTGGGTGTACAGCAAAGTGAGTCAGTTATACATATACATATACATATATCCACTCTTTTTTAGATTCTTTTCCCATTATAGGTCATTACAGAGTATTGAGTAGAGTTCCCTGTGCTATACAGTAAGTCCTTATTAGTTATCTATTTTACACGTAGTAGTGTGTATATGTCAATCTCAATCTCCCAATTTATCCACCCGCCCGTTTCCCCCTGGTAACCATAAATTTGTTTTCTACCTCTGTGACTCCTATCATTTTAATAGTCACTGCTTATGTAAGGACAAGTAGAGGACAAGAAAAGTGCACTGAGATGAGTTTATAGGGCATTCACATAAGCTCACTCTCTGACTAAATGAGAGAAAAAAAACACTGTGAATTATTTAAATTCTCACCTCATCACCTCATCAAAATCATACTCTACTAACATAAATGGAACTTTTAAGTTCTTACAGAATAATCAAAATTGCAAATACTGAATCTTCCATTGCAGAAGTTATACTCTCCTTCATAAAAAATATGTTTGAACTAATAATGCCAAGTGAGAGTTTGAGCACATAAATTAACATGTTGGTTAATTTTTTTTAAATGTTCAGATCTTTCATACTTGAATATACCAGGTTGCATGAAAAAATGTCAATCTCAACATTCTTATAATCAATTATACAAAGAGATCTTTATGTTTTGTATGTTAATCACCATGAATGACATCAAAGCAAAATTTTCCATTTAAGCTTTATGGTTAGATAACAATTTAATCGTCACTGTAAAAACCCGCAATTTTACAATCTCCTGAGATACTGGTTATTGATTACTTTCTCTGATTGCATTACTTCCAATGAAAACAATCATTCAGGCAATGCTGATTTTAAATATTTAGTAATTCAGGTGTTGTAGCTTAAATTTCCTCTATGAAAAAATGATGTTAATTCAATGGAATTAGATTCCACATATAAATGAGATCATGCGGGTTTTTTTTTTCTTTGTGTCTGGCTTATTTCACTTAGCATAATGCCCTCCAGGTTCATCCATGTTGTTGCATATGGGAGGATCTCCCTTTTTTTAAGGCTGAATAATATTCCTCTGTGTGTGTGTGTCAAAATGTCTTTGTCCATTCATTGAGGGACACTCAGGTTGTTCATCATGAGTAATGCTGCAATGAATATGGGAATGCAAATATCTCTTTGTGGTACTGATTTCATTTTCTTTAGGTATATACACAGAAGTTGGATTGCTGAAATATGTAAAAGCAGAGAGTAGAATTGTGGTTACCAGGGGCGATGTTGGTTAAAGAGTACAAAGTTGCAGTTATATAAGATGAAGAGATTTAATGTATAGCATGATGACTAAAGTTAATAATAATGTATTGAATACTGGAAATTTGCTTAAATTTACCTGAATTTGTAAATTTCAGGTGCTCTCATCACACACCAAAAAACGGTAACTACATGAAGAGATAATATGTTAATTAGCTTGGCTGTAGTAATCATTTCACTATATATATGTATATCAAATCATCATGTTGTATACCTTAAATATATACAATTTTTATTAAAAAAATAAAATATACTAAAAGATGGCAGGTTTTTTGGATTCAATTCTCTGGTAACAATGTACTCATTTTAAAATCATCACTATATGATTGGAATCAAATAAAGAATAACTTTAGAAAAAAGACTTCAATGGGTTTAGGAAAACAAATTGTTTTTAAGCACATCTGAAGGATCCATTCACATTCAATCATTTAAAGTCCTAATCACTCTTCTTACATCCTTCCACCTGCATTATAAGTTAGTTTCCAATCTGTCAATATTGATTTGGTCCAACTGGAAGGAGTTATAGATTTAATTAAATAAATTAACTTTTTAATTCTAAAATTCAGACTTTGTAACAACTCAGATTTTTATTCTTCTTTATTATTTCCACATAAGAAGAACTTGGTGCATGTGTTCCTTATATTAAATATATATTATTTGTTAATTTGTTTAATTATTATTATTCTTGAGAAAGTTTTCAAAACACAGTATTATGTACTTCAAACAATGACTGAAGTATTAATTTCTTACACATAGCATTAAAATCTATCAGGACAGATCACAGAATCTTACAAATTAATAGCTATTTTACAGTCAGAAACGCTAGAAATAAAGTAGTTCATAATAAAATGTTATAATACTCTTAACAATAGCGATTGACGTTAAATATATTAAATTACGTGCCTCATATTTGAGAATATATTTCAGAAAATGCAGAATAAGGAAAATTCCTATGATAAATCTTGTCACCTCTACTTAAACCTAAGATTTTTCTCAAAATATTATTACTAAGATTAATCTCAAAAAGTATATTAGCTCTAAAAATAAAAAATTAAACATTTTAATCACATTTTTTACTGTAGTAAGAATATTTAACATGAAATCTACCCTTCTAAAATTTTCAAGTGTACAATACAGCATTGTTAACTATAGGCACAATGCTCTCTAGAGACCTTAATCGTCTCGCATAATTGAAATGTTATATTCGTTGATTAGCAACTCCCCACATACTGCATGATTCCATTTACATGAGGTATCTAAAATGGTCAAACACACAGAGGCAGAGAGTAGGCTGGTGATTGCCAGGGGTTGGGGATAAGGGGAAATAGGCAGTTGATTCACCTATTTTTAAAGTACAAGTTGAATCGTAGTAGGCAATTAGTGTCTTTAACAAAGACGAAATTGTTGAGATAATAATAAACTGGTGATTTCTCTCCAGCTATCATTAGGATCAGAGGAGCAGGGAAATGTAAATAATTGTGAGGTATCAGGCATTCTAAGTATATATTCAAAAAAATCAATTTAGTTGAGAAAACAGAAATCCAGGTTTTGTGTTACAACAGAAAAAATACATTAAAAATAACTTTTTGATAAAACTAATACATCTAAAATTATTCCATGTAGACAATATTTATTCCAAAATATATTTATTTAGGTAAGTTCTATAAATGATATCAACCACACAGAGTGATGCCTCAGACTCAGTAAGAAAACTGGATCTAAAAAAGGCAAATTATTTAAACATAACTACAAGCATCTGAATGAGATTTGACATATACAACACTTATTTTGTAAATTATGTATATAAAAAAGTCTATGTTTCTTCAGTTCATCTTCAGATTTCAAATCAACTTGAGTTAACTTCCACTAAAGGAGCCTTTTAAAGATGATTGTTAAAGGTAAGCCAATTATTTTTATTTTACCACATGAAAAATAATGTGAGATTTTTTTCACTGAGATGCTCTATTAGGATAGGCTAAGTTATGGTTCAGTTACAAAAAAAAAAAAAAAATTAAACCACAAGACTTATTTCCTGCCCATTGTTTATACTTCATGTCCACTAGAAGCTAGCTAGGGCTCCGTTGCTAGCCACCCTTGTGTATGTTCATAACATCGCAGCGGTCCTCTTTATCCAGGGGAAAGGTTCCAAGAACCCCCATGAATTCCTGAAACTGCGGATAGTACTGAGTCCTATACATACAATGATATTTTCTATACATACACACCTATGATGAAGTTTAATTTATAAATTAGCCATAGTAAAAGATTAACAACAGTAACTAATAATAAAAAAAAAACAATTAAAACAATATACTGTAATAAAACTTATATGAATGTGGTCTCTCTCTCCAAATATCTTATTGTACTGTACTCACCCTTCTCCTTATGATGATGAGAGATGCTTACATGATGAGATGAAGTAAGACCGCTACTGACTTTCTGATCATACGTCAAAAGGAGGATCATATGCTTCTGTTAATTCTGGATCATTGAGCCACGATAATGATGATGGCTGGATGTCCAGGAACAGACACTGTTAACGTTTGGGGATCCTAGGCAGGATGAAGCAAGACAGTGCTACTTTCATCAAGCTACTCAGAATGGTGCGACATTTAAAACTTAAGAATTCTATATTTCTGGAATTTTACATTTAATAGTTTTGGACTGAGGTTTACCTTAGGTAACTGAAACCATGGAAAGTGAAATGCAAATAAGAAAGAACTACCGTCATTTGATCTGTGCAATAAGGTTGAGTTTCAAATAGCCTCAAATTTTTTTCAGTATTTTATTTTATATTATTTTCAAATATTTTATTTGCAATAACATTCTCAATATTGTTTCAAATTGTTTAAAAATATTTAGATATTATTTTTATTTTACTTTATTTACCTTGTTGAGAAGCAAGTGCCTGTTCCAACCCTGCAAAACCCTAGTTTTGTGGGCTCTCTCTGTTCCCTTTCGTAACTACTGTGAACTGGTCAATTATTTTCTCATCTCATCTCTTTCTTGTAATACATTGCCAAATGTACCCAACAGCAACCAACACATGCACCTAACACTGTATATTCCAATCTCTTCCCACAGGGCTGCAAGTTCATTAGGTGTTGGCCTGCTTTCCAAGTTATCTCAGCAACAACTATACAACAGTTTCATGACTACATAGATAGATTCCATGTTTTCCAACATCCAGTGATCATTTATTTGCTATCTGCCAGTCAGACCCTTAAAAAATGCTACATACTTAAGTGTTTTCCCCTCATGGCAGCATTTATTTTTATATCAGTCAGGTTACTAGGTTAAGACGCAAAACAAACTATTTCAAACTACTTAATGACTTAACACAATAAAGGTTAATTTTTCATTCACATTATATGTCTTTTGCAGGTCATCTGGAGTCTGTGCTCTGAGTCATTCTCATTCTGGGACCTAGGTTGGCAAAGAAGCCATTTCCTGGAATACTGCTGGTCACTATGGCAGAGAGAAAGTAAAGAGTAGTGGATCACATGCTGGCTCAGTACAGAAATGCTTCAGTCCAGAAATGACACAAGTCAATTCTGCTCGTATTTCATTGTCCAAAGCAGTCCACATGGCCATTCTCCAATGCAAGGTGGCAGGGAAGGAGAGCCAGGCATAACTGATAAACAGCACTTATGACTTCTACATACATTATTTGAATCAAAGTTGTGATGTAGTTGAAAATGAGAAGCAGACTTTCTAAGAGAACCTTTAGGTATAAATTATAAGTGCAGGCATTCCAGTGTATGATGTCCTGAAATATAGAGCATAGCAACAGAGAGCTTCCTTGCACTAAAAAACACAGAATGTTATTGATAAATTCATTATTCTATCCACACTTGAATTCCTTTTACATTATAACTAGTCCCATTTACCAAGAATTTTAGAGGAAGTCATTAAAACATCATTTTTATGCCTCACAGTATTTACATAGAATGACACTGTTTATCACACAATATTGTTAATGCCTTAGAAAATGAGAGTGTAAACTATAGTTTTACCTCATTTGATTATATCTGTATGAAAAGATTCTTGACTATCTCATAAGGAGATCATACTCATATACAAATTACTTGCATAATAACCAACTTGTATGTGAAAGCAAGGGCAATGAGATTCCTTTTCAGCAAAGTGAAAAAGAAACATAAAGGTATATTCAGGACATGGGTATTTTGTAGTTTCTATTTTAGGGTCAGTATTGTAGTGTCCCAAGGCCTTCTCAGAGCCACTGTCCTATGGCCTTTGCTACTGAGGGATAGAGATGGAGAGTTCCATTTTATTTATTTTTTTATTACTGAAGTAGAGCTGATTTACAATATTATATTAGTTTCAGGTGTATAACACAGTGATTCAATATTTTTATAGATGACACTCATTTAAAGTTATAAAATATTAGCAACATTCCCTGCGCTGTACAATAAATCCTTGTAGCTTATTTTATACATAGTAGTTTGTAGCTCTTAATCCCCTACCTCTACCTTGCCCCTCCCTGCTTCCCTGACCATATTGGTAACCCCTAGTTTATTCTCTATATCTCTAAGTCTGTTTCTGTTTTGATATATTCATTAGTTTGTTTCACTTTTTAGATTCCATGTATAAGTGATAATAAACAGTATTTGTCTTTCTCTGTCTGACTTACTTCACTAACCATAATACCCTCCAGGTCCAACCATGTAGTTGCAAATGGTAAAATTTCTCTGGTTTTTTATGGCTGAGTAATATTCCATTGTGTGTGTGTGTGTGTGTGTGTGTGTGTGTGTGTGAGTGTGTGTGTATACCACTCATCTGTTGATGGACACTTAGGTTGCTTCCATATATTGGCTATTGTAGATAATGCTGCTATGAACATTTCAATTTAGGTTTTCATTTCCTTTGGATATATACTCAGCAGCAGAATTGCTGGATCATATGGTAGTTCTAGTTTTAAGTTTTTGAGGAACCTCCTCCATACTATTTTCCATTGTGTCTACACCAATTTACATTCCCACCAACAGTGTACCAGGGTTCCTTTTTCTCCACATCCTCACCACCATTTGTTCCTTGTGGTCTTTTTGATGGTAGTCATTCTGACAGGTGTGAGGTGACATCTGATTATAGTTTTGATTTGCATTTCTCTGATGATTAACGATGTTGAGCATCTCTTCATGTGCCTATTGGCCACCAGTACCTCTTCTTTGGAAAAATGTCTATTCAGGGCTTCAACCCATTTTTTCATTGGGTTGTTTGCTTTTATGATGTTGAGTTGTATGAGCTGTTTGTATATTTTGGATATTAACCCTTTATATCATTTGCAAATATTTTCCTCCATTCAGTAGGTTGTCTTTTCGTTTTGTTGATGGTTTCCAATGCTGTTGAAAGCTTTTAAGTTTAATTAGTTCCTATTTGCTTGTTCTTGCTTTTGTTTCCTTTGCCTTAGGAGACAGATCCAAAAAAAAAAAAAAGCTACAATTTATGTCAAATATTGTCCTAGGTTTTCTTCAAGAACTTTTATGGTTTCTGGTCTTACACTAGGCCTATAATCCATTTTTGAGTTTATTTTTTTATGTGGTGTGAGAAAATGTTCTAATTTCAATCTTTTACATGTAGCTGTCAAATTTTCCGAGCACCACTTATTGAAGGGACTGTTTTTTTTCCCATTGTATATTCTTGCCTCCTCTGTTGTAGATTAATTAACATAAGTGTGTGGGTTTATTTCTGGGCTCTCTATTCTGTTCCACTGATCTATGTGTCTGTTTTTGTGCCAGTACCATACTGTTTTAATGACTGCAGTTTTGTAGTTCAGTTTTAAGTCAGAGAACGTGACACCTTCAGCTTTGTTCTTTTTTCTCAAGATTGCTTTGGCTCTTCGGGGTCTTCTGTGGTTCCATATAAATTATAGGATTATTTGTTCTAATTCTTTGAAAAATGTCATGGGTGTTTTGATAGGGATTGCATTAAATCTATAGATTGCTGTGGGTAGTATGGACATTTTAACAATATTAATTCTTCCAATCCATGAACACAGGATATCTTTCCATTTCTTTGTATCAACTTCAATTTCCTTCCTCAATGTTTTATAGTTTTCAGAGTATAAGTCTTTCAACTCCTGGGTTAAATTTATTCCAAGGTATTTTATTCTTTTTGATGCAATTTTAAATGAAATTGTTTTCTTGCTTTCTCTTTCTGATTGTTCATTATTGTGGAATAAATCCCACTTGGTCATGGGGTATGGTCCTTTTAATATATTGTTGAATTCAGTTTGCTAATATTTTGTTGAGGATTTTTGTATCTATATTCATCAGAGATATTGGCCTGTACTTTTCTTTTTTTTGTAGTTTTGTCTGGTTTTGGTATCAGGGTAATGGTGGCCTCATAGAAATAATTTGGGAGCATTCCCTCCTCTTCAATTGTTTTGAAATAGTTTGAGAAAGATACGTATCAGCCCTTCTTTATATGTTTGGTAGAATTTCCCTGTAAAGTTGTCTGGTTTTGGACTTTTGTTTGCTGGCAGTTTTTAGATTACTAATTCAATTTCACTACCGGTGATTGGTCTGTTCATACTGTCTACTTCTTCCTGATTCAGTCTTGGGAGATTGTATGTTTCTAGAAACTTATCCATTTCTTCTAGGTTGTCTAATATGTTGACACATAACTGACCACTGTACTCTCTTATGATTTTTTTTGTATCTCTGTGATATCAGTTGTAATTTCTCTTCTCTCATTTCTTATTTTTTAATTCAAGTTCTCTCTCTCTCTTTTTCTTGATAAGCCTGGCTAAAGGCTTATCAATTTTGTTTATCTTTCGAAAAATCTGCTCTTGGTTTCATTGTTCTTTTCTATTTTTGGGGGGCGGGTCTCTATTTTATTTATTTTCTCTATGATCTTTATTGTTGGCTTCCTTCTGATGACTTTGGGCTTCGTTTGTTCTTCTTTTGCTAATTCTTTAGCTGGCAGGTTAGGTTTGTTCATTTGAGATTTTTCTTGTTTCTTGAGGTAGGCCTGAATTGCTAAACTTCACTCTTCGAACAGCTTTTGCTATGTCCTGTAGGTTTTGGAAAGTTGTGTTTTATTTTCATTTGTCTCTTAAGACAAGTTTTCTGATTTTCTCTTCGATTTTTTCATTGACCCATTGGTTTTCTTAGTAGCATGTTGTTTAGTCTCCATGATTATTTTCTTAGTTTTCTTCCTATAATTGATTTCTAGTTTCACACCATTGTGGTCAGGAAAAAAATGCTTGATGTAATTTCTATCCTCTTAAATTTGCTGAGACTTGTTTTGTGTCCTAGAATGTGATATATCCTGGAAAACATGCCATGTGCAGGTGAAAATAATGTGTATTCTGCTGTTTTGGATGGAATGTTCTGTAGATATCTATTAAGTACAACTGGTCTAAAATGTCATTTAAGATACTGTTTCCTTACTGATTTTCTGACTGGATGATCTGTCTATTGATGTAAGTGGGGTGTGAAAGTCCCCTACAATTAATGTATTGTTGATATTTGTTTATATATTTAGGTCCTCCTATTTTAGGTTCACATATGTTAGCAAATGTTATATCCTCTTCTTGTATTGATCTCTGTATCATTATATAATGTCCTTCCTTGTCTTTTGTTATAGACTTGCTTTAAAGTCTACTCTGTCTGATATGAGTATAGCTACCCCAGCTTTTTTGTCATTTCCATTTGCATGAAATATCTTTTTCCATCCCCTCACTTTCAGTCTGTGTGTGTCTTTAGCTCTGAAGTGAGTCTCTTGTAAGCAACAAATAGATGGGTCTTGTTTTTTTATCCAATCAGCTACCCTATGCCTTTTGATTGAAGCATTTAGTCCATTGACATTTAAAGTGATTATCAATAGGTATGTACTTATTGCCATTTAGTTAATTGTTTTCTAGTTGTATTTGTAGTTCTTCTCTGTTCTTTTTGTTTCTTCCCTTGTTTTTTGACAATTTTCTTTACTGGTATGCTTGTGTTCCTTTCTCTCTAGTTCTTGTGTATTTCTTGTAGGTTTTTGACTTATGGTTACCATGGGGTTCATATACACTGACCTATAACTGTATATACTTGTTTTAAACTGGTAGTCATTTAAGTTCAAACACATTCTAAAAGATGTACATTCTTCACTCCCCTCCCCCATGTTTTGTGTTTTTGATGTCATATTTTACATTTTCTTTTTTTTTTTTAATTTTATTTATTTTTGGCTGCATTGGGTCTTCGTTGCTGCGTGCAGGCTTTCTCTAGTTGCAGCAAGTGGGGTCTACTATTTGTTGCGGTGCGGGGGCTTCTCATTGCTGTGGCTTCTCTTGTTGCAGAGCACGGGCTCTAGGTGCACGGGCTTCAGTAGTTGTGGCATGCAGGCTCAGTAGTTGTGGCTTACAAGCTCTAGAGTTCAGGCTCAGTAGTTGTGGTACATGGGCTTAGTTGCTCCGCGGCATGTGGGATCTTCCCGGGCCAGGGATCGAACCCGTGTCCCCTGCATTGGCAGGCGGATTCTTAACCACTGTGCCACCAGGGAAGTCCATTGATGTCATATTTTACATTTTCATGTATATTCCTCTACTGTTTATTGTAGTTTATAGTTAATTTTACAATTTTTATATTTTAATCTTTGTATTAGCTTATTTACGTGGTTAATCTACAACCTTTACTATATATTTGCCTTTATTAGGGAGATTTCTCCTTTCCTATAGGTTGTTACTTCTTTGCTGTAGCCTTTTCTTTTTCTATTTAGAGAAAATGCTTTAACATTTCTTTTAGGGTTGGTTTAGTATTTATGAACTATTTTAGTTTTTGCTTGTTTAAGAACTTTATTTCTCCTTAAATTCTGAATGATAATCTTGTTGGGTAGAGTATCTCAGGTTGTAGGTTTTTCCCTTTAAGCACTTTAAATATATCATGCCACTCCCTTCTGAGTGGTAAAGTTGCTAAAGAAAAATCAGCTGATAGCTTAATGTGGCTCCCTTTTAGATGACTTTTTTTCTTAATGCCTTTATAATTCTTTTTAACTTTTGCCATTTTAATTATAATATGCCTTGGTGTGGATCTCTTTGGGTTCATCTCACCATCTTGTTTGGAATTCTCTTTGCTTCCTATACCTGGATATGTGTTTCCTTCTCCAGGTGTGGTATAATTTCAGTCATAATTTCATCGAATATATTTTTGACACCTTTCTATCTCTCTTCTCCTTCAGGGACTCCTATAATGTGAATGTTAGTAAAATTGAGGTTGTCTCAGAGGTCCCTTAAACTATTCTCATTATTTTACTTTGTTTTCCTTTTAGATGTTCTGATTGGGTGATTTCCATTATCTATCTTCCAGATCACTTATATTTTCTTCTGTATCTCCTCGTCTGCTTTTAATTCCTTCTAGTATGACTTTCATTTCAGTTATTGTATTCTTCAGCTCTGACTGGTTCTTTCTGTATTTTCTACTTCCTTTTAAAGTTCTCATTGTGTTTATCTATTCTTTCCTAGTCCAGCTAGCATTCTTATTACTAATGCTTTGAACTCTTTATCTGGTAAATTACTTTTCTCTGTTTCACTGGTTGTTTTCTTCAGGGGTTTTTTCTTGTTCTTTCCTTTGAAACATTCTTCTGTCTTCTCATTTTGTTTAACCTTCACTGCCTCTATGAAATTTGGTGAAACAGTTGCCTATCCTGGTCCTGAAGGGGTATCCTTATTTGGGAGTATCCCTATGCAGTCGACATGTGCCCAGTAGCTTTGGTGGGAGAGCTGAACATGGGTCACATCTTCCCCCAGTGTGCTGGGGGAAGAGCTGAGCTGGAGATAGAGGAGCTAGAGCCAGAACCAGGTATGAGCTAGGGCTTTTCCTATGCTCAGAGCCTGCCACCACCCTATCATGGGCTGGGTTGGGTCCAAAAGGTGCTAAAGCAGAAGCCCTGAGGGTCAGGTCCAAGCTGGTTCCATTCCTACTAAGTGTGTGTTCTCCCTCCTTCCAGCAGAGAGGAGCAGTGCTTGAGGAAGAGGGACCAGAGCAGGTGACCAATGTGGGCAGGGGCATGTGCTGGGGCAGTCTGGGTCAACAGTCGGAGCCCGAGACAGCTCCCAATCCACTGCCTCCTCGAGCACCAGTAATGGCTGCCTTCACCCCATTTAGATTAATTGCAGGTTCCTAGCCAGCTCCATTCCCCCTAACCTTGCACCCTCCTTGGCAATAGCAGCCTTCACCCTAGTGGGGAGCTGCTCCAGAGCAAGAGGGGCTGGAACAAGTGCTCAGCATGGGCCAGAGCATGTGGTGTGGTGGTTGTGGGAAACTGGCCAAGGCCCAGACAGTTTCAATCTGCTTCCCCTGCCTTGGTCCCAGGAGTAAGCAAGTGTGTGTGCTTGCTCTTCATGAGAGAAGTCTAGATTTCTTACAGACCTTCTGTTAGTCCCACTGGTTTTCACACCACCTAAGGGGATTAGTCTTGCCGGTGTTGAACCCCAGGGCTAAGATGCCCAACATGTGGTTCAAACCACTCACTCTCCAGGGAGGATCTCAGAGACAAAGTAATCCCCCTCTTTCCTCTTCTGTCTCCTCCTAGGGGCACAAGTCCTGAACTAATCGCTTCTCTTTCTTTCCTACTGAACTCTGTGTGGATCTTTCTTTATAGCCTTGGTTATATAAGAGTCTTTCTGACAGTCTCCAGTTTGTTTTCAGTGAGAACTGCTCCTCATGTACATACATCTTTGTTGTGTTCATGGCGAGAGGTGAGCTCAGTGTCCTCCTACTCCGCCATCTTGATCTCCTCTTCTAAAAGTTCCATTTTAGAGAGTGTCCACACTGGTGTACTATTGGAAGTACCTGAAGAAACTTTACAGCATGGGCCTATCAATGACATTTTAAGATTTCATTGGGGTTCAACTATTGAACTACATAATATACCTAACACTGGAAATTAGAAAATGATAAAGAAGGGAAAGTAAGCAAGGGATCATAGAAATGATAAAGAATCCATATTATAATTGTTTATATTCTGCATTAAATTGTCAAGTTTATAGCATCTTTCTAGCCATTTTATAGGAGTTCATGTAGGAAAAAGAACTTATCATTTTGTAAAGAAGCTGTTAAAATCAAAAAGGAAACAAATTCCATGAGCAGTAACAAAGCTGAGATAACCACAGAGCACAACACTTATTAAAAATCCACGATTCTATAAAGCTTGTGAGACAGAAGGTAATAAATGAACTAATGACAAGAACCTATAGTGAGCTATTACTCCTGTAACGATGCCTTAGTGACCCTCTAATGAGTGCTTAATTTGTTTCTTGGCAGGAGAACCCTGTTGGAAGGCCTAAGGTGATATGGTCAAAGCAAGATGAACAAAAAATTGCCTTTTAATAGCTACCTAATGAACCTTGCATGACTTTAAAACACTGAAATAAACTTTACTATTTCATATTGGTGTTTTCCTATTCTGAATTCCAAAACTAAAATAACAGTGCTACTTTAATAACCTTGTCATCTACATTTAAAAAAACATTCTTTTATCTTAACTCTTTACGCTTAACAGAATGTGTGAATAACTTTAAGATACACTACTTAATATGGCTTAATATGCCTGAACATAATGGCAAATTTCACTAAATTAACAATTCATGAGTATTGGTTTTAGATGAAGCACTTAATATTTTCGGATGAATACATTAATTATCTTCTATATTTATCATGTTCTACCATTCTTTCTCTAATTAGGATATATCTTCAAAGAATCTGAATGCTTAAGGAAATATAACTCTTACTTTTTTCTTTAATACTTAACTAAGGAAACTACAAAGAGTGCTATATACTTTTGTACACTTTTGATACTGTTTGTCCTATGATTTTACTTACATTCATTTCTTTTAACTGCTGTTGCTTCTGAAAAATTCAAACATCCAGCAAGTCTGAATTAAGCCCATTATTAGGGCTTGATGTGTATGTTAGAAGGGTCAGTATTTAACTGAATTATTTTCAAAGCCAATCTTATCTCTCCTCTCATGGTCCATGGATAAGAGCCCAAGTGTCCTACAATAGTCTACCTTTGTCAGAGAATCTCAGTAAATCAGTTTCATATGTGCTCCTGATACTTTCTGATCAATCTCACTAAACATTATTGCAAATTCTTTGTAGCTATATCTAAGTAAACTCTCGATTTTTACCAGGTGCTTCTTTAATTTGGTTTTGTCACTTCTGAAAGTCCCTGCTGGTGTGAGAGCCCATAGCTGCCTGTCTGTTATTAGTTTCTCTTTACTTCAAGTACTATGAATACAGATCCATACACCCTACTGTCGACAAAAATATTAATCAATAGTTGATCTAAGAAAGAAAAGAAAATTTTTATTCAAGCCACTTTAGAGAGTCAAGAGATAAACTTGTGAAAACTCATAAATTATAGCTGTGTCAGAGGAAGATCATGGATAAAGAGAAAGGAAAAGATGAGGAATAGTTATAAAGCAATTTATAATTAATTCAAAGATTGGAGGGTCATGAAATGTTGACCAGGGATTATGAGTAAGTTTCACTTTTTAACTGAATCAACATCATAGCCCATTCCCAAAGGAACCATAACAAAGACCAAATTGAAATTCATTTTTGGTTGAAAATCCAATACAATCTTAGACCCATAACCATTCAAATATATTTAAGTATCATATAAAAAAAGGCTTAATGTTATTTTCACTTAATTAATTGTATTCTTACTTAAATATTATAATGAGAAAATAAAGAGTTCAGCCCTGGAATATTCCTTAATATCCTCCAAGAAATAGAATATTTAACATCAATAGTAATCCCAAATATAAATCACCTCTTTACAGGGGTGGCTCCTAAATTTGGAACTGTGCCTTATTTTTTCTGAAAGTGTAGTTCAATCATTTATAGTCAGTTTTGGCTCTATCAAAAATTTTAAAAACCCCACATCATAAGTATTTCTTTTGTCCCTAAGACCTTATCTAAGTGAAGGGCAGAAAAACAATTCTACTCTGCCTAAGAGTTTTTTCAATGGCACAAGGAACACTAAAAGGTTTAGGACAAACAATAAGAGACAATATAATTTCTTTCTTTCTGTGAATTAACACTGTATCGAGAACAATAAAAATGGTGAATGAAGATCACAGCACAAACTATAAAGTATAGAGACTTTCAACTCAATGACATTTATTTTCTTGTTTTTAAATTTATTTTTTATTTATTTTCCTTTTTTATAACATCTTTATTGGAGTATCATTGCTTTACAATCGTGTGTTAGTTTCTGTTGTATAACAAAGTGAATCAGCTATATGTATACATATATCCCCATATCCCCTCCCTCTTACGACTCCCTCCCACCCTCCCTATCTCACCCCTTTAGGTGGTCACAAAGCACCGAGCTGATCTCCCTGTGCTATGCGGCTGCTTCCCACTAGCTACCTATTTTACATATGGTAGTGTATATATGTCAATGCTACTCTCTCACTTCGGATGACATTTACTTTCTGTCTTCAACTACCATGGTATTGATAGTGATTTGTGAGAAAATA